>NW_027362768.1:274674592-275274592 GCF_046119375.1 Phyllobates terribilis | reverse complement strand
ACATCATAAATAAAAGGGAAAAACGATTCCTGACTAACAAAAATCCAAATACATTTTATCACCTGCCAAAGGTGCATTAAAACCCTGTGAAACCTCCCGGACGACCGATCATTTCGTGTGTAGGGTCACTAACCAGTCAACTGTCGCATTACATCGATCTAGTTAGAAAATTACCTTCTTTTCTCCTAGACTCCAGTCAATTAATAAAAGAATGTGAAAATTTTGTATGGGAAGAAGATTACATGTTCATAACCTTAGACGTACATGCTCTCTACTCCAATATTGAACACATATTGAAAATCAATTCAGTTTCACATTATTTGAATGGGATAGTAGATATGGCAGAAAATCAGAGACAATTTTTAATAATGGATCTAAAATTCATATTGGAACATAACCTTTTTACTTTCCAGGGGCAATTGTATATACAGCGGCTTGGCACAGCGATGGGGACTCGGGTAGCCCCAAGTTTTGCAAATCTTTTCATGGGGTGCTTCGAGTCCTCATCGCCCTTGTGTCAGCAGCACCCCTACTGCAACAATATATTATATTATCGTCGCTATATTGACGATTTAATCGTTTTTTGGAAAGGTACTGAAGTTGAAGCTCAAGATTTCATTACAACATTAAATAGGAATGACTGGGGCATTACGTTTTCTGCACAAGTTAATAAAGAAAAAATAAATTTCCTCGATTTAGAAATATCCCATAAAAATAAAAAAATCAGCACTAAAACGTACTTTAAGAAAACTGATACTAATGGTTTCCTCGATTATCGGAGCGCACACCATCAAAAATGGAAGCAAAACATTCCTTATAGCCAATTCCGTCGAATTAGGAGAAATAATACAAATAAGGAAGATTATGTAGAACAATCGAAAATTCTGATTGATAGGTTTACAGATAAGAAATATCCAAAACGATTAATTATGGCGCAATACAGAACTAATCTAGAAAGAACTCAACAGGAGTGCTTATCTAGTGAGAATAACAAAAATAAGGAAGTGGATGAGGGGATAACGAAGGAAGGGGGAGAAAAACCTGAGCAGATAATTAATAAGAATAAGGAAAGAAAAAAAGATGTATGGCAGTATAACTTTATTACCGCTTTTAATCTAAGTAATATGGAGATAAGAAACATTTTAAATAAATATTGGTACTTGTTGAAAAAGGATACATTTTTGAAAAAACTTTTACCAGATAGACCCAATATTACCGTTCGTAGGGGCCAAACAGTGAAGGGTATAATTGCCCCTAGTAATCTCAGAATGACTAAAGATGGGGAACAGGAATGTATAAAGAAGAAAGAAAAAACTAGGATAAATAAAACGGATGCTTTCAAACTGGGTGTCCATTGATGTGGTTCCCGAAAATGTTGTACCTGCAAAATCATCAATCATATGACTCAGTACATTACGTCGTACAGTACAGGTGAAACCATAGCAATCACACAAAAATTAACGTGTAATAGTGACTTTGTTATATATGTTATTACCTGTGCCTGTGGTCTCCAATAAGTGTGTCGGACCATCCAGTCCCTACGATCCCGTATGAATGGCCACAGGCACAATACCAAAAATGGGTTTTTAAAACAGAGCTTATCTCGGCACTTATGTTTGAAGCATAATAAAACAGTCAATATTTCCGTGACCCCATTGGAACAAATACCTGAGAATTGTACTAATAGGGCACAAAATTTAAACCGGAAAGAATCATATTGGATCTTCCGTCAGGGTACATTATACCCAGATGGATTAAATGATATTATAGAGGGTATATGACATATAAAATAAATATTGACAGGTATATATGACGCGCCCCCTGGGCCATGTTGGGCAGCGTTGCGCATGCGGGGAATACCCGGAGCCGGATCTGATAGGGGTAGTAGTCCTCGTGGCGGTGACCCGGTCCGTGCCCAGGGTGTCAAACCAAGTGGCAGAACTTAGAATAAGATGTTATAGAGTTCGACTACGCCACCCGTTGAATGCGGTTATGAAACCGCCGCTGCAGGGCAGACCGCTGAGGCCGGTGGTACGGTTGTGCAGCGTGGATAGTATAACCCCCAACGGGAGGGGTATGGCCTCAGGGCAGCGGACGTGGATGATGGGGATAGCAGAATTGCACGCGGGCACCAGGAACCACTCAGAGACGGTGCGGTGTAGTTCAGGGTCTTTACTGGTGGCAAAGGTAGACCCTCCCGGGAGTACTGGCTAGCGATCGGGGCCTGGTCAGTCTGTGAGCAGATAGGATCTCCCCTGGCCAGGCGGAGTTGTAGGCCTCCCCAACTATTGTACTCTTCCTGGCTACCTTGCTAGAAGCGGGTAGAAGTAGCCCACATCCCTGAGTGTACCGTGTGGTGCTCACCCGTATGGCCGGTGACTCGGGGCCTTCTGGTAGCCTCCGCTCCACGCCGGCGGTGCTGGTCCCTTGCGTGTGACCGTGCCTTCGGGTTTCTTGGCCAGAGGACCTGAAATCCCCTGCCGGTCGGTTTCTGCTGCTGGGTATGGATCAGTCCCCACAGCCTCGGACTCCGTGTCCGGTGAGATCTCTTCAGTCAGGACGAGCTCTACAGCTTCCAGTCTCTGACCCCTTATATCACTGCTCCCACAGAGCTCCTGATCTCGCTCTCCCTGTATCTGCTCCGCTCCAGACCAGACTGTGTCTCTGTCTGGAACTCCTCTTCTTCCTCTCTAACCCTGCCTCAGCCCCCAGTTTTTATAGGGGAAGTTCTTCCCCTCCCAGGACTGGGCAGGAGGTGTGGCATGCTTAGGGCACCTGACCAGGAGACCTCCCACCTGCTCTCAGACGTAATATTGCTATTACTGTGGTAACCAGACCCCTGGGGTTCCACATTCCCCCCTAGTAAAATTTAGTACTCCGGGACTAAACATATTTTTGAAAACATAACAGGGTATAAACAGGGACAATACAATAAGGAAAAACACGTTAGGGTGGTCACGGCGTGTCCGCAACCGGGTGCAGTTTTTGAAGCAATTAGGGTGTCCATTTCACCAAAGAACAGGGAGCCGTAACCAGGTGGGGGTCTGTCCTACCCCGAGTCTTTAGCAGTCTTAGTCCATTCCTGGGTTACGCTCCAAACATATATACAAAGAATTCCGGTTAATCCACAAAAGACACCTATAAAATAACTGGAAAAACATAATTATTTACAAGCAACAGTAAACAGGTAAATACCAATAAAACAGTCTGAACTATTTAGATCCTCCAACGTACTGGCAACTGGCCTCTAGTGGCCCTAGTAGACCTACGGAGCTTACTGACCGGTCCTAAGCTACAGGGTGTAGGAGCTGTCAAAGGTAAGCTGGGCAGCTGTCTACGGGTTCTTTGGCTCACTAGGGGCACGGCAGGCTCACTATAAGCAGAGGGTCGATTCTCCTGGTCTGCTTGTTTGGGGTCTTCTGCCTCCTGGACCGGCTGCTCTTCCAGCTGTACCTGTTTTTCCGTAGGCACTTGGGATGCTGGCTGGAGGAAGGTGAGGACGGGTACCACAACAGCGCCATTTACTTGTGTCCAAGACCGAGGGAAGTCTCCGAGTACAGTACTGACCATTTCTTCCCTTTCCTCTGCGGGTCGAGGGTTTTCTTGATCTTCTTCAGGGTTTCGTAGCTGCTCGGGACACTTCTTCAGGTGATCTCGGGAGACAATGGCTGTGGTTTCTCCTCCATCCTTACTGATTGTGCAGATTTCTGGGTTTTCATGGCTTGATGGCAGTACGGTGTACGGGTCCTTCTCCCACTGGTCGTCCAACTTGTGGAGCCGTCTCTTCCTTTTCAAGACCTGCTCTCCAGGTACCAGGGGAACAGCGGGAGCATACTGGTTGTAAGTCTTCTCCTGTCTTTCTCTTGCTTGACAGAGACTTCGCTCAACGCTCTCCTGTACTTTCCGGTACTGCTGCTGCCTCTCTGTGTCCCAGTCTGCTTCTGGTGAAGTGTCCTCGGGTGTCAGGACTCCCATATCCAGATCAACAGGCAGCTTACCAGGTGTTGCTCTCATTAGGTAAGCCGGGGTACAGTTGGTAGAACCTACAGGGATGTGGTTGTATAGGTCCACCAGATCAGGCAGTTTCTCAGGCCACAGACTGCGTTCTTCCAGGGGCAACGTTTTCAGAAGGTCTATCACCACCTGGTTCATCTTCTTGCAGAGTCCATTGGTTTGCGGATGATAGGGTGTTGTTCTTATCTTCCGGCAGCCATACAGAGTGCAGAACTCCTGGAAGACTTCCGCTTCAAAGGCAGGTCCCTGGTCCGTCAGCACCTGCTCTGGGTATCCGTGTGGATGGCAGAAGTGCTGCTGAAAGGCTCTAGCTGCTGTTTGAGCCGTTAAGTCCTTGACGGGGACTACAACCAAGAACCGGGAGTAGTGATCCACAATCGTTAACGCATAGACGTAGCCACTTCTGCTGGGGGTCAGTTTTACATGATCCAAGGCTACCAGTTCCAACGGCTGCCTGGTGACGATGGACTGCAGGGGAGTCTTCTGACTGGCACGGTCCTTCCTTCTTAGGTTGCATGGGCCACAGTCTCTGCACCACCTCTCGATGGTTCCTCTCATGCCTACCCAGAGGAACCGCCCGCGCAGCAGGAACTCCAGCTTCTTCCATCCGAAGTGCCCAGCCCCGTCGTGGTATGCCTCCAGTACCATAGCCGCGTCTCTTCTTGGCACCACTACTTGCCAGATCAGTTCATGCGTCCGGGAGTTAACCATTCTTCGGCACAACTTCCCCTTGTAAAGGAACAGTCGACTTTTCTCAGCCCACAGTTGCTTGGTTTCCTCCGGAGCGTCTGGGTCAAGGCGAGCATCTGACTGAGTCAGCATCTCCTTCACCAGTCGGACGGCGGGGTCACTGTCTTGCGTTTCCGCCCAGTTGTAATGAGGTAAGGGGTTGAACGTAGTGGATTGCTTACCCCTTACACGGTGGGAATACTGGATAGTCCCATGACGGTGGAACGCGGGGAGTTCAACTTCTTCCAGTTCCTCTGGATCTTCCCCTACGTCTGGTAGGTTTGGCATTCTGGACAAGGCATCCGCGTTGGTATTGGAGCGTCCTGCCCGGTATTTGATCGTGAATTCATAGTTGGGCAGGCGGGCCATCTATCTCTGCTCCAGGGCACCGAGTCTTGCAGTGTCCAGGTGTGTCAACGGGTTGTTATCCGTGTACACGGTGAACCGGGAAGAGGCGAGGTAGTGCTTAAAGCGTTCGGTGACTGCCCACACCACTGCCAGGAACTCTAGCTTGAATGAGCTGTAATTCTCAGGGTTTCTTTCGGTGGATCGCAGTTTTCGGCTGGCGTAAGCAATTACCCGTTCTCTCCCCTGCTGGATCTGGGACAGTACGGCTCCTAGCCCGATGTTACTTGCGTCGGTGTAGAGGATAAAGGGCTGGCTGTAATCAGGGTATGCCAGGATTTCATCCCCCGTGAGGGCCATCTTCAGCTGGCGGAAGGACTCTTCTTCCAGCTTCTCCCATCTGAAGGGCAGCTTCTGGTTCTTGGCCTTCCTGGACTGGCCTATCAGGAGGTCCTGCATAGGAGCTGCCTTTTTGGTGAAACTGGGAATAAATCTTCGGTAGTAGCCTACCAACCTGAGGAACTGCCGTACTTCCCTTACGCTGGAGGGTCTTGGCCATTCCTTAATCGCGGTGATCTTATCAGGGTCGGGAGCCACTCCGTCAGCACTCACCACGTGTCCCAGATACTGCACTTTTGGTTTTAGCAGGTGACACTTCGACGGTTTCACCTTCAGACCGTAGTTTGCCAGGGCTTCAAACACTTCCGCCAGGTGTTTCAGGTGGTCCTCGTAGGTTTTGGAATAAACTATAACATCGTCCAGGTACAGCAGGACCGTCTCAAAGTTCCGGTGTCCCAGACAGCATTCCATCAATCGTTGGAAGGTTCCTGGTGCGTTGCAGAGTCCGAACGGCATGCAGGTAAACTCGCTAAGTCCCATCGGGGTGGTGAATGCGGTCTTCTCCCGGTCCGCCTCTGCTACAGGAACCTGCCAGTACCCGCTAGTGAGATCCAAAGTGGAGAAGAAGTTAGCAGATTTTAAAGCAGCCAAAGACTCCTCTATCCTTGGTAAGGGGTACGCATCTTTGTGTGTGATACGGTTGATTTTCCGGTAGTCTACACACATTCTCATGGTGTTGTCTTTTTTTTTAACCAAGACTAGTGGAGCTGCCCATGGGCTACAGCTATCCCTGATTACCCCAGCCTCCTTCATGTCTCTAAGCATCCCCTTGGCGTGTTGGTAGTGTGCAGGGGGTACGGGACGATACCTCTCCTTTATGGGAGGATGGTCTCCCGTGGGGATGTGGTGTTCTACCCCCTTTACTCGCCCGAAGTCTAACGGGTGTTTACTAAACACTCTCTCGTACTCTTGAACCACCCCATAGACTCCCTGTTTCTGGTGTGACGGAGTGGAGTCAGTACCCAAATGTAGTTGCTGACACCAGTCCTCCATTTGTTGCTTAGAGCCGTTACCTTCCTCTGGTTGAGATGGAGGCAAGGGTTCCACGGCCTGTACAGAATTCTGGTTTATGGTGAACAATTTGGCTAGCGTGGCATACCGGGGCAGGTGTACTTCTCTCTCCCCGATATTTATGATGCGAACGGGCACCCTCCCATGGCGTACATCAACCACCCCCCGTGCCGTCAAAATGGTGGGCCTACTGTCTGAGTAGACTGGTTCTACCATTGCCTGGTAATCTCTACCTCTCAGACCAATAGCTGCCCGGCACCAAATCATCATTTCACTTTTCGGGGGCATGGCAATAGGGAAAGGGTCACACATTCTCACGCTACCAATCTCACCACCGGAGAGTTCCACCTGTTGCCGTCGCATCAGTGCTCGGATCTCTTTTTGGAGCACTCGCTGCTGGCCGGAACTGGCGTTCTTGGCAACCTGCTGTAAAATGAGAATCACCTCTGCAAGACAATTTTCAATCACATTAGTTCCTAGAGTTATCTTTGGGTGACTCTCGCGCTTGTCAATGTCCACAATGATCAGTCCCTGTGCTGCCAGTTCGACTTTACCGATTTTAATGGTCACCTCTTTAAATCCGATCTGTGGCACGGGCTGACCATTGCTGGCGATGATGCTCAAGTCGTCGTCAGGGTAGCGGGTTATATCCGAGTCATTCCAGTACTGCTTGAAGAGCACGTACGGGATGGTGGTGACCTGTGACCCGGTGTCCAGTAGGGCACTCATAGGAATGCCATCCAGTACCACAGGCAAGACTGGACGTCCTCCCACGTATTTGTCACGCCAGTTCGATGGGCCTGGTGATCTTATTCCTAGGGGTTGGCCCTCTACCCCAGTTTGTGCCAGTTTAAAGGACAGTACCTTGCCATATGTCCGGGTTGATTGCAGCGGCGGCAGATGGGTTGTCCGTCCTCGTTGTATCGGTCGCTGGGTTTTCCTCTGGCCGGTGGGGTCCTCCTTGGTCGGCGCCACGGGATGTCCTCCGGTCCGGATGACAGCTGGATCTTCCCTGGAGTAGAAACCTGTAAATACTGCACAGTTCGGGTTAGCGCAGCAACGCTTTTAGTTAGCTCTTGGACCTGATGGTGCAGGTCTGTATCTGGGTCATTGTTTAAAGCCTGCGCATCAACCCCCACAGGCCCTGCAGACAAGGGCGCCGTCTCCTGGTGATAAGTGATAGCAGGGCGCCTGTGGGTCACAGCGCCACCTGGTGCCGGTTCTCGGAGCACCTGGATGGCTCTGTCCTTGAACTGCAAAGTCCAGGTCAGGGTCCTGTAAGGCCATTGCCCGCAACTGGGTTCGGTGGGCATTGCATAGTAGACCCTCAATAAATTGTTCAGTCAACAGCTTATCTTCATTTCCCACGCTGTCAGGGTCTGCCTGTTTAATGGCTCTCAGGGCCTCTTGTAAGTTTAAAGCATAGTCTCTTATATTCTCATGTGCTCGCTGCTTGCACCCGTAGAATCTAAGTTTGATCTCGGCTGAGGTACGGGTATCAAAGGTGTCCTTCAGCCGGGCTAGTATCTCTGCGACAGTCCTCCTCCTCCCGAGTGGCCAGGACTTTACCTCCCTTTGGGCTGCCCCTGTTAATTGAGCCACCAGGATGCTCACTTTTTGCTCTTCTGTGAGGGGGTACACCTGGAAGAGGCTATCCAGCTTTTCTCTGAAGTCAGTTAGGGTGTGTGACTCCCCTGAGTACTGGGGTAGCCAGGCTGCCCCCGGGATATAGGGCATAGTGAAAGGCATGACCGCAGCAGCGGTGGCGCTGGCGGTGGCTGTGGCAGTGAAGCTCTCCTCTGTATCCGACATCCTCCTCCCCCCTAGTGGACCGTGGCCTACCTTGCGATGATCCTCTTCCGTAGGCCGCGGCTCCGCAGTGGATCGTCAGGGTTGAGGACCTTCCGTCGCGCTCCTGTGACGTCGGCGTCTGCTGGGCTCCTTCCAGGACCTTACGCAACGTCCGGACGTGAGGCGGAGCTTCAGTTCTCGCGCGCTTTCGGAGTCCACGCCCCTCTCCTTCCCGCGCGGCGTCCTCAAGATGGCGTCCAATGGCGAGAAAAATCCACGGATGGCGGGAAGAAGGCAGAAGATGGCGTCGGATGGCGGGAAAACTCCACGGATGGCGGGAAGAAGGCAGAAGATGGCGTCGGATGGCGGGAATCTTCACCACAGGTAAGTTTAACAGTCTTTTTCAGGCACGCAGTACCCGGTGGTTGCGGGCACGAAATCCTGCCGACTACGCCAAAGTTGACGCGCCCCCTGGGCCATGTTGGGCAGCGTTGCGCATGCGGGGAATACCCGGAGCCGGATCTGATAGGGGTAGTAGTCCTCATGGCGGTGACCCGGTCCGTGCCCAGGGTGTCAAACCAAGTGGCAGAACTTAGAATAAGATGTTATAGAGTTCGACTACGCCACCCGTTGAATGCGGTTATGAAACCGCCGCTGCAGGGCAGACCGCTGAGGCCGGTGGTACGGTTGTGCAGCGTGGATAGTATAACCCCCAACGGGAGGGGTATGGCCTCAGGGCAGCGGACGTGGATGATGGGGATAGCAGAATTGCACGCGGGCACCAGGAACCCCTCAGAGACGGTGCGGTGTAGTTCAGGGTCTTTACTGGTGGCAAAGGTAGACCCTCCCGGGAGTACTGGCTAGCGATCGGGGCCTGGTCAGTCTGTGAGCAGATAGGATCTCCCCTGGCTAGGCGGAGTTGTAGGCCTCCCCAACTATTGTACTCTTCCTGGCTACCTTGCTAGAAGCGGGTAGAAGTAGCCCACATCCCTGAGTGTACCGTGTGGTGCTCACCCGTATGGCCGGTGACTCGGGGCCTTCTGGTAGCCTCCGCTCCACGCCGGCGGTGCTGGTCCCTTGCGTGTGACCGTGCCTTCGGGTTTCTTGGCCAGAGGACCTGAAATCCCCTGCCGGTCGGTTTCTGCTGCTGGGTATGGATCAGTCCCCACAGCCTCGGACTCCGTGTCCGGTGAGATCTCTTCAGTCAGGACGAGCTCTACAGCTTCCAGTCTCTGACCCCTTTTATCACTGCTCCCACAGAGCTCCTGATCTCGCTCTCCCTGTATCTGCTCCGCTCCAGACCAGACTGTGTCTCTGTCTGGAACTCCTCTTCTTCCTCTCTAACCCTGCCTCAGCCCCCAGTTTTTATAGGGGAAGTTCTTCCCCTCCCAGGACTGGGCAGGAGGTGTGGCATGCTTAGGGCACCTGACCAGGAGACCTCCCACCTGCTCTCAGACGTAATATTGCTATTACTGTGGTAACCAGACCCCTGGGGTTCCACATATACAGTACAGACCAAAAGTTTGGACACACCTTCTCATTTAAAGATTTTTCTGTATTTTCATGACTATGAAAATTGTACATTCACACTGAAGGCATCAAAACTATGAATTAACACATGTGGAATTATATACTTAACAAAAAAGTGTGAAACAACTGAAAATATGTCTTATATTCTAGGTTCTTCAAAGTAGCCACCTTTTGCTTTGATGACTGCTTTGCACACTCTTGGCATTCTCTTGATGAGCTTCAAGAGGTAGTCACCGGAAATGATCTTCCAACAATCTTGAAGGAGTTCCCAGAGATGCTTAGCACTTGTTGGCCCTTTTGCCTTCACTCTGCAGTCCAGCTCACCCCAAACCATCTCGATTGGGTTCAGGTCTGGTGACTGTGGAGGCCAGGTCATCTGGCGTAGCACCCCATCACTCTCCTCCTTGGTCAAATAGCCCTTACACAGCCTGGAGGTGTGTTTGGGGTCATTGTCCTGTTGAAAAATAAATGATGGTCCAACTAAACGCAACCCGGATGGAATAGCATGCCGCTGCAAGATGCTGTGGTAGCCATGCTTGTTCAGTATGCCTTCAATTTTGAATAAATCCCCAACAGTGTCACCAGCAAAGCACCGCCACACCATCACACCTCCTCCTCCATGCTTCACGGTGGGAACCAGGCATTTAGAGTCCATCCGTTCACCTTTTCTGTGTCGCACAAAGACACGGTGGTTGGAACCAAAGATCTCAAATTTGGACTCATCAGACCAAAGGACAGATTTCCACTGGTCTAATGTCCATTCCTTGTGTTCTTTAGCCCAAACAAGTCTCTTCTGCTTGTTGCCTGTCCTTAGCAGTGGTTTCCAAGCAGCTATTTTACCATGAAGGCCAGCTGCACAAAGTCTCCTCTTAACAGTTGTTGTAGAGATGTGTCTGCTGCTAGAACTCTGTGTGGCATTGACCTGGTCTCTAATCTGAGCTGCTGTTAACCTGCGATTTCTGAGGCTGGTGACTCGTATAAACTTATCCTCAGAAGCAGAGGTGACTCTTGGTCTTCCTTTCCTGGGGTGGTCCTCATGTGAGCCAGTTTCTCTGTAGCACTTGATGGTTTTTGCAACTGCACTTGGGGACACTTTCAAAATTTTCCCAATTTTTCGCACTGACTGACCTTCATTTCTTAAATTAATGAGGGCCACTCGTTATTCTTTACTTAGCTGCTTATTTCTTGCCATAATACAAATTCTAACAGTCTATTCAGTAGGACTATCAGCTGTGAATCCACCAGACTTCTGCACAACACAACTGATGGTCCCAACCCCATTTATAAGGCAAGAAATCCCAGTTATTAATCCTGACAGGGCACACCTGTGAAGTGAAAACCATTTCCGGTGACTATCTCTTGAAGCTCATCAAGAGAATGCCAAGAGTGTGCAAAGCAGTCATCAAAGCAAAAGGTGGCTACTTTGAAGAACCTAGAATATCAGACATATTTTCAGTTGTTTCACACTTTTTGGTTAAGTATATAATTCCACATGTGTTAATTCATAGTTTTGATGCCTTCAGTATGAATGTACAATTTTCATAGTCATGAAAATACAGAAAAATCTTTTTAAATGAGAAGGTGTGTCCAAACTTTTGGTCTGTGCTGTATATATTTTTTATTTATTTATTTTTATTTTTTTACATATATGAATGAAATATCGAAAAATTGTATTTGAAAATGGCTATAATATAAAGAAAGAAAGGGTTTTAAATTTTGTCATAATGTATATGTTTGTAGGATTTTACATTTTTGTGTGAAATCACACTTTTAATATGTTTAATAACATTTTAAAAGACATTTTATATATGGTAAAATTATATTTATGGTGTTTTTAGAAAAGAAAATACTTTGTGTGTGAAAAAATTTGTTGTGCAAAAAAAATTTTTTGGATGAAAAAAAATTGTCTAAAAGTCATTTGGTATATGGGTTTTGTTAGATTCCTCAGAGTGCGAAATCTGACATATCTGAGTATCTGGCTGTGTCTGAAAAACAGATCTTTCAGTCCCCAACCAAAATGACAAGCAGGGATATCTGCTATAAAATGTGTGTAGATAGATCTGTTTATATGCATGATGTTATACCTGAGGAAGACTCAAAGAAGTCGAAACCGGTTGTATTTTAGTTTGAAATAAAAAATATCTTTGAATCCGAATATCAAGTTCCATCATCATCGTTCAGGAGCGCATATTGCTGGGAAAAACATTTACAAAGTGGTATTGCCTATGAAAGCCCTGTCCAGTGCTCTTATTAGCTCCCAGATTTCTGCAGCAAACTGAATGGAAAGAGGAATGGAGTGATCCACTGATTGGATTTACATGCAGTACCTCAAGACACCAAATAGGTGAGTGGATTTATACCGAGCATATACCCTTGGAATCTAACTACTACACTTAGAAGCCTGTGCTTCCTGTTTTCTCTCCCTACAATCCCCTTTTGTTTCATTTTTAATGTGGTACTGAAATTACAACACATTAGAGTTTGACATGTGTGCTCTATAGGGATGGGTAATGTGATCAGATCTGATGATGTTTGAACAGCTTGCACACTCAAGACAAGGGAAAGTACAATTATGTCTGGTCCCTATGTATGAGTTGGCGTTTTGGACTACCGTTTTCTGCTGTTTTCAATTTCTTGAGATACATCTTTGCTGTTGGCTTAAATTCTTGTATATGGGATAATCTCGATGTAGCAGTGGCCAATTTTTTGTATAACCACTGTGCCATATTAGGATAAGTACGGATAAATGGAATTTGGTTTGATTTGGACTAATAATAATTATATTTATGTTTATATGGCTCCAACATATTGTGCAGAACTTTACAATTAAGCGGAGACAAGTTAAAACCAAGACATTACCAAGTAACACACGGTTCATCAGTTTATAGTAGGAGTGAGGGCCCTGCTCGCAAGCTTACAATCTATAAGGAAATAGAGGGGACACAATAAGTAAAAAGTGCATCTCATGTATGGTCCAGACATCATTATAATAAATAGTTTTTTTTTTAATAAAGTTGCATGAAGTACAGTCACCAAGTGCTATTGGGTGCACGGAGGACGTAGAAACAGATGAATAGGAAAGACGAGATTTTAAGGAAAATTTAGAAAGGGGGAACAGGGAAGAGTTAGCTTAGTAAAGTAATAGGCCTGTCTGATGAGATGTGTTTTTAAAGTACATTTAAAAAGGTGGAGGTTATTATTATTATTATTTATTATTATTATAGCACCATTTATTCCATGGCGCTTTACATGTCAAAAGGCGTATACATAGCAAAACCAATTACAATAATCTTGAACTAACGTGATGGCGACTGGTACAGGAGGAGAGACGACCCTGCCAGTGAGGGCTCACAGTCTACAAGGGACGGGTGAGGATATAGTAGGTGAGAATAGAGCTGGTCGTGAATCAGTATGGTGGAGCAATGGTTACTGCAGGTTGTAGGCTTGTGGAAAGAGGTGGGTCTTCAGGTTCCATTTTGAAGGTTTCCACGGTAGGCGAGAGTCTTATATGTTAAGGAAGAGAGTTCCAGAGTGGGGGGGATGTACGGGAGAAATCTTATATGCGTTTGTGGGAAGAGGGGATAAAAGGGGAGGAGAGAAGGAGATCTTGTGAGGATCGGAGGTTGCGTGCAGGTATGTACCGGGAGACTGAGTCACAGATATATGAAGGAGACAGGTTGTGGATGGCTTTGTAAGCCATAGTTAGGGTTTTAAACTGGATTCTCTGAGCGATGGGGAACCAGTGAAGGAACTGACAGAGAGGAGACACTGGAGAACAGAGGGGTGACAGGTGGACTAGCCAGGCAGCAGAGTTTAGGATAGATTGGAGGGGTGTGAGAGTGTTGGAAGGGAGGCCACAGAGCAGGAGCTTGCAGTAGTTGAGGTGGGAGATGATGAGGGCGTGCATTAGGATTTTGCAGATTTGTGGTTGAGGAATGTGCGGATCCGGGCGATATTTTTGAGTTGGAGTTAGCAGGAAGTGGATAGGGCTTGGATATGTGTTTTGAAGGAGAGATCAGAGTCCAGGGTTACCCCAAGGCAGCGAGATTGCGGGACTGGGGAGAGTGGACAGCCATTGACATTGATAGATAGGTCAGATGCGAGGGTTGAAATGAGATGGTGGAAAGATGATGAATTCTGTTTTATCCATGTTAAGTTTTAGAAATCTAGCAGAGAAGAAGGGAAATCTAGCAGAGAAGAAGGATGAAATAGAGGACAGACATTGTAGGATTTTAGTTAGTAGGGAGGAGATATCGGCTCCAGAGAGGTAGATCTGTGTTTCATCAGAATAGAGGTGATACTGAAAGCTGTGAGACTCTATGAGCTGTCCCAGGCCGAAGGTGTAGATGGAGAAGGGCAGGGGTCCTAGAACTGAACCTTGGGGGACACCGACAGATAGGGGGAGAGATGAGGAGGTGGTGTGTTAGTGGTAGACACTGAGTGTCTTGTCTGTTAGGTATGAGGAGATCCAAGATAGGGCCAAGTCTGTGATGCTGAGAGATGAGAGAGTCTGTAGTAAAAGGGAATGGTCCACTGTGTTGAAGGCAGATGACAGGTCCAGCAGAAGGAGGACAGAGTAGTACAGCTTTGATTTCGCAGTTAGAAGGTCACTGGTGACTTTAGTCAGGGCAATTTCAGTAGAATGGTTCAGTCGGGAGCCAGATTGTAGGCAGTCAAAGAGGGAGCAGAAGGAGAGGTGGGAGGATAGTCCAAAATGGACATGTTCCAGCAGTTTTGAGGCATAAGGGAGAAGTGACATGGGGCAATAGCTAGTCAGAGAGGATGGGTCAAGGGAGGGCTTTTTGAGAATTGGTGTGATCGAGGCATGTTTGAAGCATGAGGGGAGACACCAGTTGTTAGTGACAGGTTGAAAAGGTGGGTTAGGGTTGGGATAAAGATAGTGGTAAGGTTGGGTATGAGGTGGGACTGGATTGGGTCAAGTTCCCAGGCGGTGAGATGTGACTTGGAGAGTAAAGAGGAAAGTAGATCTTCCGTAATGGTGGAGAAGCTGGTTTTGGAAGAGGAGGATTGAGTAGATTTGAGGAGGTGCTGTAGGGACTTTAGGCAGGCAAAGTCTTCGGCTGAGATGAGAGGAGAGGAAGGAAGCGCTGGGGGATGGAGGAGAGAATTAAAGGTGTTGAATAGCTGTTTAGGGTTATGAGACAGGAAGGATATGAAAGATGAGAAGTATGTTTGTTTTGCTGCAGTGAGGACTTGAAGGTAGTGAGGGACTGTTTGAATGCGATGAAGTGCTCATTGGAGTGGCAACTTTTCCATCTTCGCTCAGCAACCCTGGAGGCCCGTCGCAGTTCTTTACTTAGGCTGGTGTACCAGGGTTGCCTGTTGATTGTGCAAGCTTTGGTATGTGTGAGGGGGGCGACCGAATTGAGAGCTGCAGCTGTTGTGGTGTTATATAAAGCGGCAGCAACATCTGCATCATGTAATGAACTAATGTCTGTAAGAGGGAGAAGGGATTCAGAGAGTGAGTGTAGGTCAAGGTCTTTAAGATTTCTGCGAGAGTGTGCAAGTTTGTGGAGTGGGGATTGTGGCCCTGGAGAGGAGAGGGTAGGGAATGTAAGTAGGTTGTGGTCAGAAAGGGGAAGAGTGAGTTAGAGAGGTTAGATAGGGAACAGAGGCGGGTGAAGATGAGGTCCAGAGTGTGGCCATCTTTGTGGGTGGCTGTGGAATGCCATTGAGTAAGGCCAAAGGAGGAAGTGAGGGATAGAAGCTTAGAGGCAGCTGAGAGGGAAATGTCAATGGGGATGTTGACGTCACCCATGATGATAGTGGAGATGTCAGCGGAAAGGAAATGAATTAGCCAGGTGGTGAAGTGGTCAAAGAAGATGGTGGCTGGTCCTGGGAGATGGTAAATGATGGCCAGTTGGAGGATGGAGGGGGAGTAGATGCTCAGACAGTGCACCTCAAAAGAGGGGAGAGTAACGGAGGGCGGAAGTGGGATTTGGGTGAAGGAGCAGTTATCTGACAGAAGAAAACCTACTCCTCCACCATGCTTGGCAATGGGGCAGGGGTGTGAGAAAGGTGGAATCCACCGTATGAAAGTGCAGCTGGAGAGGCTGTGTCAGAGGGGGTGAGCCAGGTTTCAGTGATGCAGAGGAAGGAAACTTTGTTAGTGATGAAAAGATCATAGATATAGGCGATTGGAGGTGTAGCTGACAGATAAGATGCTGTGAGATTTTTTCCCTTACCTCCGTATCCAAAATGGGGAGCAGACAGGACCAGCGCAGACTCAGCATCCGTAGACTTGAATGTAGAACCACAGTATTAACCCCTAATAGTATTAACCCCCTGTAGGGATGTTACTCACTTGGGTGCGTCGGGAGGCAAACAGGAAGCGTTTTCATTTAAATGTCCATAACGGTTTATTTGCTTCATAAACTCGTCAAAAACAAAATGCAAACAAAAAGCCTTTAGTGCAGGCAAAAACAAAGAAAACAGTTCTTTAAGCAAAGTCTCTGGTAACTCTGTCTTGTGGTCACACAGGCTTGTAAGCATCCAGTACACGGCTCAGTCTGGAGACAACAACACAGGAGGCCTTCTCCCTCCAAACACAGACCATGTTCCAAACAAAAGCATCCATTTTAAAGGCTGTTAACCACACCCAGAGGTAAATTATGTGGGTAGCTGGACCCGTCCAACTCTCCAAGCTACCCATAACTAGAGAAACACTCCGGGTTACATCACAGAGGACAGCCATCTCTGTGACACATACCTCCCATCGACTATGCGACCATTAGCCACCTTAGACCCCATACGTCCAGGTCGCCTGGTACTTAACAACCTTGAACATATGTCATGGCGATCGCCCGCGCACAGGGGCTGTGCATGCGCGATCGCAGCTGGGTGTCAGCTGATTCTCAGTGCTGCACCGCTCCTGGCACTTTAACCCCCTAAATGCTGCAATTCAAATCAATCGCAGTATTTAGAGAGCAGGCAGATGGAGGAAGCCTCTGCTGCCCTTGGATCGGCGCCCCTGCAACGTCATCGTGGGGGCCCAATCGTTGCCATGATGACGACACATCATGATGACATCCGGGTCACCAAAGCTAGAGCTTAGAGCATGGTGTAGCAAGTTTGTCTGTCAGTGCAGCACTGACAGTTTGTACACCATAGGAATGCTCATGTATTCCTGTGCTTTATAAGCGATCAGCCTGCAAAAAGTTAAAGTCCCATAGTGGGACAAAGTAAAAAAGTAAAACAAATGAAAAACAAGTGAATTAAAAAAAATAATAAAAAAATAATAATAAAATAATGCAAATAAAAATAATCAAAATAATAATAAAACATATATATATATTGTACCCATAAATAAATATTTTTATGAAAAAAAAAAAAAAGGTACACATATTTGGCATTGCCGTGTCCGGAACGACCCGACCTATAAAGATGTCACCCCATCAGTGAAAACCGTAAAAAAAAAAAAAAAAAAAAAAAAAACGAGGCAAAAAATGTTGTTTTATCATGATACCGCCGAACAAAAAGTGGATTAAAGTGCGATCAAAAATATAAATGTAAATAAAAATGTTACCTCTGAAAACGTCATCTTGTCCCTCAAAAAAAAATAAGCTACAATACAGCTCCATTAGCAGAAAAATAAAAAAGTTATAGCTCTCAGAATAAAGTTATGCAAAAATAATTATTTTTTCTATAAAATAGTTTTTATTGTGTAAAAGCGCCAAAACATCAAAAAAAATATATAAATGTGGTATCGTTGTAATCGTACTGACTCAAAGAAGAAAGTTGCCTCATCAATTTTACCACACGCGGAACGGCATAAAAAAAACCCAAAATATTTCCTGAATTGCTGGTTTTTGTTCATTCTGCGTCCGAAAAATCAGAATAGAAAGTGATAAAAAAAATGCCATGTGCCTGAAAATGGTACCAATAAAAACATCAACTAGTCTCGAAAAAAAGAAACCCTCACATGACTCTGTTGGTTGAAATATGGGAATATTATAGCTTTCAAAATATGGTGATGCAAAAACTAGTTTTTGCAAAAAAAAAAAGCATCTTTGAGTGTGTGACAGCAGCCAAACATAAAAACCCAATATACATCTGGTACTGCTATAATTGCACCAACCCGAAAAATAAAGTAATCTAATTACTTATACCGCACGAGGATTGGCATAAAAATAAACAAAACCAATTCTTCTCCTGCTGTTTATTTGTTAATTTTGCCTCCCCAAGATTGCAGTAAGGCTCGGTGCACATTTATCCTGCGCTCTGCGCTGAGCGCTTACACCGGGGTCTCTGTGTAAATCTCTGAAATACTCAGAACCCCCAGCTTTCCAATATGAGGCAGATGGAGGCACTGTGGGTGCCTTCTGGCCTGTGAACTGGCGGTGTCCGTCTTTTTAGGCGTATATAAAAGTGCAGTCAGCCACAGTTTTGTGCACTTCTGAAAAGAAGGACACTGCTGAACAGAGGCCAAACGGAATCCAGAGTAACACTGCTGGCTCAGCTGGCTCATTATAGTGAAGAGATCACTCTGGGGTTTCATGTGAATCACGTCACTCGATGTTTAGATGGAACCCCAATATAAGTGCTCAGCGTAGAGCGTCAGATACAGTACAGACCAAAAGATTGGACACACCTTCTCATTTAAAGATTTTTCTGTATTTTCATGAGTATGAAAATTGTACATTCACAGTGAAAGCATCAAAACTATGAATTAACACATGTGGAATTATATACTTAACAAAAAAGTGTGAAACAATTGAAAATATGTCTTATATTCTAGGTTCTTCAAAGTAACCACCTTTTACTTTGATGACTTCTTTGCACACTCTTGGCATTCTCTTGATGAGCTTCAAGAGGTAGTCACCAGAAATGGTCTTCCAACAATCTTGAAGGAGTTCCCAGAGATGCTTAGCACTTGTTGGCCCTTTTGCCTTCACTCTGCGGTCCAGCTCACCCCAAACCATCTCGATTGGGTTCAGGTCTGGTGACTGTGGAGGCCAGGTCATCTGGTGTAGCAACCCATCACTCTCCTTCTTGGTCAAATAGCCCTTACACAGCCTGGAGGTGTGTTTGGGGTCATTGTCCTGTTGAAAAATAAATGATGGTCCAACTAAACGCAAACCGGATGGAATAGCATGCCGCTGCAAGATGCTGTGGTAGCCATGCTGGTTCAGTATGCCTTCAATTTTGAATAAATCCCCAACAGTGTCACCAGCTAAGCACCACCACACTATCACACCTCCGCCTCCATGCTTCACGGTGGGTACCAGGCATGTAGCGTCCATCCGTTCACCTTTTCTGCCTCGCACAAACACACGGTGGTTGGAACCAAAGATCTCAAATTTGGACTCCTCAGACCAAAGCACAGATTTCCACTGGTCTAATGTCCATTCCTTGTGTTCTTTAGCCCAAACAAGTCTCTTCTGCTTGTTGCCTGTCCTTAGCAGTGGTTTCCTTGCAGTTATTTTACCATGAAGGCCTGCTGCACAAAGTCTCCTCTTAACAGTTGTTGTAGAGATGTGTCTGCTGCTAGAACTCAGTGTGGCATTGACCTGGTCTCTAATCTGAGCTGCTGTTAACCTGCGATTTATGAAGCTGGTGACTCGGATAAACTTATCCTCAGAAGCAGAGGTGACTCTTGGTCTTCCTTTCCTGGGGCGGTCCTCATGTGAGCCAGTTTCTTTGTAGCGCTTGATGGTTTTTGCAATTGCACTTGGGGACACTTTCAAAGTTTTCCCAATTTTTCGGACTGACTGACCTTCATTTCTTAAAGTAATGATGGCCACTCGTTTTTCTTTACTTAGCTGTTTTTTTCTTGCCATAATACAAATTCTAACAGTGTATTCAGTAGGACTATCAGCTGTGTATCCACCAGACTTCTGCACAACACAACTGATGGTCCCAACCCCATTTATAAGGCAAGAAATCCCACCATTTATTAAACCTGACAGGGCACACCTGTGAAGTGAAAACCATTTCCAGTGACTACCTCTTGAAGCTCATCAAGAGAATGCCAAGAGTGTGCAAAGCAGTCATCAAAGCAGAAGGTGGCTACTTTGAAGAACCTAGAATATAAGACATATTTTCAGTTGTTTCACACTTTTTTGTTAAGTATATAATTCCACATGTGTTAATTCATAGTTTTGATGCCTTCAGTGTGAATGTACAATTTTCATACTTATGAAAATACAGAAAAATCTTTAAATGAGAAGGTGTGTCCAAACTTTTGGTCTGTACTGTATATGTGATCCCAAATGTTATGTAAAATGTTCCTAGCAAAAGCTTCAAATCAATCCACAAAAAAAGCAAGTCCCCACTCAGGGCTGCCATGTGTCAATGGAAATATAGGGGCTTCCACGTTACTGGTAGTACAAAGGCCCTGGAAAAGTGCTATAGCTCCTCACCCCCCAAAAGATATCCAGCGAATTCTGCGCTCCCAAATCCAAATGCCCCCATCCCTGCTGAGCTCCACAGTTAGATATACTACTAGAATCATGAAGAAAACTTATGCCCTCTGATAATAAAATGTCCAGGAATAAAAAAAACAAATTATGGATAAATAAGACAGTACAAAGTTTAATAAGACAAAAACAAAGGGCAGTCGAAATCTTGAAGGCTGAGAATACAGAAATAGCATTTCAGGAGTATAAAGATCTCAATAGGAAATGTAAAAAAAAATCAAGGTAGCAAAGTTAGCTACTGAAACATAAATTGGTAGCAACATTAAAATAAATCCCCAAAAATTGTATAAATACATAAATGCCAAAAAAGAAAAAAACAGATTATGATAATAACAAGATAATTATAGAGGACAAAGAAAAGGCTGAGATATTAAACAGGCAATTGTCATCCACGTTCACCAATGAACTGACTGTTTCAGGGATCATTCAAAAAGGCAAAAATCAAAGTTCATCACTTATATAACCAGTTTAACACAAGAAGAAGTACGCCTGCATCTAAGCAAATTAAACATTGACAAATTCCCCGGCCCAGATGGCATTCATCCATGGATATTGATGGAATTGAGCTCAGTAATTGACAGACCAATGTATCTCATATTCTTAGACTCTCTTGTAACAGGGTTGGTGCCACAGGATTGAACGATGAATGACGTGGTACCGATATTTAAGAAAGGTAAGAAGGTGGATGCAGGCAACTACCGTGTGGTAAGTCTGACATCAATAGTGTTTTTGAGGGCATTATAAGAGATAACCTGCAAAAATATACTGCAGAGAATACAGTGGGTACGGAAAGTATTCAGACCCCTTTAAATTTTTCACTCTTTGTTTCATTGTAGCCATTTGGTAAATTCTAAAAAGTTCATTTTTTTTCTCATTAAAGTACACTCTGCACCCCATCTTGACTGAAAAATACAGAAATGTAGAAATTTTTGCAAATTTATTAAAAAAGAAAAACTGAAATATCACATGGTCATAAGTATTCAGACTCTTTGCTCAGGCACTCATATTTAAGTCACATGCTGGCCATTTCCTTGTGATCCACCTTGAGATGGTTCTACTCCTTCATTGGAGTCCAGCTGTGTTTATTTGGAAAGGCACACGCTTGTCTATATAAGACCTCACAGCTCACAGTGCATGTCAGACCAAATTAGAATCATGAGCTTAAAGGAGCTCAAGACAGAATTGTGGCAAGGCACAGATCTGGCCAAGATTATAAAAGAATTTCTGCATTACTCAAGGTTCCTAGGAGCACAGTGGCCTCCATAATCCTTAAATGGAAGAAGTTTGGGACCACCAGAAGTCTTCCTAGACCTGGCCGTCCAGCCAAACTGAGCAATCATGGGAGAAGAGCCTTGGTGAGAGAGGTAAAGAAGAACCCCCAGATCACTGTAGCTGAGCTCCAGAGATGCAGTAGGGAGATGAGAGAAAGTTCCACAAAGTCAACTATCACTGCAGCCCTCCACCAGTTGGGCCTTTATGGCAGAGTGACCCGACGGAAGCCTCTCCTCAGTGCAAGACATATGAAAGCCTGCATAGAGTTTGCTCAAAAACACATGAAGGATTCCCAGACTATGAGAAATAAGATTCTCTGGTCTGATGAGACGAAGATATAACTTTTTGGTTATAATTCTAAGCGGTATGTGTGGAGAAAACCAAGCACTGCTCATCACCTACCCAATACAATCCCAACAGTGAAACATGGTGGTGGCAGCATCATGCTATGGGGGTGTTTTTCAGCTGCAGGGACAAGACAACTGGTTGCAATTGAAGGAAACATGAATGCGGCCAAGTACAGAGATATCCTGGATGAAAACCTCTTCCAGAGTGCTCTGGACCTCAGACTTGGCTGAAGGGTCACCTTCCAACAAGACAATGACCCTAAGCACACAGCTAAAATAACAAAGGAGTGGCTTCAGAACAACTCTGTGACCATTCTTGGCTGGCCCAGACAGAGTCCTGACCTAAACCCAATTGAGTATCTCTGGAGAGACCTGAAAATGGCTGTCTACCAACATTCACCATCCAACCTGACGGAACTGGAGAGAATTTGTAAGGAAGAATGACAGAGGATCCCCAAATCCAGGTGTGAAAAACTTGTTGCATCATTCCCCAGAAGACTCATGGCTGTACTAGCTCAAAAGGGTACTTCTACTCAATACTGAGCAAAGTGTCTGAATACTTATGACCAAGTGATATTTCACTTTTTCTTTTTTAATAAATGTGCAAAAATTTCTACATTTCTGTTTTTTTTCAGTCAAGATGGGGTGCAGAGTGTACTTTAATGAGAAACAATGAAACAAAGAGTGAAAAATGTAAAGGGTTCTAAATACTTTCCGTACCCACTATAATACAATAACTGAAAACAAGCATGGATTCATGAAAGATAAGTCATGTCTAACCAACATGTTGAGTTTCTATGAGGATTTAAGTGCAAATCTGGATGTTGGGTACGCACCTGATGTGATTTACTGTATAAATATATGCGTGGTCAATACAAAGGACTAGCACTTGACTTAAAGACCAAAGACCACTCATTACAGGTGGAAGAAAAGCGATTCCAGCACCTAAATAGGAAAGGGTTTCTTACAGTTAGAGTGCTAAAAAATGTATACTTGGTGGAGAAAGGTGGAACTTGATGGACCTAGGACTTTTTTCAACCTATGTAACTATGTAATTCTCGAATTTTTCTAGAACCTAGATGAGTCCTGTTCTAGGTGGACTGTATTACAGGTGAGACTCTCTTTTGTAACACTTTTAGTTCAGTTGGGAAGATGTGTAGGATGAAATGTTGATGACGAGGTTGGATTTAATACATTGGATCTTGCGATTATTCTCTCTCAGATCTGTTCATTGACCTCCTTCTTGGTTTCTTCTTCGACATTGCTATGTTTATTTAATGTAATAATTTATAATTCCCTAACATATTATCATACTATTGTTAACTTCTATACAGATGTTTTATTTCTGTATTTTTTTTATCATTTAAATGAGATGTAAGTTTGCAATTATCTATAAATTTCTGCACGCAAAAATAGACACTTTCTTTTCTAGTATCTGTGAAAAAAGATTGATGTTTCTATAATTTTTTGAAAGGTGAAAGCTAAATTATAGTTTGAAAAGTAAGAATTTATATATTAGTAACTAGAATTAAAGGCGTTGCCTAATACTTTCATTTTGATGGAATATCCTTAGGATAGGTGATCAATATCAGATCGGTGGGGACTTGACAACGGGAACTCCCGCCAATCAGCCATTCCCAGTGCCAGCAGTGGCCGGATGTGATCAGTTGCATTAGAATATCGACGGATGTGAAAAACCCAGAAACTGTGCTGTTCTGCTCTGCAAGTGATCATATCCGGGCCCTGTCGGCACCGGTAATTACAGAACAGCAGGTGTACTGGATGTGTCACTCCCACTAATCTGATATTGATGATCTATCTTAACGATTGGCCATCAATATAAAAGTAGTGGACAGCCCCTTTAATCCTAGTTACCAATATATAAAATCTCACTTTACGGTCTATAATTTAACATTGACCCTTCAAAAAATCATAGAAACATAAATTTTTTCACAGACACTAGAAAAAAAGTGTCTGTGAAAAAATAATGAGCAAACCTGTGACTCATTTAAAACTACTGGACAACCCTTTTAAGCAAAAAGCTTTGCAGGACCCTGGTCCATTGTTAAGTCTGTAGTCTGAACCAGAACAGAACCCTACAAAGCTTTTTCTACCTGCCAAAGCTTACAAGACGCCTCATCTAATTAGTAGTATGTGTGTGACCTCACATGTGTTGCACCTACTAATCATATGACCACAGTGTGAATTCACACCTATGCATTGCACTTATGCTAACATATGCTGCTGCTCAATTTTTTGCATTTTGTTTTAGTTTTGTATGTTTTGTACAAACAGGGGCGTGGCTTCACCATTTTGGGCTGTGCATTTTGTTTATATAGCTTTCCAGGAGCAGGCGTCTGAACAGTCAGGACCCGGTCCTGCTCTGCCCTTATTTATTTTGACATCTGCTGACAGTTACGTACCACCCCGATTGGGGTACACCTTGTCGTGGTGGGATGAATTTTCCCCTTTTTTTTTTATCAAAACAGTGTTAACTAAGTACCCTATGTTATTTACATATACTATTAGTATTTATTCATTTATTTACTACAGGGTATTTGCTCATTTTGTTTTTTTATATTGGGTTCTAATCAGAAGTGCCAGGGACATTGGCAGCTAGAAGGAGATTTGCAGGGCTCCGGTCCTACAGCCACATACTACCAATATGGATGCTGGACCAGGGTCCTGCAAATCTTTTTGCTCAACTCTATTAGTAACCATACAATTATTTTATACAAAACCAGCAGGTCTCTTGATTATACTCTGTTACCATTTCTAGCAATATTCCTTATATCCATGAGATGCTGGCCTTATCTTAGTTACATTTACAGTAGTTGGCTATGTAAATACTTCTATACTATTCTCGGAAGTGATATATTTATTGGCTAACCAGAAAAATTATATTTGCAGCTTTCAGAGCACAGAGGTGCCTTCATCAGGCTTGTTTACAAATTAATGACCTGTCTGATGAAGGCGCCTCTGTGCTCAGAAAGCTACAAATATATATTTTTCTGTTTAGCCAATAAAGGTATCACTCCCATAATACTTTTGTCTTTTTTGGGGGTATAAAAGTATTTACATAGATTTTTCTGACTAACAAGGTACCACAATGTAATTTTTACTGTACTTAATCTTACTGAGCTGCTCCTTGTGCATACAGGCGGATGAGATAGACATCTGATAATGACTAAAGGTTTTTGTTTTGCATTACTTTACATTATAATGCATGTCATCTATTCCAGTCAGAATAATCTTGTAAATTGACACCACCTAAACCTGTTACCTGCTCTTTGGGACATCGGAAGAAGGAAGGGCATGTAGGTAGGGTTCACATAATTATCAGTCTCTGTTGTTTTTCAATGACTCTCATGTACCAGGGAAAGTTAATTATAATTCATTTAATTACATGGATACAAAGTTGTTAACTAGACAAGTCCGTACAAACCACAATTTCAAAATTTTACTTGCAAGATGTTAAATAAACAGCAAATATATTTGAACATGTATATCTTACATTTCCAATGTAGTAAGCCAAAGGCACTTTGTTTGCTGCTGTATAGAGGTTTTGTGAGGCACTGTTCTCCAAGTAATGAGCAGATTGTCTTTTTGTCTACTACATGTAGAAAAGGAGACAGTAAATTGAGTTACAGCATTGCTACAGGAAATATTTAAAGGGAATCTATCCATAAGATCAACTCCACCCTCCCCCACCCTCTCCAAACCACACATATGGGCATGCAGGTCTTTGAAATGTAATTTGCTGCATTTCTGAGTAATTATTATTTTAAATAATATGCAAAGGAGGTATTAAGTGATCAGGAGTCCTGAGGTTGTTTCCACGCCCAGTGCCAGCCTCTTAGCTTGATTGATAGTTCATTCTCTGTGTGACCTCAGGAGCCAGGCAAAGAGTTCAGCCTGTGAGCTGTCAATCAAGCTAAAGAGACTGGCCAGGGGCAGGAATCAAGCTCTAAAGCAAAGACTGTAACATTTCTTTTGCATATGTATAAAAATGCTAATTTCTCAGGAATGTAGCAACTGATAGTAGATATAAAGGTATCAATGGATTTTAATTTAATTAAAGACCTTTATGCCCATACAGTCATGGCCAAAAGTGTTGGCACCCTTGAAATTGTTCTATAAAATGAAGTATTTCTCCCGGGAAATTATAGCAATTACACGTTTTGTTATACACATGGTTATTTCCTTTGTGTGTATTGGAACAACACAAAAAAAAATTAGAAAAAAAGGCAAATTGGGCATAACTTTACACAAAACCCCAAAATGGACCATACTAATTTTTTGTCACCTTTTCAAAATTGTGGTTAAACAACTTTGTTTCAAGCATGTGATGCTCATTCAAACTCACGTGTGGCAAGTAATAGGTGTGGGCAATATGAAAATCACACCTGAAGCCAGATAAAAAGGGGAGAAGTTGACTCAATCTGAGCATTATGTATCTGTGTTGTGCCACACTAAGAATGGAGAACAGAACTGTCTGACGACTTGAGAACCAAAATTGTTGAACAATATCTGCAATCTCAAGATTACAAGTCCATCTCCAGAGATCTTGATGTTCCTTTGTCCATGGTGCAGAACATAATCAAGAAGTTTACAACCCATGGCACTTTAGCTAATCTCTCTAATGTGGACGGCAGAGAAAAATAGAAAGGTTGTGACGCTCTCCCTGGGCCGTGGGGCACCAGGAGCCGGGCCAGTAGATGCTGGGAGTTGTAGTCACCGTGGCGGTGACCCGATCCATGACCCAGGGCGGTCAAACCAAGGTAGTCTATGTGTATCTGGTTTAAATAGTCCGACTATGCCACCTGTGGAATGCGGTTATTGGGAACCGCCGCTGCGGAGCAGTCCACTGAAGCTGGTGATATGTGCAGCAAGGTGATGTAACTCCCCACAGGAAGAGTGTAGCTTCAGGGCAGCGTTTATGGATGATGGTGGTGATAGTGCCTGGATCAGTAATAATAACACGGAGTCTTTGCAGTGCAGTCCTGGGGTCTTTACTGGTGACAATTATATAGGCCCCGACGGGAGTACTTGCTAGGGATGAGGGCCTGGTCAGTCTGGGAGCAGTCTTAGAGTCCTCCTGGCCAGGTAGAGTTGTAGGCCTGCCGTTCTGCCTGTACTCTTTGGCTATCCCGCTTATAGTCGTGTTGTAGCCCACGTCCCTGAGTGTAACGTGCTGCTCACCCATATGGCTTGCGACTCGGATCCCGTGTATTCCTCGCTCCTCTGTGGCGGTACTGGTCCTTTCGTGTGGCTGAGCCTCCGGGCTTCTGTTGGCCAGGAGACCTACAATCTCCTGCCGTGCGGCTTCTGCTGCTGGGCTTGAAGGGTCCCATAGCCTCGGTCTCCGGGGTCCGGTTCTCGGTGTGTACTCTGGCTAGGACGAGCTCCGCCAGCTCCAGTCCTCAGCTCCTTGCTCCTGTGTCCTACTTGACTCCTGACACTGTCTCTGTCTGAGCTAACCCCGCCTCCAGATCCAGTTATATAGGGCAGGATCCTCCCCTTTTCTGGTCTGGAGCAGGAGGTGTTGCATGTAGTGTGTTCCCTGACCAGGAAACTCCTGTTTTGCTTCCAGATATGGTATTACTACCACTGTGGCAACCAGACCCCCTGGGGTGCCACAGTTGCATTGCAGGATAGTCTGGATGGTGGATAAGCAGCCCCAACCTTTCCAACACTTCCGGCCACGACTGTATATGTGGTTTTGGGTGGGTTGTTCTTACTGACAGATTCTCTTTAAAATACTTATAAAATAACAGATTAACCTTCAGTTAGTTGCCCCAAAATATTTGCACTAACACTGTTTTTGGTTTTTATTTTTTTTTGTTTTGTTCAAATTTGGGGAGGCCCCAAAACATTAGGAATGGCAAATAGAACAAACAAACTGGTGGAGTTTAACAATGACTTGGTGTGGCTGGTATACTTTTCGAGTTAGCCAAAGGTACCGACAAGTCCTGTGGGATCCACGCTTGGTTCATTTTAATGAATGTGAGCTTGCCCACGTTGGTTGTGGACAGGCGCATGCGCCTGTCTGTGATCATACCACCTTCCGTTCTAAACACACGTTACGACGGTACATTTGCCGCAGGGCAGGCCAGCACCTCCAAGGCGTAAAGGGCAAGCTTAGGCCATGTGTCCAATTTGGAGACCCAGGAGTTAAATAGCAGACCCATCACTCAGTACATGGAGACATGTGGACACGTCATCTTCCACCATGTTTTTGAAACGTTGCCTCTTGCTAATATGGACCATATCAGATGAGGGAGCCGAATGTTGTGGCATGCTGAGGTAGGTTTTCCACATTTCGGCCATGCTAACGTTCCATTCCAAGGTGGTGCTGGGGCCCCAGCTGTGTTGACGACTTCCTCCTCCTCTGCCTTGTTCTTCCATTGAGCCCCCCTGTCAGGTGGGGATGCCGTCAGTAATGCGTCTACCAGTGTGCGCATGTATTCCCACATTTTCCGATTCCGCTTCAGTGACAGAAGTAATGATGGTATGTTGTCCTTATAGTGGGGATCCAGCAGGGTGGCCAGCCACCTAGTAATCAGCACTGGTAACAATCCGGGCAACTTGGAGGTCGTTGCGCAGGTACAGTAGCATTTATTAGATCATGTGTGCCAGGCTGCCCAGAGGCAACAACAACCTGTCCTTGGTGGGAGGTGTATCATCTGGGTCCTCTGTATCCCCCCAGCCTTGCTCCTGTGCTGCCCGTGAGCTGCTTTGAGTGCCACCCTGCTGTGAATACGGTTCCTCCACCTCCTAATCCTCCAAAACTGTCCCTGCCTGGACAGTTGTGTACTTGGCCGCTGTTGGTAAAGGAACACACCCTTAGAGCCATGTGTGGATGACTGGCCTGATAATTGTGTGAATGGTCCCTGTTCCTCCTCCTCTTCCTCCTGTGACACCACCTCATCCATCATCGCTTGATGCGTTTTTTTCAAGAAGTCATAAAAGTGGCATAGTAACTCTGATGATGGCATCAACAGCGCTGGCCGAGTACTCGAAGCAGCGAAACACAGCACACATGTCCCGCATGGAGACCCACTCATTGATGGTGAAGTGGTGTTGTTCCGCAGAGCGACTCACTCGTGCATGCTGCATCTGAAACTCCATTATCGTCTGCTGCTGCTCACACAGTCTCTCCAGAAAACGCAAGGTGGAACGTTGAATATGAGGCTGTGAGTGGGAAGACAGAAGTGACGTTGCAGTGCTAACAGGCGCACAGCAGCAGGATGAGAACGACAAAAGCGCGCATAGACGGCCCACACTTTCAGCATCAGCTCTGACATATCTGGTAATTTTTAAGGAAGCTTTGCACCACCAAATTCAGCACATGCGCCAGGCAAGGGATGTGCGTCAAACCGGATAGGCTCAGAGTTGCTACAAGTTTTTTGCCTGTTATTGCTCACTACCATGCCAGGCTTGAGGTTCAGCGGCACCAACCATTCATCAGTCTGTTGTTTGATCCCTGTCCACAGCTCATGTGCATGAGTGTGGGATTTTCCCCCAAACAGATGAGTTTTAGAACTGCCTGCTGTCATTTCCTCCTGGCTGTGCTGAAGTTAGTGGGGCAGGTGTTATGCTGACATAATGAGGAGGCGGTGGAAGAAGCGGAGTAGAAGGAGGAGGCAACTTGGACAGAGAAACGTCCGGCAATCCTCGGTGGTGATAGGATATGCATCAGAACACCTACCGCCTCAAGCCCAGCTGCCACTACATTTACCCTTTGGGCAGTTAGGGAGATATAACGTTAAGCCTCTGCCTATGCTTAATGGTCAACGTATCGGTGGTTATGCGGACCTTGCCACTGATCGAGTTGCACAGTGCACACCTGATTTTGTGCGAAACGTGTGTGTAGGGCAGTGATAACTCGCCAGGCAAAGTAGTGGTGGCTGGGGTCCACATACTGGGAGAAAGCCACCGCCATCAGTTTCTTAAAACTGTCCATCTCCACCAGCCAGAGTGGAGGCATTTCAAATACCAGGAATTTTGAAATGCTGTCATTCAGGATCAGAGCTCGTGGGTGGGTAAGGGGTATTTTCTCTTTTTTTCCAGTGTTTGGGGGAATGGACACGTGAGCGCTTTCATGGGACGGTGTGGAGATGCTCGGTGACACTGCTGGTGGTGGTGGTGCTGGCACATGCTCTATTTGCGGTGAGTCAGATGGCCCTGTTGATTGGGAGCGGAAGAAAGAGGCACTCTGCACCAGGCTGCTTGGGCACTCTGCGCCAGGCTGTTTGTGCACTCTGCGCCAGGCTGTGTTAGGGCACTGTGCACCTTGCTGTTAGGGCACTCTTCACCAGGCTGTTAAGGCACTCGGCACCATGCTGTAAGGGCACTCTGCACCAGGATGTTAGGGCACTCTGCACCAGGCTGTGTTAGGGCACTGCGCACCTTGCTGTTAGGGCACTCTGCACCAGTCTATTAGGGCACTCTGCACCAGTCTGTTGTTGGCACTCTGCCCCAGGCTGAGAATAGGAATTCAATGCAACCCGTGATCCGGCATTTATACTGGCCGGCTCACAAGGTGTGCAGGCCAATCACAGCCACGACAATACTTGGCATGGCTGTGATGGCTCTGGAAGTGCCCACAGCCTAAAAGCTTGTTGATTGGCTGCGCTGCAGCAAAAGGCAAAATGAGCAATTGTAAGTACACAGTGCTATAAAATATGATGACTGCAATACATTTAGTGGGTAAAAACTTTGACGGGAGGAGTGCTTCTTTAAGCGTATGATGTGCCTAAGATACAGTGCTGTATGTATATATTATAATATTAGGTCAGGACTCAGTGCAGTAATCTTGAATCAGGGGGATATGTTTTCTTACAAAATTGATTAGTCTTATTAAATTTAAAAAAATATATATTTACATTTTAATATAAATTATAGTGAAATGGAAATAAAGGTCGACCTTTGGTAAGGATGCAAAATGCCTGCTGTTTTGGAAGTAGTACTAGAGTGGTCTCTCTTTCTCCAATATAATTGGTGTATTCAGTTTGGATTATTTTATACGTTATCGACATAGTTCTAAACCTGATAAAGTGAATGAGACTGTGCAGCTGGAGCCACCTTGTGGTCATTGTATCTGTAACTCGTGCATACGTTATATTTTATGACCACATAATAATCTAATATACTGAGAGATATGATACAGTCATAGGCAGTTCCCCATAAAGTAAATGTGAGACATAGATATGCTGATTCATTTCAGACGTTTAATGAAAAGAAATAGACATGAGCAGTAGAACTTGTCATAGACCAGAATCAGTTAAGGTTTTACCTTAAAGCAACATGAAAAATTAATCTCAAGATGCCGTATGCAGACTTACATTTACTAGTGAAGCTCTCTATAAAATAAGGTTTAGGTAAAGAAAATGGTGAACCTGGCCTGTGTATTTCATTACTAAAAATTAGCGCCTATAGGGTTAAGTACAAATCACATTTTTTGTATTATATTTGAGGGCATCATTTGAAATGCTCCTTAGAATCTATGTCCAAGGCATAATTGTATATAGACGCGCCTCTGCCTATGATTTCCTTAGAAGGAAATATAGTGCGTGACATACCTTGTTTTGTATACTAAAAAGTGACAACTATAGACATATACTATATATCAAATAGACCAATAACTATGTTTAAATCTAGCAGAGAAGTGTCCCATGATCTATTTCTACTTAGGATTTAGGACTAAATTTTGCCCGAGTGCAAAATTTGGACCATATATGTTCTCCCCGTGTTTGCGTGGGTTTCCTCCGGTTTCTCCGGTTCCTCCACACCCATAATGTCTGTAAAGTTCTGTGGAATTAATGGTGCTATATAAGTGAGTAAAATAAATAAATATATGTATTTCTATGGGACATATCTTGCCAAAAATGTGTCCTTTTAACACATTTTTCGCAGGTTTCTGACAGGTTTTTGTCTATCTTGCTTTACGGTCCACAACAGCAAGCATGTTGTTTAATGGAAGTAAAATGAATAAGTGTCCAACATTTGTATCTACATACAAAGAAAATGAATCCACTGAACAAATATCAACTGTATCGGAAACCTTTTTCACAGTATATGTTCATTTGTCTTACACATATGCGATCAAGGTTTCAAACCAAATGCGGTGGGAACCTAGCCTAAGTGACATATCACAGTGCCAGAAAAAGTCTATTACTTGAAGAAATCTAGTCCTAGCTAGTCATAAAGAATTCATGCTTTTATGTTCCTGGAGGATATTCATAACTGCTACAATTTCCTGACCAGTAGTTCATAGCTCATTTATTTGCTGTACTGAAAAAGCCCATTAACACCTTCTTAGGCTATGTTTTGCTGTATGTTCACAGAATTTGCTGTGAAATGCTTTTGAAATATACAGCAAATATGTCTATAGCCTATTATTATTGGCCCCCAAAATGTCCTATTAGCACATGTATTACCAGTGGCACAGTATACTGTACTTTATGGTTATTTACAATTTGAATCATGGGGCAACACATATAATTGAATGGGATATAACTGCAGGCATTCATATCAAGATTTTTCAAGTGTATAAGCCAAATATATATTACTCTGGAGGGGAGGGAAGTACTGTGGTAAGGGAGAGCCCTGCTGTAACTACTGCATGAAATAGCCGCATTTATTGATTGTGAAAAATGCTGCGCTTTAACCCATCCATATTGACAATATATTATTTTTGATGGAAATGTGTAAACACCTGTCCCAGGTATCCTAGGTTCCACTCCTTTCTCCTGGCTCTGCTGCCCTCTGTTGAGCTCCACGTTGGGTTTTGCAGATTGCCCACCATGGATCAATGATATCATCTCCATAGGCCTATTTAAAGCCCATTGACACACACACACACTTGGGATTTTGACTTCAATGTTCCTTGTTTGGTATGTTACATTATCTGTACTACTGTTACAGCTTACATCCATCCCTGCTGGGTTCCACTACATCTGTCCGTCTGCTCCTGAGTTTCCAGTTAGTTCTAATCACCAGGATTCCACGTTTCCTCTAGAAGCTGCACCAATGCCCGGGGTCCGTGTGCCCACCCGGACCAGAGGCTTATTGACTGGTGAGCCCTTATAACATGGATTGTTATATTCTTTCCTATTGAGGGAAAAGGTCAACGCGTTTCAAGGTCGAACAACCCTCTTCATCAGGACAATTTGTCAATATGGATGGGGTGGAGCGTAGCTATACTGATCATTTTTCACAATAGATAAATGACAATTTTACAAATGGACCCCTAGAGGATCCAGTGAAAAGGTGGGCAGCAGCAAACTGCCACTGCCTACTCATGGTTCCTGTAGGTCCTGAACACAACACCTCCGATAGCTTTGTACTTACAGTCAAGTGCCCTTGGAAGTGCTTAGTTCTATTTTTTACAGTATTCTTATAAGTAATACATGGAGTAGAGCACTGCTGTGAATATTGAGAAAAAGGTGTTGTCAGTCATCAGTAAGGACACTCCTGTAACTGTTGAGTTATTCTCACATTCAATCTTCAGGAGAGCATCGCTCCCCTGCCTTCTGGCTTCCTGGCTGCTGGGGAGCGATGCGCTCCTGATGATGCTCCTGATGATTGACATCCCATACTGTAAGTACAACCTGCTCTTCTGCATGGGAGGGGGGATGAAGCTGGATGGATTCAGGGATTTGGCAAGCTTCAAAGCAGCACTTGCAAACTATAAAGCAAAAAGCTTGCAAGTGTAGAAAACGTACAATGCAGAACTGTCCGGTAACCTAGGCAATGAGCAGTAATCTATAGAAATAAAAATACATCCGTTCTTGAGAAAGGAGAAGAGTTTTAATAATAGGTAAATTTCAGAGTTGATTGTTTTTACTAGTGCTTTGGAATTTTATCCATTTAACAAAATGAGAGTAAGGGAGAACTGGCGTGACTACTGGAGGATGAGAGAAGGCCATGATGTGACTATTAAAGTTGAAAGGCACAGATGGTACTAATATGAAAGGTGGGGTCTGCATTAACATTTTAGGAAAGGTACTGCTGCGGCTTCCATGGGATAGGGAAAGGCAATCCTGTGACTACTGATGTAGAGAGAGAAAATCACTGCTGTGACTGTTGGAGGAAAGGTGTCAAACTGTAAATTCTAAGGTTAGAGGTTGACCCTGACGTCAATACTATGGCAAGGGGGAGTACTACTTTGACTAGTGGGACTAAAGGGAGAAAGATTTTGTAACCACTAGAAGCACTACTGTGACTATTGAGTTAAAGAAGGCACTGCTACAACTACTAGGAGAAAGGAGGCACTGTTGCAACTACTATGAGAAAGGAGGCACTGCTTTGACTACTAGGAGAAAGGAGGCACTCCTGGAATTACTGGTAGAAAAGAGACACTGCTGTGACTACTAGGAGAAAGGCACTACTGTGAGCATTAGGAGAAAAGAGGCACTGCTGTGATTATTAGGAGAAAGGAGGCATTGCTGTGACTACTCGGAGAAAGGAGGCACTGCTGAGACTATTAGGAGAAAGGAGGCACTGCTGTAACTACTGCGAGAAAGGAGGCACTGCTGTGACTACTGGGAGAAAGGAGGCACTTCTGTTACTACTAGGAGAAGGAGGCACTGCTGTGACTACAGCGAGAAAGGAGGCACTTCTGTGACTACTGGGAGAAAGGAGGGACTACTGTTACTACTAGGAGAAAGTAGAGGAGGCACTGCTGTTACTACTAGGAGAAAGGAGGCACTGCTGTGACTACTGGGAGAAAGAAGGCACTGCTGTGACTACTAGTAGAAAAGGGGCACTGCTGTGACTACAGCAAGAAAGGAGGCACTGCTGTGACTACTGGGAGAAAGGAGGCACTTCTGTTACTACTAGGAGAAGGAGGCACTGCTGTGACTAATGGGAGAAAGGGGGCACTGTTGTAACTACTAGGAGGAAGAAGGCATTGCTTTTACTACTAGGAGAACGGAGGCACTGCTGTGAGTACTTGGAAAAAGGAGGCACTGCTGTGAGTACTAGGAGAAAGGAGGCACTGCTGTTACTACTAGGAGAAAGGAGGCACTGCTGTGAGTACTAGGGGAAAGGAGGCACTGCTGTGAGTACTTGGAAAAAGGAGGCACTGCTGTGAGTACTAGGAGAAAGGAGGCACTGCTGTTACTACTAGGAAAAAGGAGGCACTGCTGTTACTACTAGGAGAAAGGAGGCACTGCTGTGAGTACTAGGAGAAAGGAGGCACTGCTGTTACTACTAGGAGAAAGGAAGCACTGCTGTGAGTACTTGGAAAAAGGAGGCACTGCTGTGAGTACGAGGAGAAAGGAGGCACTGCTGTTACTACTAGAAAAAAGGAGGCACTGCTGTTAATACTAGGAGAAAGGAGGCACTGTTGTGAGTACTAGGAAAAAGGAGGCACTGCTGTGATTATTGGAGGATGAATATGTGGCGCCCCTGAGGGTTCGGCCGCCACAGGAATGCTGCACTTCTCCAATGGAGTGTGGTGTTCCTCCTCTGAGGTAAGGCCAGTGTGATGGTAGTGACCTAACCTTTTGCATCCAACACCACATTTCCACCAGAGGGAGCTATTATGCACTAGGTGCTGCTCCCCTGGTTACAGGGAAACTGGGGAACACAAAGTGGTAGGAATCAGTTAGTGGGTGTGGGTGGAGGAACAACTAGATAGTGACACTTTAGATTTCATATTTAATAGAATGCCATCTTAGATCTTGGGTTCTGTTCTTCTGCTAATTCTCCCTAGTTAATTAGTTGGTCTTACTGTGCTGTCAGAATACTGTGTGCAATGTGACCTCCCTCCGGGAGCACAGATCCTGTGTGGGCCTGCACCGGCATGGGACACAGCCCTCGTACCCCGATCTATGGGACGAGAGGTAGGTTCCAGACAAGGAATGTCTCAACCCGGCTGAGGACGAGGATCAAGAAGGCCCGGGAGCTTTAGAGTGTGGCTCCCTAGCAAATGGGTCCCGGGGAGGATGCAGACGGAGCGGAGTACGCCACCTGTCCTCGCCTACCTGATCTATTCAGAGGGATTCCGGCTGCAAGAGGGGTACCGGCCCCCGATACCCAACCTTGTACTCTACGTCCAGGACGGGAAAGCCCGGTTAGGCCCTGAGGATCCCGCCGGGCGTCGGATGGAGAGGAATTGCCACCCGACCCCTACACCTGAGAGGAGCTCAGAGGGAGACCCGGCCTATCCACACACGCACAGATGGGAAAGGGTGAAGTCTGTAGTGCAGGAACACTCTGGTGTAGGGTCGCTACCGAACACTGGACTTTCTCGGAGGTAGTCGGACCCCCGTCCCTGGTGGCCGGAGGACTCCACGAGGAGTAGGGAGTCGCCTTCCCGCTAAAATCTCTGAGTGAGTAAAGCCTTGGAAGTTCACCCCTATGGCCTCCATACTATTCATTACGTGCCATACCACGCGACGCGGTGCCCGTACTCCCCGCGCTACTGCTACCCCCCTTCATCCTGTTTGCCTGCCCTGAGGCCTTGCTCCGCCTGTGGGGAGCAGTGAGAACTTTAGCCGCCATGACACCGGGCCTCAGCGGACTGCTAGCGGCGCTGGTGGCCCTTCACCAGACACCACAGGTGGCGCAGACGTTAATCAGCCACTCAACCCGGACAAGCCCACACCATCACTTTCTAATGTGACGGCCCTGAGCACGGGTCGGGCCCGGGCCACGGATGCATCACAACTCTTCAACACAGGGCCCGACACCGAGTCCCCCAACACCCAGGGTAAAACACGGGCTTTCTGAGTAGAGGCGTCACAACCTGGCGTAGTCGGCAGGATATCGTGCCCACAGCAATGGAGAAGTGTGCCCATTGCTATCGGGTACTGTGTGCCTTACACATTGAACTGTTGTTTTGCACTTAAAATGGTGCCTGCCCAAGAAGAACAGACGCCATAATGCTGTAAAAAGACTGTCTTTGAACGCCTCCCATCGTGGGCTGGGCTCCCGCTTGGCGCCAAAAATGTGGACTGCCCCTTCCATCAGAGACTGTCTGCGGGGTAATGCCCGTCAAATTGGATGGGCTGAAAGAAGGCGGGCCTGTCAACATGCTGCCCAGGAACCGCTCCGAAAGAGGAGGAAGAAGAAAAGCAACAAGGTACGGCCATAGCAGTCGGAGCTTGGCAGTCAACGGAGGCAGACATGGATGCCTCTGGGGAACAAGACCATGCATCTACTGAACCCGTTTCAGGCCCCTCACCCGGCAGAGAGCAAGGCGGCAGCGTGTTGACCCCGGGAGATATTGCATTTCTCCATCAAGAAGCTCCAGAACTCCTAAGAAGGCAGAAAGAGGCCCAGGAGGCGGCGACGGCTGCGTGGCGGGAGGAGATGCTGCTGCGCATCCGGGACCTCCGCCAAGGAGTTGAGGTTCCAGAACGAGTCGACTCGGTGACAGAGGTCGAGGGTGACCTCGCGGCGGGTGAGTGTGCAACCCCTGCCCCGGCTGCAGAGCCAACTGAGACTATTCTGGACCTCATGGCGGAGTACTTAGTTCCCCACGCGGTCACCTGGGAGCAAGCGTTAGCTCCAGAGCTGCAATCGGCAGCCATCGGTGGGGACCTGCGATGCCGCCCAAATTCTGATACGGAGGTGCCTGAAGCTGCGGAGGAAACTACTGGCTCTAACCCGGACGGGTCCGCATCTGTAGAGGACTCGCAGCAACCCGTTTTAACCCCGCTACCCGCACCAGCAGTAACCTGGCCCGAGGCTGAGGATTGGGCCTGGGAAAACCAGGGGGGCGACCTAATGGGTTCCCTCGGGAGACCCGGTCTGAAGTGTGAAGGAGAAGCCAATGGTGCAGCGACCAGATCTTCCAGCTCGCAAGGGAGCAACGTCAGCGGGAGCAGCGCTGCGAGCGCCTCGAGGTCAGGACCAAAGCTGCAAAGACTCGGGCGCGTCAGGACGAGGCCACCCGTCCCAGTCCCCGGTATGAAGGCCAAGTCGTCCGATTTCATCAGGAGGCGGGGTGGGGGTTCATCCGGTGTCCCCTGTTCCAGGACGATGTGTTCGTCAGCCGGCGGGACGTTGAGCCGCGCCTCAAGAAGGGACATCCCAGTCGGAACCTCCTCCCGGGCGACACAGTGACTTTCTCTTGCCACCAGGGGGAGCGTGGGTGGTACTGTTAGAACTCTCCTGTTAGTTTTTTTTTAGTTTGCTGGTCACATGACCATTTTTGCCTATTTAATCCGGCTCCGCCCTCCTGGCCTTGCTGGACTTCATTGTATTTACTACTCTTGAGCTAGCTTGGTGCTCTGTTGCCGTTCTCTGTTAGTTTTGCTAGGTCTTCTGACCTCTATGCTTTTTGTTGTGTGTTTGTCTTTGACTGCTACTATTTCTGCTAGGAGGTGTCCAACTTATCCCAGTCCCTAGTTCTTGTAGGGATCCCTCCCTCACATCTATAGGTCTTCGTACAGACTAGCCGAGGACTTTAGCGGGTCTGATCGCAGGATCAGGTTCCCCGTTACATCGTAGGGATCTAGTTTAGTTCTATTGTAGGGACAGATCTCCTGTCTTTCCTTAGTCCCTGTAGCAGATCATAACAGGTACGCCCTGGACGTCGACAAAGTGTCCGGGAGCGACGCCACCCCGCCCTCAGCCTCAGGTGACCGGCTAGCCTCCATCGGGAGGAATGAGCCTTTTCCTAGACGAGAGCTTGAAGTCTAAAGCAGCCCCCGGCTGCTGTTGTTGTTAAAGTTTTAAGTTGAATGCTGCTATTTTATGTTTTCCCCCTGTTTACAGAGACTTTGGTCCCTGTGGACTATGGCAGGCGGCGGACTGTGTTGTATATAGTTATGCATCTATTTAGGTGCTTCCTATTGGTTTTATGTAAAACCGTGCTCCTTCTTCTACCTCAGACCTCAGAAGCAAAACCTGTCTGGAGTGGCTTTTGTGGAGGTCCAACTCCGGATCTTCATGCCCTGCAGCCACCCCAGGGCCCACGTAGAGGGTTTAGGGCAGGTCCCTCTTGCTACTGAACTGACCGTCGCTACTTCTAACCAGTCTGCTGCCACTGTCAAAAGTCTCTTGTCCTAATTTATGCTTCATACTTTTATAATTTTGTACTTTTGCACTTTTACACTTTTATACCTTGTTATGCAACGTTTAAGAAATGTGCCTCCCATAAAGGGATGATAGTTTTGTTATTATAAAAAGAAAATTTCCTAGGTGTTACTTCCTTTGCAGCCTGCGGACGTGCTGTGTTTTACCAGGGGGGAATGTGGCGCCCCTGAGGGTTCGGCCGCCACAGGAATGCTGCACTTCTCCAATGGAGTGTGGTGTTCCTCCTCTGAGGTAAGGCCAGTGTGATGGTAGTGACCTAACCTTTTGCATCCAACACCACATTTCCACCAGAGGGAGCTATTATGCACTAGGTGCTGCTCCCCTGGTTACAGGGAGACTGGGGAACACAAAGTGGTAGGAACCAGTTAGTGGGTGTGGGTGGAGGAACAACTAGATAGTGACACTTTAGATTTCATATTTAATAGAATGCCATCTTAGATCTTGGGTTTTGTCCTTCTGCTAATTCTCCCTAGTTAATTAGTTGGTCTTACTGTGCTGTCAGAATACTGTGTGTAATGTGACCTCCCTCCGGGAGCGCAGATCCTGTGTGGGCCTGCACCGGCATGGGACACAGCCCTCGTACCCCGTTCTATGGGACGAGAGGTAGGTTGCAGACAAGGAATGTGTCAACCTGGCCGAGGACCAGGATCAAGAAGGCCCGGGAGCTTTAGAGTGTGGCTCCCTAGCAAATGGGTCCCGGGGAGGATGCAGACGGAGCGGAGTACGCCACCTGTCCTCGCCTACCTGATCTATTCAGAGGGATTCCGGCTGCAAGAGGGGTACCGGCCCCCGATACCCGACCTTGTACTCTACGTCCAGGACGGGAAAGCCCGGTTAGGCCCTGAGGATCCCACCGGGCGTCGGATGGAGAGGAATTGCCACCCGACCCCTACACCTGAGAGGAGCTCAGAGGGAGACCCGGCCTATCCACACACGCACAGACGGGAAAGGGTGAAGTCTGTAGTGCAGGAACACTCTGGTGTAGGGTCGCTACCGAACACTGGACTTTCTCGGAGGTAGTCGGACCCCCATCCCTGGTGGCCGCAGGACTCCGCGAGGAGCAGGGAGTCGCCTTCCTGCTAAAATTTCTGAGTGAGTAAAGCCTTGGAAGTTCACCCCTATGGCCTCCAGACTGTTCATTACGCGCCATACCACGCGACGCGGTGCCCGTACTCCCCGCGCTACTGCTAACCCCCTTCATCCTGTTTGCCTGCCCTGAGGCCTTGCTCCGCCTGTGGGGAGCAGTGAGAACTTTAGCCGCCATGACACCGGGCCTCAGCGGACTGCTAGCAGCGCTGGTGGCCCTACACCAGACACCACAGGTGGCGTAGTCGTTAATCAGCCACTCAACCCGGACAAGCCCACACCATCTCTTTCTAATGTGACGGCCCTGAGCATGGGTCGGGCCCGGGCCTCGGCTGCATCCCAACTCTTCAACACAGGACCCGACACCGAGTCCCCCAACACCCAGGGTAAAACACGGGCTTTCTGAGTAGAGGCGTCACAAATAAAGCCCTCTCGTTATTACTCAAATAAAGGAGTAATGCATTCCTATTAGAACTAGCAATTTGGCTCTTCAGAGAGGAAAAGGACCAGAACTCTAGTGCTACCTACAAGAAGTAGCAATCCTAAGAGTCAATAGTGGCCCTTTAACGAGCCTTATCACATGACTTAATGCCCCGTCACACATAACGAGATCGCTAGCGAGATCGTTATTACGTCACGGTTTTGGGATCGCTGGAGAGTCGTTTCGTGATCGCTGGGGAGCTGTCAAACATGCAGAACTTCCCAACGATTTCGGCCGCCCCAGCGATCTAACTAACGATCTCGGCGGTCGTTGGGACGCTTTCATACAGCAGCTATTTCAATGATCCACACCTTAATAGGGACTGTACTGTGTCACAAAGGCGTGCATAAAATTACTTTTCCGCGCCCCCTCATCTCCGATTGGTGGACACTATTGCGTACGGCCAGTCACAGCCGGAGAATGCTACAACGATCCGCAAAATCAGGACTCAGTCGAAAGAACGGATATCAACAGCCCGGAGAATTCTGCTAGGATCTGCAATCCAGCACGAGGACAGAAACAAAGGATGGAATCGCTATTCTGTTGCCTTCTTTATGCACGGCGGAAAATAAGAACGCTGTAGCGACCACCAATCGGGGACGAGGGGCGTGGAAAAGTCCAATTTATGCACGCCTACGTGTCTCAGTTCTGAATCGCTAACGAGGTCGTTGATAAGGTATCAAATACAGCGATGCACACTGCCCAGCGGGAGCGCAACGACCCAGGAATGGTCCAGGAAGCTTTCTAACGATCAGCGATCTCACAGCAGGGGCCTGATCGTTGCTACCTATCAGACATAACAAGATCGCTAGCAAGATCGCTATTGCGTCACAAAAAACGTGATGTATCAACGATCTCGCTAGCGATCTCGTTATGTGTGACGGGGCCTTTAGGATATAAGACAGAACCAGAAACTCAATTTGCAGACACTGTGCTTCGGGGCACTGCCCCTCGTCAGTGCAAAGTGTGAGTTCTGGTTTGGCTGTGTGAGAGGCGTCAGACCAGTATCTAAGGAGCAACAGGAGCTCTCTAGTGCCACTAGTCCTCTTCCTCTCTGAAGAGACAATTTGCATATTTCTCAGAGAAGCATTGCAGCTTTAAAAGTCACCTCACCTTGACATGATTAACATGTCTCTCTCTGCAAGGAGAAATGTTACCCCTTAGATACCTATTAGAACTAGGAATGATGAACACTGAGGTTTAGGTGCATTGCTGTTAATCCTAAGGGAAAAGGGGGGATCTATCCCACTCAGTTATTTTTTTTTGTATCTAAAACTGCTTATAAAACCAAAGGGAAAATATGAAGCTTTCACTTCTAAATCTCCTGACTTCAAGATCCATTTCTATTTGTGTCTAAAAATATAAAAATAACTAAATCCAAATTGCAAAGTGTGAACATATCCAACCTGAAAACAAAAAAAATAAAAAAACCATCCAGCCCCAGCAGTGCACACAGCGCTTAAAACTTTTGATGTGCTCACCAGTTGAGTCCATGTAAAGTATTTTGTCTATGAGCTGTGGGTGGCGGAAGGGACAGCCTCCTACTCATTCCTCCCTCTATGCAGATCTGTGTCACAAACAGAATCAGACAGGGCAAACAGAGCTGTTTTTTCCTGCCTGGCTCAGGCGGAACATGACTCATAGAAGAGGTTAAAAGGCTTTTGTCTAATGCTTTTTTTTTAGACTAAGAATCTATGAGCTCATATCACCTGAAGACTTACTAGTGATCTGACTACTTATCTCACACACAATTCCTTTGTGGAGGTGACCTGAGATCATTGCATATAATTAGAAGAATAGAAGGAATGATTCTATTACCCTGGCAACTAACAGCGACAAAACTGCAGATTTTTATGATGTTTCCATGACGAGTGGAAATATAAATTGATAATTTTTTTTTATTGTATTTTATCGTCACTTTAAATTACATTATATATTTTGCAGAGATTCATTGCTGCTCTCCTCTGGGGCACATTATCTTAGTACTGTGGATGCTGTTTCTGTTCAAAACGTGACAGCAATAGCTGTAAATCCTCAAAAGAAAAGTTTATACAGTACAGACCAAAAGTTTGGACACACCTTCTCATTTATAGATTTTTCTGTATTTTCATGACTATGAAAATTGTACATTCACACTGAAGGCATCAAAACTATGAAATAACACATGTGAAATTATATACTTAACAAAAAAGTGTGAAACAACTGAAAATATGTCTTATATTCTAGGTTCTTCAAAGTAGCCACCTTTTGCTTTGATGACTGCTTTGCACACTCTTGGCATTCTCTTGATGAGCTTCAAGAGGTAGTCACCGGAAATGGTTTTCACTTCACAGGTGTGCCGTCAGGTTTAATAAGTGGGATTTCTTGCCTTACAAATGGGGTTGGGACCATCAGTTGTGTTGTGCAGAAGTCTGGTGGATACACAGCTGATAGTCCTACTGAATAGACTGTTAGAATTTGTATTATGGCAAGAAAAAAGAAGCTAAGTAAAGAAAAACGAGTGGCCATCATTACTTTAAGAAAGGAAGGTCAGTCCATGCGAAAAATTGGGAAAACTTTGAAAGTGTCCCCAAGTGCATTTGCAAAAACCATCAAGTGCTACAAAGAAACTGACTCACATGAGGACCGCCCCAGGAAAGGAAGACCAAGAGTCACCTCTGCTTCTGAGGATAAGTTTATCCGAGTCACCAGCCTCAGAAATCGCAGGTTAACAGCAGCTCAGATTAGAGACCAGGTCAATGCCACACAGAGTTCTAGCAGCAGACACATCTCTACAACAACTGTTAAGAGGAGACTTTGTGCAGCAGGCCTTCATGGTAAAATAGCTGCTAGTAAACCACTGCTAAGGACAGGCAACAAGCAGAAGAGACTTGTTTGGGCTAAAGAACACAATGAATGAACATTAGACCAGTGGAAATCTGTGCTTTGGTCTGATGAGTCCAAATTTGAGATCTTTGGTTTCAACCACCGTGTCTTTGTGCGACGCAGAAAAGGTGAACGGATGGACTCTACATGCCTGGTTCCCACCGTGAAGCATGGAGGAGTAGGTGTGATGGTGTGGGGTTGCTTTGCTGGTGACACTGTTGGGGATTTATTCAAAATTGAAGGCATACTGAACCAGCATGGCTACCACAGCATCTTACAGCGGCATGCTATTCCATCCAGTTTGCGTTTAGTTGGACCATCATTTATTTTTCAACAGGACAATGACCCCAAACACACCTCCAGGCTGTGTAAGGGCTACTTGACCAAGAAGGAGAGTGATGGGGTGCTACGCCAGATGACCTGGCCTCTACAGTCACCAGACCTGCACCCAATCAAGATGGTTTGGGGTGAGCTGGACCACACAGTGAAGGCAAAAGGGCCAACAAGTGCTAAGCATCTCTGGGAACTCCTTCAAGATTGTTGGAAGACCATTTCTGGTGACTACCTCTTGAAGCTCATCAAGAGAATGCCAAGAGTGTGCAAAGCAGTCATCAAAGCAAAAGGTGGCTACTTTGAAGAACAGTGCTTTCAGACCTCAAATAATGCAAACAAAACAAGTTATTATTCATTTAGAAACAACAATACTCGTGTTTTAACTCCGCAAGAGTTCAGAAATCAATATTTGGTGGAATAACCATGATTTTTAATCACAGCTTTCATGCGTCTTGGCATGCTTTCCACCAGTCTTTCACACTGTGCCACTCCAGCCACAAAAATTTAAGCAGTTCTTCTTTGTTTGATGGCTTGTGACTATCTATCTTCCTCTTGATTACATTCCAGAGGTTTTCAATGGGGTTCAGGTCTAGAGATTGGGCTGGCCATGACAGGGTCTTGATGTGGTGCTCCTTCATCCACACATTGATTGACGTAGCTGTGTGGCATGGGGCATTGTCCTGCTTGAAAAACCAGTCCTCAGAGTTGGGTAGATTGCCTGAGCAGAAGGAAGCAAGTGTTTTTCAAGGTTAACCTTGTATGCGGCTTGATTCATACATCCTTCCCAAAGATTAACCTGCCCAATTCCAGCCTTGCTGAAGCATCCACAGATCATCACCGATCCTCCACCAAATTTCACAGTGGGTGCAAGACACTGTGGCTTGTATGCCTCTCCAGGTCAACGTCTAACGATTAGACGACCACGTGTTGGGCAAAGCTGAATATTAGACTCATCAGAGAAGATTACTTTACTCTAGTCCTCTATGGTCCAATCCTTATGGTCTTCGGCAAACTTTAGCCTGGCTCTCCTTTGCTTTTCATTGATGAAAGGCTTTTTCTAGCTTTACATGACTTGAGACTTGCCTCTAGGAGCCTGTTCTTGCCGTGCACTTCACCCTTGCTGCCATTTGCCATTCCTTTTGTAGGTCGCTTGATGTCATACTGCGGTTGCTGAGTGACATTCGAATAAGATGACGGTCATCCCGGTCAGTTGAGAGTCGCTTTCGCCCTACCGGTCTGTAGCTTTGTTGTCCCCAATGTCTGCTTCTTGATCTTGTTGCAATGGACTGCCGTCTTCGAAATTTTAAGGATGGAGGCAACATGATGCTCACTGTATCCCTCTGCTAGTAAAGCCAGAGTTGAGCCCTTCTTTTCCTCACTCAAGACTTTTCTTTTCAACTCCTTCAAATTACTTTTGGGCTATTCCTAGCACTTGTTTTACCATCCAGCTTGTCCTATTGCAAGAGGATTGTGAAGACCACAGCAGTGTTTTTTATACTTTTCCTTGTTACATAAGATTTGGTTCAGGTGATCACTAGTGTTGAGCGATACCTTCCGATATCGGGAAATATCGGATCGGATTGGATCGGACCGATACCGAAAAAGTATCGGATATCGCCGATTCCGAAACCGGAAACCAATGCAAGTCAATGGGACATAAATATCGGAATTAAAATAAACCCTTTCTTTCCTTGTAGGTTATTTCTACATGAAGGAAAACAACTAAGAATAATGTAGAATGTATTGGGGGAGGTGGGGGAGACAATAAAGGCATAGAGGTTTAGCCCAGTCAAATGGAATAGCAGGAATTACTATTTTTTTATTATGTTCTGAGTTACGGAAATATTAACTATGTTAAGTATTTTTATATTTTGTCAGATATTTATGTTTCACTACTTCCATGCTCTTCACCTTCTTTTTTACTTCTCCCACACTTTCTCCTTCATCATCCTCAGCATCTTTTTCATCCACTTCTTCTTCACCTTCTTCTTCTTCACCTTCTTCGTATTATTCTTTTTTTTACATTCTTCATATTCTACTTCTTCATCTTCTTCATATTCTTCTTCTTCATCATATTCTTATTTGTGACAGGCATTCCTGTAGTTGTTATCTATAAAAGGTTGGACATTACACCTTTCGTTCTGCCCGTCACAAAAGATTTACAACAGGATTTGTCCGCGTTCAGTTTGGCCTGCAGCAGCAGGTCTTTTCCAGGGGCACCACGAGGAGGAACGGACTCACCCCCATACACTGCTTAGTCATCTTCTGCTTATAATTTAGATATTATCTTTTGCTCTGATTTTTAGTCTTATGCTTAATGTTCTTCCGCTTTTTGTTCTGCAGCTTCTTGTATTTCTGCTTCTTGGTTTTCTGTCTCTTGTTCTTCTGTATCTTGGTGCTTGTCTTCTCTTCTTTGTCTTCTTGGTCAACTTCTTCAGTGTCATCTTCTTGGTCTTCTTCGGGGTGGTCTTCAGGGTCGTCGTCTTCGGGGGTCCTCGTCTTCGGGGTCCTCGTCTTCTTCGGGTTGGTCTTCTGGGTCCTCGTCTTCGGGGTCCTCGTCTTCTTCGGGGTGGTCTTCAGGGTCCTCGCCTTCTTCGGGGTGGTCTTCAGGGTCCTCGTCTTCTTCGGGGTGGTCTTCAGGGTCCTCGTCTTCAGGGTCATTGTCTTCGGGGTCCTCGTCTTCTTAGGGTTGGTCTTCAGGGTCCTCGTCTTCAGGGTCCTCGTCAGGGAGATCCAGAGTGATTACCAAGAACCATTTCAAAAAGCTTGAACTTGGAAATGTAGCAGAAGGTACAAGAAAGCTGAGGAACTACCAAGGACCAGCTGACGGTACTGGAACCCGGATGGGTAGCAGAAGGTACAAGAGCCAATGGAACTACCGAGGACCAGCTGATGTTACTGGAACTCGGTTACTAAGCAGGAGGTACCTGTGCCAGAAAGCACTACCAAGGACCAGCAGACGTTGGTGGAACTTGGATACCGAGAAGGAGGCACCTAATCCAAAGGCACTGCCGAGAACCAGCTGACGGTACTGGAACCCGGATGGGTAGCAGAAGGTACCCATGTAAAAAAAAGTTCAAGGCCGCGAGCCGGCCGCAGTTACCAAAACCCACAGTCCTACAGGGGGTGCTTGTCCTATTGGCACTATGGAACCAGCCTTCATTGCCAGATCCCGCAGCCCACATAGGAGTCACCTAAACTGCAGGCACCATAGAGTCGGCTAACCCGACCGCAACACGACAGGACAACGCATTGGAGGCAAAGTGACGTTGACACTACCCGGAAACAGATGGCGTGCTGGAACCAGGCTGGGCAGGAGGGAGTACCCGTGCCAAAGACACTGCCGAGAACCAGCTGACGGTACTGGAACCCGGATGGGTAGCAGAAGATACAAGAGCAAATGGAACTACCGAGGACCAGCTGACGGTACTGGAACCCGGATGGGTAGCAGAAGGTACAAGAGCCAATGGAACTACCGAGGACCAGCTGATGTTACTGGAACTCGGTTACTAAGCAGGAGGTACCTGTGCCAGAAAGCACTACCAAGGACCAGCAGACGTTGGTGGAACTTGGATACCGAGAAGGAGGCACCTAATCCAAAGGCACTGCCGAGAACCAGCTGACGGTACTGGAACCCGGATGGGTAGCAGAAGGTACCCATGTAAAAAAAAGTTCAAGGCCGCGAGCCGGCCGCAGTTACCGAAACCCACAGTCCTACAGGGGGTGCTTGTCCTATTGGCACTATGGAACCAGCCTTCATTGCCAGATCCCGCAGCCCACATAGGAGTCACCTAAACTGCAGGCACCATAGAGTCGGCTAACCCGACCGCAACACGACAGGACAACGCATTGGAGGCAAAGTGACGTTGACACTACCCGGAAACAGATGGCGTGCTGGAACCAGGCTGGGCAGGAGGGAGTACCCGTGCCAAAGACACTGCCGAGAACCAGCTGACGGTACTGGAACCCGGATGGGTAGCAGAAGATACAAGAGCAAATGGAACTACCGAGGACCAGCTGACGGTACTGGAACCCGGATGGGTAGCAGAAGGTACAAGAGCCAATGGAACTACCGAGGACCAGCTGATGTTACTGGAACTCGGTTACTAAGCAGGAGGTACCTGTGCCAGAAAGCACTACCAAGGACCAGCAGACGTTGGTGGAACTTGGATACCGAGAAGGAGGCACCTAATCCAAAGGCACTGCCGAGAACCAGCTGACGGTACTGGAACCCGGATGGGTAGCAGAAGGTACCCATGTAAAAAAAAGTTCAAGGCCGTGAGCCGGCCGCAGTTACCAAAACCCACAGTCCTACAGGGGGTGCTTGTCCTATTGGCACTATGGAACCAGCCTTCATTGCCAGATCCCGCAGCCCACATAGGAGTCACCTAAACTGCAGGCACCATAGAGTCGGCTAACCCGACCGCAACACGACAGGACAACGCATTGGAGGCAAAGTGACGTTGACACTACCCGGAAACAGCTGGCGTGCTGGAACCAGGCTGGGCAGGAGGGAGTACCCGTGCCAAAGACACTGCTGAGAACCAGCTGACGGTACTGGAACCCGGATGGGTAGCAGAAGATACAAGAGCAAATGGAACTACCGAGGACCAGCTGACGGTACTGGAACCCGGATGGGTAGCAGAAGGTACAAGAGCCAATGGAACTACCGAGGACCAGCTGATGTTACTGGAACTCGGTTACTAAGCAGGAGGTACCTGTGCCAGAAAGCACTACCAAGGACCAGCAGACGTTGGTGGAACTTGGATACCGAGAAGGAGGCACCTAATCCAAAGGCACTGCCGAGAACCAGCTGACGGTACTGGAACCCGGATGGGTAGCAGAAGGTACCCATGTAAAAAAAAGTTCAAGGCCGCGAGCCGGCCGCAGTTACCAAAACCCACAGTCCTACAGGGGGTGCTTGTCCTATTGGCACTATGGAACCAGCCTTCATTGCCAGATCCCGCAGCCCACATAGGAGTCACCTAAACTGCAGGCACCATAGAGTCGGCTAACCCGACCGCAACACGACAGGACAACGCATTGGAGGCAAAGTGACGTTGACACTACCCGGAAACAGCTGGCGTGCTGGAACCAGGCTGGGCAGGAGGGAGTACCCGTGCCAAAGACACTGCCGAGAACCAGCTGACGGTACTGGAACCCAGATGGGTAGCAGAAGATACAAGAGCAAATGGAACTACCGAGGACCAGCTGACGGTACTGGAACCCGGATGGGTAGCAGAAGGTACAAGAGCCAATGGAACTGCCGAGAACCAGCTGGCGGTGCTGGAGCCCAGGGTAAATACTAAAAACAGAGGAGCCAGAGGTGTATTTGGAGGAGGTTTTAAATCCGTAGTACAGTGGATGTGGACAAAGCAGGAGAATTTGCCGGACACACAGCTGGGGATCAGCTGACGTTACTGAACCCCAATAACACTGGAGCAAGCGTTGACTGTGCAGACGGCACTTCTGAGCAGCAACTAGCGGTATTGGAGCCCAGGGTAAATACTAAAAACGGAGGAGCCAGAGGTGTAATTGGAGCAAGTTTTAAATAAGTAGCACAGTGAATATGGACAGAGCAGGAGAAATTGCCGTGAACACAGCAGGGGAACAGCTGACGTTACCGAACCCCAATAACACCGCAGCAAGTGTTGACTGTGCAGACGGCACTTCCGAGCGCCAACTGGCGGTGTTGGAGCCCAGGGATAAGAATGAAAACAGAGGAGCCAGAGGTGTAATTGGAGCAACTTTAAAATGTGTAGTACAGTGGATGTGGACAAAGCAGGAGAAATTGCCGTCCGCACAGCAGGGGAACAGCTGACGTTACTGAACCCCAATAACACGGCAGCAAGTGTTGACTGTGCAGATGGCACTTCCGTGCGCCAACTGGCGGTGTTGGAGCCCAGGGTAAATACTAAAAACAGAGGAGCCAGAGGTGTATTTGGAGGAGGTTTTAAATCCGTAGTACAGTGGATGTGGACAAAGCAGGAGAATTTGCCGGACACACAGCTGGGGATCAGCTGACGTTACTGAACCCCAATAACACTGGAGCAAGCGTTGACTGTGCAGACGGCACTTCTGAGCAGCAACTAGCGGTATTGGAGCCCAGGGTAAATACTAAAAACGGAGGAGCCAGAGGTGTAATTGGAGCAAGTTTTAAATAAGTAGCACAGTGAATATGGACAGAGCAGGAGAAATTGCCGTGAACACAGCAGGGGAACAGCTGACGTTACCGAACCCCAATAACACCGCAGCAAGTGTTGACTGTGCAGACGGCACTTCCGAGCGCCAACTGGCGGTGCTGGAGCCCAGGGATAAGAATGAAAACAGAGGAGCCAGAGGTGTAATTGGAGCAACTTTAAAATGTGTAGTACAGTGGATGTGGACAAAGCAGGAGAAATTGCCGTCCGTACAGCAGGGGAACAGCTGACGTTACCGAACCCCAATAACACGGCAGCAAGTGTTGACTGTGCAGACAGCACTTCCGAGTGCCAACTGGCGGTGCTGGAGCCCAGGGATAAGAATAAAAATAGAGAGGAGCCAGAGGTGTAATTGGAGCAAGTTTTAAATAAGTAGCACAGTGAATATGGACAGAGCAGGAGAAATTGCCGTGAACACAGCAGGGGAACAGCTGACGTTACCGAACCCCAATAACACCGCAGCAAGTGTTGACTGTGCAGACGGCACTTCCGAGCGCCAACTGGCGGTGTTGGAGCCCAGGGATAAGAATGAAAACAGAGGAGCCAGAGGTGTAATTGGAGCAACTTTAAAATGTGTAGTACAGTGGATGTGGACAAAGCAGGAGAAATTGCCGTCCGCACAGCAGGGGAACAGCTGACGTTACTGAACCCCAATAACACGGCAGCAAGTGTTGACTGTGCAGATGGCACTTCCGTGCGCCAACTGGCGGTGTTGGAGCTCAGGGATAATACTGAAAACAGAGGAGCCAGAGGTGTAATTGGAGCAACTTTAAAATCTGTAGTAGTGAGAATGTGGACAGAGCAGGAGAAATTGCCGTCCGCACAGCAGGGGAACAGCTGACGTTACTGAACCCCAATAACATGGTAGCAAGTGTTGACTGTGCAGACGGCACTTCCGAGCGCCAACTGGCGGTGTTGGAGCTCAGGGATAATACTGAAAACAGAGGAGCCAGAGGTGTATTTGGAGGAGGTTTTAAATCAGTAGTACAGTGGATGTGGACAGAGCAGGAGAAATTGCCGTCCGCACAGCAGGGGAACAGCTGACGTTACTGAACCCCAATAACACGGCAGCAAGTGTTGACTGTGCAGACGGCACTTCCGAGCGCCAACTGGCGGTGTTGGAGCTCAGGGATAATACTGAAAACAGAGGAGCCAGAGGTGTAATTGGAGCAACTTTAAAATCTGTAGTAGTGAGAATGTGGACAGAGCAGGAGAAATTGCCATCCGCACAGCAGGGGAACAGCTGACGTTACTGAACCCCAATAACATGGTAGCAAGTGTTGACTGTGCAGACGGCACTTCCGAGCGCCAACTGGCGGTGTTGGAGCTCAGGGATAATACTGAAAACAGAGGAGCCAGAGGTGTATTTGGAAGAGGTTTTAAATCAGTAGTACAGTGGATGTGGACAGAGCAGGAGAAATTGCCGTCCGCACAGCAGGGGAACAGCTGACGTTACTGAACCCCAATAACACGGCAGCAAGTGTTGACTGTGCAGACGGCACTTCCGAGCGCCAACTGGCGGTGTTGGAGCTCAGGGATAATACTGAAAACAGAGGAGCCAGAGGTGTAATTGGAGCAACTTTAAAATCTGTAGTAGTGAGAATGTGGACAGAGCAGAAGAAATTGCCGTCCGCACAGCAGGGGAACAGCTGACGTTACTGAACCCCAATAACATGGTAGCAAGTGTTGACTGTGCAGACGGCACTTCCGAGCGCCAACTGGCGGTGTTGGAGCTCAGGGATAATACTGAAAACAGAGGAGCCAGAGGTGTATTTGGAGGAGGTTTTAAATCAGTAGTACAGTGGATGTGGACAGAGCAGGAGAAATTGCCGTCCGCACAGCAGGGGAACAGCTGACGTTACTGAACCCCAATAACACGGCAGCAAGTGTTGACTGTGCAGACGGCACTTCCGAGCGCCAACTGGCGGTGTTGGAGCTCAGGGATTACAGTTCAGGTGGTAGAAACATGAACAGAACAGGAGACCTGGATACTGTTGCCAACCAATTATTTATTCTGGAAGAGGACTGGCAAATTCATGAGAGATCCAGGCCTTGTTCATTTTGAGAAAAGTAAGCCGGTCAACGTTATCGGAGGATAGTCGCATGCGACGGTCTGTTAGTACACCACCTGCGGCACTAAAGACGCGTTCCGATAATACACTAGCAGCAGGGCAAGCTAGCACCTCCAGTGCATACTGACTAAGCTCTGGCCATGTATCCAGCTTACAGACCCAAAACTTGAAGGGAGAAGAGCCGTCTGGGAGTACACTAAGAGGGCAAGACATGTAGTCTGTCACCATCTGACGGAAACGTTGCCTCCTGCTGACTGGAGCCGTCTGTGATGGTGTAGACATTTGTGGCGGCGGGGACACAAAACTTTGCCACATTTCGGCCATACTGGTCTTGCCTTGTGCTGAGGCGCTGCTTCTGCTCCCTCTTTGTGCAGAGCTTCCTCCACTGCCTCGACGCACTGAGCTGCTTTGTAAAGCACTAGCAGCACTGCTCTCGGTTGGAATGGAGAACATGATGGAATGCACCAGTGCGTCTTGGTACTCCCGCATTTTACGCTCCCGGTTCAACGGTGTTATGAGGCTTTGTAAGTTGTCCCGGTAGCGAGGATCTAGGAGGGTGGACACCCAATAATCAGCCGTGTTGAGAATGTGGGCGATGCGGCGGTCGTTTCTCAGGCACTGCAGCATGAAATCAACCATGTGCTGCAGACTGCCAACTGGCCAAGAAACGCTGTCCCTTGCTTGAGGCGTGATCTCTGCCTGCTCTGCATCACCCCACCCTCGCTCTAGATACTGACTACTAGAGCATTGTGTACCTCCCTCCTCTGGACAGATGTCTTCCTCATCCATTGACTCCTCCTCATCCTCCTCACAAAGTGTCCCCTGCCTAGGCCTTTGTGAGGAACCACGTTGCGCAGACTGTAGAGAAGCAGATGACATTTGTGACTCCTCATCCTCCACCTCTTCCAAAACCTCGTCCCTTAGTGCTTGCAGTGTTTTTTCAAGCAGGCAGATAAGGGGGATAGTCATGCTGACTAGTGCATCATCTGCAGTCGCCATCCGCGTGGAATAATCGAAGGCACGCAAAACGTGGCAAATGTCCTTCATAGAGGCCCACTCAGTGGTGGTGAAGTGTGAACGGCGCGCACTGCGACTTGTTTGCGCCTGCTGCAGCTGGTACTCCATTACTGCTGCCTGCTGCTCACACAACCTCTCCAACATATGTAACGTTGAATTCCACCTGGTGGGTAGGTCACATATGATGCGATGTTCCGGAAGACATAATCGGCGCTGCAGAGCTGCAATGCGTGATCTTGCATTGCTGGAACGCCGCAAGTGAGCGCACTCTATGCGGACCTTGTGAAGCAGTGCATCAAGATCCGGATAGTCCCTCAAAAAACTCTGCACGACCAAGTTGAGCACATGTGCCAGACATGGGATGTGAGTGAGGTTGCCTAGGCCCAGAGCTGCCACCAGATTTCGGCCATTGTCACACACTACCATGCCTGGCTGGAGATTCGCTGGCACAAACCACACGTCACTCTGCTGCTTGATGGCATTCCAGAGCTCCTGCGCTGTGTGGCTTCGATTCCCCAAAGAAATTAATTTTAATACGGCCTGTTGACGTTTGGCCACGGCTGTGCTCATATCGGTCATCATAACAGGTAACCGTTCACGGGTCGATGTGGAGGTAGACCGTGACGGCTCCTGCAGCGCTGATTCAGAGAAACTGGAGTATGAGGAGGAGTCAATGTGTACAGACTGGATTCCTGCAATCCTTGGAGTTGGCAGAACACGTACAGCGCCACTCTCAAGATCTGTACCCGGCTCCACAACATTTACCCAATGGGCAGTGAGGGAAAGGTATCGTCCCTGTCCATGCTTACTGGTCCACGCATCAGTGGTCAGGTGGACCTTGCTACTGACGGCGTTTTGTAGCGCATGTTTAATTTTTCCCTCCACATGATGTTGCAGGGCAGGGATGGCTTGCCTGCTGAAATAAAAGCGGCTGGGCACGTTGTATTGTGGGACTGCCAATGCCATAAAGTTACGGAATGTGTCAGTCTCCACCAGCCTGAATGATAGCATTTCAAGGGCCAGTAGTTTAGCAATGCCAGCATTCAGAGCCTGTGCTCGGGGGTGGTTTGCTGAGTATGGGCGCCTTTTCTCCCATGCCTGTGCTAACGATGGCTGTAGACTGGCCTGGGAGTGTGAGGATGACTGGGAAAGTGGTGCTGTGGGTGGAATTACACTGTGTCTCTGTACAACAGTGCCAGAGATTCTTCCATGGCGATCCTGTGAGGAAGCCGAACCAGCTGTGTGTGAGCTGGAGGAAGAGGCTACAACACGAGCTGAAGAGGTGGTAGGTGGCACTGTAGGTTGGCCTAGGTCTTCAGTGTGTTTGTGTAACTCCACCACGTGCTTGGTCCGCACATGTTTCCACATATTTGTGGTATTGAGGTTGCTGACACTTTTCCCTCTTTTCACCTTCTGATTACACAGCTTGCATTTGACAAAGCAAATGTCATCTGCAACTGTGTCAAAAAAGGACCAGGCACTGCAAGTCTTGGGAGCGCCCGCTTTGGATTTTGGAAGAGCCATGCTCCTAATGGGTGCCGAAGTGGAGGCTACAGGCAACCAAGTCTGCCCCCTCCCTCTCCCTCCTTTTTGGGCCGTTCGGGGAATCTCTTCCTCAGAGCTGCTCCCACCACCTTCCTGTCCCTCACGCCATGATGGGTCAAGGACCTCATCATCTACACCACCCTCTTCAAACAACTGCTTCTCCTGGGTAGTCTCGACAGCACAGTACGCACCAGAAAGTGGCACCTGAGTCTCATCATCAGATGCGTACTGAGGTGTGCTGCTGACCATAGGCACTGGCCCACCCGCCTCTTCAGATTCAGAGAGACAAAACGGTTGCGCATCACTGCATACTACCTCTTCTTCAAATTCTCGAATTCTGCTTGGCTGGCCCCCTCTTTCCAAGCCAAGAGATTCAGAGAACAGAAGTAGAGATGGCTCCTGTCCAGGGCTCTCTGACTGCCTCGGCAATTTGGCAGGTGGTGAAGAGACAGATGGGTGCTCTTCAGTGCTCAGGACCTGAGAGGATCTGGAACTAATTGAAGTCGATGCGTTAGCTGCCATCCATCCGACAACGGCTTCAATTTGGTCCTCGCGCAGCAGTGGGGTACGGCTAGCTCCTACAAAGCTGCGCATAAAGGACTGTTCCCTGGTGAAACTGGGGGATGCTGAGTCACTGGTGCCCGCAGCAGGCACAGAATCCCCACGTCCTCTCCCTGCAGGCACAGAATCCTCACGTCCTCTCCCTGCAGAAACTCCACGCCCACGCCCACGCCCACGACCACATGCCTTACTCCCTGCCTTCTTCATCTTGGTAGACTGATAAAGATAGGCAGAAAAGTACTAAGGGCTTAGTGTGCTTATTCCTGAACAGCTGCTAATAGGTATAAGAAACACTAATTTTATAAAGTGTGGACTAGACTTTAATATGAGCTAATGTGGCCTACACAACTGTAAAGTGGAGTGTTTGGTGAACTTTATTTAGGTTTTTTTTTGTCACAAAAAGACACTGGATGTGCCTAAAGATGTAATAACGATAGTATCACAAACTTTTTGTAGCTATTACAATGTAGGAAGGTAACCTACAATGCAATAGATGAGGCTGCAAAAAATAGGCTAATACTAATCTGGCTGGGGCTGCAGGGCCCAATGCTGCAGAAAGGCTCCTCTATCTACTCCTATATAGTGTGTTTGGAATCAATTTAGCTGAATACGGATGGAACCACCACACTAATAGGAGATATCAGGAAAAATTATGAATTGGCAAAAAAGGACAATGTATGAGGCAGTGACACACACTGAGTGCACTACAACCAGACGGGGTTGAAGCACACACTACAGGGTGAGCTGCACTCACACACCAGACCTTGCAGACAGCGGTGAACAGTACAGATGCAGAGCACTGTGCACTAGCGCTGCAAGACGGAAAAAAATTTCTCTATCTACTCCTATATAGTGTGTTTGGAACCAATTTAGCTGAATACAGATGGAACCACCACACTAATAGGAGATATCAGGAAAAATTATGAATTGGCAAAAAACAACAATGTATGAGGCAGTGACACACACTGAGTGCACTACAACCAGACGGGGTTGAAGCACACACTACAGGGTGAGCTGCACTCACACACCAGACCTTGCAGACAGCGGTGAACAGTACAGATGCAGAGCACTGTGCACTAGTGCTGCAAGACGGAAAAAAATTTCTCTATCTACTCCTATATAGTGTGTTTGGAACCAATTTAGCTGAATACAGATGGAACCACCACACTAATAGGAGATATCAGGAATAATTATGAATTGGCAAAAAAGGACAATGTATGAGGCAGTGACACACACTGAGTGCACTACAACCAGACTTGGCTGAAGCACACACTACAGGGTGAGCTGCACTCACACACACAGACCTTGCAGACAGCGGTGAACAGCACAGGGAACTGTGCACTAGCACTGCAAGGCACAGTGATTTAGAAAGTAGCTTGGGTAAAGCAGTATAGAGCAAATAGGTAGCTAAAACTGTCCCTCAGAACAACAGCGTCCTATCCCTAACTGAATTCACAGCAGAGTGAGCTCAAAATGGCGGCGGTGGCTTTTATAGTGCATCATGACATCATTTCAGCAGCCAATCACAGCCATGCCATTAGTTAAGATGCCTACATGCCTAACAGGATGTGCCCACACTTCTTAGGATCCTCATTGGCTGAATAAAATGAAAATGTCTCATTGCATTATGGGAACTTCCGATTCCGGTATACGATATTGCAAAAGTATCGGAATTAAGTATCGGAATTCCGATACCGCGAATATCGGCCGATACCCGATATTTCAGTATCGGAATGCTCAACACTAGTGATCACCTAATCAGAAGCACATTAAGTAGAATGAGGTGGACTTTGGTTGGAATTCAACTGACACTGGAATGGAATGGCTGCCAGACATGTAGACATGGCGATTTTTAGAAAACTGTGCAGTGGTCTCTTAATTTTTGCCAGAGCTATATATATATATATATATATATATATATATATATATATACACTGTTCAAAAAATAATGGGAACACTCAAATAACACATCCTAGATCTGAATTAATGAAATATTCTAATTGAATACTTTGTTCTGAAAATCAGGCTAGGAAACTACAGAAACGCTTTAAAGCCCGTAACTATAATAATGATACCATTCAACAGGGCTATGCCAGAGCAGCGGCAACTCCAAGGGATCAACTTTTGAGAAATAAACCTAAGAAAAAGGATGAACAGGTAAGACTGATTACTCCGTACCATGCTCATTGGAGGGAAATGTCTGCAATACTTGATAGATATTGGCCAGTCCTGTTGTCGGACCCCATCCTTAAAAATATCATCTCTTCAAAGCCTCTGATAACCCCAAAAAGATCCCAAAATGTAAATGATATGCTAGTTAGAAGTCGCTACATACCACCCCCTATAGAAGGGTCTAATTTTGGCTCTCAAAATCCTAAATGGGGTTGTTATTCTTGTGGCTCTTGCAGTGCGTGCTCTAAAGTAGACAGAGCCTTTGACTTTCATAATTCCTCCAATACACGTACTTACAAAATCCTTCATCGGATTACCTGCTATTCTACAGATATTGTCTACTGGGCAATATGCCCTTGTAATCTGATTTATGTGGGATTAACCTCCAGAGAGTTTCGTGTGAGAATTCTGGAACACTTACGCGATATTAAAAATGCTGCGAAAATTACCACTACAGAACAAATAGCGAAGCTCAAAATCATCCCCAAACACTTCCTTGAGTCCCACAATTGCAATTGACGTCTTCTACGATTTAGAGCAATTGACCAAATCTGTTTAGGTGCAAGGGGCGGCGACGTTAAAAATGTACTATATAAAACGGAGGCAAAATGGATTACCGTCCTCGATACTATGAAACCAAAAGGGCTAAATGATTCAGTGAGCTTTGCCCCATTTCTGCGTTAACTCCTGACATTGCTGTGCCTGTGTCTATGCCACAATGAAAATAATTATAAATGTCTTTCCTGGGTTAAATGCATATTATTTGACAAGATATACCATTATGCTAAATGTGGTAATTTCATATAATAGATTTGTTGTATTTCTAATGTGTACCTTATCATATCTTTACTTGAACAAGCTACTCTTTTTATCTGTAAGATAACGGATTTGCACTTGGACTTAATGTGAATCATCATACAAGAAACCACTGAAGCTACTGTCGTCTGTCTGCAACAATCGAATCTTTATGTAATTTAATGCTTCATTCTTGTTATCTATATGTATAAGCGGACAATGGGCAACTTTGCCCTAACTCAAAATGGTGCTGGTTACTCCCCGTGTGGTGCGCGTGCGCGCCGTGTCATTGCTGGCCTCTCCTCCACCGCCCGGCATCCAATCGGATATCGGGTAGCGAACATGCGCAGTCCAACTTCCGGGACGCCGGCCGTGGGAGGATGACGCGCAATGAACGGTGTGCGCACGCCGAAAAACATGGGGTTCACAGGTGACCTGCATATAATTTTGTTATAAATATCCAGGGAGGACACTGCCTCTGTACCCCCTGACGAAGCAGAACGTGAAACGCGCGTAAAAAAGGGGTTACGAGGCAGTGCGGGTCTATGAGCAATGGCAAATGGTCTGTATAATTATTATATGTACAGATGTTTATGTAATGGTTTATGATATAATTGTCTATATTCCAACTCTCTGACCTACCTCAGATAGGTTACCATACAATGAATTAATCTAATATTTTGATCCATTGTGATAAATATGTATGCTATATTGTTACTATAATTTAGGAATTGGCTGTTAAATTTCCTGATGATGGAGATTGCTATTAATGACATATATGATCTAAAATTTGAAATATAATAACCATATGTGTATTTTATCGCTGGATTCTTTGTATATTCATAGATCTGTTACTTTCAATTTGGACCTTGTCCATGTACTAGTTATAATTGTTTGTATTATACCATGGACCGCACTGCCTCAAATTTTAAATGGGTCTTTTTTAGGGGCATATTTTATATGGGCTGTCTGTTGTTTGTTGAATAAAAACTTTTTTGCAATCAATTAAACTTAATCTAATTATTGGATCTTTTCGGTATTTGACTAATTGTGATAGGGAATGAGAATTAGTTTATGTATTTTTGGACCTTCCTCATTATTTATGTATATTGATTTGAATAACTGTGATGAACCTGGCTGTCCTAATCTGTGTACTTACATTTGTTCTGTACAAAGTTGAATGTGCTGACAACAAAATCACACAAAAATCATCCATGGAAATCAAATTTATTAACCAATGGAGGCCTGGATTTGGAGTCACCCCCAAAATTAAAGTGGAAAAACACACTACAGGCTGATACAACTTTGATGTAATGTCCTTAAAACAAGTCAAAATGAGGCTCAGTATTGTGTGTGGCCTCCACGTGCCTGTATGATCTCCCTACAACGCCTGGGCATGCTCCTGATGAAGTTGCGGATGGTCTGTGGGATCTCTTCGAAGACCTGGACTAAAGCATCCGCCAACTCCTGGACAGTATGTGGTGCAACGTGACGTTGGTGGATGGAGCGAGACATGATGTCCCAGATGTGCTCAATCGGATTCAGGTCTGGGGAACGGGCGGGCCAGTCCATAGCCTCAATGCCTTCATCTTGCAGGAACTGCTGACACACTCCAGCCACATGAGGTCTGGCATTGTCCTGCATTAGGAGGAACCCAGGGCCAACCGCACCAGCATATGGTCTCACAAGGGGTCTGAGGATCTCATCTCAGTACCTAATGGCAGTCAGGCTACCTCTGGCGAGCACATGGAGGGCTGTGTGGCACTCCAAAGAAATGCCACCCCACACCATTACTGACCCACTGCCAAACCGGTCAAGCTGAAGGATGTTGCAGGCAGCAGATCGCTCTCCATGGCTTCTCCAGACTCTGTCACATCTGGCTTCTTCCAGACTCTGTCACGTCTGTCACATGAACTCAGTGTGAACCTGCTTTCATCTGTGAAGAGCACAGGGCTCCAGCGGCGACTTTGCCAATCCTGGTGTTCTGTGGCAAATGCCAAGCGTCCTGCACGGTGTTGGGCTGTGAGCACAACCCCCATCTGTGAATGTCGGACCCTCATACCACCCTCATGGAGTCGGTTTCTAACCGTTTGTGCAGATACATGCACATTTGTGGCCTGCTGGAGGTCATTTTGCAGGGCTCTGGCAGTGCTCCTCCTGTTCCTCCTTGCACAAAGGCGGAGGTAGCGGTCCTGCTGCTGGGTTGTTGCCCTCCTGGGGCCCCCTTCACGACTCCTGGTGTACTGGCCTGTCTCCTGGTAGTGCCTCCAGCCTCTGGACACTACACTGAAAGACACAGCAAACCTTCTTGCCACACCTTGCATTGATGTGCCATCCTGGATGAGATGCACTACCTGAGCAACTTCTGTGGGTTGTAGAGTCCGTCTCATGCTACCACGAGTGTGAAAGCACAACCAACATTCAAAAGTGACCAAAACATCAGCCAGAAAGCATTGGTACTGAGATGTGGTCTGTGGTCCCCACCTGCAGAACCACTCCTTTATTGAGGGTGTTTTGATAATTGCCAATAATTTCCATCTACTGTCTATTCCATTTGCACAACAGCATGTGAAATTGATTGTCAATCAGTGTTGCTTCCTAAGTGGACAGTTTGATTTCACAGAAGTTTGATTTACTTTGAGTTATATTCTGTTGTTTAAGTGTTCCCTTTTATTTTTTTGAGCAGTCATATTATTACAGTCATAGTGCATCTCACCATCCAGACGGAAGTGAAGCAGTGCATTGGCTACAACAGGATGCGATATTTCTATGTTAGGTTACATGCCATTTCATCACAAGGTTCTAGGCTACTGACATAATAGATTTAAAGTTCATGTTTATGACCTGATCTTTTTGGAATTTACAATTTGACAAAATACTGTATTATTGACATTCTCACAGTGTGACCTTTCATACAAATAAGCTTGTTCAGCCTCTGGTCATGCACAAGCAATAGCTGTTGTCCAAAGGTTCATTTACAAGACAGCTTTTTCACCCTTCCCCTTATAAACACGCATGCTTGGGGTAGTTCAGCATTCATGTTTATTTCAATGAGAGAGTAGAATAGACTTCTACTAGACCCTACAGGCAGTGGCGTAACTAGAGTCCCATGGGCCCCGATGCAAAAGGACCAAAAATTTGGACCTGAGAACCACCGCCATGTTGGTCAGATGTATGGGCCTTTGTAGTGTTCTAGATCCTATAAAGACATACGTGTTCACCCTCCATATAGTGGTGTCCCCATCCTGGTACCTTTTGTAATAATGCCCTACGTCCTGGACCCTTCTTGTAATAATATCCCTCACCCTGGCCCCTTTCTATAATAATGTTACCCATCTGGCACCTTCTTGTAATAATGTCCTTCATCCTGGCCCCTTTCTGTAACAATGTTCCCCATCCTGGCCCCTTTCTGTAATAATGTTCCCCATCCTGGCAACTTTCTGTAATAATGTCCCCCATCCTGTAATAATGTCTGTCATCCTTGGCCCCTTCCTGGTATAACGTCCCCCATCCTGAGCTCCATTCTGTTATAATGTCCCTGTCCTGGGCTTCTTTTTGTTATAATGTCCTCCATCTTGGTATAATGTCCCCCAACCTGAGCCCCTTCCAGTAATAATGTCCCACATCCCGGGCCCATTACTATAACAATGTTGCCCATCCTGGCCCTTTTCTATAACAATGTCCCCCATCCTAGTATAATGTCCCCCATCACAGGCCCCTTCTTGGTATTATGTCCCCCACCCTATAACAATGTCCCTCATTCTGGACCCCTTCCTGGTATTATGTTCCCCATCCTATAACAAGGTCCCCCATTCTGGGCCTCTTATTGGTATAATGACACCCACTCTGGGCCCCATCCTGGTATAATGCCCCCCATCCTGGGCCCCTTCCTTGTTTAATGTCCCTAATGCTCCAGCTGAAATAGGCACTGACGTCGATGTGCAGCGGTTTATCTCATTGAGGAACAAAAGATTGGATATATTAAATTAAGCTATACCTTAACCAGTTTTTCCCCGATATCTAGGAATGGTTTTGAGTACCCATACATTTTAGATAAACAGCAGATCCTGTTAAATAGACAGGCTCGATAGACTTTCGTCTAATGAATAAAAAAGCTATTTCTAGCTTTATGAGCCACTGCTAAAAAATGGAATTTTGGTTATTTCTCTTGTATAGTGAATTTTCTTGTATACTGAATTTTTATAAAATATTTTTTTATATATTACACTACCAAAACAATAAGGCAGGAAGGTGCAACCAGATAACTCCTATATCTGTAAGTTGATAGCAAATGAATCCCACAAATCCCAAGTATAGTAGAATTTTACTAGGGTATTTCACCGAAGTGTTCCATAGTGAACATCTTTAATGGTGGGGTAGATATCCATTTTCGACTGAGGGCGGATCGCTTTCAGATAAAAGACTATAAGGGATTCAGCTGTGGTGAGAATGTGTAGGAGCAGCTTGATAAAATTTACCAAAATTCTGTGTACAAACATTGAGTAGATGTGAAAGTAGATGCACAGGATTAACCTTATCAAACAAATCGTTAAAGGGGTATTCTCAAGTTTGGTAGTTATCCTCTATCCATGTGATAGGGAATAGCTTTCTGATATCTGGGGGTCCGACTGTTGGTACACTCACTGATCCCGAGAACTTGGGCTTTTCACAGCAGTGTGAATGGAGCCGTGGATGATCATGTGCACTGCTGCCCCATTCATTCTTTAGAGTGTCGAAGAGCAGCCAAGCTCAATTCTCGGCTTTCTCCGGTGGTCCCATTAAGAATAAATGGAACGGCAGTGCACATGATCGACCACTCTTAAGAGCTCTGGTTCTTGGGATTGGTGGTGATCCCTATGGTTCGGCCTCCAGAAATTGGCACATTACCCCCTATCCTATGGATATAGAAAATAAAAAATTGAGAATACCACTTTAAGCAAATCTTGCATCATGGACCAGAAAGGTGTATTTTGGGGACTTTCCCAGGAGTATATGTTGAGGAGAACCTACATGAGAGTTACAGCTCCAGCATATGTCCGGGATAGAGTTTTTAAGCTTTTGCAGGAGGGCTGACTTATTGTACCAAGCTAGTCCAGTACGAGCTTACACTGGTTTTCTTTGTATACAAAATGAACCTTTGGCAGCTTCAGACCAGATACTTGACCATAATGGCCATGACAGTTTTCTCCCTCTCTAGGACTCTCATTTATTCATATAGGGATGTTCGCAGGTAAAGGTCGCTGATGAAAATATATCCAGAAGGTATACATTTGGGAAATGAGTCCTTTTGAGGATGGATCTGGGAATTGAAATTCGCTAGCTGGAACCGTATTCTGCAACGCCGCCAGATATGTATGGTAAATCTGATTGGGCCTAAGAATTTATGAGAAGGGATATCAGACACCGGGCCCCAAATGAAAATTTCAGTATATGTCAGATCTATCCATAGTTGTTCAATCATTTTATTCCATTTATTTTATTGTATGCTGACAAGATCATCCATGTAAAGTGTATTTTCAAGAACCTTACACAAAGAACTATATATGTGTGGCGCCCCTGAGGGTTCAGTCGCCACAGGGGTACTGCACCTCAGAATGAGGTGTGGTATCTCCTCTCCCAGGTAAGGATGGAGTACTGCACAGGACCCCAACCACACACTCAACACTACACCACTCCAGTTCTGAAGGGGGCCTAAAGCACCATAGTGCTGCCCCGGGCCTGAATGGAGGAGTTGGGGGGAACCAAAGTGAGGGGGAACCACGTAGTGAGTGAGGGTGGATGAATCATTTACCTAAGCACTTTACTAGCATTCTATATAACTGGAGGCCATTTTATTAACAAGGTCTTTGGTCGTGGGTCTTTGGGAAGGCAAGTCAGCACAAGGCTGCAGCCGGCTGAGGGTCCACGGTCCCCGGTCTCAGGCCCCGATTATCTAACTTTGCACTTCACGTCTCTGTCGGAAAAGTCCAAAGGCTTATGTGGATCCCAGGGGGATACGAACGGAGCGGAGTTGCCACCTGTATGCCGTAATCTGAGCTTATCCAGAGGGACCCGGCCTTACGCCACGTTCTCACCACCAGTCACCAAAAAGGGCACCCAGTCGGTCCGGGAACTACACGTTACCCACAAAGGACATCGCAGTACCTGTACGGGACTCAGTGGGGGACACAAGGCGGGAGAAGTTGAGCAAGAGAGGAACACACTAGAGCGGGGTCCTGACAAGTGCTCCTGAAGTACCTGGAGAGTGCTGAGCCCCACCCTGGCGGCCGCAGCTCGCTTTTGTCACGGGTGTGTCGCCACGAAGATCGTCACGATTACACAGCCTGACTTCTCGCAGCTGACTTTTTGGTGCTTTGTGTTTTCGGCAGTGAGGGAGTTAATTCTCTCTCTCTCTGTGCTAGACGAGGTCCAGCCTCGCCCAGCTGCAATCAATGCTGCTGTAGTGAGTCTCCTTCAAATGCCTGCTGGTCTGTTTGGGAAGTGTCGGTGAAAGCATTTCATACAGACTTACAGAGCGGATCGTGGTATTTGGAGTTTCTGAGATAAGTGTATTTGGAGTGTTTTTTCCCTTCCTCGCTTTATCATTTATCTCCTTTCCCGTTGGTGTTCCCTCTGTTGTAGTTGTGTAGTTTTTGTATGCAAGGTGGTTTTGGTTTTTCCCTTGTACTGTCTCGTTCGTCTAAGTACTGTGTGTGGGCATATTATTACTTGTCCTCTTTTGTTGTGATCGGGGTCCTTCTCAGGACTAGATTACTTAGGTGCAGGGATCCTCAGGAGGTAGGGGTTACGCTGGCGGCCTGGACCTCTGTACCTTTAACAGTACCTCCAGGTTGAGGGATTAGTCAGGGCCCCAGCTTAGGGTCAGCTTAGGCCCCCTACCTCCAGTATACAGAGACAGCGTGACATTTTCACCGACCCACTTAGTTTTTCTCCAGCTACCATGGATCCAGTAGCCGGTCTAGCTCGGCAGTTGCAGAGTTTGTCCATGGAGCTGGCGGACGTTAGGTCCAAGGTTTTGCATCCTCAGGAGCAAGCCGGACCAGAACCTAAAGTAGCTCTCCCTGACAGGTTCACTGGGGGGCGGGACAAGTTTTTTGTTTTCCGGGAGGCATGCAAATTGTACTTTCGGCTGCGGCCTCGGTCATCGGGGAGTGAAGAACAAAGGGTGGGAATTGTCATCTCGCTCCTACAAGGGGACCCACAATCTTGGGCGTTCTCTCTTCCCCCGGGCTCCCCGTGTTATGTTCTGCTACCAAAGCTAAGGAAAGAGAGGAGATCTGTCCCTACTATAAGACTCAGCTGAATCCCTACGATGTAACAGGGAACCTGATCCTGCGATCAGACCTGCTAAAGTCCTAATCTAGTCTGTACGAAGACCTATAGATGTGGGGAGGGAATCCCTACAAGTACTAAGGACTGGGAGGAATATGGGACACCTCCTAACAGAAATAGTAGCAGACAGACGAACAAACAAAATAGATAGAACATAGAGGTCCGTAGACCAAGCAAACTAACGGAGTTAGATACAGAGCACAGGCTAGCTAGAAAGTAGATATACAATGAAGTCCAGCAAAGCCAGAAGGGCGGAGCAGGATTAAATAGGCCAACAAGGTCATGTGACCAGCAAAGGAAAAAAAACCTAACAGCAAGGTTCTAACAGTACCCCCCCTTCTAAGAGGATCCTCTGGATCCCCTAGGACCAGGCTTATCAGGAAATCTCCTGTGAAACGCTCTGATAAGTCTGGACGCGGAAACATCATCTGACCTCACCCAAGAGTTATCCTCGGGTCCGAAACCTTTCCAGGCCACAAGATACTGCAAACTACCTCTATACCGTCTAGAGTCAAGGATGCGAGAAATTTCATATTCCCCGTCCTCCACCACCGGAGGAACAGAGGCAGAGGCGTCACCATCCGACACAACAGCTTTTTTTAACAGAGAGACATGAAAGACCGGATTAATTCTCCAGGAGGTAGGAACCTCCAACCTAACAGCAGATTGGTTGACAACCTGAAGCACCTTAAAGGGCCCTACAAACTTGGGACCCAATTTCTTAGAAGGAATCCTCAACCGCAGATTCCTAGAGGACAACCAAACCATGTCACCAACAGCGAACAAAACCTCCTGTCGTTTCCTATCAAAGTAGTCTTTAGATTTTCTGTTGGCCTCCTGAAGATTACCACGCACATCCGTCCAAACTCTTTCCAAATCACCGGAAAAATTCTCCTCCTCAGGCACGGCAGATCCCAACTTGGAGAACGACCCAAACGACGGATGTCTCCCAGAACAACAAAAAAAAGGCGAACAACCAGCAGAAGAAGATGTATGATTGTTCAGAGCAAATTCCGCAAGTGGCAGAAACTCAGACCACCCCTCTTGATTGTCTGCCACAAAACAACGCAAGAACTGCTCAACATCCTGGTTTTTCCTTTCTGTCTGGCCATTAGATTCAGGATGATATCCGGACGAAAACGACAAATGAATTCCCAACCTGTCACAAAAGGCACGCCAAAAACGAGCCACGAACTGAGGACCCCTATCAGAAACAATGTCAGTAGGAACGCCATGAAGTCTGACAATTTCCTTGACAAAGGCCTTAGCGAGAGTTTTAGCGCAGGGCAGTTTGACGAAGGGAACCAAGTGACACATCTTGCTAAAACGGTCCACGATCACCCAGATGACAGTAAAACCCTCAGAGGGGGGAAGGTCAGTTATAAAGTCCATAGCCAAATGTGTCCAAGGAGCACTGGGGACCTCCAAAGGACAAAGCAACCCCGCAGCAGGAGTATGTGAGGACTTAGATCTAGCACATATAGTACATTGGCGCACCCACTTAATGACTTCCTTCTGCCATCCAGGCCACCAAAAACTGCGACCCACCAGTCTCTTGGTCTCAGAGATTCCGGGATGACCTGCCAACCGAGATTCGTGACACTCAACAAACAAATCTCTCCTAAAGGTCTCAGGCACAAACAACCTCCCATGAGGAGTGTTAGATGGGGCATTCTCCTGAGCTTTAAGAATCTCATCTTCCAAAACGGAGTCTAAAGCAGCTATCACAACACCTTCTTGTAAAATGTTTTCCTCTTTCTCAGCACCGACTATGGGAGAAAAACTGCGAGACAAGGCATCCGCCTTAACATTCTTAGTACCAGGGATGTAAGTAACGGAGAAATTAAACCGCGAGAAAAACAGTGCCCACCTAGCCTGACGGGCATTCAGGCGCTTGGCAGCATCAAGATATATCAGATTTTTATGATCCGTAAGAACCTGAACGGGAAATTCCGCACCTTCCAAGAAGTGGCGCCAGTGTTCAAATGCGAGTTTAATAGCCAATAATTCCCGATTACCAATATCGTAATTCAGTTCAGTCTCCGAAAATTTTTTTGAAAAAAAGGCACAGGGATGTAATCCATCCCCGTTATCCTGAGACAATACTGCGCCAACCCCCACAGAGGAAGCATCAACCTCAACCAAAAACGGCCTACTAACATCAGGCTGCATAAGGATGGGAGCAGAGGTGAACCTCTCCTTGAGATACACAAAAGCTTCAATGGCCTCAGAAGACCACTGAACCGCATCAGCACCTTTCCTGGTGAGATCAGTCAGAGGTTTGACAATACTAGAAAAATTTTTTATGAATTTTCTGTAGTAATTGGCGAAACCCAAAAACCTCTGTGTCGATTTCAAACCAATAGGCCTAGGCCATTCCTGCACAGCCTGAACCTTAACCGGATCCATCTCAAAACCTTTGCTGGAGATAATGTAGCCCAAAAAACTAATTCTCTGTACAGCGAACTCACATTTCTCCAGCTTAGCAAAAAGCGAATTGTCCATTAATAACTGTAATACCTCACGCACGCTCCGCCAATGAGACTCCAGATCTGGCGAATAAATCAAAATGTCATCCAAATACACAACCACATTTTTACCGATCAAAGGTCTAAGAATGTCATTAATCAGATTCTGAAAAAATGCAGGAGCATTAGTAAGACCAAAAGGCATAACCAGATTCTCAAAATGACCCACAGGAGTGTTAAAAGCAGTCTTCCATTCATCACCCTCCTTCATGCGCAACAGATTGTATGCCCCCTTAAGGTCAATTTTAGAGAACCACTTGGCCCCCAATAACTGGTTAAACAGATCAGGAATCAATGGCAGTGGGTAAGGATTGCGTACCGTAATTTTGTTGATCTCACGAAAATCCAGACAAGGACGTAAACCGCCGTCCTTTTTTTTTACAAAAAAAAATCCAACCGCCACAGGAGACTTAGAGGGCCTAATGTGACCGGCGGCCAAACTTGTCTGTATGTATTCCTCCAAAGCCTTCCTCTCAGGAATAGTAAGGTTAAATAAACGACTTTTAGGAAGAGTCGCTCCAGGGACAAATTCAATAGAACAATCATAGTCTCTATGGGGAGGCAAAACCTGCGATTCCTTCTCAGAAAAAACTCTCCAAAAATCCTGAATAGGAACAGGCAATTCTCCCCTATCCAAAGCTGCAATACGCCCGTTACAACACTTGTCATAACATTTATGGCTCCAGGATTTAATTTCACTGGTAGACCAATCCAGTACAGGATTGTGAAATTTTAACCAGGGCAAACCCAATATTACTGGAGAAGGCAAGTTATTCAACACTACCAAATCCAATTTCTCATGGTGAACACCATTAATAGTGAGAGGAAATTCACTGACCTTGAGAGTAATATTCTTCAAAGGGGAACCATCCACAGAAACCACAGCAATGGGGGATGACAAAGGTTCAGGTTTTAAATTGAGTTTTTCCACGAATCCCCCATCAATTACATTCAGTGTAGACCCGCAATCAACAAACACCCGAAATTCCATTAATTTTTCCTGAGCAATCGTGGAAGCAGCTAAAAATATACCCTTGGAATTTAAACAGGCAATACGGGCGTGACTGACCATTTTTTTTTCTTTCTTCATACGAAGCTCACAGCCTTTAATCAAATGACCAGATTTTCCGCAATAGAAACACAAGCCTTGCGAAAAACGACGGTCTTTTTCTTGAGAGCGAGGTGCCACCGATCCAATCTCCATCGGTTCACCACTGTTAGTACACACATTATCATAACCAGAAACTGACATAGCAGAGGATTTGCTCTCATTAACCCTAGCACGCAGTCTTCTATCCACCCGTATAGCTAATTGCATAGCCTGTTGCAAATCCTCAGGTGTAGGATAAGCAATTAGCAGGTCTTTAACCCTTTCACTGAGCCCAGCAAGAAATAGACTTTTCAGAGCAGAATCGTTCCACCCTGTTTGAGTGGACCAACGACGAAAATGAGTACAATATTTTTCGACATTACCTGATCCTTGTTTTAAACGTCTCAACTCAGTCTCAGCTGATGCCACACGGTCAGGATCATCATATAATAGTCCTAAAGCAGAAAAAAAACTATCCACTGATCTGAAGCATGTATCACTAGGTTGCAAAGAAAAGGCCCACTCCTGAGGCTCTTTGCGCAAAAGTGACATTATGAACCCTACGCGCTGGGATTCATCCCCAGAGGACTTGGGTCTCAAACGAAAATACAATAAGCAAGCATTTTTAAATGAAAAAAAATTCTCGATGTTCACCAAAAAATAAATCCGGCAAACATACCTTAGGCTCCAAGAAATATGCTCCAGGACAGTTACTCACGTGCTGACGGAGCTCGGCCACTTCCAGAGAGAGTCCCTGCAGGTGTTTAGCCAAATCCTGAACCGACACCATGATGGAACAAAAAAAAAAAAAAAAAAATCTTTCCTTAGAGAATTTGCAGGCTGGACTTACTGTTATGTTCTGCTACCAAAGCTAAGGAAAGAGAGGAGATCTGTCCCTACTATAAGACTCAGCTGAATCCCTACGATGTAACAGGGAACCTGATCCTGCGATCAGACCTGCTAAAGTCCTAATCTAGTCTGTACGAAGACCTATAGATGTGGGGAGGGAATCCCTACAAGTACTAAGGACTGGGAGGAATATGGGACACCTCCTAACAGAAATAGTAGCAGACAGACGAACAAACAAAATAGATAGAACATAGAGGTCCGTAGACCAAGCAAACTAACAGAGTTAGATACAGAGCACAGGCTAGCTAGAAAGTAGATATACAATGAAGTCCAGCAAAGCCAGAAGGGCGGAGCAGGATTAAATAGGCCAACAAGGTCATGTGACCAGCAAAGGAAAAAAAAACCTAACAGCAAGGTTCTAACACCCCGGCTCTCCAGTCAGTGGATAGGTTTTTCGCTGCTCTGGGACTCGTATATGATGACCCAGATCGGATCTCCCTTGCTGAGTCTAAGTTACGTAGGATCCAGCAGGGAGATCGTCCGGCGGAGGAATTCTGTTCGGAGTTCCGTAGGTGGGCCACGGACACCCAGTGGAATGACCCGGCTCTTAGGAGCCAGTTTTGTCAAGGTTTATCCGACAAATTACAGGATGTGTTGGCACAGTATGACTCTCCCGCGTCACTGGAAGCCGCTATGGCCCTGGCTATTCGCGTTGACAGACGGCTTCGGGAGAGGTGCGGGATAACTCGACCCCCTGTGATGACTCCACCTCCTACAAGGTCCCCTCATATGGTGGTTCCCCTGGTCAGTCCAGAGGAGCCTATGCAATTAGGAGGGACATCATTTCGGGGGAGGGGACCGGTGGTGCGCCATAAGACAGGAAGGTGTTTCTTCTGCGGGAGAAAGGGACATTTTATTGGGGGGTGTCCATCCCGTCCCTTGCAGAGTGAAGAGTCGTCGGAAAACTGTTGATCCCAGGTTGTGTGGTGGACGGCAATCTGGGAGTAGGTATTTCGTCCCTAGGTTCGTCTCAGTTTCTCGTACCGGCGGAGGTGGTGGTGGGTTCGAGAACTGAGAGGATATCTGTTCTTCTGGATAGTGGGGCCGGGGCTAATCTGGTTGATGCTCGGTTTGCCCGGGTTCAAGGTATGCGATTGAGTGAGTTGGCTAAACCCATCCCCATATTCTCGATCGATGCCAGGCCTCTCGGTCAGGGAAGTTTTTTGCAAGCTGTGCATGACGTAAAACTTCAAGTGGGGGCGATACATAAAGAACTGTTGTCTTGCTACGTGTTGGAGGGTCTTCCCACTCCTATAGTGTTGGGCCTTCCTTGGTTAACTAAGCATAACCCGGTTATTAATTGGCAAACCAGAGAGATAAGCCAATGGAGTAAATTCTGTAATAAAAACTGCATGAACACGGTCATCGGTGCGGTTACTCCTTGGGTCTTACCTCCATTTCTGGCGGACTTTGAGGATGTATTCTCGGAGAAAGGGTGTCAGGAACTACCTCCTCATCGCGAGTATGACTGTTCTGTAAAACTGCTCCCTGAGGCCAAGTTACCTAAAGCTAGGTTGTATAACCTTTCTGGTCCTGAGAGGCAGGCCATGAAGGATTATATTTCAGAAAGTCTGGCTAAGGGGCATATTAGACCTTCATCTTCACCGGTGGCTGCGGGGTTCTTCTTTGTTAAGAAGAAAGATGGAGGCCTACGCCCTTGCCTGGATTTCCGTGAACTTAATCGGATTACGGTCCGAGATCCGTATCCACTCCCACTTATTCCCGATCTCTTTAATCAGATCGTGGGCGCCAAATGGTTCTCTAAGTTGGATCTCAGGGGGGCGTACAATCTGATTAGGATGAAGGAGGGGGGTGAGTGGAAGACGGCGTTTAACACTCCGGAGGGGCATTATGAGAACCTTGTCATGCCATTCGGTCTGACTAATGCCCCGGCGGTGTTCCAACACTTTGTTAATGACATTTTTCGCCGCCTGGTGGGACAGTTTGTTGTCATATATCTGGATGATATCTTAATTTACTCGCCGGATCTGGTGTCTCATCAGGAGCACGTTAGGCAGGTGTTACAGATCTTGCGGGATAATAAACTGTATGCCAAATGGGAAAAGTGTGTGTTCGCCGTACAGGAACTCCAGTTTTTAGGCTTCCTGGTTTCAGCGTCCGGTTTTCGTATGGACCCTGGGAAAGTGCGGGCAGTTCTTGAGTGGGATCGGCCAGAGAATCTTAAGGCACTACAACGTTTCCTGGGGTTTGCTAATTATTACCGGAAGTTCATTCGTAATTTCTCGTCCATGGTTAAGCCTCTCACAGACATGACTAAAAAGGGGACGGATTTTTCTAGGTGGTCTGACAAGGCTTGTCAAGCATTCTCCTGCTTGAAAAAATGTTTTGCCTCGGCACCCATACTCATTCAACCTGATGCGTCACAGCCATTCATTGTAGAGGTAGACGCTTCCGAGGTAGGGGTGGGAGAAGTATTGTCACAAGGTTCGTCCCCTGGTAAGTGGCATCCGTGCGCCTTTTTCTCTAAAAAATTGTCGTCCGCTGAGAGGAATTACGATGTCGGCAATAGGGAACTCTTGGCCATTAAGTTAGCTTTTGAGGAGTGGCGCCATTTTTTGGAGGGGGCAGTCCATCCGGTCACCGTCATCACCGATCACAAGAACCTGCTATATCTGGAGTCCGCGAAACGTCTGAATCCCAGACAAGCTAGGTGGTCATTGTTTTTTACCAGGTTTAATTTTGTCGTTACATATCGTCCTGGGTCAAAAAATGTAAAGGCGGATGCCTTATCTCGCAGTTTCCCTGGGGCCGGGAATACGGACGACCCGATTCCTATCCTTCAGGAGGGGGTGGTGGTTTCGGCAGTATGCTCTGAGCTGGAGGAGGAGGTATTGGAGGCTCAGGGGGACGCCCCTGTTGGACCTCCGGGGAGACTGTTTGTTCCAGATCAGTTGCGACAAAAGGTGATCGAGGCACACCATAACTCAGTTTTGGCAGGACACCCGGGGAGTAAAGCAACTGTGGATCTCCTCTCGCGTCGGTTTTGGTGGCCTAACTTACATAAGGAGGTGATAACTTTTGTCACGTCCTGTGGGGTTTGTGCGCGCTCTAAGACCTCACATACCCGTCCGTCTGAGGCCCTCTTACCTTTGAAGATCCCGGAGCGTCCTTGGACTCATCTGTCTATGGACTTTATTACGGACCTCCCTCCGTCTTCGGGTAAAATGGTCATACTCGTTGTAGTGGACAGGTTCAGCAAGATGGCACATTTTATCGCTCTTCCGGCTCTCCCTAATGCTAAAACTCTTGCGCAGGTGTTCATTGGGGAGATTGTGAGGCTTCACGGGGTACCCTCCGATGTGGTGTCTGATCGGGGGTCTCAGTTTGTGTCCAAGTTCTGGAAGGCGTTTTGTGCACGGCGGGGGATGCATTTGTCATTCTCATCGGCTTTTCACCCTCAGACCAATGGTCAGACGGAACATATGAACCAGAGCTTGGAGACATATCTCCGGTGTTTTGTGTCAGAGAACCAGGAGGACTGGGCTTCTTTCTTACCTCTGGCAGAGTTTGCTCTTAATAATAGGCGGAGCGAGTCCACTGGTAAGTCCCCGTTTTTTGGGGCATATGGTTTTCACCCCCAGTTTTGTACTTTCAGTAGGGGGGGCTCTTCGGGGGTTCCTGAGGAGGAACGATTTTCCTCATCACTCGCTTCAGTATGGAGAGGGGTGCTGAAGAATCTGAATACTATGGGGAACCGATACAAACGTATGGCTGATAGGAGGAGAGTGTCTGGTCCGGACCTTAGTGTGAACGATCGGGTATGGTTGTCTACCAGGAATATTAAACTTAAGGTTCCCTCCTGGAAACTGGGTCCCAGGTTCATCGGGCCGTACAGAATCAGTTCTATTATTAATCCGGTGGCATTCCGTCTTGACCTCCCCCCTACGTTTAAAATTCACAACGTGTTCCACAGATCGTTGCTTAAGAGGTATGTGGCGCCGGTGGTACCGTCACCTTTACCTCCCCCTCCAGTGGTGGTCAATGGTAACTTGGAGTTCCAGGTATCAAGGGTCATCGATTCACGTTTTAATCGCCGGTCCCTTCAGTACCTGGTTCATTGGAAAGGGTATGGTCCTGAGGAGAGGATGTGGGTTCCTGCGTCGGATATTAACGCAGACCGATTAGTTCGGGCCTTCCACACGACTCACCCGGATAAACCTGGCCCTGAGGGTCCGGAGGCCCCTCGTAGAAGGGGGGGTACTGTCACGGGTGTGTCGCCACGAAGATCGTCATGATTACACAGCCTGACTTCTCGCAGCTGACTTTTTGGTGCTTTGTGTTTTCGGCAGTGAGGGAGTTAATTCTCTCTCTCTCTGTGCTAGACGAGGTCCAGCCTCGCCCAGCTGCAATCAATGCTGCTGTAGTGAGTCTCCTTCAAATACCTGCTGGTCTGTTTGGGAAGTGTCGGTGAAAGCATTTCATACAGACTTACAGAGCGGATCGTGGTATTTGGAGTTTCTGAGATAAGTGTATTTGGAGTGTTTTTTCCCTTCCTCGCTTTATCATTTATCTCCTTTCCCGTTGGTGTTCCCTCTGTTGTAGTTGTGTAGTTTTTGTATGCAAGGTGGTTTTGGTTTTTCCCTTGTACTGTCTCGTTCGTCTAAGTACTGTGTGTGGGCATATTATTACTTGTCCTCTTTTGTTGTGATCGGGGTCCTTCTCAGGACTAGATTACTTAGGTGCAGGGATCCTCAGGAGGTAGGGGTTACGCTGGCGGCCTGGACCTCTGTACCTTTAACAGTACCTCCAGGTTGAGGGATTAGTCAGGGCCCCAGCTTAGGGTCAGCTTAGGCCCCCTACCTCCAGTATACAGAGACAGCGTGACAGCCGTGTGACAGCAGAGAGAGAAGCTCTGAGCTGACTAAACAACAAAGTGAGTAAAGACTTGGATGACTTCAACTACCGCCTCTGTCTGTTCTTTCCTCCGCGGCTCTGCACCTGCCAATGCTCTACTCTACACCCTCTCTACACTGCCCTGAGGCCCTGCTCCACCTGTGGGGAGTCGTACCACCTAAGCTGCCTAAACACCGGCCTCAGAGGACTGTCGCAGTGCTGGTGATCCTCACCAGACACCTCAGGTGGCGTCACGAACATCCCTATCCCATATAACTTCCCCCCTTCTTTTAAGAGTGACCCCAGGGTACGGGCCCGGGAGCCGACCACCGCGACATCCCCCAAGGTCAGGCAACAACAAGGCCCGGGCACCGAGTCATCCCCATCCCCTGGGCGCGTCATCTCTTCCTGGCATCACGAACAGGATTTCGTGCTTGCGGCAATGGCGGAAATCTATACCCATTGCCACCGGGTACTGTGCGCCTTTCCTAAAGACTGTATCTCCACATTCAATGTGGCGCCCGCCCAAGAAGAACGGGCGCCATTATGTGCAGGGAAGATGACAACAACTTAAGACCTCCCATCGTGGGCCAGGTTCTCAAATGGCGCCAAAAGCACAGACCGCCCCTTGCAACGGAGACTGTCCGCATGGTTGTGTCCGTCAAGACGGATGGGACGTCTCAAGGCGTGACCGTCTACCAGCAGCCACTGAACCGCCCCTGAAAGAGGAGGAGAAAGAGAGGGAGACAAGGTGTGGTCTGGGCAAGTCTAGACAGACCACACCTGGCAGCCGCGATGGAAGGAGAACAGGATGTGCCCTCGTCGCTGGCCCACCAGCAGCCACCTCCCTCAACCTGGAGGGATGCAGCATCCATTTAACAGCGGAGGAGGCCGAGTTCCTCCGCCGCGAGACGCAGGACCTGACCCGCCGAGTTGAGAAGGCCCAGCGGAAAGCGGTCGCGGAATGGAGAGAGGACCTGCTGGGGAAGCTTGCAGCCTGACGCCAAGATATGTCGCGCCCCACCAGCGATGCCCCAGCCCAGGCGGAGAAGGAGGAAAACCAGGAGGCCGCGTGCAGCCCAGGAGCGGGTAAGAGAGAAACCCCTGTCCCGGGCGCGGAGTGCGCCGACCTGCTCCTGGACCTCCTACCGTTGCCTCCATCCCCGGGCGCCACCGTTTGGGAGCAGTTACTGGCCCCAGAACCTGAGGCACAAACCGCCGCAGCCTCCAGAGGCCTGCTACCCCTCTCGCTCCCGGAACCGTCAGCACCTGCCGACGCCTGGGTGTACGCACACCCAAACCCGGACTAGTCCGCGAAGGTAGAGGACCAACATCGGCCCCCCTTAACGCCGTTGCCAGCACCCCCGGTTGCCTGCCCAGGAGGGGAGGAATTTAGATGAGACAACCAGTGGGGGGATCTAATGGGGTTTCCCCGGGAGACCCAAGCTGAAGCTTAACAGCGGGAGGAGTTTTGTAGGCGTGAGCTCCTCCAGCTAGAGAGAGAACGACGTGCCCAGAGGGTCCGCTGTGAGCAACTGGAGGTGCGGTCAAAAGCCGCCACGGCCCAAGCTAGACAAGCGGAGGCCTCCCGTCCCAGCCCCCGGGAGGAAGGACTTATCGTCCGGTTTCACCAGGAAGCGGGATGGGGCTTCATCCGCAGCCCCCAGTTCAACCGTGATGTTTTCGTCAATCAGCGGGACATTGAGCCCCAGTTGGAGCAAGGCCACTCCGACCGCAATCTTTACCCTGGAGACTTGGTCTCATACACCCGCCACCACGGAGTACATGGGTGGTACGCCCTGGAGGTGCACCGGGTGTTTAAAGAAGATGCCCCCCTGCGCACTGCCATGGATGACCAGTCTGGATCTGTGGGCAAGCACGAGCGGTACCTCCGGTGGGGATACCATCACTAGTGCGGCACCGGAGGCTGGACTTCCTTACCTCCTAGTTATTTGTATATTTTTCCTTTACTTTTACCCTGTTTTACTTAGACATTGTTCCTGCGGACAGTGAGCAGCCAACAAACTCTATTGTATATAGTTTGCACCTATTAAGGTGCCCCCTATTGGTTTTATACGCACAACGCCAGACCTCAGAACAAAAACCTGTCTGGCGTGGCAGAAGTGGAGGTCCAACTCAGGATCACCATGCCCTGCAGCCACCCCAGGGCCTACGTTGAGGGTTTGCTTTGGACAGGTCCCTCATGCTGCTGAACTTGCACTTCTACAATATTTTCTACTGTTTTCTATATATACAATGTTTTTCTAATGTTTTTATATTTATCACGTATAGCCTGCAACGTTAAAGAAAAGTGCCTCCCATAAAGGGAAGATTGTGATTGTTTAAAAAGCATTTAAATTTTTGAATGTCTGAAATATACCATGTCTTTGCTCTATTGCAGCCCGCGGACGTGCTGTGTTTCACCAGGGGGGAATGTGGTGCCCCTGAGGGTTCAGTTGCCACAGGGGTACTGCACCTCAGAATGAGGTGTGGTATCTCCTCTCCCAGGTAAGGATGGAGTACTGCACAGGACTCCAACCACACACTCAACACTACACCACTCCAGTTCTGAAGGGGGCCTAAAGCACCATAGTGCTGCCCCGGGCCTGAATGGAGGAGTTGGGGGGAACCAAAGTGAGGGGGAACCACGTAGTGAGTGAGGGTGGAGGAATCATTTACCTAAGCACTTTACTAGCATTCTATATAACTGGAGGCCATTTTATTAACAAGGTCTTTGGTCGTGGGTCTTTGGGAAGGCAAGTCAGCACAAGGCTGCAGCCGGCTGAGGGTCCACGGTCCCCGGTCTCAGGCCTCGAGACGGGGAGCGGGGCAGAGTTATAACCGGCTCTGTCCCCGGTCAGAGTCCAAGCAAGAAGGCCCAGGAGGGGAGCAGAGGAGATAGGCTCCACAGTCGAAAGGATCTCAGGAGGTGCGGACGGAGTGGAGTCGCCACCTGCATACCTTATTCTAGCCTAGCCAGAGGGACCCTGCTGCAAGAGGGGGTACCGGTCCCCGATTATCTGACTTTGCACTTCACGTCTCTGTCGGAAAAGTCCAAAGGCCTATGTGGATCCCAGGGGGATACGGACGGAGCGGAGTCGCCACCTGTATGCCCTAATCTGAGTTTATCCAGAGGGACCCGGCCTTACGCCACGTTCTCACCACCAGTCACCAAAAAGGGCACCCAGTCGGTCCGGGAACTACACGTTACCCACAAAGGACATCGCAGTACCTGTACGGGACTCAGTGGGGGACACAAGGCGGGAGAAGTTGAGCAAGAGAGGAACACACTAGAGCGGGGTCCTGACAAGTGCTCCTGAAGTACCTGGAGAGTGCTGAACCCCACCCTGGCGGCCGCAGCTCGCCGTGTGACAGCAGAGAGAGAAGCTCTGAGCTGACTAAACAACAAAGTGAGTAAAGACTTGGATGACTTCAACTACCGCCTCTGTCTGTTTTTTCCTCCGCAGCTCTGCACCCGCCAACGCTTTACTCTACACCCTCTCTACACTGCCCTGAGGCCCCGCTCCACCTGTGGGGAGTCGTACCAACTAAGCTGCCTAATCACCGGCCTCAGAGGACTGTTGCAGCGCTGGTGATCCTCACCAGACACCGCAGGTGGCGTCACGAACATCCCTATCCCATACAACTTCCCCCCTTCTTTTAATAGTTACCCCAGGGTACGGGCCCGGGAGCCGACCACCGCGACATCCCCCAAGGTCAGGCAACAACAAGGCCCGGGTGCCGAGTCGCCCCCATCCCCTGGGCGTGTCATATGGTGATGTCCCCTTCCCTACAGATGACCTTATATTTCTTCGCTAAAGTTGATTGACAAGGCATTTTACTTAAAATTGATAACTAAAGGACCCTTTGGTCCTTCATGATCACCCAAATGTACAAATGTTTCTTATTGCAAAGCTGCAATCAAATCACAACAAACGAGAAAAAAGCTTGTCAATCTGCTGATGCAGTAATGGAAACTGTATTGCAAGGTGGGTGGCTGAAGAATCATGTGAATGATTGTATGATTTAAAGAGGTACTATATTGCACTTCAACCGGCGCATCTTACGCTATAACATATTGTTTCTGTTGTTACAGGTAGAATTATTTGCCCCTTGTAAAATAACCTTAAAGAGGATGCCCACTTTAGATTTTATTTTTTTTAGAAATGTGTTGAGGACATGATTTTGTGGCAATCACTATTTTGTAAGTATGACATGGTCTCCTCCTGTACTTGTTACTAGAGCCTTCCTCACAGACTGCACAGCTTACCTGTCCACAATGTGGGTGCTGATGGAGGACCATGTGACCCAACAAATCCATAGCCTCCTCCAACTGAAAATCAGGTTTCCCACGTGAAGTATATTTTAATTGAAGGAGTCTGTGGATAGGTCTGGTCACATGCTCCTCCATCAGCGGCCATATTGTGTACAGTAGAGCTGTAGGAAAGCTGTAGTAACAAGTACAGGAGAAGAACCTGGCATACTTATACAGTAGCATCCAAAAGTTTAGCATTTTTTTTTAAAAGTATGATTATTTCTGTCTGGTTGTTGTGATACCATTTTCCTGGTGATTTTAGTAAACCGGAAGCAAATGGTTGTCAGTTATAAGGACGAAAATTGTGTTTGACATTGTTTTATCCCTTTCTGTGATAGTTTTCAAATGTTTTGCATATTTTGTCATGGATAGTCGAATTTTGCCTATATTTTTTATGTGTGTTTTTAGATTAAAACATGGCAAAGACAAAGCCAAATTTATCACCAAATGTCAGGAAGCTTATTATTCTGAAAGTAAAGTCAGGCAAAAGCCAAAAAGAGATAGCTATGGAATTCAACTGTTCAACTGTTCTCAGAGTCAAGTGCCACGTATATTAAAGAAAGAAAAAGAAGGTTATGGAGCAGATGACAAACCTAGAAGTGGACAACCACAGAAAACGGAAAACGTCCTCCAGAGTTGATCACATTATTAAGAAAAAGTCAGTATCTGATGTCCATAACTGTACAGTACAGTACTCATGTTGCCGCGGCTGCAAGTGTCACAGGTGTTAGACAGATGTGACACATGCAGAGATTGCCTGTCAGACTGGCAATCTCTGCATGTGTCACAGCTGTCAAACAGGCATGACACTTGCTGGCGCGGTGTCAGTGAATGAAACGCGAGCACGCTAAAATACTCGGCAAGCACCAGAGCGTGCTCGCCGGAAAGGGTTAATGGTACATGTTCGATCAACACTAGTTGCCACTGTATATCAGTAAGTGCCAATAATGTTCCTGATGCATTAATTTAAAATAATGATAAAGTAGCCAACCCTTTAAGAGTTAGTGTTAAAGGGAACCTGTCACCTTTAAAACACTATTAACTTGCAGATATAGGTTAATCTGCAGGTAAATAGGGAACAATGCTATCTGGCCACCTTAGTAAAAGTGTGAATGACCTTATTTCCTTCTGGGAGTCTTTCAGTCATAGAGGCGTTCACAGAGTGGCTAATCATTCACAGTACTGTTCAGTATACACCCCAGCATTTTGATTGACAGCCGACTCTACAGCATATCTGTGCACAACAAGCAGCCTATCAGATTACTGGGGCAAACTTACAGCCGCTGCTCACAGTATAGTGAACAGTGATATGAGCGATGACTGTAATCGCTCTATGCGTGCCTCTATGATTGAATGCCAGCGGCTCCCAGGAGGAAATAAGTTAATTTTCTCCCAGTACCTGCATTTTCAGTAAGGTAGCCGGGCAGCATTGTAACTGCAGATTAACATCATACCTGCAGATACATAGCATTTTCCGAGGTGACAGGTTCCCTTTAAAGTAGATTTAATGTTGAAAAAATAGGCCAAAAACAATGACAGATCAGAATGGAAATGTCAATTTTGTGCTCATTACAAAGCAGATCCTTTACTGTTGTGTTCTGTATCACACCAGGACCAGAGTGGAAACGTTGAAAGAAAAGGGAAATGGCCTCATCTGTTGTTATCTCTATCGTTTGTTCTTTTCATCTTTTTCTTTGTCCTGCCCGGGTTGTTCCTCTCACTCGTGTGCCTGACTTTACCGCCCCCTTCATCACGTCTCTGCTCCATCCTACAGAATCCTAATGTCTTACCCACATGCTTCTCACACAATAGTCTGGGAATCCCCGTTCCGTACGGCACATAGTGATCTCCTCAGCTCACTCATTTTTTCCTGTCCATTCAATTTAACAGGTGTCCAAAGCCGGGATACTCCACCTGGGATCCGGCCTCCGTCAGCATCCTAGACCATCTTAAGGGGACAAACAGGAACCATTGCTTTTCTAGACAAACAAAGAATGTGTCATGTGTCCTAATTTACTTTTTACCTATTCCTTGCCCTCTGAATACCAACATGATGACTAATCCTCCATCCCTCTATAACCAAAAAAGGCAAACTGCATTTATTTAGTGAAGCTGAAGCTGGATATACACGGTAACGGAGGAATCAATGAGGTTAATGATTGACCGAAGATCTATCGGCCATAAATGAGCTGATGTTAATCATAAACACAAAAAGCTTCTCTGCATTATTAAAATCACTGAGCATATAATATGAGCTGGTGAGTAATAAGCTGCCGATTTATCAGTTCACTGTATAACTGAGGGAAAGCCAGATTCACACAGGGCAGTTTAGTGCAGTTTTTTTGGTGCCTTTTTAGTGTAATTAGGCTATTCAGTTTTCTCATAGAGGCGATGAAAACAGCGATTCTACAGAAAACTATAGATTGATATGCAGCATCCAATGGCACGTGATTATTCATAGGTGATGCTAATTGGAAAAATCTCTGCGTATGGATGCTTTTACACGGCAGTACGCCTATATATGTGGAATGCTTGTGATATGGATTCCAAACAGTGTGTGGTATGTCAGAGGTAGATCAAATAATATTAAATAATAGTTTTATACTTCTTTCAATGGCAGATGAAATAGTTTGGGTAAGGGATACAATCAAAAGACCATTAATTCTAGTTCTAGGCATAGGCATAACTAGATGTATATGGAAACCTCAGAAGATGACCGGGTTTTTACTGAAAATAAATCTACATATATATATAAAGATCCACACTGATATTACCACCATACTGTGACCGTATAGTGGTAGATATCGGTCCTACAGAACATACAAAAGATTACAGTTCAGTTATAGATGGTAACTTATAGCTGATGTTCTTTCTGATGGAGTCATTCACTATTCCTGTCTTTTCCATCTTTCCCAGACTGATATGACAACTTCTCCAGCCACGAGTCGTCTGCAGAGATTACAACAAAGACACATATGACCTCACATTTCCAGCACCATCCCATCTATCCGCAACCTGCACAAACTCCTTATCCTGCTGATAACTTTATGAGGTCCCATACTTTATGAGGGCCCCAACACTGTATGAGAGCCCCCCATAGTAGTCCCAACACTGTATGATAACCCCCACAGAAGTCTCCAAACTGTATAATGACCCCCACAATAGCTCCCATACTGTATGATGGCCCCAGCATTAGCTCCCCAAACTGTATAATGGCCCTCACATTAGCTCCCACACTAGATAATGGTCCCCACACTTGATAATTGCCCTCATAGTAGTCCCCAAACTGTACAGTGGCCCCCACACTTTTTTGAGGGCCCCTAAATATATGAGGACCTCTCTCCACAGTGTATGCGGGGCCCCCATACTTTGTGATGATCCCACAGTCAGACCAGAAGTTTTCATTAAAATAAAAAAACATCATATACTCACCTAATGCAGGATCCGGACATGTCTACCAGTGTTGATGTCATCACGCCGGTACACACACAAGACGTTAGAATCCAAACGCGGCGCAATGATGTCACCACGCTGGGACGCTGACGCCCTGTGCATGCGCCGGCACTTCTGTCCCTGCATAGACCTGCCGTTCTGTGGACTGCAGGCTTAAAGCGACCTGCACTCTTCAGAACAGAAAGCAGCAGTGCAGGAGGATCATGCCCCCTGCTTTGCCGCGGGGCTTAACTATATCGGCATGCTGCGCTTGCCGATATAGTTAAGGGTAGTGGTAGCCTGGATGGGCCCCTCTGATTGCGGGACCCAGGGCAACTGCCCCCTCTGTTCCCCCGGTAACTACGATACTGACTAGGGCTACACAACAAATTGGGCTGCAACCCAAGTTCACTAAGTGAACTTTGAAAGATTTTTCATACTCTCACATGACATGACACATTATATGTAGTAGATTACTGAGGATGTGTCAATGATGAATTCATTTATTCTAATTGCCACTGAATTTTCCCCTCAAAATGAGGCAATTGACAGCTGCTTCAATCATTTTACCCTCTTCAATAACATTGTTGGTTTATAGGTTGAACCTGGCAGCCCTTTTTTTTTGGTTTACATTATCACCTATTTTACAGTATTACAAGAGACCTTGCTGAGCACCTGATACATGATTGTGCCCCATGATACATCTATCTTGTGCTGCCTTTGCCTTTCATAAATGATTTGTGGGTGCACAGAGGTGACAACTATCTGCGGATACTTTTGTGTTTATAGTATAACATGGAAAGGTGAATGTGAATTTTTTTGGAACTAATGGAAATCTCAACCACAATACACTATTGATTTATTTCAGATTCTCCTAAGAGGCAAAAATAGTTGACCTCAGATTCAAAGTTTCCAACCTCAGATCTGACGACTGTCTCTTCCAATCCTCTTTGCACATGACCTTCTGTGTACAATTGCAGCCATTCATCCTCTGTAAAATTCACAGTCTCCCATGAAGTCATGCAGTGAGAGAGGCATTTGTCACAGAATACCCGAGGGCAGAGAAAATAGGCAAATAGACTTTCTCAGACACCTCGCCACCTCCGTTATCAAGCACATCAGGGATTAACCCTATTAGCCAGTAGTAGGTAAGCGGACTAAAGCCCATTTAGATGAGCCAATAATTAGGAAAGAAAACTCCTTTACCAGTTATTGGCTTGTCTAAACATGTCTAAATCACCCGACAAATGAACAAATTCTATATAGCCTGTCTTTTAGTGGCCATGGCCAGCAGGTGTAGATGCACCTTACTTTTATACAGTGCAGTTGCCTTATTTAAAGGGATTATCTAAGACTATTTAATTTCTTTACTATGGGCCTAAGAACTGTGTAAACAGGTAAGTGGATGTCCCTTCATCACGTTGCTCTTAGATTACATAGCAAAGATATTCAGACAGATTCCTTTTTAATAAAAATTGTTTGCTTCACCTATACTTGCCACCAGGGCTGCCACCAGAAATTTCAGGGCTCAATACTGGCAAAATTTTTGGGCCCCCTTGAGACTTCGCCCAAGCTCCACTCCAGCTCCACCTCCACCCCAGATCACCTCCACCCCTCAAACCTTCCACAGTCCCACCGCCCACTGTTAGAAAAATTCCACTTCTGTACTATGTCCTCACCAATCACACATTAACAGATCACATCGAACACCACATCACATACATAGCCAGCAGCTTTTTTTTGGCCAAAAGATTTTTTAAGCCGCCACTACGACAAGGTAAACTCTTTTGGCTGGGCCCTACTCTACTTTAAATTATTAAACATTTCTTAAAATATCCAATACTCTTTGTAGGTATATTTTTATTTACTTTTCTATAAAGGAATGTGTCACATACATGTTTAAAAATGACCAATAATACCACATACATGGAACAAATACCATCGCACCATGGCCGGACCACAAATTAATACCACATACAAGGGACAAATACCATCACACCATGGCTGGACCACATATAACCACCACATAGTGATCGAATAATACCATATACAGGGGAGAAATACTGCCACACCGTGACCAGACCACATAGTGACCGAATAATGTTACATACAAGGGACAAATAGCCCCACACTGTGACCAGATCACATATTACCACCATATAGTGACTGAATAATACCACATACAAGGAACAACTACCGCCATAGCATGACCAGACCACATATTACCACCACATAGTGACCGAATATTACAATACTGATCTCTAAGAAAAAAACAATACTAATATTACCATGAATGCCATTATACACAGGAGCTCTGAACATAGTATACAGTGTGTAGTGTTAGTGTACAGGTAATACAGGGATCACCGGTGACATTTTACACAGGAGCTCTGTATATAGTGTATAGTGCACAGGTAATACAGTGATCACCGGTGACATTATACACAGGAGCTCTGTATATAGTGTACAGTGTTCTGCCCCCATGAGTCTCTATCCTGCCCCCATGTGTTTCCATCATGCCCCCATTTGTCTCCATTCTGCCCCATGTCTCCATTCTGCCCCAATGTGTCTCCATCGTGCTCCCATGGTTCTCCATTTTGCACCATCTCCATTCTGCCCCATGCATCTCCATTCTGCCCCATGTGTCTCCATTCTTGCCCTGTGTCTCCATTCTGCCCCAATGTTCCATTTTGCCCCAATGTGTCTCGATTCTGCCCCATATGTCTCCATTCTGCCCCCATATCTCCATCCTGCCCCATGTCTCCATTCTTCCCCCATGTGTCTCCATTCTGCCCCATGTGTCTCCATTCTGCCCTCATGCATGTCTCCATTCTGCCCTCATGCATGTCTCCATTCTGCCCCATGTGTCTCCATCCTGTCCCCATGTGTCTCCATTCTGCTCCATGTGTCTCCATTCTATCCCCATTTGTTTCCATTCTGCCCCATTTGTCTCAATTCTGCCCCAATTGTCTCCATTCTGCCCCATGTCACCTTCATGCCCCATTTGTCTCTATTCTGCCCCCATGTTATCTCCATTCTGCCCACATGTCTCTCCCTTTTGCCCCCATAGTGCGGCTTGACAAAAAAGTAAAAAACAAAAAGCTTCTTCTTACCTGGCCGCGGTCCAGTGGTGTCCTCTCCCTCATCCATCTGAGGCCCGGTTGTGGTGTCAGATGACAGTGACGTCATACACTGGCGACGTGCGTGCCGACGTCAGCTTCTGGCCTGTGATTGGTTTCCAGCTGTTAAAGGGAACCTGTCACGTATTAGCTGCCCTCTAGACTGCCCCCATAGCGTTGTTAGTGATCCTACCTGCTCATTCAGTCATAGGGGTGTGCTTGTCATATTCAGTCATGGGCGGGCACAGCATTCACTCACTGCTGGTGCCGCCCATGTATTTGAATCCTGCTCCTGGCAAGCGCTGATATTGTGGGGCACAGGCGCACTTGTATATGTCCGGCCGCCTGCGCAGTGAGGCTGTGTGTTTACCAGCTTCACTGTGCATACGCGGGGAACATAATGTGTCATAACGCATGCGCAGTGAAGCTGTGTAGTTCGCAGCTGCACTGCACATGTGCTATGACGCTCTTTTCCCCGCGCATGCGCAGTGAGGCTGTGTGATTACCAGCTTCACTGCGCATGCGCTTTGACATGCTATGTTCCCTGCGCATGCGCAGTGAAGCTGGTAATCACACAGCCTCACTGCACAGGCGGCCAGACATATACAAGTGCGCCTGCGCCCCACAATATCAGCACTTGCCAGGAGCAGGATTCAAATACATGGGTGGCGCCAGCAGTGAGTGAATGCTGTGCCCGCACATGACTGAATATGACAAGCACACCCCTATGACTGAAAAGGCAGGTAGGATCTAAGTATATTAAACGTTATAAAATCATTATAGCTGCACCAATTTTCATGAGAAAAGCTTGTTAGTGATGCACATTGCATCACTAACAACGCTATGGGGGCAGTCTAGAGGGCAGCTAGGACGTGACAGGTTCCCTTTAACTAATGCCATTTGGGAAACCTCTGAGGACACACCTTCAGTTCACATTCTGCTGCTGGGGTCTGGTGAGCAGAAGAAGAAAGAGGGGGGGCCCAGTCCGGATTCCCCCTCTGCTCACCGGGTCCCATACACCAGTAAGGGCAGTAATGCCCTGATGGCGGCCCTGCTTGCCACAATCAGATGATAAGTACACTACAGCCCTACAAATGTCATCATCTTTTGTCTTATTAGGTTTGATATTCTCCTACAAATTTTAAATTCTCCATATCGACTATTTTCAGTTAAGATTGGTGATGAGCGAGCACTAAAATGCTCGGGTACTCGTTGCTTGGGTCGAGCAAATTGGAATAATCGGGTGCTCGACCCGAGCAACGAGCCCAATGTAAGTCTATGGGAAACTCGAGCATTATTCAGGCGGCTCCCCCTGGCGGTCTGCAGAGGCCCTAAAAATTGCCCAAATCGATGGGAACAGTGCTCAAATAACATGGGAATAGCATGGGGAAGACCCCTGGAAGCATCTCTGACTCCCAGGTCACTGCTGTCAACAACGTTGTCAGAGGTATTACGCCACTTTTATGGACTCACAATAAAACATACCAAAACTAAACCAAAATGGATTTTCCTGGGAAATATGTTAAGGAACATCCTTTCCATAACATGTACAATGTATATAAAGCAAAATAAATAACCAAAAACAAAAATACTCCTCCACACCTTGGGCTATGTTCACATGTAGCGTTTTTGATGCTTTTTTGCACTTTTGCATTGCTTTCAACAAAGACAAATGCATTCACTGGGAAATGTCATTTTAACATTTTACAATCTTATCTGGCCATGTGGTGTGTGACACATCATCAGACACATGCATACAGTGCTGAAAAGACATGGGAACAGCATGGGGAAGACCTCTGGTAGCATCTCTGACTCCCAGGTCACTGCCTAAAAGTGTGCCCACCATAAGTGATCCTTGGAACATGCGAAGATGCCTCCCGCCATGCACCTGTCGTTGCAGACTTGCAACAATCACCGTCCACGTCCTTGTCCCAGTGCAGCGTTCAGTTGTCCCTACCGCATTCCTTGGAATGCAAGTGCAGTATGCAGCCAGCCACCCACCCACCCACAGGCCGCAACGCTAAGCTGCCAGATTTCTGGGCAGCTTTTTGCACTTGAAATATGTCCTTTTAAGTTCGTGGAGGCGGAAGCTTTTCACAACCTCATGCCAGTGGCGGCCAGGTGTCCATACTCGGTCCCCAGCCACCACTATATTTCCCGGTATCGCCTCCGCCTTCCACAAGCACGGGTCCCACAACATTACCCGTGCCCTCCCCAGTGCACTTACTGGGAAGGACCGCCTAACCACAAACACGTGGACAGGTGAATGTGGCCAGGGACGGTACGGAGCCAGTCCACAACTTTTTTTGCTGACAGTTGTATTTAGCTCTGTGAAAGGACTGGCATAGAGGGAAACCCTATCTACCCTGCATGTCATTTCTCACAGGAAGTCCTGTAATGCAGCATGTTGCAGAAGCAATGGCAGCCCGTCCAACATCAACTTGCCCTTGTCGGTGGTGCTTTGACACACACACACATCTTTCTTTGCGCATTTAATTTCTTGAATACAGAGTTGGACAATGGCCTGATCTGTAATGCGGTTTGAGAAATAACATGCATAAGCATGGCCGATCCACATTAAAAAAGCAGCCATAGAGTGTCCGGGAACCTTCCGCACACTTTTCTTTGCCAGGGCTGCTTTTCGGCAGGGTTGGACGGGCCCACCAGAGAACCGGAGACTCCTCCGGTGGGCCCTGGCTTCTCCTTCAGGAGAGTTCATAGTGCCGAGGTGAGGCCATGATGATGATAGAGGCCACCATCTGCTTAGTTTTCTGTTACTTGGAATGCAAGTGCAAGTATGCAGCCAGCCAGCCACCCACCCACAGGCCGCAACACTAAACTGCCAGATTTCTGGGCAGCTTTTTGCACTTGAAATATGGCCTTTTAAGCTCGCGGAGGCGGAAGCTTTTCACAACCTCATGCCGGTGGCAGCCGGGTGTCCATACTCGGTCCCCAGCCGCCACTATATTTCCCGGTATCGCCTCCGCCTTCCACAAGCACGGGTCTCACAACATTACCCGTGCCCTCCCCAGTGCACTTATTGGGAAGGACCGCCTAACCACAAACACGTGGACAGGTGAATGTGGCCAGGGACAGTACTGAGCCAGTCCACAACTTTTTTTGCAGACAGTTGTATTTAGCTTGGTGAAAGGACTGGCATAGAGGGAAACCCTATCTACCCTGCGTGTAATTTCTCACAGGAAGTCCTGTAAAGCTGCTTTCACTTGAAATGTGGCCTTTTAGGCTCGTGGAGGTGGAAGCTTTTCACAACCACATGCCTCATGCCTCGTATCCATACTCGGTCCCCAGCCGTCACTATTTCTCCCGGTGTTGTCTCCGTCTTCTACAAGCGTGGGTCCCTGAACATTACTGCTGGTACTTTTCTGTGGGAATTTGCTTGCCTCCTACCAGCCTGGAATATTTCCAGCAAACTATGGTACAACGCCATGGTATTAGCATTGCCCCCAGTACCAGTAGCTAAGCCATCCCCAATTATCTTCTCAGGAATTTTATTTGGTAGACTGAGTGGCTACCCAAATACATTTTCTCACAAAAGAGCTGAAGATAGAGTGGCAGTAGGTGAAAGTTTCTCCAGCCTGTTAGATATTAGAGGGTGAACGGCAGCACAATGGATCAGTGGTTAGCACAGAAGACTTGCAGCGCTGGGATCCTGGGTTCAAATCCCAGCAAGGACAACATCTGCTAGGACTTTGTATGTTCTCCCTGTGTTTGCGTGTGTTTCCTCCTCAGTAAAAAAGCAGCCATAGAGTGTCCGGGAACCTTTCCACACACTTTTCTTAGCCAGGACTGCTTCTTGGCAGGGTTGGACGGTCCCACCAGAGAATCCTCTGGTGTGCCTTGGCTTCTACCTCAGGAGAGTTCACGATAGCGCTAACTTTGCAGCTGCTATGGGGCTCTTGAGCGGGGGAGAAAGATTAGCCCTCAGAATCAAATCCTCTGGTGGGCACAATGTTTTTCAATCTGAAACAGCTTCTCAGTGGGATTTGTATTCACCACAGCCATATTCTTTAGCTCGGTGAAAGGACTGGCATAGAGGGAAACCGTATCTACCCCGGCTGTCATTTCTCTGTCACCAGGTTCCGCCCATTGTCACATACGACCATGCCTGGCTGTATGTTCAGCGGTGAGAGCCACAGATCAGGCTGCTGTGTTACAGCTTTCAATAACTCTGCAGCGCTGGGCAGTTTGTCAATTAAGCATTAAGCATGTTATCTTCAGCACAGCCTGTTGCCGCTTGGCCAAGGCAGTGCTGCAGTGCTATCAGCTTGTGACTGATGTGGTCATTTCGGAGATGGAGGAGGAGGTGCATGAGCTGAACAATGTGATTACATTGTTGTTAAATTGGTGACGCTGTTTTTTATACTAAAGAAAGATCCTATTGTCTTGTTTTTTTTACGTTTTTTTTTAAGACAAATGCATTCATCGGGAAATGTCATTTTAACATTTTACAACCTTATCTGGCAATGTGGTGTGTGACACATCATCAGACACGTCCTGTTTTATTTATGATGGAGGGACTCTGAAAGTCATAAAGCCTATTTTTATAGGGACATTAGACGGCCCTTACTATTCTTAAAAGGCCAGCAGTCGGCCCTAGCTATTGTTAGAGCGGGTCTCCTATAGTGGTAATGCCCATGCTGTGACTGCAAGGGCTGCCAAAATTTGGGAAAAACACCACTAAGAATTTAAAGACACATCGAGCAGGGCCACAGTAACAAGGTACGACATGTTCCCATTAGAAAGGGGAGGATCTGCTGTACAGTTATAGGGTATGCAGTGAGTCCAACGGCTGACCAATTTTAGGAAAAACCCCACTAAGAATTTAAAGACATATAGAGCAGGGCCACAGTAACAAGGTACGACATTGTTCCCATTAGAAAGGAGAGGGTCTGCTATACAGTTATAGGGTATGCAGTGAGTCCAACGGCTGACCAATTTTAGTAAAAAACCCACTAAGAATTTAAAGATACACGGAGCAGGGCCACAGTAACAAGGTACGACATGTTCCCATTAGAAAGGAGAGGGTTAGCTATACGGTTATAAGGTATGCAGTGAGTCCAACGGCTGACCAATTTTAGGAAAATCATCACTAAGAATTTAAAGACACACAGAGCAGGGCCACAGTAACAAGGTACGACATGTTCCCATTAGAAAGGAGAGGGTCTGCTATACAGTTATAGGGTATGCAGTGAGTCCAACGGCTGACCAATTTTAGTAAAAACACCACTAAGAATTTAAAGACACATAGAGCAGGGCTACAGTAATGACAAATTCCAATAAGAAAGGAGAGAGTCTCCCATAGTGTTGGCCTATGCAGTGAATGCAAGGGCTGTCAAAAATTTGGAGGCACTTCAATGCCCCTTGGAAGAGACGTGGAGGAGGGCCTCATAAAAAAAATGTTCCCATTAGAAAGGAGCGGGCCTCCTATACTTGTAATGCCCAAGTGTATGGGCTGACAAACATTTACCCCTGGGGGGTATACATGAGCATACTGTATAAAATTTTTTTTTTTTACGGGCATCATAAACACCCTTTAAAAAAATTAGGTGGGTGTTGTATCACGGACCACGGTCACCCTGGTGATATGGTGGTGGAGGATGAGGAGAAGGAGGAGCCAAAATCAGGAAGCGAATACCCATGTGTGGGTGTGAAAAGGTGCATGGGAATACACCTCCCAAGAAAAGACACTGGATTGGAGTTTGTTACGCTGCTATCATTCGGTGGTGTTGAGAAGTCTGGCCCAATCCGGCCCTTGTTCATTTTTATAAGAGTCAGCCTGTCAGCATTTTCAGTTGACAGGCGGATGCGCTTATCAGCGGCACTAAAAACACGCTCTGATAAAACGCTGGTGGCAGGGCAGGCCAGGACCTCCAAGGCATAGAGAGCCAGTTCATTCCACGTATCCAGCTTGGATACCCAATAATTATAAGGCACAGCGGAATCAGGGAGGACGTTGGTACGGTCGGCAAGGTACTCCCTCAGCATCTTCCCAAACTTTGCACTCCTTGTGAGAGTACTCCGCGCCTCAGGGCCTGTCCGATGGGAGGGTCTGAGAAAACTCTCCCAGAACTTTGACAGTGTTCCCCTGCCTCTGCTGGAATGAAGTTGTGTCTCTCTCGCCTGTACTCCTTGGTTGTCCAATGAAGTGTGATCTCTGCCGCCAGCATTTTCAGATGGGATTTTTTTTAATAGTTCTGCAACAAGGGCCTTCTGGTACAGCCCCATTTTTGTAGACCTGTCTGCCTCAGGAATAAGAGATATAAAGTTTTCCTTGTAGCGTGGGTCTAGAAGTGTCACCAACCAGTAATGACTGTGACCCAAAATTTTGAGAACGCGAGGGTCATGGGAAAGGCAGCGTAACATAAACTCGGCCATGAGTGCCAGACTGCTAACAGGCAAGACTTCCGTGTCCTCACAAAGAGGATGACTGACCATGCTCTCCTCCTCCTCCTCTCTGTCCTCTGGCCATCCACGCTGAACAGACGGTATGACAGCTGTGCAGGTAGCACCGTCTATAGTGCATGAAACTAGCTCCTGTCCTTCCTCCTTCTCCTCCTCTTCCTCATTGTCACCCAATCCACGTTGGGATGAGATGAGGCTTGGCTGTGTGTAATCACCCTGTATGGTTCCTTGCTCCATCTCATCGTGCTCCGCCTACAATGCATCCTCTTTGATTGTGAGCAGAGAGCGTTTCAGAAGACAGAGAAGCAGGATGGTGATGCTAATTATGGCGTCATCGCCGCTCACCATCTTGGTGGAGTCCTCAAAGATTTGGAGGATGGTACATATGTCTGACATCCATGTCCACTCCTGAGGTCTTATGTGTGGAGTCTGAACTGAATACCGACGGCCTTGTTGATGCTGTTACTCAACAACTGCCCTCTTCTGCTCACAAATCCCTCCCAACATCTGCAGTGTAGAGTTCCAACGCGTGGGGACATCACACACCAGTCTGTGAGCCGGAAGCTGCAAACGCTGCTGAAACACTACAAGGGCGGCGGAAGCTGTAGCTAACTTTCTAAAATGGGCACACAGGCGGCGTACTTTAACAAGCAGATCCGGCAGCTCCAGGTAGGATTTGAGAAACCGCTGAACCACGAGGTTAAGCACATGGGCCAGGTATGGTACGTGTGTGAGCTCGCCTCGCCTCAGAGCCGCCACCAGGTTCCGCCATTGTCACACACAACCATGCCTGGCTGTAGGTTCAGCGGTGTGAGACACAGATCTGCTTGATCTTTCAGAGCTGTCCACAACTCTTCAGCATTCTGCGGTTTTTCATCTAAGCATATTTGCTTCAGCACAGCGTGTTGCCGCTTGGCCTAGGCAGTGCTGCAGTGCTTCCAGCTTGTGACTGATGTGGTCATTTCAGAGATGGAGGCTGAAGAGGAGCAGGAGGCTGAGGAGGATGAGGTGCAGGAGCTGTAGACCGTGGGGGCAACCCTGATTGACCTAGGGCCCGCAATCCTTGGCGTCGGGAGGACGTGTTCCGTCCCAAGGTCCGACTGGGTCCCGGCTTCCACTATGTTAATCCAGTGTGACGTCAGCGAGATGTACCGTCCCTGCCCACAAGCACTTGTCCACGTGTCCGTGGTTAGGTTGACTTTACCGGTAACGGCGTTGTTGAGAGCACGGCTAATGTTTTGGGACACGTGCTTGTGTAATGCGGGGACGGCACACCGGGAGAAATAGTGGCGGATGGGGACCGAGTACCAAGGGACGGCCGCCACCATCAGGTTGCGGAATGCTTCAGTCTCATGAGCCTAAAAGTCAACATTTCGAGCGCAAGCAGTCGTGAAATGTGAGAATTTAGTAGTGTGGCCTGTGGGGCGTTGGCTGCATATTTGCGCTTGCGTTCCAAGGACTGGGGTATGGACAACTGAATGCTGCACTGGGACAAGGACATAGACGTGCTTCCTGATGCTGCTACTTGTGCAACGACAGGTGCCGGGCAGGAGGCATCTTCGCATGCACCATGGACAAGGGATTGGCTTGCATGCACAACAGCGGAAGAAGCAATGGTGCCACCCGCAGACACTGTTCCTGGACCCTGGAGTTCGGCCCACAAAGTCGGGTGCTTTGCTGCCATGTGCCTGATCATGCTGGTGGTGGGCAGGCTGGTCGTTTTGCCACCCCTGCTGATGCTGGCCTGGCAGCTGTTGCAAATGGCCTTTTTGGGGTTATCAGCAGAGTCTTTAAAAAACAACCAGACTCTGGAAGACCTAACAGTTGTACTGGCAACTTCCTTCGTGTTGGTGTTACGTGGAATGGTTGCTTGCCTTCTGTCTGCGGCCACCACACTGCTTCTTCCTGCCTGTTGGGGTGCTCTGCCTCCCTCACCCTGTGTGCTGCTGTCCTCGCTCTGCATGTCCTCCTGCCAGGTTGGGTCAGTTACTATATCATCCACCACCTCTTCCACTTCCGCACCCTGGTCCTCCTCCTGACTTTCTGGCAATTGTGTCTCATCATCGTCCACATCTTGTGACACTTTCCCACCGTCGCCTTCGTGTGACCATGGCTGCTCAAATATTTGGGCATCGCTAAACGCGATCTCCTCTTGCCCCGCTTCAAGTGGACCGGGCGAGAGGCCCGAATCTATAAATGGAAAAGTGAACAGCTCTTCAGAGTGTCCAAGTGTGGGATCAGTTGTCTCTGGGTACTCGGCATGGTGGGAGGAAGGAGGATCAGGGTGAGGAATATGCAGTCCAGACTCACGGCTACTGAGACTTGACCGTGTGGAAGACAGGGTGGTGGTGGTGGTGGCTAAGTGACTAGAATCATTATCCACTATCCAACCAACAACCTTTTGACACTGCTCTGAGTTCAATAGTGGCGTGCTGCTTTCCCCTAGAAATTGGAACAGGAAGGTCAGGCGAGAAGATGTGGGTGTTTGTTGTGGACCCAATTTTCGGCTTGCCCACGGCCTTGTCCTCGGCCTCTGCATGCACCATTACCATCACGTCCAGTTCCACGTCCCTTGCCACGTGCCTTGCCCATTTTAAATGGAGGACAGTATCTTCCACGTTCACTACAAATGACTGAGTTTCGAGCGAATTTACATGTTATCCGTGTGACGGAGAAAACAGAGTTTTAAATACCTGGCCTGTAGGTAACTGTTTTGAACAGCAAACCAGTGTCAAAAACTTTGCTGACACACTGAAAAAAACATTTAATGGAGGCCAGAAATGGCAGTATTTTCTGAAAACGTATATGTGATCCGTGTGACGGAGAAAACACAGTTTTAAATAGATGGATTTTTAGCGCTGTAATATGGAAAGGACCTGGCTGTATTCTGCAGTGCCAACAAGCAAATGGCCCAGAAAAAACGTGTTCTCTGGATTGCTTGTTAATCAAATAATGAGGATTAAGATGCAAAAAAAAATATTCCTGGCCCCTGAGACCTGGGCCTATTTCCAGAAATATCTAACAGCAGCAGCCGACAGAACTGGAATGGAGCCTCATGTGCTATATGCACTGCAGTCTGCTATATACACCGCCTGCCTATACACCCTGCCTGCCTGATATCTCTGCAGATGGATTAGTCCTCAGAAGAACTGTTTGTTAAGATGGATATGTGTAATGTACGTTTTTTTTACCTACACTACCTAATACACGATCAAATCTCTCCCTGACACAGCAGGAGCTCTCCCTACACTGTCTGATCCGGAGTGACTGTGACGAGCATGGCAGCGCCAGGTCTTATATAGACCTGATGATGCTGTGCGGCCAACCAATCACTGTAATGTCCACAACCAACATGGCTACGGCATTACAGTGCATGGCAGGCAATCCCTGCATGTTCATTGGCTCTCTGAAGAGCGCCAAACATGCAGGGAGGGGACCGAGTTCCCGCCCGAGCAACCCGGAAATACTCGCCAAGCGCCGAGCTTGTCGAACATCATGATGCTCGGGCGACTACCGAGCAGTGGCGAGCACGTTCGCTCATCACTAGTTAAGAGATACATTTAGTTCCTTCCCATTGTATTTTATTGGATCATGCTTCGAGAAGGAAGGAGTTGTAGTCAATGTCATGTTTAGGGGGCAATAAACATCTTACAGAAAGATACAGCTGTGAAGTTGGAAGAAATTAACAGAATATTATGGCAGCCCTTTCTGTTACCAGCACTGATCATAGAGGTCAGTGCAGGAGCAGCAAATTACACGGTGACTTCCTGCATGTCAGTGGATGAACATTAGAAGAGTTACATGCAGATGAATATATGGTGGCATTACTGTCATGAGGACACTGTGGTTGTGACTATTGTGTGGAAACTGTGACTGAGGGTACCACCATGACAGTGACAGCTAAAGTTCTGTAACTAAACGAATGTCTGTGGTGTGGGCTGTAAGGGATCACCCACAGGGACGACACCGGGGAGATCAGGCGATATCTCACCGTGCCGTCACGCTGTCAGTATTTCGTCCAGAATCGCGAGCACGCGATCCAGACTACTCGCTCCGTGGATATTGGCAAGCGACCAGTGAGGGTATGGCGTCTCACCTCTGGGTTCCAAAGCCTGGAATCCATGTTTACGCCCTCCGTACCGTCACTGTCAGCTTCACGATAGCCCAATTATTATTATTCTCTGCCACCACCGGCCGAGTTTGAAATATAATACAGGCCTGGCCAGACGCCTGCGTTTTGGTAGCGTATATGGCTTCAGGGGAGGGAACGATTACAGGACAAAAAAAAGAACTATTAAATTTTACATTTAATCCAAAAGGGAGGCAGTGTTTAGGAAAAATATATACAAGGATGTTACAAAGGAGACATTAAAAATACATAAGCAGTTACATAAAATAAACAGGATAAAAAGGAGAAACTTACACTATAAAGTTTGCTGCGACGACTCAATATAGGTGGAGGGGAGACACTCCTGTTACTGTTATCGAACAGGGTCCTCCGCTATGATAGACATATACTCCCAGACAGAGAACATGGCTTCAGCCTCAACAAACTATTTTATGCTGAAGGGAGAGACCCCCCTGTGCTGACATCACAGGGGCTGGGCTCCACCCTTCAGATTTGTATTAAAAATCTGTTTTTTGGGATAACTCATCTGGCGTTGCTCCCAGAAGCCCAAAAGTGATCACATTTTATCTATTATGATTTTACCTTCATGTAGAGACCACACATCGCATAACTGCAGTCTGCTATTCTGGTGTTTTTGCGCTACAGCTCCCTGATTTTGCTTACAGCCCTGGAAAACTATGGATGCATTCCCGGGCTGGTTCAGTCACTAAAAATATGGGTCCCGTTATTGTCAGACGAATGGAACATATAATATTTCATATTTCGTTTTGTAGTCGGATTGTCTGGAGATTTCTGTTAAACTCTCTTTGAATCTTGGGAAAGCAACTTTCCCAGTTACACGTGACTTAGTGGAGCCCTGCCAGTAATTACCCCCTGCCTCTTCCATGGACAAGATGCTTGCTTCTAAATGAAGTTATAACAATTCTTGGCTGGCATTTGTTTGTGTAAGGCCTTACTCATGACTTTGTTAATTGGGGCTTTGTGCTGAGCAGAAGGGGGCAGCTTGGTACTGACAAGTGGTAAGGGGAATAAGGGAGGGGAGGTGAATATCTATGTCAGGCAAATATGGAAGAACATTTTCCTGACATTAATATTTCCCAGACATGGGCATTTTTCCTTGGTTGCCAGTTGCTTGTTTCCTCCTGACAGTTTATGTGGGTGACATAATCCAAACAAGGTGAAACAAGATAATTTCATAGTTGTCTGCATCACTGTGCCCCATGTAACTACTGCTGGGCTTAGTTGGCACTAGCACATCCTTAACACAACCGCCTACATGCAAGCCAGTTGTGGTGGTTGCTTAATGGCCTGAATTCAATTGTGGGTGGGGCACAGTTCACATCAAAACAGCAGCTCTGGGGGGCTATTCTGACATCCTGCAAAGAAATTCAGGCAGAAACTATCCAAGTACTCAAAAGTTCAATGGATGCAAGAATTGTGAAGGTGTTGTCAAAGAAGGGGTCCTATGTTAACATGTAACAAGATGTTTTTGATTGAAAAAGCTTTTGAGCTCAGTAAATGTGACCTCTTAATACTGCAATTTCAACAAATGACCATTTTCAGTCCTTTACAAACTATAAAATGTTTGGAAACTCTGTTGTGCATAATAATTTGGAGCAGCGCATATTGAGGTGTTTTAGTTTTGAAAAAAATACTCTTATCATTAGGAGGTTTGTCCAATAAAATGCGATTTATACTCGATTAATTAGTAACAAGCTATCGGGGTAACCACCAGATCAGTAAAATCATAAGCAAGATAGTTAAAATATAACGTGGAACCCTGGGTCTTCTGAGAGGAGGATAAGGGCTGATTGCAATGGTGGAGACCATCAGCCCGGTTTTCAGTCTCCCCTGATGAATCTATTTGGGAGGAAACGCGTTGGGAGCAGGACACCTCCAATACTCCTTGGTCTTGAAAAATAGGATGACATTATACCAAGATGAATCAAGCCATGATGCACTATAGGATTGGGTGAGATTGTTTCATTATGCTTTGTACAACAATAACCCGAAGGATTTTTTAGTGAGGCTTTGTTGATTTTCCCTGACATGGTCCACGGTACCTTTTTTGTATAAAGGGCATGTGGGATTTCACTGTATAGTCCATGGTACCTTTTTGTTAAAGGGCATGTGGGATTTCGTATCTCTATATGATTGTTACTAAAAATGTCAACCAACACTAGTAAGGGTAATATTTAATTATATGAGCCTCTATGTTCTGGATGAACTGAGGCTGACTCTTCTAAACCCTATGTACTTGGTACTTGGCATTTTGAGGTGTGGTTTGCATGTATATACAGCTAAAAGCTGTTGATGGTAATTCAGAAGACCCAGGGTTCATTATATGGCTCTTTGGGTTTTTTTTATATAAAGAAATTTTAATATATATCTAATAAACGTTATATTTTAACTACCTTGCTTATGATTATACTCGATTAATGTAACAGTTAATGATTTGAACATTATTCTGACTCATTTGCATCGACCATTTAGGAAAATCAGAGAAAAATAGCATTTGCATAATAATTTGAAATTCCATGTAGAGGAAAAGAGCAGCACCTATATCTAGGGTGAGATATTGACAGGCCAAGTGGTCTGGAGATAGCTGAATATCAATTGCAAAGTATAGTTTGCTAAGGGAAGTAGATGAGAAAAACTCCAGCACCTTCTCCGTATCCATCACAAGAAATGTAAAGTTAAAACGTCCATTTTATTAGTTCCATTAAAAAAGCGCCATATGTAAGGCAGACCTTACGCGTTTCGAACCAAACAGGGGTTCTTAATCATAGGAATCAATGGATATGGAGAAGGTGCTGGAATTTTTCTCATCTACTTCCTACTGCTTCTCATCCCTGGATTTGCTACCAAGGATTTCCGTGCACCAGTGGACCCTCATGGCATATGTATGGTAGGCTGAAATTTTCCCTTTTTTTCCTTATATACCATAGTTTGCTAAGGGCTTTAGTAACTCCTGTTTTCTGTGCTGGATTTTTATGGAATAATAATACCGTTTGTTAGTGGGGCCTGTCCTTCCTGTCCTGGTCTTATTTTCTCTCATTCAGTTTTGATGTGCGGCTGATACATTGTGTGCACTTTACTTGGGGAAAAAAAATTAAAGGGGTATTCCCATCTCCAAGATCCCATCACAATATGTAGTAGGTGTAATATTAATAACATTTTTTTAGTAAATACCTCCAATTAGAAATGTAGCATAGTTCTTCTGATTAGCTATGTTGCTTACCCCATGTACAGGACATTGTAGTAGCTTAGGTATCCATGGTTATGACAGCTAACCGCTAGCTAACTAATTGTCATTATGTGAGTGGCCATAATCATGCCTTGCACATGGGGTAAGCATTTTGTAAAGTTCCAAAGACTGATAACTAGTTACCAAACATTATATCACCTATTTCAATGTCCCGAGGAGTTTCCACCACTTCAATCCCCTTTCTTTCTTTTATAATATCATGTTTTCATTCTAGACCACTAGACACATACTGAGGTTTTTAAGACAACATGTGAGCCGTACTTTTACTCTTTGATGTGCATGCGTAATGCCTTACCTCTGATGAAAGGTAGGAGTGAGAAATCCTTTAGAAGTGAGATTTACACAAGATCAAACTCTTAGCGTGTTTGATCCCAACTGTACAGCTCACTCCATGTACAGATATCTCTTGAAAGTCTACGGAGGCAAATCCCTTCTTAGCTAGCTGCGGCTTCATAAAAAGCCTGTAATTAGTGAGGAAATGTCCTACTCTATTTGGGTAATGTATTTCATCTCCGTATAGAAGAATTGTTTCCTTAAGCGGATTTTAGTTTATTCTGATGCACAGAATTGTTTTTATAGCCACTACCTGTATTATACCTACAATGTGAAAAGAAGAAAGGTTCATTTTACATCCTGTTGCTTTTATAGTTATAAGGTTTTAGTTGGTCCTAGAGAATATACATCTCTAACAAAAACTTAAATCTCAGGCAAAGCCCCAATATTTGCTTCCAATCACCATGTAATCACCAAGTAGATCAAGGACATTATTAGAAACATGTACCACCAAGTGTAGCTGACCAAGTGCTTGACTGACAACTATTGAAGGTTGTTGGGGATCCATTCATGTAAATCTTTAAAGAGACAAAATAAGTTTTGTAAGTTGGCTGTTGTTTGATGGAGTGCCCCTTTAAGAATATGGCCCCAAAATATGGTTTCTTAATTTAGGAAGAATGCAGATGTGCACAGAAAACATCACAGAGTATTTTAATGGGCAATATGCTTAGTGGTTACAACATTTACACAAAAGGCAACACCTTGAACAGAGTATATACACCAAGAGAGGACTTGCACTTGCGACGCTTTACATATTCTGCTCAGCATCTCCTCGTTACTCTGGCACAGTCTCTGTGACTACATCTCTTTTCAGTACCTAGTTCAACCTCCTCTCTGCAAGGAGTTTGTATGTTCTCCCCTTGTTTGCGTGGGTTACCTCCGGGTTCTTCCGTTTCCTCCCACACTCCAAAGACATACTGATAGGGAATGTAGATTGTGAGCCTCAATGGGGACAGTGCCAATATCGTCTGTGAAGCTCTGTGGAATTAATGGCGCTATATAAGTGAGTAAAATAAATAAATAAATACTTGTTGCTTCACTTGACAGCAATGTTCAGCATATCTGGCAATCGTGTGTATTCTGCATTCCACTCACACAGTTACAGTGTAACAGTTCCTCACACTTAGGCACAATTCATTTGCTGTCTTTGTGGTGGCAAACCTTTTCACTCTGAACCTGTCAGTTGATTCATGTTGCCCAAACTACAAACATCATGAATTAGAGTTTGGCTGCAGCCAGGTATATTTTTCTTTGAAAACTCTCTGTCATTTCAGAAAAAAATGTAACTAGAAGACAAAGCTAGTTTGGCTCCACCACGGGTCATCTCTTCCAAGCACTGCTAGAGATGATTGACAGGTCTCTCACGATGGTTTGGCTGACCTACCTGGTTCTCCCATAAACAGGAGCACTTGTTCAGCCGAGAACTTCTGTGTTCTCTATGAGAAAGTCGCCAACTGTCATCTCTGCCTGTGGATTGTATCCAGAAGAACAAAGTGATTGGCAGTTTGAAATCAGGATCAGGCGTGCCTGATCAATATCTTCTCTGACAATCAGTTGGCCTATGACCCCATACACATTAGAGTGTCAGACGAACCTGTCGATGTTGGTGGGTTTGGCTGACATTATTCCAATGTGTATGAGGGCTCTGGCATATCCTAATGAGCAGTTGATTATGGCAGACACGTGCCTCTCTGTTTGGGTTTGCTTGGTTCTCCTTGAGTCAGAAGTGTACAGTGTATAGATTTTCTGAGAGCCTGCACAAAGCTCAATGAGCTCCCTGAGGAGAGCCAAGGAAAGTCAATTAGAAATAAAGGGGTCCAACACTGAACTAATTACTTTTGCTTCTTTGTTTTAGCGTTCACAAAGTCTAAGCAAACAGACACAAACGATTAAAAAATGTTACATGCCACTTCACATTGAGGTCATTTTTGAGACATGGTAAAGTTTTAATACTAGCGGTTACGACCATACTGATTTGGCGCTTAAAGATTAAAGCTTGCTTTCTTTAAAATCAAAAACAGTGTTTACTATGTATCCTATGTTATTTATATGTACTATTACATTTTACTTACTTACAGCAGGGTATTTGCTCATTTTGTTTCTACCTTAGGTTATGTCACTATTAGAGATGAGCAAACATGTTCGGAAAACGTTCGGTTTTTCAAATTCATTGCGAACATTGCACATTGATCGGACCCCCGAGTGTTTTTACTCTAAATCGGCAAAATTCGGCCAAAGTGCGGTAAATGATCGTGTTTCCACTAGTGTATTTTTTAGGACTTTGGCTAGGATAGTTAGATGAACGGGGGGGGGGGGGGGGGGGGCGTGTTTAATGAGAGGATGGCGTGGGGAGAGGTCAGAGGAGCTGTATCCAGTGCTCCAGAGTAAAAAATCTATTTTTTTTCTGTTACCACTGTGCTACATATACAAGGCCACATCTGAGCTTGTCATTGGCTTGCTCTGAGATTCTGCTCTATCCAGGGTTCCACCATAAAAAATTAATTTTCTTTCTGTTACTACCGTGCTACATAAGCAAGGCCACATCTGAGCTTGTAATTGTTTTGTGCTGAGATTCTACTGTATCCAGGGCTCCACAGTAAAAAATCTATTTTTTTCTGTTACTACCGTGCTACATGAACAAGGCCACATCTGAGCTTGTAATTGTTTTGCGCTGAGATTCTGCTGTATCCAGGGCTCCACAGTAAAAAATCATTTTTTTCTGTTACTACCGTGCTACATAAACAAGGCCACATCTGAGCTTGTAATTGTTTTGCTCTGAGATTCTGCTGTATCCAGGGCTCCACAGTAAAAAATCAAATTTTTTCTGTTACTTCCGTTCTACATGAACAAGGCCACATCTGAGCTTTTAATACAAGGCCACATCTGAGCTTGCAATTGCTTTGCGCTGAGATTCTGCTGAATCAAGGGCTCCACAGTAGAAAATCTAATTTTTTGTTGCTAATAGCAAGCTCCAGCCACACTATCTGAGCAAATAAATACTGATTGGTAATATAGTGACAGATAACTGACAGATCTGGGCATAGGTTTATTAAACAGCTGGTTAAAAGAGGGGAAGGGTACATCCAACATGAGTGGGAAAAATCGAGGTTGTGGTAGAAGGCAGAAAAGGTTTTGTGTTCAAGGTGTACATGGGGTAGGTGGTAATATTAGTGAAAGCTCTACTGAACCAACACAGTCATGTCCTATCCAAAAACAACTTACAACTTCTGTTGCTGGACAGGTTACTCCACTCCCTTTCTTTGGCAGCCGCATAGTGGTACGCCTTGTAGATGAGGGTCAGAAAGAGCATGTGCTCCAGTGGTTGACAAGTGCTGCATCAAGTGGTCCCTCCTCCTCTTCCTCCACCTCAACATCACACACAGTACAGTCCTCATAGGTGGCACTCCAATTACCCTTGTTTCCCTCTGTTGCACAACTCTCCAACCACCCAACTGATTGTAGGGAACTGCAGATGGGTGAGTCTGCAGAGCTGTTCACACATTATATTCCATGGGCATCAGAGGTCTGCTCCAAAGATTCACAGATTCAAGAGGAGGAAAGCATCTGCACCAATGCCCAAAAATTTTTTCTGTTGGATCTGGGGCATAGCGAAGTAGGATCCGAGCAGAATCCTGACCCTCGCCATCAGCCGTTAACCCCCATGAGGAGAGGTGATCCTGATGAGACTGAGATACCTGAGGTGCACGCGGACTGTACCGTGCTGTCAGGGCAGGAAGAGAAGGAGGGTGACTCTCAGGGCGAGGAGTCGGAGAACAGAGAGGATGATGATGAGGTTGTAGATCCTACTTGGGGTGAACCCAGAGGCACGCAGCCCAGCATAGGATGTGGAAAAGGAGGAAGACGAGGAGGTTACATTGCGGCCTCCCGCACAGACACGGAGTAATGCAACCACGACAAGCGCTGCATCCTCATTCACAACTGTGGCTGTGGCCAGCAGCAGTCGCGGGTCTGCAGCTCACAGGGGCGGCAAGGGTTGCCTAGCCTGGCCCTTTTTTGAGACCATAAAGGATGACCAAACTCACGTTTTCTGCCATCTTTGCAAAAGACGACTCAGAAGAGGCAAAAATTACAGTAATTTGACTACTACATGCATGAACTGGCACATTCGTGCTCAACATTAGTCTGGGAATCTCACTGCGATAAAATGCAGATCAGCGAGCCTCAACAACCATCGTCCACCCCATCAACCGCATCTGCTGCTTCTTCCTCCTCCGTCACTGTGCCAAGTGTTCTCACACAGGTGTTCAGCTGTAGAACCTTCACTTGTTTACCCACTCCTGTCAGGGTGAGTGAGAGCCTGTCAGGTGTAACGGAAGTGGACATGCCTTCTGTTTTTGTTTCACTGAGCACATCACATCTTTCTCAATCCATCTTAATATCTCCACCTGCATCTCACTCATGGTCCAGCAGTTTGTCGTGTTCTCCCTACTCCACCCTCTCTCAGCACAGCAGCCAGCCCTCGGTCCCGCAGTTGTGGTCACATAAAAAATTGTTTCATTCTTCACATGACAAAGCTAAGAGGTTGAACTCCACCATCTCCAATCTGTTGGCCACAGAAATGCTGCCTTTCCTCCTGATGGATACAGACGGCACTGAAAGCTGATGGCCGTCACAGTCCCCCAGTACCAGTTGCCCAGTCGCCATTACTTCTCTAAGAAAGCTGTGCCTGCGCTACACCAGCACTTCGCAGACAACATCACCCATTCCTTGACTAAATCTATGTCTGCCAGGGTGCATTTCACCACAGACACCTGGTTGAGTAAGTGTAGCACCCCGAGGGCTCGGCTGCTACAGGGGTATTGCACCTCGAACCAGAGGTGTAATATTCCACTCCCGGGTAAGGATGGAGTGTGGACCAGGACTCGTTAGGCTGCATGCACCACACACACCCCATTTCCGAGGGACAGGTCAACGGTGCTCCCACGAGACAGGAGTGCAGGCACGACAGCATCTGTCCCTGTCTGGAGTGGGGAGGGGGGTGGAATACCCAGTGGTGTAGGAGCAGATAGGGGTGGGTTTCTGGGCATAGGTAGGAGCCCATTGGTTGCTAGTCATCTGGGCTCACACATAAGGGAGGTATATAAGGTGGGCACCATCTTAGAGAGTCAGTGTTAAGAGTGAGAGGAGAAGACAGGAAGCAGAGCCTCTGCATGGGCTCTGCTCCGCAGGCAGGCCTTGTCAGAAGGCTGGAGCCTGAGAGAGAGAAGAAAGAACAGAAAGGAAAGTAAGAAAGGAACTGGAACAGATGAGAAAGGAAGCAAGGAACACAGAGAAAGGCCCAGAGACAAGAGGACAGAAGGAACCCCATATGCCCAGGAGATACAGGGTGAAGGGTTGGCAGAACAGGGTACCGGAACCCAAATTGGTGGAGGCAACAGATTCCTCAGCCAAAGACCGGAGGTTGTTACCACATCTTGGTGCGACCCCTCACTACATCCACCAGGAAAGCATATCGCATAGGGTCAGGGAAACCGGAGATAGGTTTCGCCAAGAGAAGGCCCGAGGGAGCTGGACAAAGGTGGGTCACTGGTGGGGACGGCCAGAGAAAGGAAAGGAAGGGAGCCCTGTGCCACGCTCTGGAATTACCTGGGAGTTGGTCGAGTCCCTTGCCTGGTGAACGCAGCACGGCTCAGGCGGTCGCTCATGTGCACAAGTGACCAGAATAACAACCGTGAGTAAAGCATTGGAAACTGCAATTACAAGTCTCTGTGTTTCATCGCCGCACCAGCACCATCAGTACTGGGACGCTCACACCATCACTCCCAGCATCCACACTAGCTGCCCTGAGGCAATACTTCTCCCGTGGGGAGTTATTCCATACTCGGCTGCGCAAACTACATCAGCCTCAGCGGTCTGCAGCGCAGCGGCGGTCCCCACTGACCGCAATCCACGGGTGGCGTAGTCGGACATTGTTATTACCTAAGACTGCCACTGGTTTGACCACCCTGGGCACGGACCGGGTCAGAGCCACACGGAGACTACAACCCCCAGCGATCCGGCTCCGGGTATCCCCCTGCACAGCACAGGCCCAGGGGGCGCGTCATAAGCATGGCCAGGGACATTACAACTCGCTGACTGGGCACTGGGTTACTCTGGTGGCTGTGGGGGCAGGCGGGGAAGGGGCTCCTCCACAAGTCTTAGAATCCCCAATTCTTGCAGGACAAACCTCTGTATCTAACACTTACTCCACTGCTTCTGCCTTCTCCACCTTCTCTAAGGCCTCCACCAGCGCCCTCAACCTCTGCCTTAATGAGACACACGTTCCAACAGTGCAGAGAGAATCCCTCCCACCTCCGTACTGCGCAGCTATGGCTCACTGCAATCAGGCAGTGTTAAAATTATGTGCCTTGGAGATCGCAGTCATACAGCTCAAGAGTTGTGGACAGCTACCCAGGAGTTTGAGCAATGGCTGTCTCCACTGAAATTGGGGTCAGGAAAGGCCGTGTGCAATAATGATGTGAACCTGGTGGTGGCCTATACTGGGGCAACCTCACACACGTCCTCAACCTTTTGGTACAGCAATTTCTCTGCCACTATCCCTGCCTGGATGCGCTGCTGCAGAAAGCACGGTCGCTGAGTACTCACTTCCGCCGTTCGCACCCCAGGGGTCATCAACTTGCGTCGATACAGAGGTCTTTGGCCATACCGGTTAACCGGTTGATATGCGATGTGCCACATGTTGCAGTGACTGTGGCAGCAGCAACAAGCCCTGACGCACTATCTCATGTCGTATAGCCTGGATCAACGTATTGGTGCAAACCACGTTTGCAGAGTGGGCACAGAATAAGGACCTTTGCACCCTTCTGCACAGTTTTGAAATGGCTACTAAGATGGTAGCGCTGACAATGCCATCATCAGCATCACTATTCCGGTCATCTACATGCTGGAGCACACTTTCAGTAGTCTGCGGGAGGAGGTGGTGGTCCCAGAGGAACAGGAGGAAGCAGAGGAGGATGCGGAAGGGATGAGATAACAACAGAGTACAAGTCTGACACGTAGTGAACGACTGGAGAGGATGGTGCAGGAGTATCTTGAGCTCAATATCAATACCATCAGGGAGGGTTTGGACCCTTTTACATTTCGGTTTTCAAAAATGGAAGAGTGGCCTGAGCTCGCCTGCCATGCGTTGGAGGTTTTATCATGCCTGGCAGCCAGCTTTCTCTCAGAACGTGTCTTCAGTGCTGCTGGTGGTTTCCTGACGGATAAGCACATCCGGCTGTCCCCTGAAAGTGTAGACCACCTAACTTCTAACTTTTATAAAGATGAACAAGTCATGGATCTCCAAGGACTTTTGCACCCCAATCGCAGACTGTGCTGACTAGGCAATGGTGTAGTTTTTAGTGTGCTGCATTGATCTTGCATTATTGCAGTCTGTGAAATCTTTGTCATGGCTTCTGTGCCTGCTGTTGCTGCTGCTGATGTCAGCAATAATTTTTTTAAATGTGGAGACTTGTGGTTGGGTCTCCACCTGGTGTGTTTCCTGCAGTAGAAGAGGTGTCATCCCCATTATACTATTTCTACTCTGGTGAAATTGATGCCACTTTGTTGGTGTCTGCCCCTAATTTTTTGAAATGTGGAGACTCCTGGTTGGGTCTCCATCTGGTGTGTTTCCTGTAGTGGAAGAGGTGTCGGTCCCCATTATACTATTTCTACTCTGGTGGAATTGATGCCACTTTGTTGGTGTCTGCCCCTAATTTTTTGAAACGTGGAGACTCCTGGTTGGGCCTCCATCTGGTATGTTTCCTGAAGTAGAAGAGGTGTCAGTCCCCATTATACTATTTCAACTTTGGTGAAATTGATGCCACTTTGGTGGTGTCTGCCCCTAATTTTTTGAAATGTGGAGACTCCTGGTTGGGTCTCCATATGGTGTGTTTCCTGTAGTGGAAGAGGTGTCGGTCCCCATTATACTATTTCTACTCTGGTGGAATTGATGCCACTTTGTTGGTGTCTGCCCCTAATTTTCTGAAATGTGGAGACTCCTGATTGGGCCTCCATCTGGTATGTTTCCTGTAGTGGAAGAGATGTCGGTCCCCTTTTATACTGTTCCTACTCTGGTGAAATTTATGCCACTTGGTGGTGTCTGCCTCTAATTTTTTAAAATGTGGAGATTCCTGGTTGGGTCTCCATCTGGTGTGTTTCCTGTAGTGGAAGAGGTGTCTGTCCCCATTATCCTATTTCTACTCTGGTGGAATTGATGCCACTTTGTTGGTGTCTGCCCCTAATTTTCGAAATGTGGAGACTCCTGGTTGGGTCTCCATCTGGTGTGTTTCCTGTAGTGGAAGCGGTGTCGGTCCCCATTATACTATTTCTACTCTGGTGAAATTGATGCCACTTTGTTGGTGTCTGTCCTTAACTTTTTGAAATGTGGAGACTCCAAGTTGGGTCTCCATCATGTATGTTTCCTGTAGTGGAAGAGGTGTCGGTCCCTATTATACTATTTCTACTCTGGTGAAATTTATGACACTTTGTTGGTGTCTGCCCCTAATTTTTTAAAATGTGGATACTCCTGGTCGGGTCTCCATCTGGTGTGTTTCCTTTAGTGGAAGAGTTGTCGGTCCCCATTATGCTATTTCTACTCTGGTGAAATTTATGCCACTTTGTTGGTGTCTGCCCCTAATATTTGAAATGTGGAGACTTCTGGTTGGGTCTCCATCTGGTGTGTTTCCTGTAGTGGAAGAGGTGTCTGTCCCCATTATCCTATTTCTACTCTGGTGGAATTGATGCCACTTTGTTGGTGTCTGCCCCTAATTTTCGAAATGTGGAGACTCCTGGTTGGGTCTCCATCTGGTGTGTTTCCTGTAGTGGAAGCGGTGTCGGTCCCCATTATACTATTTCTACTCTGGTGAAATTGATGCCACTTTGTTGGTGTCTGTCCTTAACTTTTTGAAATGTGGAGACTCCAAGTTGGGTCTCCATCATGTATGTTTCCTGTAGTGGAAGCGGTGTCGGTCCCCATTATACTATTTCTACTCTGGTGAAATTGATGCCACTTTGTTGGTGTCTGTCCTTAACTTTTTGAAATGTGGAGACTCCAAGTTGGGTCTCCATCATGTATGTTTCCTGTAGTGGAAGAGGTGTCGGTCCCTATTATACTATTTCTACTCTGGTGAAATTGATGACACTTTGGTGGTGCCTGCCCCTAATTATTTGAAATGTGGAGACTCATGGTTGGGTCTCCATCTGGTGTGTTTCCTGTAGTAGAAGAGGTATCGGTCCCCATTATCCTATTTCTACTCTGGTGGAATTGATGCCACTTTGTTGGTGTCTGCCCCTTATTTTTTGAAATGTGGAGACTCCTGATTGGATCTCCATTTGGTATGTTTCCTGTAGTGGAAGCGGTGTCGGTCCCCATTATACTATTTCTACTCTGGTGAAATTGATGCCACTTTGTTGGTGTCTGCCCCTAATTTTTTAAAATGTGGATACTCCTGGTTGGGTCTCCATCTGGTGTGTTTCCTTTAGTGGAAGAGTTATCGGTCCCCATTATACTATTTCTACTCTGGTGAAATTTATGCCACTTTGTTGGTGTCTGCCCCTAATATTTGAAATGTGGAGACTTCTGGATGGGTCTCCATCTGGTGTGTTTCCTGTAGTGGAAGAGGTGTCGGTCCCCATTATGCTATTTCTACTCTCGTGAAATTGATGCCACTTTTTTGGTGTCTGCCCCTAATTTTGTGGAGACTCTTGGTTGGGTCTCCTTCATGTGTGTTGCCTGTAGCAGTAGGGCTCCCAGACCAGCAGGCCTGCACTTACTTTCAGTCAACTACATGTGTTACTATCATTATACTTCTCTAGCAATAGTATTCTACAAAATTGATATTTGTGCTACCTGAGTGTGGCTGAGCAAAAAAGCAGCTTGAGCTGTTCCATGTGGTATCAGGGCTCACAGCACAGCAGGCCTACACCGATCCCTCACCCACCTTGTCTTAATTTGAAGTTAAATTCAAAGCTGTAAATGCTGGCCCAGACCCTGATATCTCATGCATGGACCGTGGCTGAGTGCTGCTATGCCATTATAAAATTTGTACTGTGGGTCAATTGATGACACTTTTCCTGGTGTCTGCATCTAATTTGAGCTGTTTGGCAGCTTTTGGGCCCCTTTGAAGGTATTGTGTATGCGTTTGGTTTTGTCTCCCATTGAATGCAATAGGATTCGGATATGTTTGTCGAACCATTCAGCGAACATCGGGAAGTTCGCCGAGCAGACCAAAACCGAACCTTGACATGTCAAATTATTACTATTTTTTTAAAGATCCCACATCATATTGCAATTCAATTGCCAGATAATATGACATACACTGCTAAATATTACTGGGTGGTCTTATATTGGGGATATCATAATCAAAAGCTCCCTATTAAATGGAAGCCTGGGCAGTTGCCTGGTTTTCCTCCCCCTAAAACCACACCTGAGGGCAAAGGAAGCACAATGCTGTTCTCAGCATTTGGTTCACTTCTGCTTTGTCCGTAGAAACTGTGAGGTAGTAGACATAGTTTATAATACTGTATATTAGGCTCAAGCTGCTGTTTAGTTTCTTCCCACTGGAGCTCTGTTTATTTAGGCTGGCAATTGTATATATGCACAAGCCCACCACTAGCACACACAGAAATAAAAAAATGAACTGTAATGAAATAGAAGATTTGCAAAAAATGAACCATTTATTGAACCTCAGTGAGAGTTCTCTTAGTTAAGCAGTTAAAATTAAATCAAATGTCAAACTATTTGACTATATGTAATTTGAATGAATTATTATTCATCATTGATGTTTATACTGAGCAATGATTATCAACAATCTTTAATATGATCTAATATCTGGGTGATCATAGCCTCCTTAAATAAGGGAATTCTAAAAACCCATTTAACATGTTTGTCATAGAGGAAAAATTATACAATCCATACAGACATCTTCAGAGAGGGGACATATCACCCTTACATTGAAGATATTGGATAAATTATAACTGGGAAGTAAGAAACTATTTATAACTGGGGAAGTGAGAGCTAGTTGACACTTCAACCTCCACTGAAGTAGGAACCTCCTGCAGTGGACAGGTAATTACAACATGAGGTCTGCTCTGGGAATGAGCCACCAAGACTGGGATTCATTTACACAGAGGCAGAGAAGTACACTTCTCAGGCCCGAGCTTCCTCCGTTTACATCGATCTGATATTTATCGGAGATATATTTTTGGCGTCACAGTGAAGGGACAAACATAACACATTCACTCATATCATTGTAAGGCCATTCTAACAATTCCAACTTAATATCAACCAGTGGATGATGCTATCCATGCCATGGTTTAACTCTATAGAAAGGTAAAATCGCGATAGGAAACATGACGACAATATCTACCGCCTGGGACTTCCAGATGCGAAGATATCCTGAAAGTTAGGGATCGTCTAAAAATCTAAAAGACCTAGCACATCCCACAACCAGCCCCCATATTAGCTCACCAAGAGGAGGTATGTAACTTGTTCTAATAAAAATCAGAGTTTGAGTTTCTGTCATTGTTCATTCTGGAAGACATAGTTCGCTGTGAGAGTGTTCCATTTTTCTAATCAGAGTGCTTCCCTCCATAAAGATATGAGCCATTCCTGCAACATCAGGATTAGTACTTCTCTTTTGCTATTCCTTTTTATCTTATGTAATTGTATATACCGTATTGTTTTGTTCCCATATTGTATCATTTCTGTATATTTTTTATAAACACTTCCTACCTTTCCAGATTAAATATATAGAAGTTAATAGCTCTGTTCCTCTTGCTCTGTAAACTGCACCCTAGAAGCCATACGCTACATGTAACGGTTGTCCAATCGGCCCGTATAAACAATTGGAGGTGGCAGCTAATGGTGGTTCCTTTTTGTTATTGTGGAGTTGGCAGTGACTGTATTGGAGGTGTATATAGCATACTCTCACTATGAGTTTCTCAATAACTGGCCTACTGTGGAAGCAGCCACGGCCACGTCCATCGCTCGTCAGTCAATTGCATAATTGTCCTGATAATTGGAGGCAGCGGAGTTGCGTATCCCTGAGAAACTGGTGACGGCGGTGGGATCTGTGCGACCCCCCCCCCCCCCGGCTGTATCCTTGACAATGTTATTTTGGAATTATGTTTTTTTTTTAACTTAGTTGTAGTACTATTATATTATTTTATTTGTATAGTCATTGAATCCTGTTAATTTATGTGTAATTAATGATTAAATATTGGCAGATCTAAGACGTGTAAAGAGTATAAAAGAGTATAAACAATATCTTTTTCATTCCCTTTAATAGAATTTAGAAATGTCCACAATGCCATAAAAAACAATACTCAGTGAATATTCAGTGTGTCCAAGGATTAAGAAATAAAACATAACACCAATGCAATCGTGACCAGCTTCTAAAATGAAGGAAAGTATTCTAATCCAAGCATAGCAATGAAGATAGCAACCAGTTTCTATACAAGTATTGGACACTAATCCCATGCTTATTTCTGCCAAAGGCTACAAATATTAGGCACAGTTGAATAATTTTACAACATATAAATCGGGCATAAAGACCTAATGTTCCAACTAAAATGCCAATGGGAATGTGGTAGTAAAATGTAGTGCAATCCAATCAAAAGTACGGTAGTTATGTTTAATTGGTGACTTTCAATAAAATGTATTTCCAGTGACTTTTAAAGCTATTACTTTTTGATATTATATACCTCTGTGAGGAATAATAACATCTTTTATGTACACAGTTATAAGAAAAGTAAAGTTTACCATCATTGATTTCTATGGTTTTACATATCAGGACATAATAGAACAACATCTGTTACTTAGAAAGTCTTAAAATTGGGTAAACACAACCTCAGATGAACAACAACACATGACAAATTACATCATGTCATTACTAGTGTTGAGCGAGCACTAAAATGCTCGGGTGCTCGAAGCTCGGGCCGAACTCACCGTGATACTCGGGTGCTCGACCCGAGCAACGAGCCCAATGTTAGTCTATGGGAGACCCGAGCATTTTTGCGGCGGCACCCCCGGCAGTCTGTAGAAAGCCTAAAAAGTGCCCAAAACGATAGTGACAGTGCTCAAAAGACATGTGGGCAGCATGGGGATCACCCCTGGAAGCATTTCTGACCCCCAGGTCACTGCTGTCAACAACGTGGTCAGAGGTATTAAGCCACTTTTACGGGCTCACAATAAAACGTTCAAAAACGAAACTGAAACGATTTTCCTGTGAAATATGTTAAGGAATTTCCTTTCCAGCGTAAAGACTTGTGTATAAGGTAAAATAAATAACCAAAAACAAAAATACTCCTCCACACCTTGGGCTATGTTCACAAGTATGATTTTTCATGCGTTTTTGCACTTTTGTATTGCTTTCAACCGTTACAAATGCATTCACCGGAAATGTCATTTTAACATTTTACAACTTAATCTGGCCATGTGCTGTGTGACACATGCATACAGTGCTGAAAAGACAATGGAACAGCATGGGGAAGACCCCTGGAAGCATCTCTAACTCCCAGGTCACTGCCTAAAAGTGTGCCCATCAGAAGTGATCCTTGCCGCATCAGAAGATGCTGACTTGCAGCTATCCCCGTGCAAGTCCTTGTCCCAGGGCAGTGTTCAATTGTACCTCCCCCATTCCTTGCAATGCAAGCGCAAATATGCAGCCAACCACCCACCCGCAGGCTGCAATACCATACTGCTAGCTTGCACTTGAAATGGGGCCTTTTAGTTTGGAGGAGGCCGAAGCTGGCCACTACCTCATGGCTGCTTCGGCAGCGAGGTATCCATACTCAGTCCCCAGCCGCCCGGCGGCCGGGTGTCCACACTCGGTCCCCAGCCGCCAGGGGGCGGCCGGGTGTCCATACTCGGCCCCCAGCCACCCCGCGGCCGGGTGTCCACACACGGTCCCAAGCCGCCTGGGGGCGGCCGGGTGTCCATAAAAAGTCCCCAGCCGCCTCTATTTCTTCTGTCACCTTCCCATACACTTTTCTTAGCCTGGCCTGCTTTAGGGCAGCATTGGACGAGCCCACCAGAGAACCAGACTCCTCTGGTGGGCCCTGGCTTCTCCATCAGGGGAGATGAGAATGCCAAGGTGAGGAGCATGATGATGATGATAAAAGTTAGCATCTGCTTTGTTTTCTTTTAATGCAAGCGTAAGTGTGCAGCCTGCCACCCACCCACCCCCAGGCTGCAATGCCACACAGCTAGCTTGCACTTGAAATGGGGCCTTTTAGTTTGGAGGAGGCCGAAGCTGGCCACTACCTCATGGCTGCTTTGGTGGCCTGGTATCCATACTCAGTCTCCAGCCGCCCGGCGGCCTGGTGTCCACACTCGGTCCCCAGCCGCCAGGGGATGGCCGGGTGTCCATACTCGGTCCCCAGCTGCCCCGCGGCCGGGTGTCCACACACGGTCCCCAGCCGCCTGGGGGCGGCCGGGTGTCCATAAACGGTCCCCAGCTGCCCCTATTTCTCCTGTCACCTTCCCTCACACTTTTCTTAGCCTGGACTGCTTTAGGGCAGCATTGGACGAGCCCACCAGAGAACCAGACTCCTCCGGTGGGCCCTGGCTTCTCCATCACGGGAGTTGAGAGTGCCAAGGTGAGGAGCATGATGATGATGATAGAAGTTAGCATCTGCTTTGTTTTCTTGGAATGCAAGCGCATGAATGTAGTAGCGGCTAGGCCTGAGGTGGTCAGCGTTTTGGTGCATATCCTACCTCCTCCAAGGATTGCTGGATGTTTTCCTGCTACTATCCCAGTTCTATGACTCCCGTTAAAACAAAGCTTCAGGTGATAAATGATGGATGAGGTGGTGGCAAAGGAGAAAGAGCAGGAGGAACAGGGACCATTCACATCAATATCAGGCCAGTCAACCACACATGTCTTGTAGGATATGTTTCTGTACCAAAAGGAGCGGTTCGGCTACACAGTTATAGGGCATACAGTGAGTGCAATGCCTACCAAAAATTTAGAGGCACTCCAATGCCCCTTGGAAGTTACATGGAGGTCAGAGGGCCTTAATTAAACCATTTTTTCCATTTATAGCAACTGGGTCTCCTGTGCACTGTTGGCCTAAGCAGTGAATGGAAGGCTTTCCAAAAATTATGAGGAACTGCAATGCCCCTTGAAACAGACGTGGATTACAGCGTACTAAAAAACTTCTACCCATTATTGGGGAGTGGGTCTCCCTTAGTGTTCGCCTATGCATTGAAAAGTAAAAGCTGACTAAAATTAGGAGGAAATGAAATGCCCGTTGGAAGAGTCATGGAGGTCGCAGTAGCTTAACAAGATGGTTTTAATGCCCCTTGGAAAAGTGGTGAAGGTCACAGTAGCTTAACAAGAGGGTTTGAATGCCCCTTGGAAAAGTGGTGGAGGTCCCAGAAGCTTAACAAGACGGTTTTAATGCCCCTCGGAAGAGACGTGGAGGTCGCAGTAGCTTAACAAGACGGTTTTAATGCCCCTTGGAAAAGTGGTGGAGGTCACAGTAGCTTAATAAGACAGTTTGAATGCCCCTTGGAAAAGTGGTGGAGGTCGCAGTAGCTTAACAAGACGGTTTTAATGCCCCTTACAAGAGCCATACAGTACAGCATCTTAAAAAAAATATTCCCATTATTGGGGAGTGGGTCTCCCATAGTCTTTGCTTATGCCTTCCAAGCAAAAGCTGCCAAAAATTAGGATGGAGGAATTTGCAATGCTCCTTACAAGAGCCATGCAGTACAGCATATTACAAACATTATTCCCATTATTGGGGAGTGGGTCTCCCATAGTCTTTGCTTATGCCTTCCAAGCAAAAGCTGCCAAAAATTAGGACGGAGGAACTTGCAATGCCCCTTACAAGAGCCATGTAGTACAGCATATTACCAACATTATTCCAATTATTGGGGAGTGGGTCTCCCATAGTCTTTGCTTATGCCCTCCAAGCAAAAGCTGCCAAAAATTAGGAGGAAATGCAATGCCCGTTCGAACAGTCGTGGAGGTTAGAGTTAATTAAAAACAACATTTCAATGCCCCATGGAAGTGCTGTGTAGTTCAGAGTGGTTTAATAAGACGCTTTTAATGCCCCTCGGAAGAGACGTGGAGGTCCCAGTAGCTTAACAAGACAGTTTTAATGCCCCTCGTAAGAGACGTGGAGGTCGCAGTAGCTTAACAAGACGGTTTTAATGCCCCTTGGAAAAGTGGTGGAGGTTGCTGTAGCTTAACAAGACGGTTTTAATGCCCCTTACAAGAGCCATACAGTACAGCATCTTAAAAATATTATTCCCGTTATTGAGGAGTGGGTCTCCCACAGTCTTTGCTTATGCCTTCTAAGCAAAAGCTGACAAAAATAAGGACGGAGGAACTTTCAATAATGGCAACACGGACCACGGTCAACCTGGTGGTATAGTGGTGGTGGAGGCTGAGGATAAGGAGAAGAACATAAAACAGCCGAAATGAGGAAGCGTATACCCATGTGTGGGTGTGAAGCGGTGCATGTGAATACACCTCCCGAAATAACACAGTGGATTTGACTTTATGTTACTCTGCTGTCATTTGGTGGTGATGAGAAGTCTGGCCCAATCCAGCCCTTGTTCATTTTGATAAGGGTCAGCTTGTCAGCATTGTCAGTTGACAGGTGAGTGCACTGGTCAGTTATAATTCCCCCAGTGGCACAAAAAACACGCTCCGATAACACGCTAGCGGCAGGGCAGGCCAGGACCTCCAAGGCGTACAGAGCAAGTTCATTCCAAGTGTCCAGCTTGGATACCCAATAATTAAAAGGCACAGAGGAATCACGGAGGACGCTGGTACGGTCGGCAAGGTACTCCCTCACCATCTTTTGAAACTTTCCACTCCTTGTGAGAGTACCCCGCGCCTCAGGGTCTGTCCGAAGGGAGGGTCTGAGAAAACTGTTCCAGAACGTTGACAGTGTTCCCCTGCCTCTGCTGGATTGGAGTTGCGTCTCTCTCGCATGTACGCCTTGGTTGGGCAACGAACTGTGACCTCTGACTCTAGTGTGTTCAGATGGGAATTTTTTAACAGTTCTGCAGCAAGGGCCTTCTGGTACTGCCCCATTTTTGTAGACCTCTCCACCTCAGGAATAAGAGAGTGAAAGTTCTCCTTGTAGCGGGGGTCTAAAAGTGTCACCAACCAGTAATGACTGTCACCCAACCTTTTGACAAAGCAAGGGTCACGGTTAAGGCAGCGTAACATAAAGTCAGCCATGCGTGCCAGACTGGTAACGGGCAAGACTTCCGTGTCCTCACCAAGATGACGACTGACCATGCTCTCCTCCTCCTCCCCACTGTGTCCTCAGGCCACCCACGCTGAACTGACTGTATGACAGTTGTACAGGTACTACCATCTACAGCGCATGATACAAGCTCCTGTTCTTCCTCCTCCTCCTCCTCTCCCTCATTGTCCCCCAATGCACGTTGGGATGAGATGAGGCTGGGCTGTGTGTAATTGACTGCTACGGCTTCTTGATTCATCTCATCATACTCTGGCTGCAATGCCTCCTCTTTAATTCTCTGCAGTGAGCGTTGCAAAAGACAGACAAGTGGAATGCTGACGCTAATGATGGCGTCATCGCCACTCACCATCTTGGTGGACTCCTCAAAGTTTGTCAAGATGGTACATATGTCAGACATCCAGGTCCACTCCTGAGGTCTTATGTGTGGAGTCTGACCTGAATATCGACGGCCTTGTTGCAGCTGGTAGTCCACAACTGCTCTCTTCTGCTCACAAATCCTTTGCAACATGTGGAGGGTAGAGTTCTAACATGTGGGGACATCACACACCATTCGTTGTGACGGAAGCTGCAAACGCTGCTGCAACACACCAGGGGCGGCGGAAGCTGTAGCCGACTTGCGTAAATGAGCTGACAGGCGGCGTACTTTGACGAGCAGATCTGGAAACTCGGGGTACGATTTAAGAAACCGCTGAACCACGAGGTTAAGCACATGAGCCAGGCATGGTACGTGTGTGATCTCACCTCGCTTCAGAGCCGCCACCAGGTTACGGCCATTGTCATACACGACCATGCCTGGATGTAGGTTCAGCGGTCTCAGCCACAGATCTGCCTGCTCTTTCACAGCTGTCCACAACTCACAAGCAGTGTGAGGTTTCTCACCTAAGCTTATGAGTTTCAGCACAGCCTGTTGCTGCTTGGCGGAGGCAGTACTGCAGTGCTTCCAGCTTGTAACTGATGTGGTGATATCTGAGATGGAGGCTGAACATGAGGAGGAGAATGATGCGCAGGAGCTGTACACTGTGGGGGCAACTCTGACTGACATAGGGCCCGCAATCCTCGGTGTGAGGAGGATGTGTTCCGTCCCAAGGGCCGACTGGGTCCTGGCTTCCACTATGTTTACCCAGTGTGCCGTCAGGGAGATGTACCGTCCCTGGCCACAAGCACTTGTCCACGTGTCCGTTGTCAGGTGGACTCTCCCAGTAACTGCGTTGTTGAGGGCACGGCAGATGTTTTGGGACACGTGCTTGTGTAGTGCGGGGATGGCACACCGGGCAAAATAGTGTCGGCTGGGGACCGAGAACTGAGGGATGGCCACCGCCATAAGGTTGCGGAAGGATTCCGTCTCCACCAGCCTAAAAGGCAGCATTTCCAACGCAAGCAGTCGTGAAATTTGCGAATTTAGGACTGTGGCCTGTGGGGCGTTAGCTGCGAATTTCCGCTTTCGTTCAAAGGTCTGGGATATGGACAATTGAATGCTGCGGTGGGACATGGACGTGGACGTTGATGCTGTTTCTTGAGAAACTGCCATAACAAGTGAAGACTGAGAGGAGGTGGCATCTTTGCATGAAGTATGGACAGGGGATTGCATTGCACACACAACAGGGGGTTCTATTGCACGCACAACAGCGGAAGAAGCAGTGGTGACACCCGCTGACACTGGTCGTGGACCCTGGGGTTCACCCCACAAAGTCGGGTGCTTTTCTGCCATGTGCTTGATCATGCTGGTGGTGGTCAGGCTGGTAGTTTTGTCACCCCTGCTGATGCTGGCATGGCAGGTGGTACAAATGGCCTTTTTGGGGTTATCAGCAGAGTCTTTAAAAAAATTCCAGACTCTGGAAGACGTACAGGTTGTACTGGCAACGTCCCTCGTGTTGGTGTTACGGGGAACTGTTGCCTGCTTTCTGTGTGTGGCCACCACACTGCTTCTTCCTGCCTGTTGTGGTACTCTGCCTCCCTCACCCTGTGTGCTGCTGACCTCGCTCTGCATGTCCTCCTGCCACGTTGGGTCAGTTACTAGATCATCCACCACCTCCTCCTCTTCCACTTGCGCACCAAGATCCTCCTCCTCACTTCCTGGCAATTGTGTCTCGTCATCGTCCACCTCTTGTGACAAATTGCCAGCGTCGACTTCCTGTGGCCGTGGCTGTTCAAATATTTGGGCAACGCTACATGGGATCTCCTCTTCCACCACTTCATGCAGAGCAGGCGAGGGGCACAAATCTGGAAATGGACCAGTGAACAGCTCTTCAGAGTGTCCAAGTGTGGGATCAGTTGCTGTCTGATGACACTCGGCATGGTGGGAGGAAGGAGCATCATGGTGAGGAGGAGTATGCAGTCGAGACTCACGGCTACTAAGATTTGACAGTGTGGAAGACAGACCGGAGGTGGTGGTGCCCAGGTAACTGAAAGTATTATCTGCTATCCAATTAATAACCTGTTCACACTGATCAGTTTGCAATACTGGTGTTGTGTGCTTCCCTAGTAATTCGGTCAAGTAGTGGGAGCGAGAAGATGTGGCTGTTGGTTGTGGCACATTTTCACCTTGGCCACGGCCCCGTCCTCTGCACGCACCATCACCAGAACGTCCAGTTCCACGTCCCTTGCCACGCGCCTAGCCCATTAATAATAATAATAATAATAATAATAATTTTTATTTATATAGCGCCAACATATTCCGCAGCACTTTACAATTAAGCGGGGACATGTACAAACAATAAATTCAATACAAGGTGAGACAGTTTAACAGTTACATCAGGAGTGAGGTCCCCATAGGCCCATTGTAAAGGAAGTAAAATAACTTACACTCGCACTATCAATGGAAAAAGGGTAATAAAAAGTAGATTAGAACCGTGGAAGAGGAAAACCACAGTTCTATTTCTCTGGCCTACACCCGACTCTTTTAAACAATCTGAACAATCAGGGAGAAACTATTACTGTTTTTCTTTACGGAAAAAATAACAAAAGCTGGATAACAGAGATTTTTTACTGTGGAACGGCAAAACCACAGTTATAATTTACTGGTGTATACCAGACTTTTTAAAATATAAATATTTGCGGCTGAACAGTGAGCGACACACTCAAACTGTTTTTTTTAGATACAAATGGCCCAAAAGTGGATAAAATAGAGGTTTGAACCGTGGAACTGCAAAACCACACTTCTGTTTCTCTGGCCTACACCAGACTATTTTCAACAGATATATTTGTGTCTGAAAAATCAGGGAGACACTATTAGTTTTTTTTTTACGGCAAAAAATGCCAAAAGCAGGATAATAGAGATTTTTTACCGTGGAACAGCAAAACCACAGTTATAATTTACAGGTGTACCAGACTTTTTTAAATATATATATTTGCGGCTGAACAGTGAGCGACACACTCAAACTGTTTATTTTAGATACAAATGGCCCAAAAGTGGATAATACAGAGGTTTGAACCGTGGAACTGCAAAACCACACTTCTGTTTCTCTGGCCTACACCAGACTATTTTCAACAGATATATTTGTGTCTGAAAAATCAAGGAGACACTATTAGTTTTTTTTTTATGGCAAAAAATGCCAAAAGCAGGATAATAGAGATTTTTTTACCGTGGAACAGCAAAACCACATTTATAATTTACAGGTGTACCAGACTTTTTTAAATATATATATTTGCGGCTGAACAGTGAGCGACACACTCAAACTGTTTTTTTTTTAGATACAAATGGCCCAAAAGTGGATAATACAGAGGTTTGAACCATGGAACTGCAAAATCACACTTCTGTTTCTCTGGCCTACACCAGATTATTTTCAACAGATATATTTGTGTTTGAACTGTCACAGACACACTTTTTTTTTTTGGGGGGGGGGGGCACCAAAAGGTTAATAAGACGGGTATTTGTACAGTGTGAAGGAGGAAAAAAAAGAGGATTTAGATGAAAAAAAAGGATTTTTCCTGGCCCTCAAGACCTGGAGCTAAGTCCAGCAATTTCAGCAACAGGAGCACACAGGACTGTAATGCAGCGTATAACCACTGCGTCTCCTATACAGCCTGCCAGCCTGCCTGATATCTAGGAGGGATATTAGTCCTGAGAAGGACTGTTTGTTTGATCTGGCAGGCTTTACAGACCCTACACTAACTATTTTGCAGTATATATCTCTCCCTAAATCAGCAGCGCTGTCCCTACACTGTCTGATCCCAGCCGTCTGTGTCCAAGATGGCGGCGCCCGGTTTTAAATACTCAAGGTGACGCTGTGCGGCCAACCAATCAATGTAATGCCCACAACCAACATGGCTGCGGCATTACAGTGACAGGCTGGCAATCCCTGCATGTTCATTGGCTCTGTAAAGAGCACCAAACATGCAGGGCGGAGACCCGAGCTCCCGCCCGAGTAACCCGAAAATGCTCTGTGCTCGCCGAAGATCCCGAGTAGCGTGATGCTTGGGCGAGTACCGAGCAGTGTCGAGCATGTTCGCTCAACACTATTAACCAAGTACCCTATGCTATTTACATGTACTATTACTATTTATTTACTTACTATAGGGTATTTGCTCATTTTGTTTTCATCTTAGGTATGCTAGGTAATGTTCTCTTGTCGCTTGCCAAACTGAGACTTGCTCATCAGACTGCCCATTAGAGAAGTGTGATTCGTCAATCCACAGAACATATTTCCACTGCTCCAGAGTCCAGTGGCAGCATTACACCAGTCAATCCAACCCTCACATTATGCTTGGTGATGTAAGGCTTGCATGCAGCTGCTCAGTCATGGAAACCCATGCCCTGAAGCTCCTGGAGTCATTTTTATGCCAAAGGAGATTTGAAACTGCAGTTATTGAGTCAGAAGAGCAATGGCGACTTTAATGCACTATGTGCCTCAGCACTTGGGTACTCCGCTCTGTAAGTTTATAGGTTTTGCCACTTCATGGCTAAGTTGCCTTAGTTCCTAAATACTTCCACTTCTTCCACAATTGATATTATATATATATATATATATATATATATATATATATATATATATATAACCACACACACATACATTGTTATATATATATATATATTGAATTATTGAAATATAGCACACACACATACACATATATATTGATAATACATAGATATTTGATATCATTCAATTCTGCTCCTTAGATTAAAGGAAACTTTAGCTACATCCTAGTGTGTATTTGTGCTGCCATTCCTATCTTTCTACTTTCTACTGTGGGATTTATGGTTGACAGACCTACAGCAAAGCTATTACTAAGCTTTCTTTCACCTGGGGCAAAGGTTTAGTTCGCTGACCTAACCCTATATTTAAATACCCTAGCTAGAGGAAAGTAAAAAGTTGAAGTTTCACCCGACACATGCTCCCCATAGAAGAGTGATGAAAGAAGGAGGAGAGAGAACAGGCAATGGGTCTTAGCATATATAACTTGCTTGCAGGTGTGTGACTGAACAGACCTCCGAAGAATGTTATTCCAGGTAATCACATAGGGTTATCTTTTAGTCAGGTTCCTATTTTTCAACTCGCGTTTCTGTAGTGAGCTGGCAGGCTCTGGCTGTTCTGTGATAATTGAGATAGAGCCTGTGTAAATGATTACGCAGGATGGTGTTGCCACCTTATGGCCAGAGGTTGCACCTGCGCAGGGTGTGATGACAGAGAAAAAGACTGAGTCTCCTGTGTCCCAACCTAGAGAGTCACGTGACCAGAGTGAGAAGCAGGAAAAAGCACGCGGAGAGTCTGAGAGAGTCTGTGAAAAGAACCAGGACGGTGTGCAGGTCCTCGTGTGTGCCTTAGAGGATACTCTCAACGTGGCTGCTGTTATCTGACATCTTTTCCTCAGAGCTTTCCCCAGCTTCCGCACTGCTGAAGGATTCAGCTGTTACACTCCCCACTACTGGAGTGTGGACTACACAAGGGAATCCACAAGAGCTGCTATCCGGATCAGAGAGACTGTAAGCGGGACCTCTGGCGAGAGGCCAAAGTATTCCTTCCTTTCATCAAAATGTGTTGTTCCTGTTTTTTTTTCTTCGGCTGGGACGCCTTCCTGCAAAGACAGACAGGCCTGCGACGGGGGACACATCCTTCTGGAGTAAAGGACTGGTAACGTGTGAGTAGGGACAGTGAGGGTCAGCTTATAAGTACACGTTATTACTGTGCATATGTAGCACCCTGAGGATTCGGCTGCTACAGGGGTATTGCACCTCAACCCAGAGGTGTGATATTCTACTCCCGGGTAAGGATGGAGTGTGGACCTGAGCTCGGTAGGCTGCATGCACTACACACATCCCATTTCCGAGGGGCAGGCCGACGGTACTCCCACTTAGAAATGTGCAGGTACGACCGAGTCTGTTCCTGGCTGGAGTGGGAGGGGGGGTGGTACATCCCAAGTAGTGTAGGGGCAGATAGGGGGAGCAGCCTGGGTAAAGTTAGGAGCTCATTGGGTGCTGGTCACCTGAGCTCACACATAGAGGGAGTATATAAGGTGGGCACCATCTAAGATCAGGGTCAGTCTGTCAGAGTCAGTAAGAAGCAGAGGTCCAGATGAGCCTGCAGAGAGAGAGTGGAGCAGAGAAGGAAAGACCCAGAGGGGGAAAAAGAAAGGACTCTGAGAACCCAAATTCAATCCCCGGGTGAAGAGTCGGCAATAGGGTACCGGATCCCAAACTGGTGGGGGCAAAAGCACACCCTAGCCAGAGACCGGAGGCCGTGGGCAGCGTCTGCCACGGCCACCCATCACATCCACCCCGAAGGCAAACCACGTGGAGGGTCAGGGAACCCAAGGCCAAGGGTCTCCCAACAGAAGGCCCGAGGGAGCTGGACCTAGGTGGATCACTAGTGGGGACGGCCAGAGGAAAGGACAGAAGGAGAGCTCAGGGTCACGCTCCGGACTTGTCTGGGGGTTTGCTGAATCCAGGACCTGGTGGACGCAGCACGGCTCGGGTGGTCACTTGAAGCTGGAGTGACCGGAACATCAGCAGTGAGTAAATACCCTAAACTGCACAACCCGACTCTGTCTTCACTTAACATCTACGCTGCACCACCACAACCCCCATCCTCTGCACCTGACCCCCTGAGGCTATACCCCACCCGTTGGGGGTTATACTACCAAAAGCTGCACCAACACCATCAGCCTCAGCGGACCCTGCTGCAGCGGCGGCCATAGTGACCGCAATACAACGGGTGGCGTAGTCGACAATAAAGAACTTAATAACATCTGTAGGACTGCCACATACAACTGAGCTTGACACCCTGGGCACGGACCGGGTCACAGCCACTCGGCGGCTACAACTCCCATCTGATCCGGCTCCGGGTATTCCCCCTAAAGAATATGGCCCAGGGGGTGCGTCAACTTTGGCGTAGTCGGCAGGATACCGTGCCCGCAACACCCGGGTACTGCGTGCCTGAAGAAAAGAACAAGTTTACCTCAAAAAGAAGTCTCCCGCCGGTTCCGGAGGGTCCCCGCCATCGGACTCCATCACAGATCGATTCCCGCCGGTTGTCCGCCATTAACAGCTTTTTCCCGCCATCTGCAGAGTTTCCCGCCACTGGGAGACGATTCCCGCCATTTCCAAAGGTTTCCCGCCTTGGAAGAGCGGACGCCATTATGGGCGTGCCAGAGGGTGGTAAGAGGCCGCCTCCCATCGTGGGCCAGGACCGAAAATGGCGTCAAAAGTGGAAACCGCCCCCACCAACAGAGACTGTGATGCTAGAGGTGTCTGTCAGCGTGAAAGAACTGCCCCTGGAGCTGACAATCACCAAGTGGCCCCGGGACCGCCCTCGAAGTGGGAGGACTGAGAAGAAGAGAACAAAGATGGGTGCCGCCTGGAGCAGTCTGGAGAGAGCGCACCCGGAGGCAAGAAGCCTGGAGAAGAGTATCGGAGGAGCTTACCCGGAGATGGCGAGAAAGCAGAGCAGCACCGGCCCGTTGGCCAGGAGCCTGCTAGAAACAGAGGAGGGAGAGCAGAGCAGCACCGGCCCGCTGGCCAGGAGCCTGCTGGAAACAGTGGAAGGAGAGCAGAGCAGCACCGACCCGTTGGTCAGGAGCCTGCTGGAAGCAACGACCCCACTAGGCCTAGTGGAGGTCCTAGCACAGCTCCCCCGAGACCGGGAGTGTGCACAGACCGCTCTGGAGGGCCTCGCAAGGAGGATGGCCCGGGTGCAGCGAGAGACGTTGGCGGCGTGGAGCCGTGAGATGGCCCAGCAGACCGAGACCTGTCAGCGGAGCACGCCACCCGAGATGAGGAGACAGACCGCCTCTGAGGATGGCGCAGGAGGACTGAAGGCCGGAGACGGCGCCGAGAAGGGAGCCGAACGAAAGGAGGCAGGTAAAGGGGACGTTTCTACCCCAAACCGGGAAACCGCGTACCTGCCCCAGCTCCCCGTCGCAGAGCCCGAAGTACCCCCTGCCGTGCCCGTAGCCGCAACGTCACCGCCGCAGACTAGGCCTCAAACGGGAGCCGCGACCCCTATGACGTCACACGCCTCGACCCCGAGCGTGACCAAGCAGGAAGTACCACCAGCCTGGTCGCAAGGCCTAGTACCCCCGGGCGCCGCAATACCAACAGCGCCCCCTACCTCCGCGGAGCCCCCGGCCTGGTCGCAGGGCCAAGTAGCCCAGGGCGCCGCCGTCCTTACGGTGCCCTTCACTTTCAAGGTGCCCCAGGCCTGGTCGCAAGGCCTGGTTAACCCGGGCGCCGCTACCACCACGGCGCCCATAACACCTAAAGTACCGCACCTGGGTGAGGACCTGTTCGCCCAGCATACGTGCCCGGATGGGCAGCCCTTCGTATGGCCCCAGGAATACATCCAGCTGGAGCTGCAAAAAGCAAGGGCCATGTGCGAACCCCTGATCCCGGCTCCGAAGCCCGTAAAAAGGACCTCGCCCCCGCTAGAGGAGGCACAGTTTGAGTGGGACCCCACCGGAGAAGATCTCATGGGGTTCACTCAGGAGACTCGGGCAGCCGCAGCGGAGCGTGCAGAGTGCTGCCGCCAGCAGCTCGAGGTCTTTGAGAGGGAGCGGAGAGAGAGGCGGGTCCGGGAACAACAAGCCCAGATAAGGAGCGCGGAGCAGAAGAGCCGGGCCAGGAGGAATCCCCGTGCAGCTCATGGTCCCCCTTCCACCGGGACTGTGATCAAGTTCAATATGCAGCACGGGTGGGGCTTCATCCGAGACCACCGCACCCCAGGTGACGTCTTCGTGACCAGGAGAGACGTTGAGTCCCACCTACCGGAGGGACACAGAGGTCGTGACCTTTACATCGGGGACGAGGTCACCTTCACCCGGCACAAGTGTGCCAAAGGACCCTACGCCCTCCATGTGCATCGCCTGACGGAGGAAGAGCTGCGGTGTGAGGAGGAAGAACAAGAGGACCCGGACGGGTCTGAAGTTAAAGGTAACCATAAAGAAAGAGCAGGAGGACGTCGTCGTTAAGTACAGCGAAGCAGAAGCTGTATATAGTTGCCCGTCGGGGCACAGTGAACTGTTACTGCTGCTATCATAGTCCCCGTTGGGACCAGCAAGTGTGAACTGTTTACCCGTTTAACCCTTAAACCCCACTGACCGAGGACTGAGAGCGGTCATTCCTCCCTAATACCTGGCCGAGGACTGAGAGCGGCCATATCCCTTGTAAATAGTTGCGCGTCCTAAAGCGCCCCTACTGGTTTTATAGGAAAGCCACGAGTTCTAAAGACTGTCGCACTTTACCCGGTCACACGTTGCACAGTGACCGGAGGAGGAGCCAGAGGCGACGAGAATGTTATTAAAATGAAAAGTTTTATGATGATGCTGATATATATATGATATTTTATATGTTTTATTATGTTGTTTATATGAAAAAAATTTGTATGTTTTGTGGTGTTTTGTTCTTACAGCCCGAGGACGTGCTGTGATTTACCAGGGGGGAATGTAGCACCCTGAGGATTCGGCTGCTACAGGGGTATTGCACCTCAACCCAGAGGTGTGATATTCCACTCCCGGGTAAGGATGGAGTGTGGACCTGAGCTCGGTAGGCTGCATGCACTACACACATCCCATTTCCGAGGGGCAGGCCGACGGTACTCCCACTTAGAAATGTGCAGGTACGACCGAGTCTGTTCCTGGCTGGAGTGGGAGGGGGGGTGGTACATCCCAAGTAGTGTAGGGGCAGATAGGGGGAGCAGCCTGGGTAAAGTTAGGAGCTCATTGGGTGCTGGTCACCTGAGCTCACACATAGAGTGAGTATATAAGGTGGGCACCATCTAAGATCAGGGTCAGTCTGTCAGAGTCAGTAAGAAGCAGAGGTCCAGATGAGCCTGCAGAGAGAGAGTGGAGCAGAGAAGGAAAGACCCAGAGGGGGAAAAAGAAAGGACTCTGAGAACCCAAATTCAATCCCCGGGTGAAGAGTCGGCAATAGGGTACCGGATCCCAAACTGGTGGGGGCAAAAGCACACCCTAGCCAGAGACCGGAGGCCGTGGGCAGCGTCTGCCACGGCCACCCACCACATCCACCCCGAAGGCAAACCACGTGGAGGGTCAGGGAACCCAAGGCCAAGGGTCTCCCAACAGAAGGCCCGAGGGAGCTGGACCTAGGTGGATCACTAGTGGGGACGGCCAGAGGAAAGGACAGAAGGAGAGCTCAGGGTCACGCTCCGGACTTGTTTGGGGGTTTGCTGAATCCAGGACCTGGTGGACGCAGCACGGCTCGGGTGGTCACTTGAAGCTGGAGTGACCGGAACATCAGCAGTGAGTAAATACCCTAAACTGCACAACCCGACTCTGTCTTCACTTAACATCTACGCTGCACCACCACAACCCCCATCCTCTGCACCTGACCCCCTGAGGCTATACCCCACCCGTTGGGGGTTATACTACCAAAAGCTGCACCAACACCATCAGCCTCAGCGGACCCTGCTGCAGCGGCGGCCATAGTGACCGCAATACAACGGGTGGCGTAGTCGACAATAAAGAACTTAATAACATCTGTAGGACTGCCACATACAACTGAGCTTGACATCCTGGGCACGGACCGGGTCACAGCCACTCGGCGGCTACAACTCCCATCTGATCCGGCTCCGGGTATTCCCCCTAAAGAATATGGCCCAGGGGGTGCGTCACATATTTACGGTTGTCATTTATTGTGTTCTGCTATGTTAAAAATGTATACAAGTAAAGATACGGTTATCAAGATAGAGTCTGTGTGTGGGGATCTTGCTGGGCCAGATCATAGATACCAACGCGCGGCCTTGCCCGCGGTCACTTCATCTGGCGTAGTCAGCAGGATCTGTGACCAACAAGATTCCCACCCAGGCCACGTGTACAGTCAGAAAGCCCCGCCGGTTTCTATTGTGAATCAGGTCAGGAAATTTGGTGGACGAAACTACCCTGTACCAGAGTGGGCGGAACAAGTCCGGATACTGGGGGAAATGTATAATATTGACCCTAAGACCTTGGCAGAAATGGCGGTACTGACGCTAGAGGGGGAGGCATGGACGACAGTCAGACTGGAGACGGCTAGGGGCCAGCGTACAGTGGATGATTTGGTGCAGGTGCTGGAGAACACCTATGGGCCGACCACATACCAGGGAACACTGCGACACATGTTCTTTAGACGGACGCAGCTTGAATGGGAGGATATTCCCCAATATGCGAACGCCCTTCAGGTACTCCTTGAACAAGCCTGTGGAAAAGGGGAACAACTAGCTGGTATGGCTCCTCGTGACCTGGTACTGAGAGACCAATTTGTAATAGGACTGAGAGACCAGTATCTTAACCGCACGTTACAGGACTTGATCAGGATGATGCCGACTCTTACTTTTGCTGAAGTCAAACAGGAAGCCATAGAACGTTCAAGGGGACCCGTCATGGATGTGGGGATTCCAGGTGCTGCATGCAGATCCATATCTGACATTAAAAATCCGAACAGTGACACGGAAGACCTGAAACAGATGGTAGCAGACTTACAGAAACAGGTATTACAGTTAACATTAGACCGACAGGGAGACCAGCGAAGACAGCATAGTCGTCCCGTGGGACAGTATTGGTCATGCGGTGATCCTCGCCATAGGGCAAATCGTTGTCCTCAACACTTCCCTCCGCAAAAACCTCCATCGCACCAACGAACAAACCCTCAGTCACCCCAGCGAAGGGAATTTCGATCAGACCAGCGAATGGAACCCCAGCCATATCCACAAGCAGAGCTACCACGCCGGGCCTCACCACAATGGCCGCCGTTAAACTAGACACCCCTGCAGCTGAGGCTCGCGCAGCAGGGGAGGCCAAAGAGAGGGGTGTGGAAAAACAGCCGACGGCGGAGTGCTCTTGCCTCGAATAGCCCGACACTTGAAGTTGTCCTGGAAGGAATTGCCGTACAGGGACTGATGGACACAGGGTCACAAGTGACCACGATCTCTGAACAGTTTTAGGAAAATTACCTCAAACCAAGAACTGCTTGTGACCCAGACACCGCCATTAAGATTATTGCGGCTAATAATCTACCCATTCCAGTGACCGGAGTTGCTTGGATGGACACAAAGGCCTGCGGACAGGACTTAGGGAAACGAGGGATCGTCATCGTCAAGGAAGGTTTCGGCTCTGAGACCCCAGTGATAGTTGGAATGAACATCTTGAAAGACCTAGATCTTATGCTGTTGACAAGAAAAGGACCCAAATACTGGCAGAAAGTCACCAAACATAAGCCGACTCGTCTGGCGTTCCAGCGCGTAATCCGGACCGTTGGACTTCAACAGATGGCAGAGGAACAACTACCCCTAGCCGCCATTACGGTGTCACGCCGTACCCGGATTACTTTGCCCGCTGAAAAAGAGACAGTCATTTCCTTACCCCTTAACACCCACCGACAACTTGAGGGGGTTGAAGTGTTGATCGAGCTGAGGACCCCAAGTGGGGGTAAGCTAAACCCACTAGTTGCTCGCACTCTAGCCGTCGTGAGAAACGGGAGAGTCCCTGTCAGGCTAAACAACACCGCAGACGTAGGCCTAGCCCTTGAAGCCGGCACTCAACTTGCCCGGGTATATGCTCTACCCACGGAAGTGAATCCCATTGGACCCCTAATATTCACCCCATCTACAGAAGGCGACTGGACGGTAACCGTCTCAGCCATAAACGCTCAAGTAGACGATGAAGACATTGGGCGAAAACTACGGGAAAAAGTAAAGCTAGACACGTCCCAATACACCAAACAAGAAGTGTCTCAAGTGGAGGAACTCCTGCGGGAACACCAAGACTCCTTTGCAAAGCATGACACAGACTTTGGGTGTACCACCAGTATCCAGCACGAGATACCCACGGGCGATACCCCCCCTATCCGCGAGAGGTACCGGCAGATACCACCTCAACAATACCAGGAAGTGAAAAGCCTATTAGAATCCATGCTACACGCCGGAGTGGTACGTGAAAGCCAGAGCCCGTGGGCTGCACCCGTGGTGATAGTCAAAAAGAAAGATGGTTCCCTGAGATTTTGCGTAGACTACCGTAGGCTGAACACTTGCACTATCCAGGACTCATATCCACTTCCTCGGATCAAAGAGTCACTGACCGCCCTGAAGAAGGCCATATATTTTTCGTCCCTAAACCTGGCCAGTGGATATTGGCAGGTTCCAATGAGTGAGAAGGACAGGGAAAAGACCGCCTTCATCCTTCCCATGGGCCTGTATGAGTTCGACCGGATGCCGTTCGGCTTGAATAACGCACCAGGGACCTTTCAGAGACTGATGGAACGCTGTCTGGGAGACTTTAACTTTGAGTTTACGCTGATATACCTTGACGACATCGTGGTATACTCCGCCACCTTCGAGGATCATCTTCACAAGCTTGGCCAAGTGTTCCAGCGCTTGAGGGGACACGCCTTGAAGTTGAAGCCCAGCAAGTGCCGTCTGTTCCAGCAGGAAATCGACTACTTGGGTTACCGGATCTCGGCCGAAGGTGTCCAGCCCTCTCCGGAGAAGATAGCAGCCGTTCAAGAGTGGCCGCAGCCAACTACCGTCAAAGAAGTCCGGGCTTTTCTGGGGCTGGCAGGCTACTACCGTCGGTTTGTCAAGGACTTTGCTCGGCTTGCTGAACCACTGCATGAGGTTCTCCGAGGGACCACGAACAGTCCCAGAGGACGACGCATCAGTTGGGGGCCTGACCGAGAAAAATCCTTTCAGGCACTTAAGGCTGCTCTAACATCACCCCCTGTTCTGGCGTATGCAGATTACATATTACCGTTTCAGTTGCACACCGACGCCAGCCTTCAAGGTCTAGGGGCGGTCCTCTCTCAAGTTCAAGATAATAAAGAACGCGTGATAGCCTATGCCAGTAGGCCTCTCCGTGATACCGAAAAGAATCCCGTCAACTACAGCTCCTTCCGCTTGGAACTCTTGGCTCTGACTTGGGCTATGACGGAGAAATTTGCCGGCTATCTGACAGGAGCGGAGGTGCTGGTCATGACGGACAACAATCCTCTTGCCCACCTAGAGAATGCCAAACTAGGGGCAATGGAACAGCGCTGGATGGCCAGGCTCTCTAGATTCCAGTACAAAATTAAATACAGAGCGGGGAACGAGAATCAGAATGCTGACAGCCTGTCTAGAGTGACATCATCCCCGCCAGTGGGGGACCGGGATGAAGAGTTGGAGGAAGATGAGATGCCTGACTTTGCCCGGCTCGCAAAGCAAATAGAAGATAGCCGCCAGTATGCGGTAGGAGGGATTGAAGCCGTAGTGGGATCTCCCCTGTCCCAGCAAGAATGGGCCAAGCTTCAAGATCGAGATCCCGAGCACGTCTTACTGAAACAGTATGTGAATAAACAAGAGAAACCGCCCTCCGAAGTGAGAGCCCGACTATCGACCGGAGCCTTGGCTCTGCTTGCCCAGTGGGATCGGCTGATCGTGAAAGATGGAGTCCTGTGTCGCAGGGCCCTTTTATCCCATATGCTGGAGGAGTGTTTGCAGATTGTCGTCCCGGTGCAGTTGGCCCATGAGATGGTGGGCGAAGCTCACAGGAGGAACGGCCACTTCGGCATAGACAAGACCCTCCGGTGGACCCAGCAGTTCATTTTTTGTCCGGGGCTCCGTAAGCTGGTTGAAAACATCTGTCAAGAATGCCGTACCTGTGAATTTCACAAGTCCGTGGAGCAGCGTGCCCCCGTCCAGACTATTAAGACGTTGAGGCCCCTCGAGCTGTTGATGGTGGACTATCTGTTGATCAGAATGGCGAATAGTGGCTACCAGTACTGTCTGGTGATGGTGGACCACTTCACGAAATTCGCCGTAGCTGTTGCTACCAGGGATCAGACTGCCGAATCAGCTGCACAGGCCATCTGTCAGCAATTTGTTCGGGTCTACGGGTGTCCGGAGCGGCTACACTCTGATCAGGGGGCTTGTTTCGAAGGGCGAGTCATTGAAGAACTCCAACGGATGTATGGAATCAAGAAGTCCAGGACCACCCCTTACCATCCACAAGGGAATGGCGCGTGTGAACGCTTTAACCGGACCCTCTTACAACTGATCCGGACACTGGCTGAAGACAAAAAGCCCGACTGGCCTCGATTCCTCCCAGAACTGCTGTGGGCCTATAATAATCAAGTCCATTCCGTCACCGGATACACCCCATACACCCTTCTCTTTGGCCGTCCAGGCAAAGACATCCATGAGTTGCAACTGTCTAGCTCCGAAGAAGATACCTGTGGTACCTATCCTTCCTGGCTACAAACACACCGCCAGAGAATGGAGACTGTCTACCGGCTAGTAGGCCGACAAATCCAGGATCAAGTGCACGCTGACCCACTTCCGGTACAAGAGGACTCACTGAATGTAGGTCAACTGGTCCTAGTCCGTATAAAGAAACCGCAAGGGAAACTCCGGCCCAAGTGGGAGACCGAAGTCTATCGAGTAATTGGACAGCCGTACCCCGGTGGCCCCGTCTATCGAGTGCAGGGCGAAGACAGCGGCAGCATCCAAACTTTGCACCGTAATATGTTGCGCCCCTGCCGTTCCCAGCCTGACTCCCCTACTGTGATACCTAGAGAGATGGATATCACTAATACTGTCGGAGACACTGACCCTGGGGATGTAGAGATTGAATGCATGCCTACCCCTGTCCGTCCGACTGACGCACTTGAACCAATTACCTCCTCTACTGACATGTTGACAGGGAAAGAGAGTGGGGTGACTGATCGGAGAGAGGGGATCCAACCCGTTAGGCGGACAACGAGGACCACTGCCATCGCCGCCCTGGAGCCAGTCGTTGACAGGGACTGCCAACCTTTGAGTAGGGGGGCGTGTAGTGAGCTGGCAGGCTCTGGCTGTTCTGTGATAATTGAGATAGAGCCTGTGACAGAAATGATTACGCAGGATGGTGTTGCCACCTTGTGGCCAGAGGTTGCACCTGCGCAGGGTGTGATGACAGAGAAAAAGACTGAGTCTCCTGTGTCCCGCCCTAGAGAGTCACGTGACCAGAGTGAGAAGCAAGAAAAAGCGCGCGGAGAGTCTGAGAGAGTCTGTGAAAAGAACCAGGACGGTGTGCAGGTCCTCGTGTGTGCCTTAGAGGATACTCTCAACGTGGCTGCTGTTATCTGACATCTTTTCCTCAGAGCTTTCCCCAGCTTCCGCATTGCTGAAGGATTCAGCTGTTACACTACCCACTACTGGAGTGTGGACTACACAAGGGAATCCACAAGAGCTGCTCTCCGGATCAGAGAGACTGTAAGCGGGACCTCTGGCGAGAGGCCGAAGTATTCCTTCCTTTCAGCAAAATGTGTTATTCCTGTTTTTTCTTCTTCGGCTGGGACGCCTTCCTGCAAAGACAGACAGGCCTGCGACGGGGGACACATCCTTCTGGAGTAAAGGACTGGTAACGTGTGAGTAGGGACAGTGAGGGTCAGCTTATAAGTACACGTTATTGCTGTGAACATTTACGGTTGTCATTTATTGTGTTCTGCTATGTTAAAAATGTATACAAGTAAAGATACGGTTATCAAGATAGAGTCTGTGTGTGGGGATCTTGCTGGGCCAGATCATACCAACGCGCGGCCTTGCCCGCGGTCACTTCATTTCCACTAAGCTGTATGCTCTGGAAAGCACCACTAAAGTTTGGTAAAGCTGTTATTGTACTTTTGACCTGTCTGCGGAGTATTATAACTTTCACCTTAGCACACATATACAAAAATTTCTATGCTTTGTGACTTTATAGCTTTCTTTTTAGGGCTCGCATAGTCTATACAACACTGCATAGAAGTTTTTGTATGCTGCCATACAGGATCTGTGGGGTGCTGTATGCATGGCGATATTCTCTCCTAATATGAATACTTCTAGAAAAAATACCCTAATACCAGGAGCAGACATACAACATGTGCCAGTTAAGCTATACAAGGGCCTTTTATGGAGGTTTCTAAATGAGTTTGTTGGTATTCTTCTTCTTTACAGGCATATTCTACTGGTACATAGAGTTGACAGTACATTCTGTATATCTGGATATTAGGGATAAAACAAAAGTGAAGAAATTTTTTTTACCTACAAAATTACTAAAAAGTAATGGAAACCAATTACAATAATTACATTTTTAATGCACTTTTTAAAAATAAATGTCACAATTCATTAAATAATATAAACATATTTTAGTGTCCCTGTATTTGTCACAACCTGAATAATGCAGTGAGCAGTATATTTACAGTAAATAGCATAATAAATGTTGAGATATTTTTTTTTTTACTCCATTGCAGCCATAAAAAAGTTAATATAGCTCATCAAGATCACATACAGTGAAACCGAGCTATAATATGTCTATATTAATGACCCCTAACTGTATAACTAAGATTTACGCTTCCACAAATAACGTTTCTTTGGGAAATCTAGTCACTATTTTTTTCCATGTAAATTTCACTGAACACAACTGCAAACACAGGGCACATGGTGTATTATGGCTACTGTGACTTCAGCAGAAACAAAATGAGCATTGATTTCAACGCTGAAATGAGGCGTAACTCTTCAATGTTGCCACAGCTAAATAACTGTACAAACCTAATTAAATATTTTCAGTCCTTCTGCTCAGGTCTCTGTTTCTTTCATCGAGACCACACTCACACTGTGTTATCTCACACCGTCTCGCATCTCACTCTCTGTTTCCTGCCACTTGTCAGTTGTCAGTCTTTTCCACAGTTCCTATACTTAGGGCACTGTTTTTTTCACTCAGACCCTGCTCTTCTGGGCCCTGTCACTCCCTCTATAGCGGTCCCTGCGTATTTTGCATAGTTTTCTTTCCTTCCGTCACTTCTTCCTGTCTCTCAAGGGTTAGATCTTCAAAGGATATGTCTCTCAAACATTGCTCTCACATTTACCCAGTCAAACCCAAGGATGTCCAGACCCCTCTCCAGTTCTTCTCCACACTCACGCTGACAGCTAAGCAGCCTTCCACTTAGACCCTGTCTCACAAGGGTTCTAACCAGGACACCCATTCCACTGCCTACACCCCAACAGTCAACACTATGCAAGGTTGAGCCTCCAGGCCTCATTTCTGACCTTCAATGCAACCAAACATCTACTATAATTAGGAGCGGACACAGACAGAAGATGGTCCCTTTGCAAGAACAATATATGGGCCCTTTGCACTTCAATAGCTTATCATTTTTGCACAATTCCACCTGCTTTGGAGATGAAAGCGGGCCCATCTTATCCTCTGGGCCCCTGCACAGGTTGTACCAATGGTATGTGCGTCCCTGACTTTAACCTCTATTAGCACACAAGGATTTTCTTAACCTTTTTCAGCACCCAACTTTAGTCTTCCCCCAGGATTCAGCAAACCATACATTTCAGCCAATACCAGTTAGGTAGAAGTCCACATGAAATTCTTGCAGGGTCACATCCACCATGGAACTTTTGATTTAGCCCAAGCCAATGCTGGCCAACTGCGAGTTCACTGTCTAAGACAGCCAAAACGTCTCCTGACCCCAGGTCCTTTACTTCAATTTAACAACCTTCCGGAGTATATACCCTCCAATTAATAAAGAATTGCCACATTAGGGCCCACATATTTTATATTAGTATGGCTAATTCTGAAGTATGAGAAGATGTCAAGAAATAGAAGAAATTAAAAAATGACTCCAAACTGCATTGTAATAAATATTATCATTCTTTAGCGTAGAGTAGAGTATCAATGTATCTAGAGTTAGCAAAAACTCTATGATGGTATTTAACTATTATAACAAAGCAGCAATTCTGGGAATATATACAGTATATGGATGGCCAGAAAGTGCTAAAAGTTAATGCATGTGAAGGCTAAAATCTGCAGGATGAGATTAGACATATATAAGACAGGTCAAGGATGTACAAACCAGGTATCCGATATATCAACTGAGAACAGGAAGGCAATTCAGATCCAAGGATTTGGAATTGTAACTTTAGCAACTTTTATGGAAGAATTGGTGAAGTAACAGGATGACAAAGTCAGTCTTCCTGCTCGCAGAGGCAGCCGATTATCCATAGCCATGGCTTCATACGATCGATAGATGTGTTGTGTGCATTTACTATATCTATCAGTCACACGAGATAACCTTGAGTTAATTTGTTCAGTTTGGCTACTTGCAGATGTTTCATATATTATCAATCTGGGAAACTAAAGTATAATTGATGTGCACAAATAAAGCTGAAATGCTCTGACACAAAACACTTCATGACATGACAATTTTAATGTATCTAACTACTTGCTCTATACAACATTCTAACATATCACTAGGTGTAAATAAAACTGTATCATCGTTTCTATAAATGTGGACGGAAAAATAAAAAGTTACCAGTTTTCACAAACCAAGTACAGAAATTATTTAACCACTAAAATATAAACTATTATAGTATATAAAAAATCTTGTAAGTTTAGTACTGCCAAAATTGTACTGACCTGGCGAACCATAGTGCCAGGTCATTTTAAACACATATGGAGTACCATAAAAAAATAAATAAATAAAAGTAATTCTAGGGAACTAAAAAAAAAAAAATGTCTTTAATCCAATTGATCTTGTTTAAAATATGACAAAGGGACCTCAGGAGAGTTTCCTTTGTAACAGGAAATTCATATCAGAAGCAGGGGCTTTGCTGCACCTGCATGGAGGATGCCAAACACACAAATAAAGGTCTCAGGAAGTCAACGTAATTAACCACTTAAAAAACTAAGCAAACCCTGTAATGATAGCTTCTTTGCTTCTTAAGTGCTTAGTGAGTGGATTAGAGTCAAAATCTGTCCTGTCAATAATTCCAGCGGTTCATATACTGTTCAAATACTTGAAAAAAACAGAGCTAGAAAGGTAAGAATAAATGCAATAAGAATGTTCTACCTGATGCGTGAATAATACGCCATACAGAAGCTATATCAATAATGATGTCGTCATAGAGTTAGTGAAGTCAAAGTTGAGGCACAAGTATAGATGGATAGTCAGAAGAATACTGCAGGCAGAGGGGATGGCAGCTCGACTAGTTATTATATGAACTATTGGGTGATTATGACACTGTTGTTCAGCTGCCGGCATCGGCATCAGCAGAATTTTCCGCACTGTTATTCATACAAAATTTATATTTGAGGTGAAATAGTTGTTTAGGTCAAAGAAAAAGATATTACAATCAAGTTTTCAAATCCAATGCCAGGTATAAAGAAATTCCAAAATTGATTTTGTCTTAAGCTGAGATATACTGACTCGAAATGCGTCGTAAAATATCATATGTTTTTTGTATCTTTTTAATGGAATCTTAATGGGAATCTGTCAGCAGGATTTCACCACCCCACCCAAACTATTTATATGTGAATGCAACTCTTTCAAAGACAAGTCCAGCAATACCATTACATGGCCAGTCCATTCCTCCATTACTGAGAAATCAGAGTTTGAATTAATTGGCAAATGAGACTCAAGAGCTATTTGTAGATCTGAAGCTTTACCACTCCAGCTCTTTTCTCTGCCCAACGTCGCCTCCTACTGCTTGGCTGATACCACCTTTGTCTGAAGTCAAACAGCATAGAGGCGGTGTTGGGCAGGGAATAGAGCTGGAATGACAGAGGAGTCAGATCTACAGATAGCTCTTTAGCATCATTTGCATATCAATTAAAATCCTGATTTTTCAGTGATTGAGGAATGGACTGGTCATGTAAATGTATTGCTGGATTTCAAACCCAAAACTACATACAGATATAATTAGGTTTGGGTTTGAAATGCTGCTGACAGATTCCCTTTAATAAAGAATTTTGGAATTTTTATAAAATATGGTGCTGGATCTGAAACTTGATTGTTATAACTATTGCAAAACAAACTTGAAGCCTAATCTGTGCCCTGCATACTGGAGCTACACACGCACATCGAGCAGGGGTGAGCTGTATCTAAGAAATATATTTTCTCTAATTATAGAAAGAAGGAGACCTCATTATACTGTGATTCATGTTGTAAGACCTAGCCCCCGTATTGAACTCTTCAATTCCAAGTGTAATATCATCATTCAGAACCAAGCTGTCATGGCTGGGTTTTGTTGACCTTTAGCTGTGCGGTATGTTTCCCTCTCTGTTGAGCCACAGCCCTATTTGTCTCTGTCCAAATGCTGATGGTTCTTTTGTCCTTGCTTTTCTTTTCTTGATTTGTTTCACTTCAGGTGTTTTCCATTTTCTTCTTAGGTTGTGTCCTATCACATTTTGGGAAGAGCTTTATATAATCACCTCTCACTGACTTTGCTGGCTATACTTCTATGTGGATGGTGTTAGGAGTTCTAGCTCCTCAACTAGGGATTATCTTGCTTGATTAACCCCAGTTGTTTTTCCTGGGGTATGACTGTGAGACCTCCTCCCCATCACTCTTCCTTTTCTTTTACGCTTGGGGGTCTGGAAGGTTTTCCACTTAGTCTGCTTATTTTTCGATTCTCTGTAATTTTCCCTGTCTATAATGTGTGAATGACTCGCCCAGGGGGGTATGGGGGAAACTCGGTACCCGGGCCTTGACCTTCTGTGGAATGTCACGGCAGTCGGCTCCCGGGCCCGTACTCTGGGGTCACTCTTTAAAAGGGGTTTGTTAACAGTTTTTTCTCGTGCGCCACCTGTGGTTCCCGGTAATGAGTACCGGCGCTGCTGCAGACTTCCGGGGGTGATGGGATGGCAGCTGGGATGTTTCTGCTCCCCACAGGCAGATCGGGCCCCCGGGGCAGAGTTGATGGAAGGGATGCAGGTGAGAGGTGGCCCGGTCGGGTCAGGGGGAATGACGAACACGCACACAGGGGATTCGCTTCAGTACCTTTACTGGTGTAACGGCAGGTATGGTCCAGGGTACCTATTAGGAGGGTGCACTTCTAGACTCTCCCCAGTGAGCGGGTAGTAGGCCTCCTGGTCCGTTTCTTCCTTTCTCTAAAGCTTCTGGCCAGCCTGGAACTAGGCCTAGCTTCTGTACTCTTTCCCTATCCTCACCTGCATGCTTGGTGGTAAGAACTTTCTTCTGGCTACCACTATCCCTGGACGCTGAGGCCTTCGTGGTTCCTAGCTCTTTAAATGATTGTAGCTTCAGGTTGACCAGGGGTTTAGAATCCTCCTGGTTTACCGGTTATTCCTACTGGGCGTAGAGGACCCTGTAGGCACGGACCCGGTGTCCGGTTTGTGTTCTGGGGTGAGCTTAACTCTCTATCCCCATAACTCCTCTCACTCTTCTCCTTGCCTCCGGCCACGCTCTAGGCCCTGAGGCTTCAGCACGTGCTTTAGGCCGGCCCTCAGCACAGCAGCTCACATGCTGCTTCTTCACTGATCTCTGTGCCAGCACACTCTCACTACCTAACTCCACCCTCCAGTATATATATATCCCTAACAGGGCTTCCTCTTGTGGTATGAGGTGGAAGGGTGGAGGTGTCTGTTATGTAATGAGGGCCTCTTGTGGAGAAGTCCGTCCATGCACCCTTTTGGGTCCTGTGGTACCTGTAATAGCAGGGCGCCACATGAACATGTTTAGCTTCTTACCATGGTTTCTTGTGTCTCCCTGCACGCTCTCCTTTTCTTTGTAGGATTTTTGTTGTTGGCTCCCCTCTGGTTAATCAGGAGTTACGATAAATCCCTTGACAGCCTTTTAGAGAGCCAGGTCCAAGGAGGTGTTTTTTTTTAGTTGTGTGCTTAGGGACTTTCCTAGTCTGTACAGGGACCAGTTGGGTTCATGTATGGCTTCTCTCTTTGTAAGTCCTTTCCTTCTATTGTTACCCATGTGTGTGTGTGAACTAGTGTTGAGCCACCCCCGTAGTGTTCGAGTTCGGTTCGGTTCGTCGAACACCCGTGTGTTCGCCGAACTGTTCGTCGAACTGTTCGTCGAACACCTTCGAACACCGTTAAAACCAATGGCAGGCAAACAAAAACACATAGAAACACATAGAAAACACCTTCAAAGGTGTCCAAAAGCTGACAAACTGCTCAGAAGACACAACTAACACATGGAAAAGTGACAAGTACATATAGTCATGCGAAAAGAAAAGAGGTGGAGGAGTAAAAGGAGGGGGAGACACAGATATAGGCATGTCATGCCCTTCTAAAATCCAAAAAGTGAGAAGCCGAGACGGCCAGTCCGCTCCTGCCCGTGCCACCTCCGTGTCGCCGGGTTTGTGCCAGAGCCGCGGTGAACCCTGACGGCCAGCCCCCCTCTCCCAATACTGGTGCCTGTCCGCTGGTGGGTCGAGAGAGCCCCCCTGTGGTGGAGGCAGCTCTAAGCTTTTTAATTTAAATTGTCCCTCTAATTTGAATGAATACACTTTAAATCCATTTACAAGGATCTATTGGAGGGCAAGTCTCATGCCAGCAGCCGCGTAATTCCAGCTCCAGTAGCGTCCACTAAAGCTGCTGCAGTTAAAAAGCTTTTATAAGGATCGAGCTCGGCTGTCCACCGCAAGGCATCCTAGTGCCAGTCCCAGCCCCTATGCCTTGGGGTGCCTCCTGATGCTCTTCACTAAGTATCCCGTGGTCCCGAAGCATTTCCTTTGAAAAAATTAAGTGTCCAAACTACAGGTGGTGTAGCTTGCTTAACAGCCGGGATAATCCGCTGACTAGCAGACACTGCTACTAGGCACAAAGTATTTCCTGGGCTAGATGCAGTTAAAAATTTGTAAGTAGATACTCTCGTTGGATGCTGAGAAAGCATTCCATAGAGTCTCCTGGCACGCCATATATGATTCTCTTAAAAAGCTTGGGGTAGGGGTCTAGGGGACCCTTTTATAGCCAAAATCACGGCCCTGTATCACAATACGTCACCTAGGCTGAAGATAAATGGAACAGTAGCACCGAGGGCTCGGTTGCTACAGACGTATTGCACCTCACCCAGAGGTGTGATATCTCACTCTCAGATAAGGATGGAGTGTGGATCAGGACCCGACACCTGCATGCATTACACCACATTGCCGTGGGGCAGGGCGACCAATATGCCCCTGAGATGGGCACGACAGTCCCTGTCCCTGGCTGGAGTGGGGGGAGGGAACACTGAGGAAGGGGAACCCTGCAGTGCAGGAGCAGGGAGGAAGCAGTTCCTGGGTGCATTGAGAAGGGAGTATAAAAGGTGGGCACCATCTTAGTTCAGTGCAGAGAAGTCTGAGCAGAAGTGGCAGGGAGCAGGGGCTCTGCATGAGCTCTGCTCCGGAGGCGGGCCTAGTAACAGAGGCCCAGGCCTGCAAGAGGGAGAAGGAAGGAAGAGGAGCGGAAAAGGCTCCAGGAACGAGGAATGAAGGGATCCCAGGGGTGCGGACGGGCGAGTCGCCACCGCACGCCCGAATCCACCTGCGTGGAGGGGTCAGGCCAAAGGGGGAGACCGGTCCCCGAACTAGTGGAGGCAGGAAACGACCCTCAGCTAGAAACCGGAGGCTCTGACATTTTATGTGGCGCAGCCCCTTGCTCCACCCGCTAGGAAGGCACCACATAGGGTCAGGGAAACTGGCGCCAAGTTTACCAAGAGGAGGCCCGAGGCAGCCGGACAGAAGTGTTGGTAAGAAAGGCCAGACAAAGGACACACAAAGGGGGTCCTGTGAAGCGCTCCAAAGTTATCTGGGAGTTGTCTGAGCCCCTCACCTGGTGAGCACAGTACGACGTGGGCAGCCGTTACCTGCAGACGTGGTCTGGATAATAAGAACTGTGAGTAAAGGCCCTGAACTGCATCACTGACTCCGTGTCGTTACTGCTGCTGCCCTGCACCATCACCCCCATCCTCCGCATACACTGCCCTGAGGCTATACTCCTCCCGTGGGGAGTTATGCTACGCTCTGCTGCACCCACAACACCAGCCTTAGCGGTCTGCCCTGTAGCGGCGGTTCACTCTGACCGCAATCCACGGGTGGCGTAGTCGGACATTTAAACATCAAAACCACATAAATAGTTCCGCCACTGATTTGACCGCCCTGAGCCACGGAACCGGATCGCCGCCACGAAGACTACAACCACCAGCATCCACCAAAAAGGGTCCGGCTCCGGGTGTCCCAAGGCCCAGGGGGCGCGTCAGAACATTTTCATCACCTTTCACAATCACCAATGGGACAAGGCAGGGATGTCCTCTGTCCCCTCTTATACATCCTAGTGACGGAGCACCTGCTCTCATCAATTCGCCATAACCCCAATATTAGGTGGATTGAGGTGGGAGGCACCGAGTACAAGTGCTCTCTATTTGCTGATGATGTCCTAGTATATATCACTCAATCACATATATCCATCCCTGCTGTTATGGCTGAAATAGATCACTTTGTTACATGGTAAAATTTTAAAATCAATGCAGCGAAGTCTGAGGCCCTCGATGTCTCCCTCCCTAAATCCATATAGGATTCCATCCAGTCCAACTTTCCCTTTGCCTGGCCCTCACAGGGTATCAAATACTTAGGAATTCCTATTCATAGAGACCTCTCCCATCTATGTTATCTTAATTTTGGGCCCTTTATTGAACAATTCCATACAGACCACGGTTGGCAAGTTAGAACTGTAAGATTCACTACGTGAACCACTGGTGTTTTGTGGAAAAGCACATGTACACCGCGTTCCAAATTATTATGCAAAAAGTGTTTAGGAGTGATAAGGGAAGAATTTGTTTGTTTGTCAGTTAAACTCATTGATGGTGATGTGTGTCAGGGCTCTTTATATCACTGTAAGCAATTGCAGACACCTGTGCTAATTAGTTTGGCAGGTGTGTCCAATAAAAGGCAAGACTACTTAAGAAGGCTCTCTCACATTATTAAGCAGCCTACATTTTCTGCCAAAATGGGAAAGAAAAAGGATGTGTCGGCTGCTGAGAAGCAACAAATTGTGGAGTGTTTAGGTCAAGGCATGACTACAATCAACATTGTGCGATGATCAGGATGAAGTGTCTTGGCAATCAAGAAGTATGTAGCTGATTCACAGTACACACGTGTGCGTGCTGATAAGGGCAAATTGAGGACTCTTTCCTACAGGCAATTACGTCAGGTTGAAAGAGCAGCGGCAAAAAAGCCTTGTCATAGCAGCAGACAAGTTTTTGAAGCTGCTTGTGCCTCCAACGTCCCCCGAACAACAAGATGCAGGGTACTTCAGAGGTTTGCAGCTGTGCATACGCCATCCTGTCGACCTCCTCTATCCACTTCACACAAGCAGAAACGGCTCCAGTGGGCCAAACATTACATGAAGACTGATTTCAAAACTGTTTTGTTCACGGATGAGTGCCGTGCAGCGCTCGATGGTCCAGATGAATGGAGTGGAGGATGGCTGGTTGATGGACACCCCACGCAAACACGGCTACAGCGCCAACAAGGAGGAGGTGGAGTAATGTTTTGGGCTGGAATCATGGGGAGAGAGATTGTCGGCCCCTTTAGGATCCCTGAAGGCGCTAAAGATGAACTCCATAATGTATGTGGATTTTCTCAAACAGCACTTCCTGCCATGGTTCAAGAAGAAGAACCGTGTATTTCACAGCAAGATCATTTTTCTGCATGATAATGCACCATCTCATGCTGCACATAAAACATCTGCATCTCTGGCTGATATGGGCATAAAAGGGGACAAACTTATGGTGTGACCCCCATGCTCCCCTGACCTCTACCCCATTCAGAACCTTTGGAGCATCATTAAAAGGAGTGTCTATGATGGCGGGAGGCAGTTCACATCTAAGCAACAGCTCTGGGAGGGTATTCTGTCCTCATGCAAAACAATTGAAGCAGAAACCATCCAAAACCTGACAAATTCAATGGACGAGAGAGTTCAGAAGCTCCTTTCGAACAAGGGGTCCTATGTGAAAATGTAACATCACCTAGAATAAAGTTTTGAGTTGAAAACTGTTTGATTTCAGTTTCTAACAACCTGCTAATGCTTATAATTTCAAAAATGACCATTTTTTTGGTCTTTATTAAAATGAAAAGGTTGATCGAAAAGTTTGGGGGATCTAAGAGTGTGGCAACCCAGTAGTCATGATTACTTCGAATTCTGACAATATGAGGGTCATGCTGCAGGTAGTGCAGCAAGAAGGCACTTATGTGTCTTGCGCATCTCGGAGCCCCAAAATTATTTTCCGGGCTAGATGCAGCTAAAAATTATTTTTAATTTTAAATCTGGTGAAGCTTATTATAGATGGCCTAATAGGATCAGTGCTGCACACTGCTACAAAGCCCAAATTATTTTCCAGTCAAGATACAGATAAACATGATTAGTAATTTGAAAGCTTAAAACGGTTGGTAGGGTGATTTTAACCAATCATCAAGCTTTTACTCTCCCCAGGATGACACAGGGGTAGAAAAGTCGTTTCGGATCCATGATTTGTTCATCTTTATGAACGTGAGTCTGTCTACATTATCAGTGGAGAGCCGCGTGCGCTTATCTGTCAGCACACCACCAGCAGCGCTGAACACACGTTCAGACAGAACGCTGGCTGCGGGGCATGACAAGATCTCCAAGGCGTAAGTGGCTAGCTCCGGCCATTTATCCAGATTGGAAGCCCAAAAAGAGCAAGGGTCCAGTGACACAGTCGTGGCTTCAATGTTTACTTGGAGATACTCCTGTACCATCGTCTCTAGGCGTTGACTATGTGTCAGACTTCTTGTCTCCTGTGGCCTTGCAAAGGATGGGCTAAAAAAGTGGTGAAATGATTCCGCAAAATTGATGTTACCAGCAGATACTGTGGTTCTGTTACGGTTTGAGTGCTGAACACTTGACGGTCCCACGGTTGGCAAGTTGGAACTGTGAGATTCACTACGTGCACCACTGGTATTTTGTGGAAAAGCACATGTAAGATTCTGCAACAGTCTCTGCTGATACTCCTGCATGCGTGCATCCCTTTCTATGGCAGGAATAATTTCTGCAAATTTACTTTTGTACCGGGGATCTAACAGTGTGGCAACCCAGTAGTCAGGATTATTTCTAATTCTCACAATTCGAGGGTCATGTTGCAGGTAGTGCAGCAAGAAGGCACTCATGTGTGTTGCGCATCCAGGAGCACCAAGTCCCTGTTGTGTTGGTGGCGAGGTAACAATCATGCTTCCTTCCTCTGTCCTCTCCCCCCAACCTCGCACAACAGAAATGTGATCAAGGTCTCCCTCATCTGATGAGTCTTCCATCAGTTCGTCCTCCACTTCTTCCTGGGCTCCTGCACCTTCCTCACTAGTTTGGCTGCTACCATGCGCCCTGGTAAAATCATCTCCCCCACCCTCACATGCCTGCCGCCCTGGTGCTGCCGACCGTCTGGACCTTGCAGATGTTAGCCCTTCCGCATACAACTCCTCCTCCTCTACTTCCTCCACCTCCTCTTGTGCCACCACCTGACTCCGAATTCTGTTTAACATGTGCTCCAGCATGTAAATCACCGGAATAGTCATGCTGATAATGGCATCGTCAGCACTAAACATCTTCGTCGCCATTTCAAAACTGTGCAGAAGGGTGCATAGGTCCCTGATCTGAGACCACTCCTCCAGCGTGATTTGCCCCACCTCTGAATCTCGTTGGCCCAGGCTATACGTCAGAACGTATTGCACCAGGGCTTGTCGGTGCTGCCACAGTCGCTGCAACATGTGCAGAGTTGAATTCCACCGGGTAGGCACATCGCATTTTAGCCGGTGAAGTGGCAGGCCCAACGACTTCTGTAGAGATGTAAGTCGCTGAGCTGCGGGATGCGAACGGCGGAAGTGAGCACACAGCGACCGTGCCCTCTGCAGAAGGCCATCTAGTCTGGGATAGTGGGCTAAAAATTGCTGGACAACCAGGTTCAACACGTGAGCCATACAAGGCACGTGTGTGACATTGCCCCGGCGAAGGGCCGCACCCAGGTTTGCAGCATTGTCGCACACGGCCTTCCCTGGTTTCAGGTCCAGTGGAGACAACCATTCATGAAATTGGTTCTCCAGAGCTGACCACAACTCCTCAGCTGTGTGACTCACATTTCCCAGACATTTCAATGTAAAAACCGCCTGATGACGTTGAGCCCTACTGCCAGCATAGTAAGGAGGTGTGCAGGATCCCTTCTGCGCAGTTAGAAAGCTTGTGGCATGACCAGACAGGCTTTGGGTGCAGGTGGAAGACCGAGAGGAGGTTGAGGAGGCAGAAGCAGTGGAGGAAAAATGACATAAAGAGGATTGACGCACAACTCGTGGGGACGGCAAGACTTGGACAGCAGCCCCTTGTCCTGCTGTCACCATAGTTACCCAGTGCCCAGTCAGCGACATGTAACGCCCCTGTCCATGCCTACTCGTCCAAGTGTCTGTGGTGAAATGCACCCTGTCACACACAGAGTTTCTCAAAGAAGCGGTGATGTTGTGTGCGACATGCTGGTGGAGCGCAGGCACACCTTTCTTTGAGAAGTAGTGCCGACTGGGCATCTGGTACTGGGGCACTGCGACGGACATAAGTTCTCGAAAATCCTCTGTGTCCACCAGGCGGAAAGGCAGCATTTCTGTAGCCAAGAGCTTGCAGATGGTGAAATTCAACCTCTTAGCTTTCTCATGGCTAGGAGGAAATGGTCTTTTACTTGTCCACATCTGAGGGACCGAGGGCTGGCTATTGTGCTTAGACGGGGTTGATAAGGGTGTCCCCGGCAAACTGCCGGTCTGTGAGGAAGATGCAGGCGGACATGTTAGGTTGCCTTGATCCAAAGGTGGTGCTATCGATGTCGGACAGCGCTCAAGACCAGCTGGTGTTACCACCTCCAAAGAAAATGATGACCTGCCAATCACGCTGGCTGTTGCGGGTAAAGAGGTGGCAGGTCTGCGCCCCAAAACAGGTGTGACTGCTGTCCCCCCAGTCACAGAGGATGAAGAGGCCGCGGATGCACAAGATATGGCAGACGGTGGTTGGCCCGGCCGGCTAGACCGCATTGTAGCACACTGAGCTTCCCACTGCAACTTATGCTTCATGTCCATGTGCCGGTTCATGCATGAAGTACTCAAACTATGTATTTTTTGGCCTCTACTTAGCTTTTGCTGACAAATGTTACAGATAACACGAGTTGGGTCATCTTTATCGATCTGAAAAAATGCCCAGGCTATGCAAGGCTTAGCACCCATGCGACCTGAAGAGCCACCACGACTTGTGGTGAGAGGCAGAGTTGTGTTTGAGGATGCAGTTGTTGACGTGCTTCCAGTACTACGTCTCTGTCCAGGAAGGCGCAACCTGACCTCGTCGTCACTAGCATCTTCCTCCACCTCCTCTGCTGACCTCATCTCTTGGCTGACTGTGGGTTGACAGTAAGTGGGATCTCCGACCTCATCATCATCACCCTGTGCGTTATCACACCCGTCGTCCTCAGAGCCAACCTGTTCCTGCCCTGACAAAAAACTAAAGTTGTCGCTCCAATCAGGTATTTGAGTCTTATCATCGTCTTCCTCATTGTCTCCACCAACAGGAGTTACAGTTTGGGAATGAGGGTCTACATTATGGTCAGAACCTTCTGCGTCTGGTCCTGGATCCGACTCATAAAGATTCTGGGCATCAGTGCAGATCATTTCCTCGTCTGGATTCACAGAAGCGCTGGAGTCGACCTCTGATTCCCAGGCTATAGTATGAGTAAACAGCTCTGCAGACTCAACCATCTGTTCTACCTCATACTCAGACGGGCAGCTGGAGATTTGGGAGCTGTGAGGAAGCAAGTGCGATTTGGGTGACACCTTTGAGGACTGGAGTATTTGTGATGTTGAAGTTGATGTGGAGGAGAGCCCACTTAAAGGAGCACTTGATATCCGTTGAAGCACCTGCTGTTTTTGTGCCTCATCTGGAATTTGTAGCGATTGGCGTGGCCGTAAGAAAGGGATCTTATCACATTGTCCGCTAAAAGAAGTAGACATTTTAGTTTGGCTGGAAGATGGTCTTTCTTCTGCACCTACCCCACGGACACAACCTTTTTTCCCCTTCCCAACACGCCTATTCCCCTTTCCACCAGCAGCAGGCCTTTTTCCACTCATTTTGGTGGTTAACTAATTCACAACTCTGGAGTTGTTTGCACAAAAAAACAATGGATGGTAACCGAGCAGAGCTGAGTGGCCAAACTGTGGTATTAGGCCAAAACTATTGGCTGGGATAGATGCAGAAAAAAATTATTTTTAATTTGCAACCTGATGGAGGTCAGTATAGATGGACTAATAGACCAAGTCCCACACACCGCTAGAAGCCCAAATATTTTTTCAGAGCTAGATGCAGAAAATTTTTTTATTCAATTTGCAACCTGATGGAGGTCAGTATAGATGGACTAATAGACCAAGTCCCACACACTGCTAGAAGCCCAAATATTTTTTCAGAGCTAGATGCAGAAAAAAATTATTTTTAATTTGCAACCTGATGGAGGTCAGTATAGATGGACTAATAGACCAAGTCCCACACACCGCTAGAAGCCCAAATATTTTTTCAGAGCTAGATGCAGAAAAAAATTATATTCAATTTGCAACCTGCTGGATGTCAGTATAGAAGGACTAATAGAACAAGTCCCACACACTGCTAGAAGCCCAAATATTTTTTCAGAGCTAAATGAAGAAAAAAATTATTTTTAATTTGCAACCTGATGGAGGTCAGTATAGATGGACTAATAGACCAAGTCCCACACACTGCTAGAAGCCCAAATATTTTTTCAGAGCTAGATGCAGAAAAAAATTATTTTTAATTTGCAACCTGATGGTCAGTATAGATGGACTAATAGACCAAGTCCCACACACTGCTAGAAGCCCAAATATTTTTTCAGAGCTAGATGCAGAAAAAAATTATTTTTAATTTGCAACCTGATGGAGGTCAGTATAGATGGACTAATAGAACAAGTCCCACACGCTGCTAGAAGCCCAAATATTTTTTCAGAGATAAATGAAGAAAAAAATTATTTTTAATTTGCAACCTGATGGAGGTCAGTATAGATGGACTAATAGACCAAGTCCCACACACTGCTAGAAGCCCAAATATTTTTTCAGAGCTAGATGCAGAAAAAAATTATTTTTAATTTGCAACCTGATGGAGGTCAGTATAGATGGACTAATAGACCAAGTCCCACACACCGCTAGAAGCCCAAATATTTTTTCAGAGCTAGATGCAGAAAAAAATTATATTCAATTTGCAACCTGCTGGAGGTCAGTATAGAAGGACTAATAGAACAAGTCCCACACACTGCTAGAAGCCCAAATATTTTTTCAGAGCTAAATGAAGAAAAAAATTATTTTTAATTTGCAACCTGATGGAGGTCAGTATAGATGGACTAATAGACCAAGTCCCACACACTGCTAGAAGCCCAAATATTTTTTCAGAGCTAGATGCAGAAAAAAATTATATTCAGTTTGCAACCTGATGGAGGTCAGTATAGATGGACTAATAGAATGATGCTATGCCCAAAAGATTTTACTTCACTAGGTGCAGTAAAAAAATTGGTATTCTATACACAGGTGGTATATCTTGCAACACAGATAGGCTACTCCACTGACTAACACACTGCAATAGGCCAAAAAGGATTAGCTTTGCTAGATTCAGCCAAATGCTGTGAAAAAAACTTGCACAGCACTGGCACAGACCTGCCTGGCAAAAACTGATAGGAACTGATGTAACCTAGTCCTGAAAAGGACTCCAATTACAATTAGTCTTTACTCCCACAATCTATCTATTTAAGAGCACAGACCTGCCTGATAAAAGTCGTAGGAAATGCTGTAACCTAGTCCTTAAAAGGACTGCAATCACAACTATTCCCTACTCCCAAGCTATCTGTATATTTGTGCGAAAATTGGCTTGAAATTAACAAGGTATAGCGCACACAGCAACAGCGGTGCCGTCTAACACGCAGCTGCAGCAGTGAGAAAATGGTGGCGACGGGGAAAATGGCTTGGTCTTATAGGGCAAGGACATGTGACATACACTGCCAATCACACATGCCCTTGCTTGTGTGAAAAAAAGCACTTCGCTCCGTGTGTGCGCTGCTGATAGGCTGACAGATTGCACCTCCCCACTGCAAATGCGGGAAAGAGAAAAAAAAATGGAGATCTTCATTGTTCCTGCAGAGATCCATCCCCTGCCCCTCCCCCCGCCCCGCTGTACACTCAAACTGCGTATTAACATTAATTTTCATCATTACTGAGAAAAAATCCAGTTATGATTTTGGTGCACGAACAGTTATCGAACATAACCTCGAACAGCCGAATTTTTCTCAAATTGTTCGTGTTCGCCGACCGGCTCGAACACCGCCCAAAACAGCTCGAATTTGAGATTGGCGAACAGTTCGAGTAGAACAACGCTCATCTCTAGTGTGAACACGTTCATAAGACATGGACATATATGTACCAGATCAGATTGTAAGATTTGGGTTCTATAGAAAGGGAGAGTTCATCTAGGGAGGTCTGCAACTACAAAATTGGATAAAAAAAAATAGAAATGCAACTCACGTTTTAACAGATCTGAAGTGACCGCGGGCAAGGCCGCGCATTGGTATCTATGATCTGGCCCAGCAAGATCCCCACACACAGACTCTATCTTGATAACCGTATCTTTACTCGTATACATTTTTAACACAGCAAAGAAAAACAATAAATGATAACCGTAAATATGCACAGTAATAACGTGTAGTGATAAGCTGACCCTCACTGTCCCTACTCACACGTTACCAGTCCTTTACTCCAGAAGGATGTGTCCCACGTCGCAGGCCTGTCTGTCTTTGCAGGAGGGAGTCCCAGACGGAAAAAAAAACAGGAACAGCAGAATTCGCGGAAAGAAAGGAAGGGATACTTCGGCCTCTCGCCAGAGGTCCCGCTTACAGTCTCTCTGATCCGGATAGAAGCTCTGGTGGGTCCCCTTATGTAGTCCACACTCCAGTAGCAGGGAGTGTAACAGCTGAATCCTTCAGCAGTGCAGAAGCTGGGGAAGGCTCCGAGGATATGGTGTCAGATAGAAGAAGTCACGTTGAGAGTCTCTCCTGCGCCACACACGAGGGCCTGCACACCGTCCTGGCTCTTTTTACAGACCACAGCAGATTCTTCGCGCGCTTTTTCCTGCTTCCCACTTTGGTCACGTGACTCTCTAGGGCGGGACACAGGAGGCTCAGTCTTTTTCTTTGTCATCACACCCTGCGCAGGTGCAACCTCTGGCCACAAGGTGACAACATCATCCTGTGTAATGACTTCTGTAACAGGCTCTATATCAATTATCACAGAACAGCCAGAGCCGGCCAGCTCACTACATGCCCCCCCCACTCAAAGGTTGGCAGTCCCTGCCAACGACCGGCTCCAGGGCGGCGATGGCTGTGGATGTGACAGGGGGCGGCTGGGAAGAGGGCCACACATATTGGTCTCTGTAGGACTGTCCTGGAGGTACCCCTGCAGTGGTCCTCGTTGTCCGCCTAACGGGTTGGATCCCCTCTCTCCTATCAGTCACCCCACTCTCTTTCCCAGTCGACATGTCAGTAGAGGAGGTAATCGGTTCAAGTGCGTCAGTCGGACGGACAGGGGTAGGCATGCATTCAGTCTCTACATCCCCGGGGTCAGTGTCTCCGACAGTATTAGTGATATCCATCTCTCTAGGTATCACAGTAGGGGAGTCAGGCTGGGAACGGCAGGGGCGCAACATATTACGGTGCAAAGTTCGGATGCTACCGCTGTCTTCGCCCTGCACTCGATAGACGGGGCCGCCGGGGTACGGCTGTCCAATTACTCGATAGACTTCGGTCTCCCACTTGGGCCGGAGTTTCCCTTGCGGCTTCTTTATTCGGACTAGGACCAGTTGACCTACATTCAGTGGGTCTTCTTGTACCGGAAGTGGGTCAGCGTGCACTTGATCCTGAATTTGTCGGCCTACTAGCCGGTAGACAGTCTCCATTCTCTGGCGGTGTGTTTGTAGCCAGGAAGGATAGGTACCACAGGTATCTTCTTCGGAGCTAGACAGTTGCAACTCATGGATGTCTTTGCCTGGACGGCCAAAGAGAAGGGTGTATGGGGTGTATCCGGTGACGGAATGGACCTGATTATTATAGGCCCACAGCAGTTCCGGGAGGAATCGAGGCCAGTCGGGCTTTTTGTCTTCAGCCAAAGTCCGGATCAGTTGTAAGAGGGTCCGGTTAAAGCGTTCACACGCGCCATTCCCTTGTGGATGGTAAGGGGTGGTCCTGGACTTCTTGATTCCATACATCCGTTGGAGTTCTTCAATGACTCGCCCTTCGAAACAAGCCCCCTGATCAGAGTGTAGCCGCTCCGGACACCCGTAGACCCGAACGAATTGCTGACAGATAGCCTGTGCAGCTGATTCAGCAGTCTGATCCTTGGTAGCAACAGCGACAGCGAATTTCGTGAAGTGGTCCACCATCACCAGACAGTACTGGTAGCCACTATTCGCCGTTCCGATCAACAGATAGTCCACCATCAACAGCTCGAGGGGCCTCGACGTCTTAATAGTCTGGACGGGGGCACACTGCTCCGCGGACTTGTGGAATTCACAGGTACGGCATGCTTGACAGACGTTTTCAACCAACTTACGGAGCCCCGGACAAAAAATGAACTGCTGGGTCCACCGGAGGGTCTTGTCTATGCCGAAGTGGCCGTTCCTCCTGTGAGCTTCGCCCACCATCTCATGGGCCAACTGCACTGGGACGACAATCTGCAAACACTCCTCCAGCATATGGGATAAAAGGGCCCTGCGACACAGGACTCCATCTTTCACGATCAGCCGATCCCACTGGGCAAGCAGAGCCAAGGCTCCGGTCGATAGTCGGGCTCTCACTTCGGAGGGCGGTTTCTCTTGTTTATTCACATACTGTTTCAGTAAGACGTGCTCGGGATCTCGATCTTGAAGCTTGGCCCATTCTTGCTGGGACAGGGGAGATCCCACTACGGCTTCAATCCCTCCTACCGCATACTGGCGGCTATCTTCTATTTGCTTTGCGAGCCGGGCAAAGTCAGGCATCTCATCTTCCTCCAACTCTTCATCCCGGTCCCCCACTGGCGGGGATGATGTCACTCTAGACAGGCTGTCAGCATTCTGATTCGCGTTCCCCGCTCTGTATTTAATTTTGTACTGGAATCTAGAGAGCCTGGCCATCCAGCGCTGTTCCATTGCCCCTAGTTTGGCATTCTCTAGGTGGGCAAGAGGATTGTTGTCCGTCATGACCAGCACCTCCGCTCCTGTCAGATAGCCGGCAAATTTCTCCGTCATAGCCCAAGTCAGAGCCAAGAGTTCCAAGCGGAAGGAGCTGTAGTTGACGGGATTCTTTTCGGTGTCACGGAGAGACCTACTGGCATAGGCTATCACGCGTTCTTTATTATCTTGAACTTGAGAGAGGACCGCCCCTAGACCTTGAAGGCTGGCGTCGGTGTGCAACTGAAACGGTAATGTGTAGTCTGCATATGCCAGAACAGGGGGTGATGTTAGAGCAGCCTTAAGTGCCTGAAAGGATTTTTCTCGGTCAGGCCCCCAACTGATGCGTCGTCCTCAGGGGCTGTTCGCGGTCCCTCGGAGAACCTCATGCAGTGGTTCAGCAAGCCGAGCAAAGTCCTTGACAAACCGACGGTAGTAGCCTGCCAGCCCCAGAAAAGCCCGGACTTCTTTGACGGTAGTTGGCTGCGGCCACTCTTGAACGGCTGCTATCTTCTCCGGAGAGGGCTGGACACCTTCGGCCGAGATCCGGTGGCCCAAGTAGTCGATTTCCTGCTGGAACAGACGGCACTTGCTGGGCTTCATCTTCAAGCCGTGTCTCCTCAAGCGCTGGAACACTTGGCCAAGCTTATGAAGATGATCCTCAAAGGTGGCAGAATATACCACGATGTCGTCAAGGTATATCAGCGTAAACTCAAAGTTGAAGTCTCCCAGACAGCGTTCCATTAGTCTCTGAAAGGTCCCCGGTGCGTTATTCAAGCCGAATGGCATCCGGTCAAACTCATACAGGCCCATGGGAAGGATGAAGGCGGTCTTTTCCCTGTCCTTCTCACTCATTGGAACCTGCCAATATCCACTGGCCAGGTCTAGGGACGAAAAATATTTGGCCTTCTTCAGGGCGGTCAGTGACTCTTCGATCCGAGGAAGTGGATATGAGTCCCGGATAGTGCAAGCGTTCAGCCTACGGTAGTCCACGCAAAACCTTAGGGAACCATCTTTCTTTTTGACTATCACCACGGGTGCAGCCCACGGGCTCTGGCTTTCACGTACCACTCCGGCGTGTAGCATAGATTCTAACAGGCTTTTCACCTCCTGGTATTGCTGAGGTGGTATCTGCCGGTACCTCTCGCGGATAGGGGGGGTATCGCCCGTGGGTATCTCGTGCTGGATACTGGTGGTACACCCAAAGTCTGTGTCATGCTTTGCAAAGGAGTCTTGGTGTTCCCGCAGGAGTTCCTCCACTTGAGACACTTCTTGTTTGGTGTACTGAGACGTGTCTAGCTGCACTTTTTCCCGTAGTTTTCGCCCAATGTCTTCATCGTCTACTTGAGCGTTTATGGCTGAGACGGTTACCGTCCAGTCGCCTTCTGTAGACGGGATGAATTCTAGGGGCCCAATGGGATTCACTTCCGTGGGTAGAGCATATACCCGGGCAAGTTGATTGCTGGCTTCAAGGGCTAGGCCTACATCTGCGGTGTTGTTTAGCCTGACAGGGACTCTCCCGTTCCTCACGACGGCTAGAGTGCGAGCAACTAGTGGGTTTAGCTTACCCCCACTTGGGGTCCTCGGCTCGATCAACACTTCAACCTCCTCAAGTTGTCGGTGGGTGTTAAGGGGTAAGGAAATGACTGTCTCTTTTTCAGCGGGCGAAGTAATCCGGGTACGGCGTGGCACCGTAATGGTGGCTAGGGGTAGTTGTTCCTCTGCCATCTGTTGATGGTCCGGATTACACGCAGGAACGCCAGACGAGTCGGCTTATGTTTGGTGACTTTCTGCCAGTATTTGGGTCCTTTTCTTGTCAACAGCATAAGATCCAGGTCCTTCAAGATGTTCATTCCAACTATCACTGGGGTCTCGGAGCCGAAACCTTCCTTGACGATGACGATCCCTCGTTTTCCTAAGTCCTGTCCGCAGGCCTTTGTGTCCATCCAAGCAACTCCGGTCACTGGAATGGGTAGATTATTAGCCGCAATAATCTTAATGGAGGTGTCTGGGTCACGAGCAGTTCTTGGTTTGAGGTAATTTTCGTAAAATTGTTCAGAGATCGTGGTCACTTGTGACCCGGTGTCCATCAGTCCCTGTACGGCAATTCCTTCCAGGACAACTTCAAGTGTCGGGCTATTCGCGGCAAGAGCACTTCGCCATCGGCTCTGTTTGTCCACACCCCTCTCCTTGGCCTCCCCTGCTGCGCGAGCCTCAGCTGCAGGGGTGTCTAGTTTAACGGTGGCCATTGTGGTGAGGCCCGGCGTGGTAGCTCTGCTTGTGGATATGGCTGGGGTTCCATTCGCTGGTCTGATTGAAATTCCCCTCGCTGGGGTGACTGAGGGTTTGTTCGTTGGTGCGACGGAGGTTGTTGCGGAGGGAAGTGTTGAGGACAACGATTTGCCCTATGGCGAGGATCACCGCATGACCAACACTGTCCCACGGGACGACTAGGCTGTCTTCGCTGGTCTCCCTATCGGTCTAATGTTAACTGTAATATCAGTCTCTGTAAGTCTGCTACCATCTGTTTCAGGTCTTCCGTGTCACTGTTCGGATTTTTAATGTCAGATATGGATCTGCACGCAGCACCTTGAATCCCCACATCCATGACGGGTCCCCTTGAATGTTCTATGGCTTCCTGTTTGACTTCAGCAAAAGTAAGAGCCGGCATCATCCGGATCAAGTCCTGTAACGTGCGGTTAAGATACTGGTCTCTCAGTCCTATTACAAATTGGTCTCTCAGTACCAGGTCACGAGGAGCCATACCAGCTAGTTGTTCCCCTTTTCCACAGGCTTGTTCAAGGAGTACCTGAAGGGCGTTCGCATATTGGGGAATATCCTCCCATTCAAGCTGCGTCCGTCTAAAGAACATGTGTCGCAGTGTTCCCTGGTATGTGGTCGGCCCATAGGTGTTCTCCAGCACCCGCACCAAATCATCTACTGTACGCTGGCCCCTGACCGTCTCCAGTCTGACTGTCGTCCATGCCTCCCCCTCTAGCGTCAGTACCGCCATTTCTGCCAAGGTCTTAGGGTCAATATTATACATTTCCCCCAGTATCCGGACTTGTTCCGCCCACTCTGGTACAGGGTAGTTTCGTCCGCAAAATTTCCTGACCTGATTCACAATAGACACCGGCGGAGCTTTCTGACTATACACATGGCCTGGGTGGGAATCTTGTTGGTCACAGATCCTGCCGACTACGCCAGATGAAGTGACCGCGGGCAAGGCCGCGCATTGGTATCTATGATCTGGCCCAGCAAGATCCCCACACACAGACTCTATCTTGATAACCGTATCTTTACTCGTATACATTTTTAGCACAGCAAAGAAAAACCATAAATGATAACCGTAAATATGCACAGTAATAACGTGTAGTGATAAGCTGACCCTCACTGTCCCTACTCACACGTTACCAGTCCTTTACTCCAGAAGGATGTGTCCCCCGTCGCAGGCCTGTCTGTCTTTGCAGGAGGGAGTCCCAGACGGAAAAAAAAACAGGAACAGCAGAATTCACGGAAAGAAAGGAAGGGATACTTCGGCCTCTCGCCAGAGGTCCCGCTTACAGTCTCTCTGATCCGGATAGAAGCTCTGGTGGGTCCCCTTATGTAGTCCACACTCCAGTAGCAGGGAGTGTAACAGCTGAATCCTTCAGCAGTGCAGAAGCTGGGGAAGGCTCCGAGGATATGGTGTCAGATAGAAGAAGTCACGTTGAGAGTCTCTCCTGCGCCACACACGAGGGCCTGCACACCGTCCTGGCTCTTTTTACAGACCACAGCAGATTCTTCGCGCGCTTTTTCCTGCTTCCCACTTTGGTCACGTGACTCTCTAGGGCGGGACACAGGAGGCTCAGTCTTTTTCTCTGTCATCACACCCTGCGCAGGTGCAACCTCTGGCCACAAGGTGGCAACATCATCCTGTGTAATCACTTCTGTAACAGGCTCTATATCAATTATCACAGAACAGCCAGAGCCGGCCAGCTCACTACAGATCCACTTTGTGATTAGAAAACAAATGATCAATCTGTTGGTCCTCACGATTATAGTGAAAAGTGATATTCGGGTTGGATTATAGGAGAAGCAAATCGAGAAATTGCCTCTACCATCTCGGACAACAGCATGAAAAAGAAAAAAGAACTGGAAGTTTATGTCACAAAATAAAATTGGCTCTTACATTAATTAGAAAAAATACTCTGAAATCAAAATCCTGTATGTCAGGACTGGTGACTGTCATTGAATTTCTATTGCTTAAAGGAAACCTGTCAGCAGGATTTTGCTAAGTAAACTACAGGCAGTGTCATGTTGGGCCTGCTGCACTGATTAATATGATACCTGAGGTGAAGAAATCCGTCTTGTGTAATCAGTGTTTGCAGTTTTGAGTTAATGATATGCCTGTGCTCCAGGCAGGACTGTAGACAGGGTCTTATCCTGTGCTCTAGGCCAGATCAGCAAGAAAAGACCTGCCCACAGGCCGCCCCGAAGCACAAGTATGTTCCTCATCAGAGACAGCCAGACAGAGAGACAGCAAGACAGACAAACAGAGAGACAGATAAACAGCCAGAGAGGGAGAGAAACAGACCGCCAGAGAGGGAGAGACAGTCAGAGACATCCAGAGACAGTGAGACAGCATGAGACAGAAATATACAGCCAGAGAGAGCGAGACAGCCAGCCAGAGACAAAGAGACTTATAGCCAGATAGAGAGACAGATCAAGAGACAGCCAGAAACATTGATTTGGCGCCCCTGAGGGTTCAGTCGCCACAGAGGTACTGCACCTCACCCAGAGGTGTGGCATCTCCTTCTCTCAGGTAAGGATGGAGGATTGCCCGGGACCCTAACACCGGCACTCAACACTACACTACTCCAGGCCGGCTTTTAAGGGCAATATGCACGGACTTCTGCTGCCCCGTCCCTGGCTGGAGTGGGGGGAACCAAAGTGAGGGAGAACCATGTAGTGGGTGTGGGTGGAGGATGCAGACCAGGGGAGCACTTGAAGAAGATATATACAGCCATGGCCAAAAGTTTTGAGAATGACACCAAAATTATATTTTCACATGATCTGCTGGCCTCTGGTTTTTATTAGTGTTTGTCTGATGTTTATATCACATACAGAAATATAATTGCAATCATATTATGAGTACCAATAGGTTATATTGACAGTTAGAATGAGTTAATGCAGCAAGTCAATATTTGCAGTGTTGCCCCTTCTTCTTCAAGACCTCTGTAATTCTCCCTGGCATGCTCTCAATCAACTTTTGGACCAAATCCTGACTGATAGCAGTCCATTCTTGCATAATCAATGCTTGAATTTTGCCAGAATTTGTTGGTTTTTGTTTGTCCACCCGTCTCTTGATGATTGACCACAAGTTCTCAATGGGATTAAGATCTGGGGAGTTTCCAGGCCATGGACCCAAAATCTCTCTGTTTTGTTCCATGAGCCATTTAGTTATCACCTTTGCCTTATGGCAAGGTGCTCCATCATGCTGGAAAAGGCATTGTTGGGCGCCAAACTGCTCTTGGACGGTTGGGAGAAGTTGCTCTTGGAGGACATTCTGGTACCATTCTTTATTCATGGCAGTGTTTTTAGGCAAGACTGTGAGTGAGCCGATTCCCTTGGCTGAGAAGCAACCCCACACATGAGTGGTTTCAGGATGCTTTACAGTTGGCATGAGACAAGACTGGTGGTAGCGCTCACCTCTTCTTCACCTAATAAGCTGTTTTCCAGATGTCCCAAACAATCGAAAAGGGAATTCATCAGAGAAAATGACTTTGCCCCAGTCCTCAGCAGTCCACTCCCTGTACCTTTTGCAGAATATCAGTCGGTCCCTGATGTTTTTTCTGGAGAGAAGTGGCTTCTTTGCTGCCCTCCTTGAAACCAGCCCTTGCTCAAAGAGTCTCCGCCTCACAGTGCGTGCAGAAGCACTCACACCAGCCTGCTGCCATTCCTGAGCAAGCTCGGCACTGCTGGTAGTCCGATCCCACAGCTGAAACAGTTTTAAGATACGGTCCTGGCGCTTGCTGGTCTTTCTTATGCTCCCTGGAGCCTTTTTGACAACAATGGAAGCTCTCTCCTTGAAGTTCTTGATGATGCGATAGATTGTTGACTGAGGTGCAATCTTTGTAGCTGCGATACTCTTCCCTGTTAGGCCATTTTTGTGCAGTGCAATGATGGCTGCACGTGTTTCTTTAGAGATAACCATGGTTAACTGAAGAGAAACAATGATACCAAGAACCAGCCTCCTTTTAAAGTGTCCAGTGATGTCATTCTTACTTAATCATGACTGATTGATCGCCAGCCCTGTCCTCATCAACACCCACACCTGTGTTAATGGATCAATCACTAAAACGATGTTAGCTGCTCCTTTTAAGGCAGGACTGCAATGATGTTGAAATGTGTTTTGGGGGTTAAAGTTCATTTTCTGGGCAAATATTGACTTTGCAAGTACAGTAATTGCTGTTAAGCTGATCACTCTTTGACATTCAGGAGTATATGCAAATTGCCATTACAAAAAATGAAGCAGTAAACTTTGGAAAAATTACTATTTGTCTCATTCTCAATACTTTTGGCCCTGACTGTATATATAGGGAAGCCATCTTTTAGTGAGGAGTTGGTTGGACGGAGGAAGAGGGGAGCAGAGGCTCTTTAGGAGCTCTGCTCGGGAGGCAGGCTCGGCCTGTCATGCCCAAGACTGAGAGAGGAGTGGGAGTGTGGCGCCCCTGAGGGTTCAGTCGCCACAGACGTACAGCACCTCACCCAGAGGTGTGGTATCTCCTTCTCTCAGGTAAGGAGGGAGTGCTGCCCGGAACCCCAACACCCGCATTCAACACTACACTGCTCCAGGCCGGCTGGAAGGGCAAGATGCAATGTGTTTCCTGCTGAGCCCTGTCCCTGGTTGGAGTGGGGGGAACCAAAAGTAGGGGGAACCAGTAGTGGGTGTGGGTGGAGGAAGAGCACCATAGTAGGAGGTATATAAAAAGGGAGGCCATCTTAGGGTGGCAGATGAGTGAGAGAGGACAGTCAGTCAGGGAGCAGAGTCTTGTCAGGAGCTCTGCTCCACAAATGGGGCCTAGTGATAGAGGCCCAGGAGGGGAGCAGAGAAGAAAGGCTCCGTTCTATAGAAGGGATCCCAGGGAGTACGGCGAGTGCAGGACGGCACCCGTACGCCAGAATCTGCCAGGCGGTAGAGGGATCAGGCCGCAAGAAGGGAATCGGTCCCTGGACTAGCCGAGTTACTTTAGGTCTCAGCTAGAAAACCGGAGGCTTCTGCACTTTCAAGGTGCAGTTGCCACATCTGCATCTAAGCCGCCGAAAAGGGCACCAAGCAAGGTCCGGGAACTCCAAGTTGCCCAGAGGGATCTCAAGGTACCTGATTGAGACTTTGTGTGGTGGGGCGCAGGGCAGGAGGGAGAGACCCAGCGTGGGAAGTCGGCTCAGAAAGGAACATACAGAGAGGGGTCCCATTAAGTGCTCTTGAGATACTTGAGGGAGTGCTGAACCCCTGCCTGGCAAACGCAGCGCGATGTGGGAGATGGTCACCTGTATAGTGCCACCTGAGGAACCTAAATAACTGTGAGTAAACTCGGATGACTGCACCCCACTGTTTCTGTCAGTTATTTCTACCACGTTAACGCTCCCGCATTACAACGCCCAGCAACACCATCTGCACCTACACTGCCCTGGAGCTGTGCTTTGCCTGTGGAGAGCCGCACCAACCCAGCTGCCCTAACATCTGCTCCAGAGGTATGCAGCAGCGCTGGTACTCATTACCAGGAACCACAGGTGGCGTCACGAGACAAAACTGTTATTCATCCCTTCAAGTAACAAACCCCTTTTAAAGAGTGACCCCAGGGTACGGGCCTGGGAGCCGACCGCGACATCCCAAGAAAGTAAAGGCCCAGGTACCGAGTCCCCATATCCCCCTGGGCGAGTGAGAGAGATAGACAGCCAGAGAGAGACAGATAGACAGAGAGACAGCCAGAGAGGGAGAGAGACAGATAGACAGCCAGAGAGAGAGGCAGCCAGAAATACAGCCAGACAGATAGACAGTCAGAGACAGAGAGATAGCCAGAGACAGAGAGACTCTGTCTGTCTGTCTCTCTCTGGCTGGCTGTCTCTCTCTCTGGCTGGCTGTCTCTCTCTCTGGCTGTCTATCTGTCTCTGTCTGTCTATCTGACTGTCTCTCTGTCTCTGGCTGTCTCTCTGTCTCTAGCTGTCTCTCTGTCTCAGGCTGTCTATCTGTGTCTCTGTCTCTGGCTGTCTCTCTGTCTATCTGGTTGTTTATCTGGCTGTCTCTATGATGAGGAACATACTTGTGCTTCTGGGCCTGTGGTCAGGTCTTTTCTTGCTGATCTGGCCTAGAGCACCATGATAAGACCCCGGAGCACAGGCATATCAATAACTCAAACACTGATTACACAAGAACCACAAGACGGATTTCTTCACCTCAGGTATCATTTTAATCAGTGAATCAGCCTCAACATGACACTGCCTGTAGTTTACTTAGCAAAATCCTGCTGACAGGTTCCCTTTAAGGATAAAGAATTTTGGGCCTCTGAATACGGTCCCCGTTATTAGACAAACCTACAAAGAGCAAAAAAAGCTAATGAAAAGGTCAAGTGAATAAGTCTATGTTGCAGTTCCTTGATCTGCAGGTGGATAAGATTGGCAATTAAGGTAAAATTGTGAATGGGCTGCACTGATTTAGAAGCGCTATGACCCTGTTAGGCCAGCCACTCACACGCCTTCTAAGCTCCACCCCATTCACCGCATTTATTGCTCGGCTCCACCCAGTACCAGTCCATCACTGAGCTTCCTGGTGCTATCTTCCAGCTCGGCTGTTTGTCAGTCATAGGGGTGCACGGCTGAACTCTGTGGGAATTGTATCCATTCTGTAATGCAGGTCGGCTTCCGCAGCCTATCACCTGCCAGCATGTGATATATCAGACGACTCCACCCTCCATAACCCTGAACGTAGGTTCTTAGTAGCTCTATCTCTAGTTCCTTTATTGGCTTATTCCTGTTTTATCTCACCTGTTATTGACCCGGCTTGCCTTCTCGTTTATCCTGGGGGTCTCAGTGATCAGACCCTAACAGATCAGGCATATTGTAATGATACGGTTTAAGTTCATTTGTTCTTTTTCACTGATTTCATCCATTCACTGAGAAACTAACCTACATGTCTATATATACCCTCATGAAGACTAAATAAAAGAGAACTAATGGAAAGGACACGCGATAACAGCATTGTCTCTGGATAATTTGCCTGCTGGCTTCAGGAAACAAAAAACCTTTAAGGCATAATAATAGAAAATGAACTAGGCAAAGGCAGAGACATATATTAACCTCTCTATGTCACGTCTGCTATCCACAATAGCGTTGCTGAGAGGTCTGCAGAGGGTGATAGAGGGAGAGACAGTGACCAAACAGGAAATAGTGATACCAATGCGTTATTTATATCTATACAGACAATGTAATTGGAATTTATCTATTGTCTGTTGAGGTGAAAAGATCATATGCTGTTTTTAAGAGGGGAGCTTGGCTGACAGATGACTCTGGTCATTAGCACAATGGCTTTCTTGGAAATTACCAATGTAAAAGTGATGCTGCACTCAGTAGTGTACATAGAAATCATGGGGCCCCATAGCAAGAGTCCAAATTATCCCTCCCCCTCCCAACACACCCAAAAAATATTTGGCAGAGTGGACAGTGTCATAGCTCCCAACTTTTAAAAACAGGGATAGGGACATGTATTGGGGCATATATGACTCGCCCCCTGGGCCTGTGTTGTGCATGCACGTGTATGCGGGGAATACCCGGAGCCGGATCGCTGGGGGTTGTAGTCTCTGTGGCGATGACCTGGTCCGTGCCCAGGGTGGTCAAATCAGTGGCAGTATTATTAATATGATAATGGTCCGACTATGCCACCCGTGGATTGCGGTCAGTGGGGACCGCCGCTGCGATGCAGCCCACTGAGGCTGATGTTGTATGCGTAGCCAAGTATGGGATGACTCCCCACGGGAGAAGTATAGCCTCAGGGCAGTTAGTGCGGATGATGGGAGTGATGGTGCACGAGCGTCCCAGCACTGGTGGTGCTGGTGCGGCGAAGAAGCACAGAGACGTGTGGTTGCAGTTTCCAATGTTTTACTCACAGTTCTTTACTGGTCCTAGTCACCTCGGCACCGGCGACGACTGCCCAAGCCGTGCTGCGTCCACCAGGCAAGGGGCTCGACCAACTCCCAGGCAATTCCAGAGCGTGGCACAGGGCTCCCTTCTCTTCCCTTCTATGGCCGTGCCCCACCAGTGACCCTACGCTTGTCCGGCTGCCTCGGGCCTTCTCTTGGTATGCTGATTTCTGCGTCCCTGACCCTATGTGGTGTGCCTTCCTGGTAGGTGTAGTGAGGGGTCGCACCGAGATATAGTCACGACCGCCGGTCTTTGGCTGAGGATTAGTCGCCTCCACCAATTTGGGATCCGGTACCCTGTTCTGCCAACCCGTCACCCGCAATCTCCTGGACCTATGGGGTTCCTTCTTCTCTCGTGTCTCTGGGCCTCTCTTAATGTTCTGTTCCTTGTTTCCTTTCTCTTCTGTTCCTGTTCTCTCTGCTGTTTCTGGCCTCCACTCCAGGCCTGTCTCGTGGAGCTGGGCCCAGACTAAGCCACAGCTCCCTGTCAGCCCTCTCTGGCTGAACTCCTTCTCTCACTCCTCTCCTCTGACTGTCTGAACTTCTAAGATGGTGTCCACCTTATATACCTCCCTCTCTGTGTGAGCCCAGGTGACTAGCAACCAATGGGCTCCTACCTATGCCCAGAGACCCACCCCTATCTGCTCCTACACCACTGGGTTTTCCTTCCCCTCCCCACTCCAGCCAGGGACAGATGCTGTCGTGCCTGCACTTCTGTCTAGTGGGAGCACCGTTGAGCTGTCCCTCGGAAATGGGGTGTGTGTGGTGCATGCAGCTTACTGAGTCCTGGTCCACACTCCATCCTTACCCGGGAGTGGAATATCACACCTCTGGTTTGAGGTGCAATACCCCTGTAGCAGACGAGCCCTCGGGGTGCTACATTCCCCCCTGGTAAATCACAGCACGTCCTCGGGCTGGAAAGAATAAAAAACAATTTAAACCTACAAAATTTTTAGAATGCATTCGCATATAAGACATTAACTATTTACTCATCCCTTTATGGGAGGTACTCTTCTCTTTTTAACGTTACTGGTATAAACATTATAAAACATCTTGCTAATGCCACCGGAACTCTTTTATAAAACACTATATAAAACTTTGGCATCACTATTTTAGCAGCATATCAAACTTTTTCAGTAAAAACATTGTCGAGCAAAACATTCTTCTACAAACACATTCTTGAGTTCTGGCCGCTGTGCAACTCGCGACCAGGTGTTCACTCTCTTCTAAGGGTGCAACAGTCCATTTAATTCGTCCTGAGGTAGACGTTGCAGTTCTTTTATAAAACCAGTAGGGGGCGCTTTAAGAAGCGCAACTATTTACAGGGGATTGGCCGTTCCCAGTCCTCGGCCGGTTAGAAAGGGGGAGTGGCTGCTCACAGTCCTCAGCCTGGTAAGGGATATAGGGGGTAACTTCTACACAGTTCTATATCAGTCCCAACGGGGACCACACTTTCTCTGGAAACAGTCCCTTTAACAGTTCTCATACCCTGACGGGTAACTATATACAGTTCATTTTACCGTTTATTCAATAACGGTGTTCTCCTTGCTCTTCTGGGTAGTCTTCAGGTCCGTCCGGACCCTCAGGGTACTTAGTGTCTGGGCGGTACCGCAGTTCCTTCTCGGTCAAGCGGTGGACATGGAGGGTGTACAGTCCTTTAGCGCCCTTGTGCCGGGTGTAGGTGACCACGTCACCAGGGTACAGGTGACGTCCATGATGTCCCTCTGGCAGGTGGCACTCAACATCTCTTCTGGTCACAATGACGTCGGTTGCGGCCTCCGGGTCTCTGGGCAGCTGTGCCAGCAACTCCGTTAAGCTGCAGGGTGGTTCAGCTTGCAGCAGGCTGCGGGCCAGGGTGCTGGTGGGGTTCGCTGCTCCTTCCATCTCCGGGTGCGGTATGTCCAGACTGATCCAGGCCGCACCCGGCCCCACAGTTTTCTTTCCTATCCGCCCCCATGGGGGGTGGTCTTGGGGGCATCTGCTGACAATCACCTTTAGGGGCAGCCCCCCCACGTTGATGGACATCTCCACTGCTGCACTCATAGTTGCTGGGGGCGGGCCCCTTCTCTGGCGCCACTCTGGGACCTGGCCCACGATGGGAGGCGGCTTCCTGCTGTCTTTTGGTGCGCACATAATGGCGTCCGTTCTGCCGGGGCGGGAAAAACGGATGAAGATGGCGGGAAACGACCCAAGATGGCGTCCGATGGCGGGAAACGACTCCGGCTGGCGGGAAAACTTCACCACAGTAAGTATCTCAGTCTCTGAAGGCGCGCAGTACCCGGTGGTAGCGGGCTAGTTTGAATCCTGCCGATTACGCCAAAGTTGACTCGCCCCCCTGGGCCTGTGTTGTGCATGCACGTGTATGCGGGGAATACCCGGAGCCGGATCGCTGGGGGTTGTAGTCTCCGTGGCGATGACCCGGTCCGTGCCCAGGGTGGTCAAATCAGTGGCAGTCTTATTAGTATGATAATGGTCCGACTACGCCACCCGTGGATTGCGGTCAGTGGGGACCGCCGCTGCGATGCAGCCCACTGAGGCTGATGTTGAATGCGCAGCCAAGTATGGGATGACTCCCCACGGGAGAAGTATAGCCTCAGGGCAGTTAGTGCGGATGATGGGAGTGATGGTGCACGAGAGTCCTAGCACTGGTGGTGCTGGTGCGGCGAAGAAGCACAGAGACGTGTGGTTGCAGTTTCCAATGCTTTACTCACAGTTCTTTACTGGTCCTAGTCACCTCGGCACCGGCGGCGACTGCCCAAGCCGTGCTGCGTCCACCAGGAAAGGGGCTCGACCAACTCCCAGGCAATTCCAGAGTGTGGCACAGGGCTCCCTTCTCTTGCCGTGCCCCACCAGTGACCCTACGTTTGTCCGGCTGCCTCGGGCCTTCTCTTGGTATGCTGATTTCTGCGTCCCTGACCCTATGTGGTGTGCCTTCCTGGTAGGTGTAGTGAGGGGTCGCACCGAGATATAGTCACGACCGCCGGTCTTTGGCTGAGGATTAGTCGCCTCCACCAATTTGGAATCCGGTACCCTGTTCTGCCAACCCGTCACCCGCAATCTCCTGGGCCTATGGGGTTCCTTCTTCTCTCGTGTCTCTGGGCCTCTCTTAATGTTCTGTTCCTTGTTTCCTTTCTCTTCTGTTCCTGTTCTCTCTGCTGTTTCTGGCCTCCACTCCAGGCCTGTCTCGTGGAGCTGGGCCCAGACTGAGCCACAGCTCCCTGTCAGCCCTCTCTGGCTGAACTCCTTCTCTCACTCCTCTCCTCTGACTGTCTGAACTTCTATGATGGTGCCCACCTTATATACCTCCCTCTCTGTGTGAGCCCAGGTGACTAGCAACCAATGGGCTCCTACCTATGCCCAGAGACCCACCCCTATCTGCTCCTACACCACTGGGTTTTCCTTCCCCTCCCCACTCCAGCCAGGGACAGATGCTGTCGTGCCTGCACTTCTGTCTAGTGGGAGCACCGTTGAGCTGTCCCTCGGAAATTGGGTGTGTGTGGTGCATGCAGTTTACTGAGTCCTGGTCCACACTCCATCCTTACCCGGGAGTGGAATATCACACCTCTGGTTTGAGGTGCAATACCCCTGTAGCAGCCGAGCCCTCGGGGTGCTACATATACGTAGTAATTATCTCAGTAGTGAAGCCCTTTAGTGTTCTCACCCACCAGTATACCCATTTCACGGCCCTTATAGAGTGTGATGCCTTTGACGCGCCCCCTGGGACATATTCCTTTTTGAGGGGAATACCCGGCACCGGATCAGATGGGGGGGGTTGTAGTCTCCGAGCGGCTGTGACCCGGTCCCGTGCCCAGGGCGTCAAGCTAAGTGTTATGTGGCAGCTTTACAGATGTTACTAAAGTTCTTTTGTGTCGACTACGCCACCCGTTGTGATGCGGTCACTGTGGCCGCCGCTGCAGCAGGGTCCGCTGAGGCTGATGGTGGATGCGCAGCTTGGTGGGATAACCCCCAACGGGAGGGGTATAGCCTCAGAGGGGACAGGCGCAGAGGATGGGGGTTGTGGTGGTGCGATGCAGCCGGCAATGAAGACAGACTCGGGTTGTGCAGTTAAGGGTGTTTACTTACTGCTGATGTTGTACTGGTCACTCCAGCTGCTAGTGACCACCCGAGCCGTGCTGCGTCCACCAGGTCCTGGATCCGGCCAACCCCCAAACAAGTCCAGAGCGTGGCCCTGAGCTCTCCCTCTGTCCTTTCTTCAGCCGTCCCCACCAGTGATTCACCTAGGTCCAGCTCCCTCGGGCCTTCTTTTGGGACACCCTTGGCCCTGGGTTCCCTGACCCTGCATGTGGTGTGCCTTCGGGGTGAATGTGGTGGGTGACCGTGACAGACACTGCCCACGGTCTCCGGTCTCTGGCTGGGGAATGTCTTTGCCCCCACCAGCTTGGGTTCCGGTACCCTCTTGCTAACTCCTCACCCGGTGCTCTAATTTGGGTTCTTGGGTCCCTTCAGTCTTTCCCCTCTGGGTCTTTCTCTGCTCCACTCTCTCTCTCTCCAGGGCTGCTGTTTCCTTCTCTCTCCTCTCCAACTGACTTGTTCTCAGCGTCTGACCCTGATCTAAGTTGGTGCCCTCCTTATATATCCCTCTATGTGTGAGCTCAGGTGACCAGCACCCAATGAGCTCCTATCACTACCCAGACTGCTCCCCCTATCTGCCCCTACACTACATGGGATGTACCACCCCCCTCCCACTCCAGCCAGGAACAGGCTCGGTTGTACCTGCACATTTCTAAGTGGGAGTACCGTCGGCCTGCTCCCCTGGAATGGGATGTATGTAGTGCATGCAGTCTATCTGAGCTCAGTTCCACACTCCTTCCTTACCCGGGAGTGGAATATCACACCTCTGGGTTGAGGTGCAATACCCCTGTAGCAGCCGAATCCTCAGGGTGCTACATTCCCCCCTGGTAAATCACAGCACGTCCTCGGGCTGTAAGACATAAAACACCAAAACATACAAAATTTTTATATGAACATATAAAACATATAAACATTATATATATATAAAACTTTTTATATAAACATTCTCGTAGACTTCTCTTGTCTCTGGTTCCTCCTCCGGACACTGTGCAACGTGTGTCCGGGAAAAGTGCGACAGTCTCTTAGAAAAATCTGGTTTTCTTATAAAACCGGTAGGGGGCGCTTTAGGACGCGCAACTATATACAGGGGAAGTTGAAAGTTGGCCGCTCTCAGTCCTCGGCCAGTTAGAGGAAAGGGAATGGCTGCTCACAGTCCTCAGCCTGTAGGATGAAGGGGTTAACGGGTAAACAGTTCACTGGTCCCAACGGGGACTATTTTAGCAGCAACAGTTTCAGTTTCTATATACCCCGATTGGGTAACTATTTACAGCTCCTGCTCTGCCGCACTCAACGGCGTCTTCCTCCTGCTCTTTCTTTATATGATGTTTCTTCAGACCCGTCCGGGTCCTCTGGCTCCTCCTCCCCGTACCGCAACTCCTCCTCCGTCAAGCGGTGTACGTGGAGGGCGTAAGGTCCTTTGGCACACTTGTGCCGGGTGAAAGTGACCTCGTCTCCGACGTAGAGGTCACGGCCTTTGTGACCTTCCGGCAGGTGGGACTCGACGTCTCTGCGGGTCACAAAAACGTCACCGCGGTTGTTACGGTCCCGAATAAAGCCCCACCCATGCTGCGGGTTGAACTTTATCACTGTCCCGATGGTGCGGGGACAATGTGCTGCACGGGGGTTCCTCCTAGTCCGGCTCTTCTGCTCCGCGCTCTGGATTTGGGCCTGTTGTTCTCTGACCCGCCTCTCCTCCCGTTCTCTCTTAAACTCTGCCAGCTGTTGACGGCAACACTCTGTACGTTCAGCTGCGGCTGCCCGAGTTTCTCCGGTGAACCCCATCAAATCTTCTCCCGTGGGGTCCCACACGAATTGGGCTTCTGCTAGAGGAGGCGAGACCCGAGCCACGGGCTTCGGAGCCGGGATTAGGGGCTCACACAAGGGCCCAAGTCTTTGCTGCCGCTCCAGCTCAGGGTACCCTTCGGGCCAGATGAAGGGCCGCCCGTCCGGCCATGTGAGCTGGCCGAAGAGGTCCTCCCCCAGGTGTGGCACCTTAGGTATTGCGGGCGCGGGCGCAGTGGTGGTGGCGCCCGGGTTGCCCAGGCCTTGCGGCCAGGCCTGGGGCACCTGGAAGGTGAAGGGCACCGTTAGGACGGCGGCGCCCTGGGCTACCTGGCCTTGCGGCCAGGCCGGAGGCTCCGCGGAGGTAGGGGGCGCTGTTGGTGGTGCGGCGCCCGGGGGTACTAGGCCTTGCGACCAGGCTGGTGGTAATTCCTGCTTTGTCACGCTCCGGGTCGAGGCGCGTGACGTCACAGGGGTCGCTGCGGCGGCTTCCGGTCGGGGCCTAGTCCATGGCGGTGACATGGCGGCTACGGGCACAGCAGGGGGACTTTCGGGCTCTGCGACGGGGAGCTGGGGCAGGTAAGCGGTGTCACGGCTTGGGGTATAGGCGTCCCCTTTACCTGCCTCCATGCGTTCGGCTCCCTCCTCGGCGCCGTCTCCGGCCTTGGGTCCTCCCGCGCCATCCTCTGAGGCGGTCTGCTTCCTCTTCCAGGGTAGCGTGCTCCGTTGACTGGTCTCTGCTTGCTGGGCCATCTCCCGGCTCCACTCCGCCAGTATCTCGCGCTGTACTCGGGCCATCCTCCTTGCGAGGCCCTCCAGGGCAGTTTGTGCACACTCCCGGTCTCGGGGGAGCTGCGCTAGGATCTCCGCTAGACCTAGCGGGGTTGTGGACTCTAGCAGGCTCCTGACCATCGGGTCGGTGCTGCTCTGCTCTGCTTCCGGCAGGCTCCTGGCCAGCGGGCCGGTGCTGCTCTGCCCTCCTTCCTCGGTCTCTAGCAGACTCCTGGCCAGCGGGCCGGTGCTGTTCTGCTCTCTTTCCATCTCCGGGTGAGCTCCTCCGCTACTCCTTGTTAGACCTCTTGCCTCCGGGTGCGCTCGCTCCAGACTGCTCCAAGCGACACCCATCTTTTCTCTTCTCTTTCGTCTCCTCCCACTTCGAGGGCGGTCCCGGGGCAACTCGGTGACTGTCAGCTCCAGGGGGAGTTCTTTCACGCTGACAGACACCTCCAGCATCACAGTCTCTGTTGGTGGGGGCGGTTTCCACTTTTGGCGCCATTTTCTGTCCTGGCCCACGATGGGAGGTGGCCTCTTGCCCTCCTTTGGCACGCCCATAATGGCGTCCGCTGCTCTTCCAAGGCGGGAAATCTGCGGTTTTGGCGGGAAGCGTCGCCCAGTGGCGGGAAACTCTGCAGACGGCGGGAACAAGCTGGAAATGGCGGACAATCGGCGGGAAACGACTGGTGATGGAGTCCGATGGCGTGGACCCTCCGGAACCGGCAGGAGTCTTCTTTCTGAGGTAAACTTGCACTTTTCTTCAGGCACGCAGTACCCGGGTGTTGCGGGCACGTAATCCTGCCGACTACGCCAAAGTTGACGCGCCCCCTGGGACATATTCCTTTTTGAGGGGAATACCCGGCACCGGATCAGATGGGGGGGGTTGTAGTCTCCGAGCGGCTGTGACCCGGTCCCGTGCCCAGGGCGTCAAGCTAAGTGTTATGTGGCAGCTTTACAGATGTTACTAAAGTTCTTTTGTGTCGACTACGCCACCCGTTGTGATGCGGTCACTGTGGCCGCCGCTGCAGCAGGGTCCGCTGAGGCTGATGGTGGATGCGCAGCTTGGTGGGATAACCCCCAACGGGAGGGGTATAGCATCAGAGGGGACAGGCGCAGAGGATGGGGGTTGTGGTGGTGCGATGCAGCCGGCAATGAAGACAGACTTGGGTTGTGCAGTTAAGGGTGTTTACTTACTGCTGATGTTGTACTGGTCACTCCAGCTGCTAGTGACCACCCGAGCCGTGCTGCGTCCACCAGGTCCTGGATCCGGCCAACCCCCAAACAAGTCCAGAGCGTGGCCCTGAGCTCTCCCTCTGTCCTTTCTTCAGCCGTCCCCACCAGTGATTCACCTAGGTCCAGCTCCCTCGGGCCTTCTTTTGGGACACCCTTGGCCCTGGGTTCCCTGACCCTGCATGTGGTGTGCCTTCGGGGTGAATGTGGTGGGTGACCGTGACAGACACTGCCCACGGTCTCCGGTCTCTGGCTGGGGAATGTCTTTGCCCCCACCAGCTTGGGTTCCGGTACCCTCTTGCTGACTCCTCACCCGGTGCTCTAATTTGGGTTCTTGGGTCCCTTCAGTCTTTCCCCTCTGGGTCTTTCTCTGCTCCACTCTCTCTCTCTCCAGGGCTGCTGTTTCCTTCTCTCTCCTCTCCAACTGACTTGTTCTCAGCGTCTGACCCTGATCTAAGTTGGTGCCCTCCTTATATATCCCTCTATGTGTGAGCTCAGGTGACCAGCACCCAATGAGCTCCTATCACTACCCAGACTGCTCCCCCTATCTGCCCCTACACTACATGGGATGTACCACCCCCCTCCCACTCCAGCCAGGAACAGGCTCGGTTGTACCTGCACATTTCTAAGTGGGAGTACCGTCGGCCTGCTCCCCTGGAATGGGATGTATGTAGTGCATGCAGTCTATCTGAGCTCAGTTCCACACTCCTTCCTTACCCGGGAGTGGAATATCACACCTCTGGGTTGAGGTGCAATACCCCTGTAGCAGCCGAATCCTCAGGGTGCTACACCTTAAACCCCCCACACACAGTTTGATAAACTGACAGTCATTGCCCCTCTACAATTTCACCCCACAGTCCCTCCCAAACAATCACATTATGAAGACCCCAAAGTGCCTCCAACAAAGTATGATGCTTCCACAGTGTACCCCACACATTATTATGCTGCCACCCTGACCCCAACACAGTATAATATACCCATAGTGACCACCAACACAGTATAAAACCTCCCTCAACACCCCAACACAGTATAATGCCTCCCACAACCCCCAACACAGTATAATGCCTCCCACAACCCCAACACAGTATAATGCCAATCACAACATCCCAAAACAGTATATTGCCTCCCACAACACCCCAACACATCATAATGCCTCACACAACCCCCAACATAGTATAATGCCTCACACAACCCTAACACAGTATAATGCCTCCCACAAACCCCCAATACAGTATAATACCTCCCACAGCATGATGTCTCTAAGTGCCCCCACACAGTATCCATAAATTGCCCCACTCACACCGTATCATGACCACTACAGCCTCCCACACATTATAAAGATCTATCACAGCCCCCTACACACAATACAATGACCCGCAACAACCCTCACAAAGTATGATAGCCCCCACAGTTCCCTCACATAGTATAATTCTCAAAGTGTCCCCCACTGCAGTATAATGCCACCAACAGCTCCAAAACACAGTATAATATCTCCCACAGCATGATGCCTCATAGTAATACCCACACAGTAAGATGGCCCCACAGCTCCCCACATATGTACATGTATTTCACACATCAGAGTGTGGCTGTATGGAGCGGCTAAGGGGTTAGGTGGGATCGCTGCTGTTTACCCATTTAGATGCCACTGTCAATCTCTGACAGCGCATTTAAGTGTTGCGATCTGTAGATGGAGTTAATTCCAGAACCTGATGCGAACACAGGGTGCCAGTTTGTTGCTGCAATGGCAAATGGAGGCCTGCTAATGGCCACCGTCACCATCATCTTACCTTGAAACACATGCATATTCATAGGAGATTCTTATTTTTACTATAATTAACTATTGATATATTTACTATTTTACTGTTCTATATGTAGCAATACTAAAGAATTGCTGTATATAGTGCAAGCAATTAATCAATCACACATCATTAAATCTATTAAACTACAGAAATAAGTAAACAGTAGTTAAAAAAGTTTTATCCATCTTTTTTACCAGCCAAAATAAATAAAAGAAAATGGAAAAATACATATTTTTATTGCTGCCTCTATATAAGTCTAATCTATTAACCCCTTTACAACCTATGTCGTACCTATACGTCATAGATCGCCTCTCTCCCTTTGATGCGGACTCCAGCACTGAGCTGAAGCGCATGAAGCGCGTCACAAACCACGCCCATCGGCGATCCTGGCACATGATCATGGGGCGCTAATGGATTGGCATGACAGCCGGGAGTCTGCAGGAGACCCCCGTGCTTGTCATTGCATATCTGCTATGAACGCCGCCTCGTAGCCAGCTAAAGCCCTGCTATGTATAGCACAAGCGATCAGAAGATCCCATGGAGACTATTGAAGCAAGTAAAAACAAATGTTTTAAAAAATATTACAAAAATAAAAAAAATATAAAAGTTCAAATCACCCCCTTTTTTCCCCATTTAACCCCTTTAAAGCCCATGACGTACTAATACGCATCTGTGCCCTGGGCTTTAAGAGCCTGACCCGTATTAGTACGTCATGGCGATGGCGCGCGCACACAGGCTGTGCGGGCGCGATCGCCGCCGGGTGTCAGCTGATTGTCACAGCTGACACCCGATACTATGTGCAGGGAGCGGTCCTGCACCGATCCCAGCACATTAACCCCCGCAATGCTGCGATCGAAGTCGATCGCAGCATTGCGGAGGCAAGGGGAGGTGATCGCCGATACTCACCTCCTCTTCCGGCGTCCAGCGCTGTCTGCCGCGGCTTCCCGGGTGTTGCCATGACGACCCGATGTCGTCATGACAACATCCGGGTCACCAGACAGCAGGAAGATTGTTTGGACATGCGCAGTGCATCTCCAAACTATCTTCTCCCTGTCCAGCGCTGACAGCTTGCATGGCACAGGGATGGTGCTGCATTCCTGTGCCATGCAGGCGACCAGAATAAAAAAAGTGAAAGTCCCGTAGTGGGACAAAGTAAAAAAGTAAAAAAACTGTCTGAAAGTGAAAAAAAAAAAAAAAAAAAAAAATTGTAAAAATATTAAAAAAAATAAAAAAAATAATCCACTAAAAATAAAAATATAATGTACCCATCAATAAATATTATTATGAAAAAAAACAAACAAACAATAAAAGTACACATATTTGGTATTTCCGCGTCCATAACGACCTGACCTAGAAAACTGTTGCACTAGTTAACCCCTTCAGTGAACACGGTAAAAAAAAACAAAAAAAAACAAAGCAAAAAACAATGCTTTATCATCATACCGCCAAACAAAAAATGGAATAACACGAGATCAAAAAAACGAATATAAATAAATATGGTACCGCTGAAAACGTGATCTCATCCCACAAAAAACAAGCCACCATACTGCTACATCATCCGAAAAATCAAAAAGTTAGAGCTCTCAGAATAAAGCGATGCAAAAAAAAAATTTTTTCTATAAAATAGCTTTTACTGTGCAAAAGCGCCAAAACATAGAAAAACTATATAAATGTGGTACCGCTGTAAACATACTGACCCGAAGAATAAAGCTACCTTATCAATTTTACCACACGCGGAACAGAATAAAAAAATGTAAAAAAACACAATTCCTGAATTGTTGTTTTTTGTTTATTCTGCCTCCCAAAAATAGGAATAGAAAGCGATCAAAAAATGTCACGTGCCTGAAAATGGCACCAATAAAAACGTCAACTCATCCCGCAAAAAACAAGCCGTCACATGACTCTGTCTGCCAAAATATGGTGATGCAAAAACTAGATTTTACAAAATATGTGTCTTTTAGTGTGTGACAGCTGTCAATCATAAAAACCCTATATGATTCTGGTATCGCTGTAATCGCACCGACCCGAAGAATAAAGTAATCTCATCACTTATACCGCATGAGGAACGGCGTAAAAAATAAACGCTAGGGCTGTGGTTGTGCTAATGTTAGGGTTGGGGTTGTTTTTTTCTCCAATGTAAAAGAAAAAAAAAAAGATGACGATATGGCGACTAGTGTTGAGCGCAAGTGCTCGCTACTTGAGTTTGCATCGGGTGCTCGGGTATGCACTGAGTATCGCGGGTGCTCGAGTCTCCGCCCCATATGCCAAAAAAACCTCGCGGGGATTGCCTGCCATGCACGAGCGATCCCCACATGTTTTTTTGGGGGTGTCTAATAACCGTGAAACATGCGGGCGGGGACTCGAGCATTTCACTTGAGCACCCATGATACATGGTGCATACCTGAGTACCCGATGCAAACTCAAGTAGTGAGCACTTGCGCTCAAGAGTAATGACAACTTATTCAATATGATGACCTAATGTTATCAAATTCTGTGTCGTACCTCTGGGTTCAAAATGTTCGCTATACCCCTTAATAAAATCCTTGAGGGGTATAGTTTCCAAAATGGGTTCACTTGTGGGGGAGCTCCACTGTTTAGGCACATCAGGGGCTCTCCAAACGCGACATGGTGTCCGCTAACAAATTGAATGGAAAATTGGCTCAAATTGTTAGAGGACACCATGTTGCGTTTGGAGAGCCCCTGATGTGCCTAAACAGTGGAGCTCCCCCACAAGTGACCACATTTTGGAAACTAGACCCCCCCCAAAGGCACCTATCTAGATGCATAGTGAGAACTTGGAACCCCTAGGTGCTTCACAAATTGATTCGTAAAAATGAAAAAGTATATTTTTTCCACTTTTTCATTTTTACGAATCAATTTGTGAAGCACCTGAGGCTTCCAAGTGCTCACTATGCATCTATATAGGTGCCTTGGGGGGTCTAGTTTCCAAAATGGGGTCCCTTGTGGGGGAGCTCCACTGTTTAGGCACATCAAGGGCTCTCCAAACGCAACATGGCGTCCGCTAATTATTCAAGCAAATTTTACAATCAAAAAGTCAAATGGCGCTCCTTCCCTTCCGAGCCCTGCCGTGCGCCCAAACAGTACAGTGTTTTTTCCCCACATATGGGGTATCTGCGTGCCCAGGGGAAATTGCACAACAAATTTTGGGGTCCATTTTTTCCTGTTACCCCTGCGAAAATAAAAAAAATTGGGTCTAAAGTAACATTTTTGTGAAAAAAGTTAAAAGTTCATTTTTTTCTTCCACATTCCAAAAATTCCTGTGAAGCACCTGAAGGGTTAATAAAGTTCTTGAATGTGGTTTTGAGCACCTTGAGGGGTGGAGTTTTTAGAATGGTGTCACCTATGGGTATTTTCTGTCATAAAGACCTCTCAAAGTGACTTCAAATGTGATGTGGTCCCTAAAAAAATGGTTTTGTAAATTTTGTTGGAAAAATGAGAAATCGCTGGTCAACTTTTAACCCTTATAGCTCCCTAACAAAAAAAAATTTTGGTTCCAAAATTGTGCTGATGTAAAGTAGACATGTGGGAAATGTTATTTATTAACTCTTTTGTGTGACATATCTCTCTGATTTAAGGGCATAAAATTTCAAATTTTGAAAATTGCAAAATTTTCAAAATTTTCACCAAATTTCCATTTTTTTCACAAATAAACGCAAGTGATATCGAAGAAATTTTACCACAATCATGAAGTACAATATGTCATGAAAAAACAATCTCAGAATCAGGGGGATCCGTTGAAGCGTTCCAGAGTAATTACCTCATAAAGTTACAGTGGTCAGAATTGTAAAAATTGGCCTGGTCATTAACGTGCAAACCACCTTGGGTTGTAAAGGGGTTAATATAACACAATAAAAAAAATACACATTTGGTATCGCTGTTTTCAGAATCGCCCGATCTATTAATATATAAAAAGAATTAATCCGATTGGTAAAAGGTGTAATGAGCAAAAAAAATCAAAATGACAGAATTACGTTTTTTTGGTCGCCACAACATTGCAATAACAACAACAATAAAATGCAATAACAGTTAAACAAAACATTGTATCTATCTCAAAATGGTATCAATAAAAACATCAGCTTAGGGCGCAAAAATAAGGCCTCACACAGCCCCAGATCTCAAAAAATGGAGACGCTACAGGTCTCGGAGATTGGCGACATTTTTCTTTTTTACAAACTTTGGAATTTTTTTTACCACTTAGATAAAAAAGAAGCTATACATGTTTGGCATCTGCAAACTTGTAATGACCTTGAGAATCATAATGGGAGGTTAGTTTTTGCATTTAGTGAACATGGTCAAAAAAAAAAAAAAACAATTGTAGAATTGCACTTTTTTTGCAACTTCGATTTTTTTTAATGTTTTCCAGTACGCTATATGGTAAAACAAATGGTGTTGTTTAAAAGTACAACTAGACCTGCAAAAAACAAGCCCTCACATGGCCATAATGACGGAAAAATAAAGTTATGACTGGGAACAAGGGGAGCAAAAAACGAAAGTGCAAAAATGTAAAATCGCAAGGTGGTGAACGGGTTAAATATAACATTAATTAACTCACACAGTAAACACTGCAAAGAAAAATTAAAATGCCAGAATCTCTGTTTTGCAGCCACTACTGTCCCAGAAAAATGTAACACAAAGAGATGTATGTAACATTGTACCCTAAAATGGTAGCAATAAAAACAACAGCTCGTTCACAAATAATAAGCCCTCTTAAAGCTCCATAGACAGAAAAGAAAGTTTTGGGTCTTGTGAAAGATTTTTTTAAACCATTATAATATCTAAGAAGTATATAAATATATACAGTTATATGAAAAAGTTTGGGCACCCCTATTAATCTTAAGCTTAATGTTTTATAAAAACTGGTGTTTTTGCAACAGCTATTTCAGTTTGATATATGTAATAACTGTTGGACACAGTAATGTTTCTGCCTTGAAATGAGGTTTATTGTACTAAGAGAAAATGTGCAATCTGCATTCAAACAAAATTTGACAGGTGCATAAGTATGGGCACCTCACCAGAAAAGTGACATTAATATTTAGTAGATCCTCCTTTTGCAAAAATAACAGCCTCTAGTAGCTTCCTGTAGCTTTTAATGATTTCCTGGATCCTGGATGAAGGTATTTTTGACTATTCCTCTTTACAAAACAATTCCAGTTCAGTTAAGTTTGATGGTCGCCGAGCATGGATAGCCCTCTTCAAATGATCCCACAGATGTTCAATGATATTCAGGTCTGGGGACTGGGATGGCCATTCCAGAACATTGTAATTGTTCCTCTGCATGAATGCCTGAGTAGATTTGGAGTGGTGTTTTGGATCATTGTCTTGCTGAAAGATCCATCCCCTGCGTAACTTCAACTTTGTCACTTATTCTTGAACATTATTGTCAAGAATCTCCTGATACTGAGTGGAATCCATGCGTCCCTCAACTTTAACAAGATTCCCGGTGCCGGCATTGGCCACACAGCCCCAAAGCATGATGGAACCTCCACCAAATTTTACTGTGGGTAGCAAGTGTTTTTCTTGGAATGCTGTGTTTTTTTGCCGCCATGCATAACGCCTTTTTGTATGACCAAACAACTCAATCTTGGTTTCATCAGTCCACAGGACCTTCTTCCAAAAAGAAATTGGCTTTTCCAAATGTGCTTTTGCATACCTCAGCCGACTCTGTTTGTGGCGTGCTTGCAGAAATGGCTTCTTTCGCATCACTCTCCCATACAGCTTCTCCTTGTGCAAAGTGCGTTGTATAGTTGACTAATGCACAGTGACACCATCTGCAGCAAGTTGATGCTGCAGCTCTCTGGAGGTGGTCTGAGGATTGTCCTTGACTGATCTCACCATTCTTCTTCTCTGCCTTTCTGATGTTTCTCTTGGCCTGCCACTTCTGGCCTTAACAATAACTGTCCCTGTGTTCTTCCATTTCCTTACTATGTTCCTCACAGTGGAAACTGACAGGTTAAATCGCTGAGACAGCTTTTTGTATCCTTCCCCTGAACAACTATGTTGAATAATCTTTGTTTTCAGATCATTTGACAGTTGTTTTGAGGAGCCCATGATGCCACTCTTCAGAGGAGATTCAAACAGGAGAACAACTTGCAAGTGGCCACTTTAAGTAGCTTTCCTCATGATTGCATACACCTGGCTATGAAGTTCAAAGCTCAATGAGGTTACAAAACCAAAAAAAGTGCTTTAGTAAGTCAGTAAAAAGTAGGTAGGAGTATTTAAAACAAGAAAATGATAAGGGTGCCCATACTTAAGCACCTGTCAAATTTTGTTTGAATGCAGATTGCACATTTTCTGTTAGTACAATAAACCTCATTTCAAGGCAGAAACATTACTGTGTCCAACAGTTATTACATATATCAAACTGAAATAGCTGTTGCAAAAACACCAATTTTTATAAAACATTAAGCTTAAGATTAATAGGGGTGCCCAAACTTTTTCATATAACTGTATATATGTATATACAGTATATATATACATATATATATATACAGTACAGACCAAAAGTTTGGACACACCTTCTCATTTAAAGATTTTTCTGTATTTTCATGACTTTGAAAATTGTACATTCACACTGAAGGCATCAAAACTATGAATTAACACATGTGGAATTATATACTTACCAAAAAAGTGTGAAACAACTGAAAATATGTCTTATATTCTAGGTTCTTCAAAGTAGCCACCTTTTGCTTTGATGACTGCTTTGCGCACTCTTGGCATTCTCCTTTTGAGCTTCAAGAGGTAGTCATCGGAAATGGTTTTCACTTCACAGGTGTGCCCTGTCAGGTTTAATAAGTGTGATTTCTTGCCTTATAAATGGGGTTGGGACCATCAGTTGTGTTGTGCAGAAGTCTGGTGGATACACAGCTGATAGTCCTACTGAATAGACTGTTAGCTGCTTTTTTCTTGCCATAATACAAATTCTAAGTAAAGAAAAATGAGTGGCCATCTTTACTTTAAGAAATGAAGGTCAGTCAGTCCGAAAAATTGGGAAAACTTTGAAAGTGTCCCCAAGTGCAGTTGCAAAAACCATCAAGCGCTACAAAGAAACTGGCTCACATGAGGACCGCCCCAGGAAAGGAAGACCAAGAATCACCTCTGCTTCTGAGGATAAGTTTATCCGAGTCACCAGCCTCAGAAATCGCAGGTTAACAGCAGCTCAGATTAGAGACCAGGTCAATGTCACACAGAGTTCTAGCAGCAGACACATCTCTACAACAACTGTTAAGAGGAGACTTTGTGCAGCAGGCCTTCATGGTAAAATAGCTGCTAGGAAACCACTGCTAAGGATAGGCAACAAGCAGAAGAGACTTGTTTGGGCTAAAGAACACAAGGAATAGACATGAGACCAGTGGAAATCTGTGCTTTGGTCTGATGATTCCAAATTTGAGATCTTTGGTTCCATTTTGTGCGATGCAGAAAAGGTGAACAGATGGACTCTACATGCCTGGTTCCCACCGTGAAGCATGGAGGAGGAGGTGTGATGGTGTGGCGGTGCTTTGCCGGTGACACTGTTGGGGATTTATTCAAAATTGAAGGCATACTGAACCAGCATGGCTACCACAGCATCTTGCAGCGGCATGCTATTCCATCCGGTTTGCGTTTAGTTGGACCATCATTTATTTTTCAACAGGACAATGACCCCAAACACACCTCCAGGCTGTGTAAGGGCTATTTGACCAAGAAGGAGAGTGATGGGGTGCTGCGCCAGATGACCTGGCCTCCACAGTCACCAAACCTGAACCCAATCGAGATGGTTTGGGGTGAGCTGGACCGCAGAGTGAAGGCAAAAGGGCCAACAAGTGCTAAGCATCTCTGGGAACTCCTTCAAGATTGTTGGAAGACCATTTCCGGTGACTACCTCTTGAAGCTCATCAAGAGAATGCCAAGAGTGTGCAAAGCAGTCATCAAAGCAAAAGGTGGCTACTCTGAAGAACCTAGAATATAAGACATATTTTCAGTTGTTTCACACTTTTTTGTTAAGTATATAATTCCACATGTGTTAATTCATAGTTTTGATGCCTTCAGTGTGAATGGACAATTTTCATAGTTATGAAAATACAGAAAAATCTTTAAATGAGAAGGTGTGTCCAAACTTTTGGTCTGTACTGTATATATATATATATATATATATATATATATATATATATATATACACTCCCTGACAGAAGTTATGTCGCTTATCCATGTTATGTAAATGAAAGCTTATAACCTGATGTTAAATTCATCCATTGTTTTTAAAAATTACTCTTTTGAAAGCTGAAACCCTCCCAAATTTGGTTTAGGTTAAGAAAATAAATTGGCATCAATGCTGAAATATTGATCATTTAATGAACACAGAATGGTCAGATTTTGGCAAAACAAAAGTTTTGTCGCCCACAGAAAGTAATGTGATTTCTCAAACAAATAATTATCTTAAAATACAAATATATGTGGCGTAACATTGGTGAATGGAGTTGTGGTGCTATTAGAATCATATCTAATATATTGTGTGACTTCCATGAGCTTGAAGGACTGCATCCATACGGTTCAACAATGATTCATACAATTTATTAATGAAGTCATCAGAAATAGCAGAGAATGCAGTCTTACATGCCTCCCAGAGGTCATCTAGATTCTTTGGTTTTGTCTTCCAAGCTTCCTCTTTCATCCTACCCCAAACATGCTCAATGATGTTCATGTCTGGTGACTGGGCTGGCTAGTCCTTCAGCACTTTCATCTTTTTTGCCTGGAGGAACTTTGTTGTAGAGATGGATGTATGAGATGGAGCACCATCCTGCTGCAGAATTTGACCCCTTTTATGATTTGGAATGTAAGAGGTAGCTAATACTTCTTGATATTTTAGGCTATTGATATTGCCTTTCACCTTGCAAATGTTTCGCACACCCCATACTGAATGTAACCCCAGACCATGATCTTTCCACCACCAAATGTAACTGTTTTCTGGGTGTATTTTGGATCCATACAGGCTCCAGTAGGTCTCCTGCAGTATTTGCGGCGGCTGTGGTGTAATTCTACTGAAGATTCTTCAGAGAAATCGACCTTCTGCCACTTTTCCAGCGTCCATCTGTTTAGCAGGCTGTGGGACTTTGCAAATGCCACACAGTTTTTTTATTTGCCTTTTGTTTAGTGCTGGCTTCTGGGCACTGATTCGACCATGGAGGCCATTTCGAGACAGAATCCTACAAACTGTTCTAGTTGACACAGGGACTTGAGGTGACCAGGCCTGTTGGAGCTCTGCTGCAGTGGAAGAGGGGCTTGCTTTGGATTTTCTAACCAACAAACGTTCCTCCTGAGCAGTTGTCTTGCGGGGTCTGCCAGACCTGGGCTTGTCAAACACATCTCCAGTCTCTTCAAATCTTTTTTTAATTCTTTGTACTTCGCGCTGAGACACATTAAAGGTGCCAGCCACATCTGCAGTGGATCTGGTCTTCAGCCTCTTGATAATGAAGGCTTTGGTCGCAGGGTGGATGTTTGGCTTGTTGTCAGAGCTCAAGTTGCAGTTCAAGTGAAGGTCTGGGGTGCTGGGTTTCTTTTTATACACACCCACTAATTAACTAATCATTTACTGAGCACTGGTGAGGATGTAAACTAGGATTGGATGCATTATATGACCAGGTGACAAAACTTTTGTCTTGCCAAAATCTGACCATTCTGCGTTCATTAAATGATCAATATTTCAGCATTGATGACAATTTATTTTCTTTACCTAAACCAAATTTGGGAGGGTTTCAGCTTTCAAAAGAGTAATTTATAAAACCAATGGATGAATTTAACGTCAGGTTATAAGCTTTTATTTTTCATAACATGGATAAGCGACATAACTTCTGTCAGGGAGTGTATATATATATATATATATATATATATATATATATATATATATATATATATATTGTAATGCAGCTGCTTGCGGCATTACTGTAATGGTCCAGGGTGTGTTTTGGCCGACCATGTACCTCCCCCAGGTGACTGGTCATATGACTGTGCCATCACACAGGTCCTGTGCACACAGAAGGTCTGATCACATGACTGTGACATGAGCACAGGGCCTGTGTGTGCACTGGAAGATATATAAACCCTGGTAGTTTTGAGACAGGGTGTGTAAGGCGTGAGGCCTGTTCCCGTGTGGGACACCGTTAGCCTGGAGAGGCTTAGTGAGGCCTAGAGAGGCCTGATGAAGCCTGGTGAAGCCTGAAAGGCAGAGGCTGGATCCGTATGTGTAAAGGATTCCAGTAGCCTTGGAGGGCCAGAGGCTTGGAAGGCAAGAGTCCTGGAAGGCAGAGGCTGGTTGTGAGCTGAGACAACATACCAGTAGCCTTTGAAGGAACGAGGGCTGGAGACCCCCATCTGGGAAGCTGTAAAGCCACAGTGGTGGCAGAACAAAACTGACTGAAGCAGCTAAAACCCGGCAAAGGTAAAACACTGCATTATATGGACGTTGCTATAAGTGACTTTGCTGGAGGCTGTAACTGGAGCCAAGTGGGCCTGTCTGCCACTTGAAAGGCTCCTGGACATTATATGTAATATGTCGGCGAGCCACTGAGTTGGACTCGGTTATAGCAGTTATGAAGTAAAACAAACTGCTGGATTGTGAAATACTGGAAAACGTGGCTGGTGTGCTTTAATTGACCCGTTGCAGCGAGTGTCCCCCAGCATGATGACTAGCGCTGCCTTACAATATATATGTATATATATATATATATATATATATATATATATATATTGTGTTACTGCAATCATACTGCTCTGAAGAATAATGTTCCAAGGTCATTTTTATTTTGCACTGTAAAAACAAACCCCCCCCAAAAATGGTGAAATTTTTTTTTAATATTTTAAGTACATTATATGGAACAATGAATGGTGTTATTTAAAATTATAACTTGTTCCAAAGTAGAAAAAATCTTCAAAGACCAAATAGTCCACTGTTCACTACTTGACAGCCCTAGCTTAATGAATACAGGACCCCAATGAAAACATCAAAAAACAGTGGCCCCTTCTTCCCACTGCGGCGCCGTTCCAGCCATGTCGGATTCCGCACTGACAAGATAATAAAGTCTGCAACCAACCAGCTGCAATTACTGGCTGCAGTGCAGACTTTACAACAAGTAAAGTCACTCTTTGGGAACAGACATCACTGAACGTGTGAATGTGGCCTTTCAAGAGCAGCAAATTGATGTAATTTTACCAAAACCTCGTCCGCTAGCTGCAAAAAAAAAATCTGTGAGGAATCTGAGTGGAAGCGCCTCTGCAGTGTGGATCTTTTATTTGTTGCTTGTCGATGTATGCCTTTCAGTTTTCACTGGGGATTTCATTTTTTTCCATGCAGGTAACTCATGCAGATTTGTTGTGTATTTTATTGTGGATTTTTTTATGTGTGAAGTAAAAAAAAGTCATCCACTAAATACTTCGCTGACAATGGTGTCTACTTAACAAAATGCGCCAAAGTTTTCATTTTAATATTTTTCCTAAAAAACTGAAATGATCAAATATATGATTTTTATACAAATTGGAAATTGTCTCTTCAGAGAGGTAGATGACCAGAACACTAGTGCTACCTACAGGAAGTAGCAATCCTAAAAGTCAATAGTGACCCTTTAAAAGCCTTGTCACATGACTTAGGATATAAGACAGAACCAGAAACTCAATTTGCAGACACTGTGTTTCGGGTTACTGCCCCTCGTCAGTGCAAAGTGTGAGTTCTGGTTTGACTGGGTGAGAGGCGTCACACCGTATCTAACGGGTAACATTTCTCCTTGCAGAGAGTGACATGTTAAGCATTTCAAGGTGAGGAGACTTTTAAAGCAGCAATGCTCCTCTGGGAGGAGCATTATGGCTTTAAAAGTCTCCTCACCGTGACAAGCTTAACATGTCGCTCTCTGCAAGGGAGAAATGTTACCCCTTAGATATTAGACGAATCGGAAAAGAAACAATTGCTTTTTTTTAGAGGAATGAAGTCTTTATCAAGTAAGTAGTAAGTCATGTGCTAAGTCACTTTATTCTATGTTCTTGAAAACTACAGGAAAATAAATCAGTCATCCTTACATTATGAAGTCAGATCAGCAACGATTCCTATATAAAGCATTTACTGACATTGTCTGGACGAGCGATCTCCATAACCCCACACAATACGGTGAGTCAGTGGTCCCTGAGAAACCTGCACAATGGTATGAATCAGTAGTCATTATGTGACAGAACACATTTCAGTGAGTCAGTGCTGCCTCGCTCACAGACGGAGCTCAGTGCTGCATGTCTGTGGATACTGAACAGCAGACAAGTGTGAGAAGTAGCGAAAAACAGCTAAAGGGGCAAAAAGACAAAAAACACAGCAAACACTTACATACAAAGTAAACAGTTTGCCTCAGAGTAGACATGGGTAGAGAAACTGCACTAATAAAGTTAGGCTCTGTTCACATGTAAACTAGGTATTTCTGTTTTTGAATCCATTTTGGAATTGTAAAATAATCCAGTGCATTATCTTTGAATGGAGATGGAAATGTCCTAAAATCTTCCGTTTAGCTGCAATCCGTTTTTTAATTAAATCAAAAAACGTCTGAACAACTTTTTTGTCCGTCCAAAAAACGGATTTCAACTAGATCCGTTTTTGGTAACATTGAAGTCTATGGGAAATCAGATCTGCCATGAAATTGGATCGTAACGGATGGTCATCTGTTAGGTTTAAAAACGTTCATGGATCAGTTTTTTTGCGTTGTGCATGCCAAGAAATATATATGTGTTAACAAACACCTCAAGTAAAAACCAAAACTGTTTAAAAAGAAGGAAAAAAACAGACTGATGCAAAACCAAAATCAAAGTGTCCATTTTTAAACATCCGTTTTTTTTTTTTAAAGACATCCATTCAAAAACTGAAACTTTGATTTTAATTTGCATCCATTTTTATCTCATTTGTAAGATATCAAACAGTTTTTAATACTTTGATCAGTTACAAATGTAAGTGTGTACATTAGGAATAGCACTATTTCTGACCATTATATAACAATATATGATTATATATTCCACATCTTCCCCTCTATAGGCTCTCACCCTTAAATTGCAATTGACTCTGAGCTGGTAGGTGAAGACTAGCTGCTGTGATGTTTTCCGTACACAGCACAGCATGCAGAGAGGAATTCCTGCTCTTCAGTCCTAAACTACCAGAATCAGCAGCAATTTTCCCCAGTTGATGGCTTCACGTCAGGACCTAGATACTCAATACCAGATGTCACATACTTCTTGGATTTGGTCTCTTCTCATATCCCCCTGTGTTTTTATATTTTGTATGTATTTTATTTCATTAATAAACTTTAGAATTTTAAAGATTTCTTAGTTCACTCTATTTGCCTTGGGCGCATACCGATGTATGTACTTATACAGGCATTAAGATATAATAGTTATTGAATTACAATTCTGCCTATTAGATAAGATGACTAATTAAAGGGACATCATTTTCATCGATTCAATTCATTTTTATTTGTTCCTGAAATCCCCTTTGACTTGAGTGCCTGTGCTTTCTCTGCACCCCAAAAACTATACCACTTTCCACAATATTTTTCCAATTTTAAACATTTTTTCCTATTTCCCAGTCTGATCTTCCTCATCTCCATCTGAATGAACATTCCTGTTTTTTCCCTTCTCCTCCTACAGACCTTCTCTCACCTCCCTCTCTACGCTACAGCATGACCTTCTGTGTACTGAATCTGCCCTCAAGTGCTGGCTGCGCTGTGTTAATGTCTGACTTCTCTTCCCTATTAATCATCGTCTGGTACCTCTCCAGGTATCTGAAAAATGCAGCAATAACAAGGAATTCCCCTCATCCCTCTAGGCGTGGGGACAGCATACACACGGTGGGGGTCTGCAATCCCAGGGGCACTAATGTCTATGAACACTTTCACTGTGAAAGCCACAGAAGCCTTCAGATTACAGCTAACTTTACAACACATGACTCTGCTCTGATACTGGGATCCTCATTTAAAAAAAACTTCTGACACTCCTGCCAACATTTCTGTGCCCTTCCCAGATTCACATTTCAGTTATTATTGCCAATTTTCAACTCAATTAATTATAGAGTGTGAAAACAGCCGACTCTGCTTTCATCTAAGGAGATAACATATCAGAGAGCTAAGAATCAGACTAAAGGCAATACTTGTACAATCAGACACAATTCATTCAAAAACTTCCCGCATTTCAAAGAATTGTTTGCCTAGAGTCTATAATATTTTATTATTCATTAAACCATCATAATGCGTCTCTTCTGTGAGATACAAAATCTCAGCACAATGTGGAAAAGTAGATGAGGCAAACTAGGCAACTGGCTAGGGCATCTATTTACATGGGGCATTCATTGCTAAGAAGAACCCAATGCACAAATAAAATCCACCAAAGTGTTGTATAGTGATATTATTTTGGAACTGAACTGCAGTATTATGATGAAACTATATAGCAGTATTTTTTATATATCAGTAAATTCTTGACACTATATGGTGTTATTGTGCAGGCTGAAATTTCAACAGGTGGCTAAAATCTAAAATGGCAAGTGGGAAGCAGGGCCATGCTTGTTGACCAGAGAGCCCCTCCTCCCCAGTGCTGACTTCAGCCCCAGTGAGCAAGAATTATTTCCTTGGGAGCAAATGCATGGACATTAAGACCCTCAGATGAGCCACGGAGCAGGGTTGTCATACTGAATACCTTTACCTATGATTGGTTTTGGTAAAAATTAGAAATTCTTCTCAACATCAAGTGGTGGATGCAAAATCACTGTACTTACTATCTTCCTTCCCTTCTGCGATCTCCACTTCTACATATTAAAGGGAATCTATCACCAAGTTTTTGCTAACCTATCGGAGAGAAGCATGATATAGGGGCATAGACCCTGATTACAGTGATGTGTCACTTACTGGGCTGCTTACTGTAGTTTTTAATAAAATCACTGTTTTATCTACCGCCAATATACCAGTTCTCTTAATACTGAGCTCTGTATAACCCCACCCACACCACTAACTGGCAGCTTTCTGTGTACACTGTGCATAGGCAGAAATCTGCCAACCAGTGGTGGGGCGGAGTTATGCAATAAGGCAGCAGGTTTACAAATGACAATCTCCTGGTGATAAAACAGTGACTTTATCAAAACTAGAGCAAGCAGCTTAGTAAATGACACAGCACTGGAATCAGGGTCTCTGTCTCTACATTGTGCACTTCAATTCAAAATTTCCTACTGTTCCGTCTCTACTCTAACTTTGTTTTGTTTTTCTTACTTCTGATGACAATTAATTTAAGTTTCCCAGCATGCACTGGGTATTCTCAAATGGATTGCCATCGGGGGACAGGGTCTGCTGTCACTCCCGCTGCTTTCTCTTCCTCCAAGAAATGGAGTGTCACTGGGGGACCTTGCCGTAGTTACTTACCACTGCTTTGTCACGGCCATCCCTTGGTAACATCCTGTTTCAGTAGCAGTGATGTAGACATGACTGCAGCTTCTCTCACACCGCCCCGCATCTTCAGTCCACACCGCTTCTCTCCCTACCACATTGCTCTCTGAAAGGGTTCGGCGATAGAGGCAATGTGAGCTGAATATGCAGGCAGTTGCGGTCATTTCTACAACACCGCTAGTGAAACAGGATGTCATCAGGGGCGGGGCGGCGAAAGAGGCTGTGGTAAGCGACTGCAGCGCCAACCCCTCATGATGCTCCATTTCAGGGAGGAAACAAAGGAACAGTGGGAGAGACAGGAGCTCCATACCTTGATGACAATGAGTTTGAAAATACCCAGTGCATGCTGGGAAATTCAAACAAATCATCATCGGAAGTAAAAAAAAACAAAAAACCCCAGAAAGTTAGAGAGGGAACGGTAGTAAATTTTTGAATTGAAGTACATTAGAAAAGATGTTAGATTATTATATTGAATAGTTAGACATGCAGTATGAAATTCATTGTTAGTTTCGGGCAACCCCTTTAATTTTAGCTGTCAGTTGGGTGAGACCCTGAGCAGCTAATAGACAGTACTGGGAATCCTAATAAGTTAATAGCTCTGGGCCACCCTTACACTGGATTCCAAGAGCCAGGTGGAATATACAGTACAAGCAGTTGCCTGGCACTAGTAACACAGATAAAGCTCCGGCTAGACAGTTCATAGTGCTTTCCCTAGAAATAAGCATGCGGAGGATGTGGGGAAAAAGTGAGCACTCCCTGTAGTATATACTTACTTGCTAAATATTAATATTATTTATACTTTAGATGTCTGAACTGGTATCTAAAATACATAACATTTGGCACAGAAGATGAGCCATCATATTCTAGCACCATGAATGTCTTATGTTATTATATTCTATAATCTTATTGGCCTGGTACATAATACTTTATAATAAATATCCAGATTAAGGATAGCACATATTACATAGAAATTCAGAGCAATTAATATATATAAATATATATACAGTTATATGAAAAAGTTTGGGCACCCCTATTAATCTTAAGCTTAATATTTTATAAAAATTGGTGTTTTTGCAACAGCTATTTCAGTTTGATATATGTAATAACTGTTGGACATAGTAATGTTTCTTGTAAACCTATAAGAAAAGCTAGCAATCAAAATTTAAACATCCAAGAAGAAGAGAGAGAGATGTAATAAAGATAATGCTGATGTATAGAAAGAACATCGCCCTCAGTAATTAACGGCCAGAGATATAGCTGTTATTGCAAAATACTGTATCTTTATTAAATAAAATACAACATGTAATATATAACAGTAAAAAACAAATAAGAGTGACTAGGATGAGAGACCCAATAGGGGTTAAGATCGAAAAAAACCCTAAAAGAGAAAGGAAAACCTTAACCCAATTGCAGGTGTAACTCCATAATTAATACCCAGGTGTTATACATAATCAGGCAATGTGGTCAGAGTCCGACTTGTTGGGGAGACACCTAGGCTATGAATCTGAGTTTGATCAAAAGATGCAGCAAGCAGATAAAAGTGTCTAAAGTGATCTGCTTAAAATAATCAGAATAGCCACACATTACCTTGTGACATAATGATGACCGGGTAAGAGAAGTCTGCAAAGGGGAATGAATAGCGCGCCTCGACGCGCGTTTCACCGAAGTGGCTTCGTCAGGAGCACTTTTTTTGGTTTTGTAACCTCATTGAGCTTTGAACTTCATAGCCAGGTGTATGCAATCATGAGAAAAGCTACTTAAAGTGGCCACTTGCAAGTTGTTCTCCTGTTTGAATCTCCTCTGAAGAGTGGCATCATGGGCTCCTCAAAACAACTGTCAAATGATCTGAAAACAAAGATTATTCAACATAGTTGTTCAGGGGAAGGATACAAAAAGCTGTCTCAGAGATTTAACCTGTCAGTTTCCACTGTGAGGAACATAGTAAGGAAATGGAAGAACACAGGGACAGTTCTTGTTAAGGCCAGAAGTGGCAGGCCAAGAAAACATCAGAAAGGCAGAGAAGAAGAATGGTGAGATCAGTCAAGGACAATCCTCAGACCACCCCAGCTTTCTCCCCAGCTAATTCTTCTGTTTTCCATTAGGTCTATGACATCAAATGATTGAAAACTGAGGAGGTCAATTTTCCCTGTATGAGTCAAACCTCACATCACAAGTTCCTGGCAGGGGGAGGAGGAGCAGTTGAGTCAGGAGTTGAAGAGGGGGGTGATAAATGCAGGGACAAGAAACTTCCTGTTTCTACACAGAGCAGCGAAAACAGAAGAATTAACTGGGTAGAAAGGCAAAATGAGCAATTGTAAGTACACAGTGCTATATATTATGATGATTGCAATATAATAAGAGGAAAAAAAACTTTGATGTGTGTGCTTTTTTTAAATAAAGGAATTAATCAATGGGGTAGATTGTTAAAGGAATATAGCTGCTTACTTAGAGGGCCACATCTCTCAATGGGTTATGTTGACTATTATGGCTCAGCTCTCTTGAATGAACAACTTTGTACAGCATTTTTTAATTGTTTCTTTGCTTCCTGAATGCAAAATTCTAAAGCTTTTTAAATGGTCCTCTTTTACAATTCACTGCAATTTTTGTTGTTGTGGAATCTTTGAAACCCGTTCACAAGGCTGGTGTTAGTGCTGCTTGTGACATAGATCAGGCAGCACATTGTTTCAGGCTGTGTTGTTTTTCTCAGTTCTCTCACTCCCTGGAGAGGGGAGAAAGCATTTAAGTCTTCAAGGAGAGTGGATCTGACTGGCTGTATACCACCAATTGTGTATATAGAGAGGAAAGCACACAGAAGTCTAAAAAGACTTATCAGTCTAAAAAGAGAACAGAGCTGGGCTGTAGAAGGAAAAACCAGTACATGAATGAAGCTGCGTTAATACATAAGAGCTAGCAGCAGCACCCTGGACACACATATCCAGCATGTATTACTATAAGGAAGGACACAACCACAACATACAATTCTTAAGCTAGGAGAAAGTTGTTCAACTACAATAGGCGGGGAAGGGGAACATCTGTAAATGATTGAATTAAAAAGATTTCTCCTTATTTTTTTGATAACTTTTTTTAACTCAGAGAAATCACTATCTTTTATGTCAAAGAGGAAGAAGCAGAAAAATTAAGTGTCTTGACTAAAGTTGATACATTACACTATAACAACACGGGCATTGCCAAAATCCTAGGTGGAATCTAGAAGCACTGGTTTACTCACGTTCATGGGTCTCACTTTAGCCCCAGTCCCCAAATAATTAGCGAATGAGACTGAAACCACTGGGAGCCCTTCTTATTTCTCTAATTGTTCTCTTGTTAAAAACATTATAGCTAAAATTCCTTTTAATTATAAAGGTATAACATACATTAAAAAAAATGAATTAAAGCACCTCAAGTGCTTCCTAAACTTGTGTTAATGTAGTCCCTTACTGCATTAAGTAGTTATCTTAGAATGTGCTATTGACTTGCTTCAATAATGGATAATGTGAGAATGCAAAGCCTACAGATTTTCCAGTGTTTCATGGAAACTCTTTGCGTGTGGGCGATTGCTCGAGCCCAGTGTAGGAGAGGAATACCAATAATAGGGGGACAAGTTTGTAGGGAATTTCCTGACCCTATAAATAGTTACTAGCACAGTCCCAACAGGAAAGCCTGAGTTCATCTAATTAAACAGGCATATCTCTTGTCTCTTTTAACTTCCTTTTCTCTGTTCACTCTTAAGAAATTTGAAGAACTGAATCCAACATAACCCCATATACCATACAGATCTATAAAGTATAATGTGTTTTATAGGTAAATAAGTTGAAAAAAAAAGTCCCTTATGAGCGAATTTATGTTTCATGTGTTAACATAAGCATTAACTGGTGCTCGGTGAATTTAATAATAAATACAGTTATTATTGAAATAGGGCAATCCCTCCAAAGATGACCATCAAATGGGAATGTGCATTAGTTGTCTGTACATGTTCATCTGGTCCCAAGAAGATTTTAATGTGTAAAGTGACAAATGTTGAATTCCTCCAGCCATGGTTGGCTCTTTTGTGAATGAATCACTATATAGCATGTTTGAATGGAGATGAAGAAGTGTTAGTACTTCAAAAGACTGCCTGGCAATACTAGGGAACCCCTTTAATTGTAAAGGGTACAAGTTTTTGGATAACTTTTGGGAAGTCTTTTTTTTCCTGCTGCTCTTGACGACCATAAAATAACCACAACTGAGATAAAGAATGACTTTAAAGTGTAAATCCCCTTAGGACTCATTCACTGCTGTTATTTATGATGTTCTCCACTTTTGTTCTGTTTGAAAAGAAAAAATAATAAATTAAATGAAAATAAAAAGGGGAATTGATAAAATCGGAAAGAAGAAGCATGACGCACAGACCCACCCGGCCAATAGAGCCTGAGTAACCAAGCTCTTAGTTTAGTTATGTTTGCAGCATATGGCAGATAAAAGTTACAAGAGGGTGGTAAAACGGGAATGTATATCAATTCTAAAATTCCCTCATTATAAATTGTTCCCATACAGTGTTTGTACATGAGCAGTGAGACTATTTTTTGCCATTACAAACCTTTTTTTTGCATCTATTAATACCCTTACCCCTCTGCAAACCCTGTTAAGCTGCATTTACGATCGTTTACTGTAAACAGGCACATGAGCAAAATGCTTGTTCGTCCGGTGAAATAATCTTTTGGTTTGCCCAAAAGTTCATCGGCAGCACACAATCTTATGTAAACAGGACCTGTGTTGCTGAGAACAATGGCAGCCTATGCGCGCTCAATGATCTTTTACAGATCTTTCAGCACACATCTGAAGAGTTTAGTCTGTGTAAACATGCTATTAAACGACCAATGATCAGCAAACAAGCAGCTGATTAGCAATCGTTTAGTGCCGCTGATAGACTAGTCTAAACCGAGCTTTAGAGCTGTGGTGAGTGTAGTTTCTTTCATTCAGAGCTAGAGTTCAGTTTGCTCTCTTAGCCCTATATATCTAAATACTCTGGTAAGGACAAAGTGACTTTTTAGTGCCTCCTAGCATGCAGCATTGAGGGCTGGGAAGTATCATCTGTGTGTGTGCGCCTCACTCTGTTTCTCTCCTTCCTACTTTTCCTTTCTCCGTAGACTTCTATGAGCACCATTCCTAAACTGAACTCAGAGGGCCGATCTACCTTCTCTGTTTCACATAAGATTTTGTACCAATGAATTAAAGTGAATTAAAGATTTTTTCCACCTAATCTGAGAGGAGCATCATGTAGAGATAGAGACCCTGATTCCAGCAAAGTATCTCTTACTGGGCTCCTTGCAGTAGTTTTTATAAAATCACTGTTTTATGAGCAGGAGATTATCACTAGAGAACTAGTAAACCTGCTGCCATGTAGTCCTCCATATTCATGGGTTCTGTATAACCCCACCTCCACCACAGATTTCCAGCATTCTGCCTATGCACAGTGTACACAGAAAGCTGCCAATCAGTGGTGTGGGCGGGGCTAGAGAGAGAGCTCAGCATTCAGAGAACTGCTAGATCTGCAGAAAAAAACAGTGATTTTATCAAAACTACAGCAAGCAGCCCAGTTGGTGATATATCGCTGGAATCAGGGTCTCTGCCCCTATATCGTGCTGCTCTCAAATGGAGCAGCAAAAACCTATTGAAAGACTCTCTTTGGAGAATGAGTAACTAGTGCAGGAAGCAGGAGGTATGAGGAGAGGAGTCTGATACCTGGAGAAAGAAGCATTTTTCTATAATACGATGTATTTTACAATTTCCTATTACTACGTGTACTACTAATTTATATAAAAAATGATAGTTACAATATACAATAAACATATACACAGTAAATTAAACACAAATCTATTATTCTAGTATGCTTTAGGCTATGTCCGCACAAAGCTTAGATTTTTCCTCTTGCATATCTTACCGCAAATCAGCAACAAATTTATAACAAAATCTGCATTTGTTACACCGTACTGCAGATTTGAAATTCTCAGCATGCTTTGATTTTCATGATATTTCTTTTCTATTATATGTGGATGAGGATTATAAAGCTCCATTCACTGGTACTGTTCTATAGTATGCTGCAGAATTGAGATGCACAATAGGATAGATCTCATTTTCTATGCAGCATACCAATCTGACATGGCATACAACACAGTCTATTAGTCTGAAAATGTATCTAACATACTGTATCTGCAAATCATTCCATGCTGTTTCAAAGAATAGCTGCTTTAGGGCTACTTTTACACTTATTTCAGTCTACACTTCCTTTGTAATGCTCCAGGCACATACATTGAACATGTTGCAAATTTCAGCGTTCAGCAGAATCTGCACCCTGACATTGTGGGAGAATTAACTGTTTTACTTGGGACATACAGGAACCATTAATTACATAATCACAACATAGAGGATTACAAGAGAGAACTAACACATACAAACCTGAGATGTCACACAATACAGTCTAGAGAGGAACTACACACATATCATCATTCCGTAACAGTTAAAGGGAATTTGTCAACAGGTTTTTTCTATGTAGCCTGAGGACAGCATGAGGTAGGGGCTGAGGCACTGAGTTCAGTGATGTGTGACTTATTAGGCTGTGAGCTGAGTGTTTTATCAGTAGGAGATAATCACTGCCTGGACTGGTGCCTGCATGCATCCTGGTCCGCCCCCGCTCCCACCACTGATTAGCAGCTTACTGTCAATATACAATGTACAAAAAAAGCTATGGTGTGGACGGGGTTAGCTTACTGAGCTCTGCTACATGCTGCATCTAAAAACTCTGATTGTATCACAACTGCTGCACCCAGTAAACTAAGTGATACATCACTGGAATCAGGGTCTATGCACCTACATTATGCTGTTCTCAAATGAAGTAGCAAAAACCTGCTGACAGATTCCCTTTAAACCAGTGCCATCTACTGTCTGCTCCACACAGTTCCTCCTGCATAAGCCTGTTGCTGTTGTATACGCCAACAGAACATGTTTATATGCTCTGATAATGGGTCCAACAACAAAGGATGTCTCTGCATGACAAAACACTGGCATACTTTGTAGTATACTTCATTGTGGTATACTTCAGAATTGTATTGTAAAGATGATCTCATAGAACTAATATTCTGATTTAAATGAATTTTGATTGCTTGCTGGAATTTATGTCCCGGTATATCTCCTTTTATATGACTTTGCTTTGATAAAACATCCAATTATGGACTGAACCATTGTCTTCCTGGTTGTACCTCTGTAACACGACATGGGGCGGTAGCCGTGGGCAAGGTACTCGTCACTTACACCCAGACACGTTACATGAAGGTGGGGTCCTGGCTGGGTGTGTGGACTTTGTCTATGGGAGCGCTATTCTCATGCAGACCGCATGCTACCCATAACTTTTGGTTGGCCAGTACCAGATGTTAAACAGTTCAGTGAAGGAGACCACCAGTCAACAATAAACAGTTTTTTACTGAACAGTAAATTGGTGGTAACTATGCACAATAGATAGTGGGTGCATGTGTGGAACCCCTGCGAGTTCAGTCACCACAGAGGTACTGCATGTCACCCAAAGGTGTGGTATCTCACTCTCAGGTAAGGAAGGAGTACTGCCCGGGACCCTAACACCTGCATCCAACACTACACTACTCCAGACCAGCAGGAGGGGCAAGATGCGTCGCTTCCCTGCTGAGCCCTGTCCCTGGCTGGAGTGGGGGGAACCAAGAGAGGGGGAACCATGTAGTGGGTGTGGGTGGAGGAAGTAAATCAGGGGAGCACTTGTTAGGAATAGTATAAAGAAGAGAAGCCATCTTGGGAAGTGAGTCAGGTCAGTCAGAGGAGGACAGTGAGAGGAGCAGGAGCTCTGTAGGAGCTCTGCTCAGGAGGAGGGCCTAGCCAGAGAGGCCCAAGACTGAAGAGAGAGAGAGGAGCAGGAAAGGCTCCAGGAATGTGTCAGGGACCTCAGGGGTACGGGTAGTGCTGGAGGCCACCCGTACACCCAAATCTACCAGGAGGTGGAGGGGTCAGGTCGCACAGAGGGGACCGGTCCCTAAACTAGCAGAGTTCTTAAGCCTCAACTAGGAAACCGGAGGCTGTAGTATTTCAGGTACTGCAGCCACAATCCACATCTGTCTCACCAAGAAGGTGGCCATAGAGGACCCAGGGGACAGAGAAGACGTCGCCCGGCAAGGTCCGCGGCTACTGGCCTGAGACACTGGGTGTGAGGTGCAGGGAGACGGCCAGAAGGAACACACAGAAGGGGGTCCCGTTACGTACTCCGGAGAGACTTGGGAGTTTGCTGAACCCCTCCCTGAGTAAGCACAGGACGCCGTGGGAAGTACTGGTAACTGGAAGTCTAAGAAACCGTGAGTAAACCCTGAGGACTGCACCTTACTGTCTCTGTGATCATTATCTACGCCATCCTCTGCACTACACCATAACAGAAACATCTACACTGCCCTGGAGCTAAGCTCTACCTATGGAGAGCTAAACCAACTCTGCTGCATTCACACCAGCTCCAGAGGACCTGCTCCGCAGCGGCGGCTCCCTTTAGCTGCATACCACAGGTGGCGTCACAAACTGTATATAAAAACTATAAATCCCCTGTAAATATCCCCCTTTTGATTGACCGCCCTGGGTCATGGACCGGGTCACCGCCACTGTGACATCACCCCTAGCAGCGACCGGCCCGGCACCGAGTACCCCACGGCCCAGGGGGCGCGTCACATACATGAACGTTTCCTTCACAATACAGAGCATCTTCACACATGGTCTCTCCACCTCTTACAAGCTTACTTGTTTCTACCTTAAGTTCCTCTGTCTTCACCACAACCCAGCGCAGTACTACTGTCTGGTAAGTGAGAGACCTGTCCTCAACCCGCGGTTCTGTGTCCTCTTTTCCTCTTAGGGAAACTAGTTTGCCAATTTAGCCGATACTTAGCTTCTCTACTTCTGACGCCTTGGAACTCCCGCCGGGGGCACTCTCTTCGTCTCACGTTCCCTGTTCCGTTCTGGCCCGTTATCTCTCTGAGTTATAAATTCTTCCAGGACCCCTCTCCTGTGCAACACTCTGTCCTTCTCTCACTTCTCCTTTCTTCACTCCAGATCTCGCTATCCACTGCCTCGGTCTCCACTCACATCAAGGACACCCACGTCACGTGGTTCTGCTGACTGGTCAGACCTTAGGTCTGCTTCTGGCACACGCTCGACCCTATCTGACTTCCTGATAGGAAACGGTCTCTGTCCCTGCACTGTAGCCCCTCCCACTCTGGGCTAGTCCCAATCATTAACCCTAATTCTCCCTTCTGTCGGTGAAACTACAACGCCGTCACTAATAACACATATCACTATTCACATTATACACCATAACAGTAGTCATGTCTTCAAGGGGGAACTTGACAGTATGTCCATCTCCCTACAGCTGCCTACAGCTATGTAATGACAACATTTTCAAGATCATAAACTCTTGTTCTTGAAAATAAATGATCACTTTTTAAAGTTTCTATCAATAGACAGAACTGTGTCTATACATAGTTACCTAGTGATATCACCCCCTATATAGAGATGCAGACCCTCTAGTTACAGATATGCGACCATGAGTAGATGCTGTAAGAGATACAGCAAGAGCAAAGTATTAGACTTTCCAATATTCTATGATCTATTAGAAAGGCAGTGGTATTTATTATATAACCAGAGTAACTTGTCTTTGTATCACATTATTGCTGCTGCTCTGGTCTATTACTGGAAGTATTCAATGGGCAGCACGGTGGCTCAGTGGTTAGCACTGCAGCCTTGCAGCGCTGGGGTCCTGGGTTCACATCCCCCCAATGACAACATCTGTAAGGAGTTTGTATGTTCTCCCCGTGTTTGTCTGGGTTTCCTCCAGGTTCTCTGGTTTTCTCCCACATTCCAAAAACATACTGATAGGGAATGTAGATTGTGAGCCCCAATGGGGCAGAGATGATGGCACTATATAAGTAAGCATAATAAATAATAAAGGAGCAGTAGGAGTAAAATCACAGGGAACTCATAGTAATACAGGTGGAGCACTACTTTAAATTTGCTCCTTTATTGCTTTGTCAAATTGTCACTCATGACAAAATATAGTCCACCAGAACAGTGACTGGTAACATTCCAGGACCCTTGGCAAACGGGTCCACTATAGTCAGTGGGGTCCAACAGGTGCCACTAGTGTCAATCGTGAATTGGATCCAGTAACGCCATGAATTTTGGTCTTCTGCTCCAATGACAGAGAAACAATGCAAAAAAAACTGTTGTGAGCAAAGCCTTACACCAAACCCCGTATCCTGCATGCCTCATAATTTTGTTTAGGGTCAGCTAACTTAAAGGATCAATTTACATGAAAAGTTTTTGACCAGGTGACTGCATTTTTTGACTCTTTTGACTGCATTTTTCATACCATTTTTGGAGTACCTAGGGTTGTTCAAATCCATGAATTTTCTTACAAGCAGTTTACAATGATGTGAAATAACCAAAGAATAGCGTTCACCCATACCGATACCCTGTCTCTCCCTTGGCCACACTTCCCTGCACCCCTGCTGGTCTCTAGTCACAGGACTTTAGCAATGACTTGTTGACATGATATGTGACTGTTGCAGCATGGTGACTGCAGACACCACTGAGGTCACTGCTATGGTCAGAGATAAGATCCAGTGATCAACACTTCATCACTGGAGACAGATAAAGACTAATGAGATATCAGGAAGCATTGGAGCAGGAATGATAAGGAATTAATAAGGCGAGTATTGCCCTTTACATTATTTAACACCATTAACAAAAAAAATAATGGGGTTAGACAACGACTTTAATCAAGCTGACTAAGGCTAGGGTCACACCAGCGTATATTTCATTATAGAGAATCGAGACGATTATGCACATCACATTCAGAGTGTGCTCAGAGTGTGATCCAATTTTCTCGGACGAGGAGAAAAAAATGTCTACATCTTCTCCGTTCTGTCAGTCAATGGAAATCGGACTGCATTGAGATGTCATCCGAGTGCAGTCCAATGGTTTCCATGGACTTATAGGCTTCCATGGTCGAGTGCCATCTGAATATCGTCTCAAACTCGGGCATCCAGGTATTTTTTTCCCTCGGACCGACTCTGTCTGAGGAAATAAATCAGACTTTTTCACGGTCCCATAGAATAACATTGGTCCGATATTTTGTCGGTTCTTACTCAGACCGATAATACAGTGGTCTGCACAAGCCCTGATAGTAAGGCATTCCTGTACCTTTAGCTTACTGTCCCAGCCCTGTATGTCAACATAAATACCCTCTCCCTGGCACCCAGCACCCTGAGAACATGCCGTTCCAGAGCTCCCAAATGACACCCACGTAAGCAAGCTTTGAGAGGACATACAAACTCTTGCTGCCCTGGTAAGATTCAACCCCCGGACCTAAGCCTAATAAGAGGTAATATGGCTTATTATAGAGGCACTACGTTGCTCTGTTTCTTTACACTCCCTATTTTTGGCCCAAAAAATACTGCACCCTATTGCACTTTAATAAAGTCTGCTGTAAATTACTGAAAGTCTAAAACACATCATGTTTTCCAAGCATGGCAGCTCTGGTATATTCTTTTAATTCTCATATTTTGACGTAGGAGCTCAATAGGACTTGAAAAAGTGCAAAAAAACGAAGCAAACGTAGGTTTTTGATGGGGACAGTCCTTAGGTAAGGAACATTGAAAATATATATATTTTATGATATGAATGATTTTTTAAGTGGAGTCGTTACTATCCTTAGGAATATGACATCTTTACATTGCTGGCTCCCCCCAGGAATGGTGATACTCTCAGGCTACGCTGCCCTAAAGACCCTGAAGAAGATGATCAGCACGTATGGTTCACCTTCGGCTTCTCAGTTATGTTCTTGTGGTCTTGGTGACATTGTTGTCCGCTCTCACCCACAATACCCACTGGTCATTTCCACTCATCACTCCTTTCTCAGCCTCAAGTTCACTGACCCTTCCATGAGGGAGAAGCCAAGATCAATGAATTACATCGGTCAGTACCAGGTTCTAAAGGGTTCTAAAGGGACCACGGATGGGCCAAGTACACAAAGGCCTTTGTGACCAAAATGCTGCCATTTATCTACTTCTCTCCAACGCAACCTCCACAACAAAGACACCGACATCAGTATCAAGCTCTTCCTGGCATCTCCTACTTTTAGGTACAAGTTATGAAACTACCAATCCCACTGCCAACACCAGCAAAAAACACCACAGTGGTTCTGCAACTCTTCACAACCCACTTGTTCAGCAACCCAGGACCTAAAGTCACACAGTCAGTTCACAGCTCACTATTCAGGGTTACTAACCCACCATACGTTCTTGAATAATCTGTGAAGCCACTGCACTTTTGTTTCTAGTTATTGATAATGATTATCTAGTAATTTTGAAGTTGTCCAGAAAAAAAACATAAAAAGCAGGTTGACAACACTATCACCATCCCACAGAGCCGCACAATACCTCTCAATTAGTGACTTTTTATTTACGAGAAATTCATCAAAGGATTTGCGCTTTTTTTAAAGTTGTCTTTTGTTCTTTAGTTAATTCTTACGACAATGTGGTTTTTCCCAGATGTTTTACACTGATTGATCAAATGTGACTTTTTAACATTTTCATACAAATGTACTTCAGAGCAGCCCAGTAGGGATTTTGTGTGTCAGTAACTTTTGTACAAATTTTGTGGAGCACGGCGAGTTTAATTCTAAGAAATCAAGCTATATTTCCCAGAAAGGTTTTAATTACAAGCTATGTCGGGTTCCAATCTCTTCCCCAATTCAGATGAAACCTTGCTATTCAGATAGAGAGGTGAGTAACAAGGATTAGGGACCATCCAAATTTAAAGGAGTTAGACAACCCATTCTCAATCACTATGTTCCCCCAAGTAAAATAACAACACCAATACTCATCCCTAGTATCGGAGCAGTTCCAGAGGTGTTGGCACTTGCTCTCCCGGGTCTCACGTGACATTGTTATGTCACGTGATCCGTGGGGCCGATCAGCACTGGCTTCACTCTCCCCACCTTTCGACATAACTGACACTTGGAGAAAGTAAAAGCTGCGATTGCTCTCTCACTTCATCCGTATGTCAGATTTATTCAAAGGAAAGGAGAGTGAAGCCAGCGCTGATTGGCCCTAGGGATCATGTGATATAATAATGTCACGTGAGCCCCGTGAGAGCAAGTGAAGACACTGGAGTTTAGTATAAATGTTATTATTTTACTGAGGGGAAGCATAGTGCTTGAGAAGGGGTTGTCCGAGTAGTGGACAATCTCTTTAAGGTCACCTTGTCATGGTTGGATGGCTTTTCATTTCTTAATCAAAAAATGATAAGCACCTTTTTTTTACGTGTATAGCAATAGTGACTATATATAGGACATAGACAGAAGAAGGCTCCTGTGCAAGAACAGCAGATATGAACTTAGCAGTCCAATAGCTTAAGTCGGATAATGCTCCCTTTTATGTGTCTGTGACATAAGCTGCTTGCTAGTTCAGAGGTGGTAGGGGTCCCCTTCATCTCTTGGATCGGTGTGCGGTTGCACAGGTTGCACCAATGGTCTGTCCACCCATGGTCTGAGGCAGTGGGGGACACAGACCGAAGAGGGTCCCTGTGCAAGAACAGCAATTGGGCCCCTGTATGTGTCTGTGACAGAAGCTGCTTGCTGGTTTGGAGGTGGTAGTGGCTCCCTTACCTCTCGGGCCCCTGAGCCTGCACAGGTTGCACCAATGGTCTGTCTACCCATGGTCTGAGGCAGTGGAGGACACAGACAGAAGAGGGTCCCTGTGCAAGAACAGTATTTGACCCCCTCTTTGTGTCTGTTACAAAAGCTTCTTACTCCTTTGGAGTTTGCAGTGGACCCCCTTATCTCTTGGGCCCGTGTGCGGCTGCACAGGTGGCACCAATGGTATGTCCGCCCCTGCCTTGAGGCTACTGTGGTGAGCGACTCTGAAAATGATGACCTCACTGGCCACTCTGTGGACCAGCAACCAAGCAATGAGTGATCATTAGTAACAGACGAGGGATTTGTAAATGACTGTCCCTTATCAATCCAGTACTTGATGTGTCTGCACTGTTAAAGGGTGTTCTCGTCTCCGCTCCGACTCCCTCCCATTCTGCACACCCTCCCTGCACACCTTTCCATACAGTCCTGACTTTCGCAGGCACCCTCCCTCAGCAGCCAGCCCATCCCCTCACAACACCCGCCTCTTCACTGGGACAGCTAAAGAAAACTGCACACTTAGAAGTGGAATCAGAGGCTTTAGGTCAGCTCTGAGCATCTGCTCTGGAAGGAAACCCTAGACCTCAGCCTCCTACATGACAGTCTGTGTCACTCTGCTGGAATACTGATGCCACCTATCACCTTTCACATCTTGTTTCTCCCTTTCTACATACAACCTTAAAATTCTACCTTCAGCAACAACATCCAGCCTGCAGACTTTGGAATAAGGGACCTTTTTTTTGGGGAGGGGTATCCCCTATTGGAAGGGTGCCAGCCTCCCTGCTATTCACTATCTGAGAAGATCTGACAGCTGCTATATACATGTTCCACATATTCTCCCTTGGACTACAGGATGAATCTTGGGGGTCTGCTAATGTCTATTTGGCTTCTGCATGTGGTTTGTGCTGAGGTAAGATCCCGCTGAATATTGGGTGTCAGTGCACCCTTTATATTGTCATTTATTAGGGACATCAGTCATTCAATTCTTTCTTCTTTCTATAGAGGCAGGTAGTGAATCAAATCAATTCTGAATGTTTCAAATTCTTATCATTGATTATTAAAAATGAAAATCAAATTCTTGATAAATCTTAAACCCCATATAGTGGCAATCATCTCTATCCTCTCTGGGGGTTTAAAAAATCCCAATGTTTTCCTAATTACTGCAGAAAATAGTGAATAAATCCAACAGATGTTTATGGACTGAGAATTGTCACATTGTATCGAGGGCTGCTTGTACAGGTATACTAAATAGCAAGATTATTATTAGATTTTCTTTTTAAAGCACCATTAATTCCAGGGTTCTGTACATGTGAAATCTTGTTTTACCTAGAGACCACATTGATTATGCACGGTCCTATTATTAAAATTATTGTTCATTTTGCACCTGGGCACCAACATTGGAAATGTGGTAACACAGGGAATGTTGGATGCCACTTGTAGAGGTGACCCGTACAGACCCATAGCACCTGCCAGCAGTGACTGTGGTGTATGCGGAAGTGGGTGTATGGCCAGCCGCCTGGAACACCCTGTATGTGCAGCCTCAGGGAGAGCGAGGAGGGCAGGTTACATTACAGCACGCACACATGCCTGCCAGGCAGGGAGAGAGCAGCATGGAGGGAGGCATGCAAATGTATGTTGTAAAACAGAGATACTTGAAAAGGCATGTCATTTAGTAAGGCTCTCCCAAAATCAACACCTATGACGAACCCAAAGGATGGCTGAGCTACCGACTCATCATAAGGATGGTGGCTATCATTTTAATGGAGCGGTGGTCGAGGACCCACCCCACCCCAGTGATTACTTATTCTATTTAGGATTAATAAGTGTCAATTCTGTAAAACTCCATACTGTACAGAAGAAATAGAGCTTCTCAGCATAGTAATGCTGAGTTATTTATTCATTTATGATGCTTTGCTTATATAGCGCCATTAATTCCACAGCATCTCTGTCCCCATTGGGGCTCACAATCTACATTCCCTATCAGTATGTCTTTGGAGTATTGGAGGAAACCGGAGAACCTGGAGGAAACCCACGCAAACGCGGGGAACATACAAACTCCTTGCAGATGTTGTTCTTGGTGGGATTTGACCCCAGCGCTGTAAAGCAAGGGTGCTAACCACTGAGCCACCATTCTGCCCCATTTATGATATGTTAGAACTAGAACTGCAATGTGCTGCTCTCTGAGGTTTTTCTCAGCACTGCAGGAGATATTTTACCCTCGAAAACTCACAATAAGATTATTAGACAATTAAAAAACAAATGTCGAAGAGCGTTTTCTAATGTTCCTTAAATAGAACTCCTAAATAGTCATGTTTGTTTTTTATCAAGCTGGTCACCACCTCTATGAATAGAAGGAAATTTTACTCTATGCCTTAGTAAAAAAAAAATCTACGTGTGTGGTCTGAGAATCCTCTTTGATCTTAGGGGTGCGCACAATTCACCCCAACATCCATCCATGCAGTTTGGGACCACTAAGTACATATACATTATAACACCAGTAGACCCATCTTGTCAGTAATTATAGCTCATGGAGCTGCCAGAACATAAACACGGGGCAGCAATGATGCATGTTCTTTGGATGACTTCCAGTACAGGTGCTTTATGTCAGGCTGTCTGGACCTCCTGTCTACTCAAGCCTTCCTCTTTGTTTCTTTGTTCATTGCTTGTTTATTTTACCTTTATTATTTGTACTAAGATATATTTTATTCATATGAATACATTATGACATTTCTTTTCCAGGATATACATTTATATACAGTACATATAACAATAAATATTTATCTCTACGCAATCAGCCCAGTTCTTTATGACAACTTCTCCTTGTCGTACTGAATATCCTCGCTGTGTGGTGTAGAGTGGTACATTGGCCAAAACAAATAGGTCACTTTTGTCTGCCCCTCTCCACTTGAGATTCATCAGTCTCTCTGTTGTCTCCCATTACCAAGGATCCCAAAAGCTTCTTGCTACCCCCTTGTTCAGCCCTCTCACCTCTCTCCACCAGGGCTATAAGTTTCTATGAAGAACAATAGCTGGCATCTCTCCCTGCAATCCTAGTATTTCTTTCCTAGAAGGGTTGCCTGCCAAATTTGTCTTTGTCCTAGCTTGTTCAGCCTCTGGGTTGGGATTTTCTCTCTGTGAGAATCGAGCACCTTAATAAAGTGTAGAATGGTTTTGAGAAATGTGGTGCTTAATAATAGCTGTCATGGTCATGCAACTTAGAGATTCACATAAGACCCTCAAAAGTGCTGATATTGGTGAAAAACAGAAATCTGCAAATTCTGATGACACATGGTATATTCATCCAAACCAAATCTGGTATGAAGTGATCATGGTCGCATTTCACAGATCTCATGATGTATCATAATGATCATAACAAACTTATTTGCTATTAATGTATATATTCAGTTCTTCATTTGGCTGTTGGTGCTTGTTTTTAACCTGTAGACTTGATACATTTCTACTAGTTGCTTGGGATCATTAATAGATGCAGTATATACTGACATTGTTACCGATTGTTACATTGTTTTCAGTGTTACGATGCTCTGTGCCTAGAGTGCACACAGTCATATGCTGCCGATTGTTACATTGTTTTCAGTGTTACAATGCTCTGTGCCTAGAGTGCACACAGTCATATGCTGCCAATTGTTACATTGTTTTCAGTGTTACAATGCTCTGTGCCTAGAGTGCACACAGTCATACGCTGCCAATTGTTACATTGTTTTGAGTGTTACAGTGCTCTGTGCCTAGAGTGCACACAGTCATATGCTGCCAATTGTTACATTGTTTTCAGTGTTACAGTGCTCTGTGCCTAGAGTGCACACAGTCATACGCTTACATGCACCTGGAAAGCATCACTGGAAATGATGACAGCTGCAACGTTCATGTGTTCATTTTGTAAATAAAATGGTGCAAAGTGATGGGGAGGTATGGCAGGAAGACAAGCAAGGAATGTATAAAAAGAATAACAGCTATTTACACAGGGTCTATAGCAAATTCTTTGATGCATCCTCCTTCCATAACCATCATATGCAGAATGGATGCAAAGTAGTAACAGAACATCTGTTCCAAGAGATCCACGGAGAACCATTCGAGGTTCTAATAACAATACAGTATATACTGTCCGATGGACACCATAATGACGTAAATGGCGTAGACTGGTATGGTTTGTAGATGTTCGTCCAGATTGAGCCATTGAAACACTTGGGAATCATCAGATTGTGAAAATATTGGATGAGTCAATTAATGTGGTCAATGTGCTTCTCTGGTATCATCCATCCATCTGACATATTTACTGTTTTTACTGATGTGATTGTAGAATAATTGTGATCTGCTTACTTAACAGGGGGACCCCATTCCGAGTGAGATGTACGAGAAAATTACAGGAGGATCAGTCAAGTCTATAGCAGATATAAGAAGGTTGCTGCAGATAGAATCCGTAGGTAAATCTCTACAGAATTGTGTCTGATGATGTGCTTGATTTTCTTACTGGAAATCTGTCACAAGGTTTAAGCTTTCCTATCTAGGGTCTACACATAACATATAACTGAGACCTTAAGTCCAGCACTGAATGACTTAACTTTATGAAATCCTTGTTTTTTTTTCGCTGTGCTGGAGTCTTCTCCATTATGTGTGCTGAGTCCGCTCCCTCCTCCCACTCACCATTGATTGACAGTTATTTCCATGTGCACAGTATACAGGGAGTATCCAGGAGGCACAGCTCAGGAACATGGGAACCCTAGAGGCCTCCATATACATTTATAGAGCCGACAGCTATCTCTCCTGATCACTCCCCACATAAAGTGCTTAACTCTGCTGAGAGCTCCTGTCTTCTCTATGAGAGAGGTACAGCCAGAATTATCTGACAGCGGCTTGTGTCTGAGCCATTTAAATTCAGCAGGACAGATCCTTCTCTCCCCTAACTTCATATGTCGGAGGAGGGTCAGGGTGGTCCCCATACGCATCAGACTGTCAGCATTCTCCACCAAGATCAGTGGGTTCGGCTGACTTTAGTCTTGTGTGAATGGAGTCTTACTACTTCAGAATATAATCATTGATGAAATGTATGTAATTCAGTGCTAGAATCAGAGCCTCTGTCACTAATTCATCCTGTGCTCAGAGAGGACAACTGAAACCAAGCAGCAGATTCCCATTAAGGCTGCCTGTTACAATGAAGACACATGTTATAGTTGGCATTAAACCAATATTGTCCTAGAGTTGATATGTTGATTTAAGTTACATTTATAGTTAATGGGGTTGTCTGAGACTTTAATATCGATGGCCTATCCTTAGGATAAGTCATCAACATCAGATCAGTGGGATGCGACACCCAACACCCTACCAATCAGCTGTTCTCGGCGCCGGCAGATATGATCAGTTGCATAGCTGAGAAGCACAGGTTTGTCTACTGTATAGTGGCTGCAGCTGGTACTGCACATCTGCCCCCTACTGAAATGAATAGGGGTGGATCTGCAGTACGCCACTGCGGCCACTATGAAGTTGACGAAGCTGTGCTTTTCCACTCTGCAAGTGATCACATCTGCCGGCATCGGGAACATCTGATCGGTAGGGTGTCGGGTGTTGCCCCCCACTGATCTGGTATTGATGACCTATCCTAAGGATAGGCCACTGATATTAAAGTCACATACAACCCCTTTAGTCTTCCTAAACATCCTAATATATGCATTGATGAGAATGAGGAGCTCCAGTGTAGACATTATTGGCCACATCCCAGGAGACCCCTGGGATTATTATTCTTTGAATTTTACATAACGGGCTGTGAATGTTGACATTAGCCATAATTCAGTCGTCTTCTGTACATACTATGTGTTATTCGCTTTTTATCAGCATGTCAGTGCTTGAATATCTTTAGGAACCAGGTGCCTACAATTATTTGCAAGTTACAATATGCAGCCTTAAACATACAGGAATGTACTGGCCTCAATTATAATCCAGATATGTTTGGGGAATAGTTTTTACCTTAGTGTATGGGTTAATGACCATAACACATGAGCTGGCCTGAGTGTGCATGAAGTCCTGCCAGGAGGACCTGTTTGCAGTCCACGGGTCTTTGCTATGCTGTGCTGTGACCTCCCTCCTTGCTATTGTCTCCCTGCGCACGTCAGACCCCTGCACTCCGCTATCTTTGTCTGGACACAACTTCCCCTCTTTGTCTGATGTGCCAGTCTCAAACTTTGGCTTGTGCTTGAAAAGAATTCCTTGCCCGCCCTCCCCCTACACGCAGCCCACCCTCTCACTTCCAGACGTGGTCCAGCTGCAGCAGCTGTACATGCTATTAATACCCACCAAGCACATCATCCTGGCAGTGCCAATGAGAATCTGGCAAGAAATTATGGGACCTGGCATGTAGTGTCACAGGAGGGCACATAAATTAGGTTTGGGTACCTTTTGTTTGTGCATATTGTCTAAAGGGCCATATTCCCCGGGCATTTGGCAATAATTGAATTAGGAAAATTGTTACAATAGCAATTCTTATGCCAGGATTGTATAATGTAGGGTGCAAGTAGGGCACATGCCCTGGCTACAGGGTGACAAGGCAATAAACCACTTTACCTTGCCAGGGTACTTAGGTACAGGGTATGGACATTAGATATTTGCCCTAGTTAATCTACTTCTCTTCACGTGTCTTGAACATGTCAGTATCATTTGTTATTTTCCACCCCTCCATGCTCTCATTTCTTCCACTAACTTCTGGCACCACAACACAAGATGTAGCGGGATTTCATCAGAAGTGAATTTTTGGTTTGCCACAAAGATCTTTCATTTTTTTTACATCATGTAAACTAAAACCCATGATTTTACTGAGTTTGTATGACCACGTAATATGGATATATGAATAGGGCAGTATAATAATTGGAATTATCTGGAAATAGTTATTAGCCTTTACCATTGCTATTATCTGCATGTGTAATAACAGCAGTGTACAGAGCAATTTAAAGGGTAGCTAAACCTGTAAATAGTTTTTGAGATTATCCAGAGGAAACCCACGCAAGCACATGGAGAACATACAAACTCCTTGCAGATGTTGTCCTTGGTGGGATTTGAACCCAGGGCCCCAGTGCTGCAATTCTAACCACTGAGCGACCATGCTGCCTAATATTGGACTAACCCGCCATTATCGATGAGTTTGGACAACAGTCTAATGTGTATGAGGGCTTGGACAACTGATTGTTGGGGGAGATGTCATTCGGGCATGACCGATTTTAGACTGATGATAAGCCATCACTGATGGCTGTCTCTTAGAGCACAATCAAATGGCCGTATAAATCAAACTGAGATCGGAACGCAATGCTTGGCCTGTCCACTGGCTCTCCTGACCCGAGCGTGACGACTGCATAGAAATATATGAAACTGTCACACTCGGGTCAGAAGACCCACCGGACAGGCCAAGCATTACGTTCCGTTCTCAGTCTGATTTATACGGACTACTGACTGCGCACTTAAAGAACACAGGAGCGCCCAGCCAAACGAATGCCCTGTGTATGGGAGAGCTGACAGAGATGGCGGCAGGCAAAATGATCAGTTTACGGCGGCTTAAGAGTTTATATACCAATCTGTGTGCACTTGAGCATAAGCTGAGCACTTCTTGGTGTGAGCGAACTGGACACCATGATCAACAGTAGTCCGATTGAAGGCCTAACCCATCAAGAGGTTACAACATATGAAAAATACTCAGATGTTTGCTACTATTTGCCACATGCAGATGTTGTATATAGGTGATTTCCAGGGTCTCTAAGCTGCCATAATTGACTTTCCAATATTTTTATCACAGTATATTGATTGGCCGTATAGTGTAATAGAAGGAAAGTTGAGGCAGTAGTTTTAGCAGATCGGTTTCTATTTACAGAGGGTGATTTAATAATATGTGTCAGTGGTGTGCCTGTGGACGGCCAGACCCCAGCGTCTCCCGGCCTATTCAGTGTTTGTCCTTGGTGTGTTCTCATACAGACAGGGTGTGGTGAGCAGCTGTTTTGGAAACAGCTTTCTAAGTTTTACCTAAAATTTAAAATAATAGCCATTGTTTTGTCTTATTCCTTTCCCAGGAGGAGACTTTTCACAATCAAACAGTTCATACAAAACACAAACAAAGTTATTAATTGGCAAATTAACCTAATTGCTTATGCACCTCTTGTTATTAAGTAGCTTTTTGTCCCCTTACTTTAAATAACTCTTTGTCTTCTGCTGCTCGACCTCCTCTACTGTAATGTATAGTTACATGACATTTATTAGATACCTGCTGCGGGGCAGCTCATTGTAGTCATATGTGGTGATGACATATATACTGTTCTTACCTCTTTTATGACAGTGCTGCTTGTAATGTGTTCAATGAAAAGTACAATAATAGCAATTTAACCCAATGTTAAATTTTTTACATAAACTTGCTGTGACACCAAAATGTTCTTTAGAATAATAACAATGGAATTAAAAGTCCAAATAGTCTTAAGAAAATATCTTTAGAATTGTGTTGAAGTATTTATTCAGCGTACATTCTGCAAAAAAGAAACAGCTATTTTCATGCTCACCGGGATTCCTCCTTAATAACGTTGTGACCCCGTGTGTCAGACAGCCTTTGTCCCTGAACACTTGGTGTTAGTCAGTGTGTCTTTATATCGGGCTTCCAATTGTCTACGTGTCATTGTTCTCGTCACATTGGTGTAAGCCTATGTGTCATTATTATGGGGCTCCAAGTGTCCGCGCCTTTGTTCCTGGGCCAGTGCTCTCACTCATTTTGTCATTATCCTAGGACCCCAAGTGCCAGTGTATCATTGAACTTAGACCCTAAATGTCAGTGTGCCATTCTTGTCGGACCCTAAATGTCAGTGCGTCACTGCATGTTATTGTCCTTGCCCCTTTAATATCAGTGTTTCATTGTTTCATAAAGGTAAAAGGTTAAGGTTCCCATATAATGTAATTTTTTTATGAAATATTTACAGAATGTGATTTCACCCATAGACAAGTCCCTTAAAACTACAACTTGCACATAGATTTCATGTCCCGGTCATAAGAATAATGTTCACAGTGTTTAATATTATGTCCACTAAATGTATTTTCCCATTTGGAGCAGATTGGAATAATAGTCATTATGGAGAAATCTTACCATAAACAGTTAGAAGCCCCCTGGGATCCCCTTAATTAGCTCTACAATGCCGTCTGTCTATATAACTGGTGGTTACATTTGCATGCTGGTTGTTCCATGGAATCTCTCAGTAGGTCTTGTTTTCACTACGACCAGGCTTTAGGGAAAACAGTGATATCATTCAGAGTCCATCCCCTTGGAAATGCTTTCCTTTGTAAATGTTTCAATCATTTTTACCTACATATTTGTAGAGGCTGCCAAAAATAGCATGAAAAGGCTTTTTATTATCATCAGCCGGGGGGGTGTATGACCTTAATTCTGCAGCTGTGGTTTACACAGATCTTTTATGGTGGTTAGATATCGAGGCCTACAAAAGAGATGTATCCATATGCATTTGATCACTAAAAAGTGTAAAGAACCACATTTGGGTTTGTCATTTATCAAGCAAATATCAATCTGTTATATCAGCTCAGGTGCAAATACACCATGGGTACAGCCAAACAGGGGCCTAAGAGGTGAGGGTCCTACTTCCACCTTCAAAGCAGCAAGCAGCTTCTGTCTCAGACACATAAAGGGGTACATTATGATGAGCTAGTGGGCTGCAAAGGACCCAAATAATGCTCTTCAGTCTGTCTGTCCACTTTATAAACAAACAAACTCTTAAATCTGTCACCAGGTTTTTGCCGCCTAATTTGAGAGTAGCATCACTTACTGGGCTACTTACTATAGTTTTGATGAAATCATTGTTTTATCAGCAGGAGATTATCACTAGAGGACTAGTAAACCTGCTGCCATGTAGTCCTCCATATACATGAGCTCTGTATAACCCCGCCCTCACCAGTGATTGGCAGCTTTCTGCCTATGCACAGTGTACACAGAAAGCTGCTAATCAGGGGTGTGGGCGGGGTTATACAGAGCTCAGCATTCAGAGAACTGATAGATCTGAAGAAGATAAAGCAGCAATTTTATCAAAATTGCATCAAGCAGCCCAGTAAGTGACACATCACTGGAATCAGGGTCTCTGCCACTATATCCATGTTGCTTTCAGATGGGATGGCAAAAACCTGGTGAAGATTCCCCTTAATAGTATTTTGAAAAGTTAAACATCTGAATAGCCCATATCATAATTTGGTGTTGGTCCAGAGTTTAGCAGTCTCATATGATTCTCATATCAAGAGGGTTGTTTGTACAGTTGCACATTGCAAATTTCTTGTGATTTCATGAGTCAAACTTTTATATAACTTTTGTGTAATCATCACATAAGGCCTCTATTATGTGAGTTTACAAATGATATTTTTGTGGAGAAAACAAGAAAAATTAAGAAATAGTCATCCAGGGGAATACTCACAATCCCTGAGCCCCTGCAGCTCCCTTTTGAACCACACAATCCCTTTAAAATCTCCATCTTTAAATGTGAACAGTAAAATAACCTTGTATCAGAAGTAAAACAAACTGTGTCTCTTGTGTAAGAATCTCCTGTTTTTATGGGATGTAATGTGTTTTGCAATCCAACCTTGAATCATTAATGTAATTGCATGATAAATAACATTTTTGTCTCCCCCAATAGATGACGAGGAGGATGTACAGGAGCAGAACAGGAATGGAACAAGAAGCTTGCCTAGGGGCAATTCCAGCCACTCCCGGGTCATTCGTAGTCTAGGTAAGAGACTCCTAGGGCTAAACCATTTCTCAGTGACTACGAGGCGTAATACAGCAGTGAAATCATACATTCCGAATTTATGGACAGCCACTCACTTCATCATCGTACCAAATTCACGTATTGGTTCACACTTCTGATGTTTTAGCTACTACACCTTTGCACATGACACCGACATTTCACAACTATAACAACATTTCCTCTTGGGATTTTGTGTAACTGATTTACGTCTCTTTTCTTTCAGGGATTGAACAAGCTCAGCCCGCTCAGTGCAAAACAAGAACGGAAGTTTTCGAAATCACTCGCAATATGGTCGATCCAACCAATGCTAACTTTGTAGTCCAGCCGTCTTGTGTGGAGGTGCAGAGGTGCTCTGGATGTTGCAACTCCAGGAACATGAAATGCGTGGCACTTCGGAAACATATTCGGCATGTCAAGGTAACTTTGGGCCAGGTGACCTAAATTTATGGGTATGATTTTAATGCAAAAAGCAAGAGAAACCAGCCAACCCAGGCTCTAGGCATTATGAAGCGCGGAATCCAAGGGACCACTTGAGGATGAAGGAAATGGAGAAAAATCCAGCTTCATAAAATTCCAATTTTATTCCAAAAATTTAATAAAGCTATAAAAATTGATCCATGTTTTTTATAGAACATGATATTAAGGCTCATGTTTATATGATCACTTTTGGCATTAATTGTGCTGCTAGTGATCACCTCCACGCCTGCTGTCCATCAGTAAGCATCCATATTTGCTTTCAATTCAATAAACTTTTTGCTGGTCATATCTGCACTTAGTCTCTTAAGCCCCCCCACAAACATTAGACTAATGTCGGCCTCACCGACAGTCTAATATATATGCGGCCCTAGACAAATGATAGTCGGGTGAGATGCCGATCGGGAATGTCCGATTTCAGACTGCCGATCACTCTCTTCTCCGGAGATAAGCTGCCATTAGATATGTTTGGTGAAGGCTTTCTCATAAAGAGCTCAGCCAAACGAGCACTCCTATGTATAGTAGAGCTGGCCGAACGATCGGCTGCAGCATCGTTTGACCAACATTCATCTACAGCCATCTAATGTGTATGGATGGCGTAAGCCTATTCAATGCCCTGGCCTATAAGGCTCTCCTTTTACTCTTTTAGTAAATCAAGGTATTGCATATGTCATAGTGACTAAAGCCCCCGTCTCACATAGCGATATCGCTAGCGATATCGCTGCTGAGTCACGGTTTTGGTGACTCACCAGCGACCTCACCAGCGATGTCGCTGTGTGTGACACTTTGCAACGATCAGGCCCCTGCTGTGAGGTCGCTGATCGTTGCAAAGTGTCCTGGACCATTTTTTGGTCGTTGGCCTCCCGCTGGCCAGCACACATCGCTGTGTGTGACCAGCGGGACCAACGATCTGGCTGGTAACTATGGTAAACATCGGGTTACTAGGGGCACGCGCGCACTTAGTAACCCGCTGTTTATCATGGATACCACTCTGCTACGGTGCGCGGAGGCTCCCGCGCACCGTAGCAGAGTGGTATCCATGGTAAACAGCGGGTTGCTAGGGGCACACGCGCACTTAGTAACCCGATGTTTACCATAGTTACCAGCCTGCTCCTGCTTCAGCAGGCTGGTAACGGGAGCAGGACATCGTGGAACGATTCTTTCCACGATATCGCTGCTCCCCTGATCGCTGGTGAGCCTGCCTGTTTGACAGCTCACCAGCGATGTATTAGCGATGCAGCAACGATCCCTGACAGGTCGTATCGTTGTCGGGATCGCTGCTGCATCGCTTAGTGTGACGGGGCCCTAATATATATGTTAACATGCTGATGTAAAACAGTGGATTGCTAACCTATGCTGAGACAATATAATCTCTTGAGATTGTGAAATCTCTTAATGAATTTGCAATCTACTGTGTAAATTCATTTGAAATATTCACAAAAGAAAACAAAGCAAATGACTTCAAATGCAACATCCCCCCTCCCCAATTTCCATAAAATCAAAGCTATGATAAACTTGACACGCTGCCAACTTCCCGTCAGTGAGGAACGCTAAGCAGAGCTGTTAGGTTGATGGACATCTGAGATGTCTTTTTTTATTATTACAAATGTCCAGTAAAAAGACCACAATATATTTCCAGAGGGACAGCTTTGCATTGTCCATATCCAAATTCTAACGTATTATAGCAGAGTATCCTATCCATTGTGCTACTCATGTGCCCCACGGTTGGGGGTACTTTCCAGGAAAACATTGTGCTTTGGAAAAGTTGAGTATTTTTTATGGAACATTCCTGGCTGGATATTTGTGTGATGGAATATGTCGTTGGGAAATGGAAAGATCTACTACATAGGCAGTGTGGTCATTCAGTGTAATGCGAGCCTCCTATACCATTGATGGTCACAGACTGCTTAGTAAAAGGACGTTGCTACTAATTACACAGAGTGGTGGTTTATGGTTCCTTGTGGATAGTAATCTGGTTATTGTTTTATAGATTGATGACACTTTTTAGTTTTCTGAAACATAATAATGATTGTCCTGTTGATACAGGTGAAGAAGATTGTGATTCATCGAAACCTAAAAAATATCGTAGAAGTCCCTTTTCCATTAGAAGACCATGTGGAGTGCAAGTGCCAGCCTGTAAGCTCTGCATCTGTAAGAAGTCACCACACTGCCAACGACCACAGGAAGGTTGCAGGTAATTATTATCCCTTCCTTTTCTGTTTCTTACAATACTGAAAACTTCATCTACACAAACACTGATCCTTATTGTTCCTGATTGTTTAATATAGAAGTACCGGTGACTACTCCACCTCCAACCACTATAAGTCATAAAGAGGAGTCTCAGCTACGACCGCTGAAACGAAAAAGTAGAAAATTTAAGCACCTACCTAGCAAAAAGGAGCAGAAACTTCTTCTAACCACGTAGTGACCTGGGAATGGTTCTTTGTATCTGTTACTAAGCAGGTAAGATGTGATACCCCCTCCTCACCCCACCTACCAATTATTAAAGGGGTTGTCTCAAGTTCTTAAAGTGGTAAAATTGCCAAGTACTTGCTAATACAAAAACTTTGTAATTTACCTATTAAGGAAAATACTTTAAATTTTTAATTTTATAGAATGCAGCTTGCTGTCTAGATTGCCGGCCACCCTGCAGTCTCAGATTGGCCATTTCCTTAGGTAAGGAGCGTGGGCCACTTGCAGGCTCTATACTGTAGTGTAGAGCCTACTTGTGCCGATCTGAAGCCGTCTGGATCCATGCTTCTGCCATGCTGTAGAGGCAAACCCGCCTCTTCTAACAGCATTCAGTTTGGACCAAAGGTGCAACCATGCCGCTAGTCTGCGCTGTCAGTCATCAGGAGCACATTGTCCCCAGCAACCAGAATGCTGGGAGGCAGAGGAGTGGTGCTCTCCTGAACATGCAACATGGGAAAACCTCTTTACCATGTTATATTAATCTCAAAAGTGCTGGGAAATGGGGTTTACAACAATTAACAACTTGAAGGATTAAATATACTGTAATGGCATAGAAATCCTTTAAATATTTAGCTTCTTCAGGAATTGCTAAAAGAATGGAGCAACTAACCCTTAATTCTTCCTCAACAATTAACAAACAGTTATGAGATTATCTCTAAATATCTAAGAATAGTATATGCCGCCTTATGCATGTTTGATCCTATTATATCATTAAGTAATGGCATCTAATGCTACGATAGGGCACAGATTCAGAAGTAGATAATATTCTTCACTATGACTTAGAACTTTCTGGTTTCCACAGATTACCATCCTGTTACATCACAAATGCAAAACAGTAAATGTCGAAACCTAGCCGACCGCACTCTTCCATACTATATTTGTTTCCTGATATAATGATTTACAATAAAAAAAATTATATTGTGGTACCATATTAGCCAGAAAAACTGATGTAAATATTTTTATCCCCAAAAAAGACAAAATTATTCTAGGAGTGATTCCTTTATTGGCTAACCAGAAGAATTATGCTTACAGCTTTCAGAGCACAGAGGCTCCCTCTTCAGGCTAATTTACAAATTCATTTTCTAAACCTGCCTGAAGAAGGAGCCTCTGTGCTCTGAAAGCTGTAAGCATAATTCTTCTGGTTAGCCAATAAAGGAATCACTCCTAGAATACTTTTGTCTTTTTTGGGCATAAAAATATTTCCTAATAGAATGTAATATATGGTTAATTCTATTGTTCACTTGCTTTCCCAGTGTATGAGAATTATTGGCGATGTCAGAGAATTCACCAATTTGTTAAATCCAACTGTCTAAATATACTTATATATTTTTTTCCTAGGATACACAGCCAGATCAAATTTGGCCCCTATGGGGTCTATGGACTTCTGACCGGAAGATTCAAATTCCGGACTTGGTGCCGCTGGTGCTTTACAGAGACAAAAAGACTGTTTTCCATCTGTACCCACTGCTCCCACTGCACATTTCTCCCAACAACAGAGATAAAGGATTGTGTTCCTTTGACAGCAAGCAAAGAACTTACTGCCAATTTCTAAGTTTAAACCTCTGATTTTCAGAGGTGGTGGGAAAAAAGAATGGGGGACACAAAGCCACTCTTGAGTTCACTGGATGTATTTTGTCACCTTATTTAATGTACTTTATGTTGTATTTTTATATATATATAAATATATACATATTTTTGTAAAAAGTGGTTTCCTTTGCTCAGATTGCACGAGGCAGGACAGAGACTGAAACATGGGAATGGGACTGAATTCTTAGTGACCTTCATCACCATAGCCCAGTATTTATGTATTTCTACTAAGTTGCAACCACTGAGAAGGAAAAAGCCACATGTCAGATATACCTGGTGTATTTCTGCTTTAAGCTAATGGAGCAAACCACGAACAGTACAACAATGCAGAAAGAGTTGTCGTGTGACATCTAATGGGGAACTGCAGGTTGTCTAATCAATCAACAGTGTTTTTTATCCATACCTAGTGGCAGAATACTGTTACCGTGTGGCTCCTTTCATTTGTCCTTCTTCATACAGTTCCCAGTATTTCTGAAATGACTTATCCATTTCCTTCCCATTACTCTGAATTCCTTTCTCTTTGCACACAGCTCTGCCTGTCAATTAAAATGAAAAATATTGATGTAATATGTAAAGTAATTTATATTCAATATTTAAATTGTACAAAGAAAACCCCAAGCAATTTGTATTAAAAAGGGATTACATTTGTATTAAAAAGACAAGAACGTTTTTGATTAAGTTGTCTTTTTTATTTTAAGCCAAAAGAAAGCCAGGAATAGATTTATTACGCAGGTAAGGCAACAGTCCACCCACATATATTGGTATTTCTCACAAGGAATAGGTTAGGTCTCCTAAGACCTATCATACTGATGAAGGCCGAGCGCTCATTCTCAATCACATATGCAAAAAAAATAATGGCAGAGTCCAGTAACAACTGGATGGTTTAATTTTTTCAATAAAAGATCATAATGTTACCTGGAGCTGGAATTCACCCACCTTTTTGAACAACTGGATGGTCCATGAAAATTTTTCTATCCACAGTTCTGTAACCAAGGAAGAAGCCCTAGAATGGTGACGTTTTATTTTATTTTGTGATGCTGTTCTCATACCCTATAATACAAAAAAAGTATGGAATTACCCAAAGAATATGGAAAATAACTGAGGGTGCCAACAACCCCAAGCTCAGGTCGTGAGAGAGGTGTAGTGGTCCTGTCCTACTTGGTTAGGGGTATGGTGGTGGTCAATCTTTGCTTTATGACCCTGCACTTCCATATACACCCAAGTATTATTGAATGCTTCAACTATCAAAAGGTCTTTAAAGGGAAGCTATTGTCAAAAAAATGATCTATTGTTTGAATCAGGTTTTTGTGTTAAAGGTATTTTTTTACTTTTTGGCAATGCTTTTTTTACTTAACACAATATGTATTAAAATTAAAAAATAGAAATCTTGTAATTCTCATACTGACCACTGGGGCTATTCTAGATTCATTCTTCCTGTTGTTTCAGGAAACAATACATGTACATTAGCAGCAATGAACAGATTTTGAGACCCTATCTTTTTATTGAAGCATCTAATGAGCTTGTGTAAAGGTCAATGTGAAGGGAGGGGGAGCTGTGACATTGACTATTGTAATTGGAGGATCATGTGTTATCAGCTGTACACAGAGCTGTTAGCTGTCATTGTAAGCCTGCCTCTGATGATAATGAGCCTGCTGAAAATGCTTCATGAAAGGACAGGAAGTATGATTCGGAAAAAAAGGCCCCAGTGACAAATGGGAAATTGCAAGATTACTATTATTTTATTATAGAAATCATGACATGAAAAATAAAACATCACCATTTTTTAAATACATGTTATACCAAAACCTGATTTAAAAACAGGTCATTTACTGATGATAGCTTCCCTTTAATCATCATACTCACAATATGATTTTGTCGATTTAGGCTGTGGGAAGCACATCAGCCTGGTATATTTCCATCTAATCTAAGATAAAATGATAGAGGATAAAAATACTGAATGTATCACTACTCTAATGGATGCCAACTCACTGGAAGTATATGATATCAACCAAGGGCATTCAGTTTGTTGCCTAAACCAGCCAAAGTTGCCTATATTTGGCAATAGACATCTAATATGTATGGTGTTATAGTAGCCCCCTAGGAATCTTGTCACACTCTGAGAAAAACTCCACCAGATGAGAAGAAGAAACTTTTTGAGACAAATATGGCAAGTATTCTTTTACTTATTCAATCTTAGGGGCCATCTTACCAAGCAGTTTATACCTGATTTCTGGTGTTAAACTGCTTGAAATTCCGCAATCAGGTCTTTAATGTTCTTTGTGCGATTTCAGCTCATGTCAAGGCTTACGATTTAATAGGATCAAGCTCCAGTTCTGGTGGCTGATTTTACAGAAAGGCATTCTGTGACCTAGGTGTGACATTAGTGACCTTTAACCTCTGGAACTTAACACATCCTTTGAGTTGCAGATCCTTGGTTGGCACATTTCACATATTGGTGTCTGAAAATGTCTTTGCTAACTAAATTGCATTAGCAATTGTGAAGGTTGTATATAATTTACCTAAAGCTACAAAATAAAAACATATTAGTTCTTTCTATGGGAAAATCTGTGTGTTATAACAATGGGTCATAATTGTCCTAGCTGATATAAATGTAAATTATTGTACAAGGCTTCCAGCGATGCCATGATAATATACTTCTTCACCCTCAGAGAATCTCGCCACAAATCTAGATAAAGGAGCATAGAAGGCGGCAACCATCAGACCCCACCTAGATGGTCATTCAAGACATGGAGGGCTTGCTTGTAATAATGTCCTCTATCAGTAGATATGGATCTTGGTTTTCTAGTTCTGAGAAGAAGCTCAGCAGGGATTGTTACTTTAGCACAAAGATCCACCTTCATCAAGCACTTTAGATCTTGTAAGTGTGTGATAAACATATTAAGAGATCCAGAATCCAGATTTTGATGCACATTTTCTTTCTCTGGTAAGAAATTAAATACTGTATAACCTAAGAAGGAGTTATACCTTCTGGTTACCACTGATAGAAGACAGCAGCTGCAAAGGTAACCCCACTCCTGGAGGAAGGATCGAGTAGCTGCCGGAGGCGGCCATATCCCTAAGAAACTGAGAAGGGATTTTATAGATGGCAGAGAAGCTGGGTAGGCCAGGAGCAGCTGCTCTTGTAACACAGAAGCCTTGCCAAGAAATAGGGTGGGAGAGCATTACCTACTCCTCCTCCTCCTGAGACTTTGGGGTCAGGACTGAGGTGAGCAGACAGCAAGAAGCTAAGTTTAACCCATACACAGGCTGGCAATGCTTTTATATTTTTAAGAGACCAAACTTTAGGACCTTGAAACAGTAGACCTTCAAAGTATGTAATCTCCAGACTATATTACCGTATATTTTCTGACTGAGCGGCACACCACTTCACTCATTTGACATAATCTGTAATACATGATACATAATAATAATTTGTAATACATCATGATGTCATAAAATAGGGGAGCATGGTAAGAAACAGCCTATAGAGTATCCAAGGGTCGGACACGAATGAATGGATAAAATTAAAATCAGTAATACATCTTCAGAAAATTTGCCAATAATTCATTGCCCAAAATATTATGTATGTATTGGAGTTACTTTATCTCCTAAAGGCCACCATACACAGTAGATAACAGATTTGATGGGATTGGCCAATTCTCAAATGTGCATGATGGCCTCCAGGCCAAAAGTTGGCCCAAGAAAAGTCAGGCATATTGGATTACAGCACAACCAGTATTCCCAGTGCACATTAGCCACTGCCTAAAACAATCTGACATCGGCTTATTTCCTACGCACATTAAAGGGAACCTGTCACCAGTTCTTGAGTCTCTGAAAAAATGCCTCCAACTTTATCTGCTCCTTCGCTGCATTCCACAAACGTGTCTATCATCTCCTGACTCCCTGTATAACTCCAAAATACCATATTAATTGCTCCTGCACTGTATGTAAATGATGATGATTCTGTCCGATCGGCGTCATCGCTACTCTATCTGTGCCTCCTTTCTGCTCTTAATCGCCGTCGTCCGGCTTTGATTGACGTCATTCACATAGCGAAACAAAATCTCACGCCTGCACAATAGCCGCGCAGGCGAACTTTGTTCTGCCTTACTGTGCCGATCTCTGTCATTATGGCTCCAATGTACCAGAAGGTTTTGCCTTTATTGTTTTCAATTCTGCCACCAGAAATTACATTGGCACTTGCACAGTGGTGTTTTGTGCTCTGTCCGCAGTAGGGCAGAGCAAGGTGCGCCTGCAAGGGCCTGCGAGGCTACTGCATAGGCGCGAGATTTCGTTTCGCTAAATGGATGACGCAGCACGCGTCATCCAGGTCAATCAAAGCCGAAGGATGGCAATTAGGAGCAGAGAGGAGACACAGACACCATAGCGAGGACGCCCATCGGACCACCAGACCATTGTCATTCATAAACAGCAAGGAAGCAATTAAAATTATATTTTTGGGGGTAAAAAAGGGGAAGTCAGGAGATGAAAGACACATTTGTGGAATGCAGTAAAGGAGCAGATACAGGTTGTAACATTTGTTCAGAGTCTCATGCAAATTGTCTCTTCAGAGAGAAAGAGAACTAGAACTCTAGTGCCACCTATAGGAAGTAGCAATCCTAAAAGTCAATATTGACCCTTTTGACCCTCATGCTGTATCTGGGGAGCTACGTGTGGCCTCATGCTGTATCTGGGGAGCTACGTGCGGCCTCATGCTGTATCTAGGGAGCTCTCGTGCGGCCTCATGCTGTATCTAGGAAGCTATCGTGCGGCCTCATGCTGTATCTAGGGAGCTCTCGTGTGGTCTTATGCTGTATCTGGGGAGCTACGTGTGGCCTCATGCTGTATCTGGGGAGCTACGTGCGGCCTTAGGCTATGTGCCCACGTAGCAGATTTGATGCAGAGCGTTTCTGGCAGAAAAAAACGCATGCAGATTTACATGCGTTTTTTCTGCCAGAGAGAAGCATTTTTTCAGCGTTTTTACATGCGTTTTCGCATGCGTTTTTTTAAGCACTTTTCCAAGCGATTTTGAGCATCACTTGGAAAAGTGCTTGACAAGTTGGTCACACAATATAAATCCATGCAACCGGCATGGATTTATATTGTGTGACCAATTTAGATGCTTTAAATGCTGCATCTATAGTAAAAAAAAAAAAAGAATTAAAAAGTTAAAAATAAAAAAAAACTGTATACTCACCTCTCCGTTCTCCTCCCGGCGGCGATCCTCTCTCCTCGGCGTCCCGCGGTGTACTGGCAGGACCTGCGGTGACATCATTTAGTCAGCTGATGGTCACGCGACCATCACCTGACCGCTGACGTCAGCGGTCGCGTGACCATCAGCTGACTAAATGACGTCACCGCAGGTCCTGCCAGTACACCGCGGGACGCCGAGGAGAGGTGATCGCCGCCGGGAGGAGACCGGAGAGGTGAGTATACAGTTTTTTTTTATTTCTAACTTTTTTATTTATTTTTTTCACCCTGTGGTAGCCGGGATGAAGAGGAGTTGTAGTCTCCTCTTCATCCTGGGTACCACACGCACCGATATTATGCTGCAAATTCGCGGCCATTGAATTTAATTGAAACACAGCAAATCCACATATACCTGCGGGTTTGCTGCGTTTCAATGTTCCTCAATGGCCCCGAATTTGCAGCATAATTGCAGTAGAAATGGTCATGCACTAATTAGCGCATCATGTGCACAGCACATCCGAATCCACATTGCTTTGCATGGCAGACGGTTTTACAAGCGTTTTCACAGCATTTTTGCGGCCGTAAAAACGCAGCAAAAACGCTACAAAAACGCTACGTGGGCCCATGGCCTTATGCTGTATCTGGGGAGCTATGTGCGGCCGCATGCTGTATCTGCGGAGCTACGTGCGGCCTCTTGCTGTATATGGGGAGCTACGTGCGGCCTCATGCTTCATCTGGGGAGCTCTTGTGCGGATTCATGTTGTATCTGGAGAGCTATGTGTGGCCTCATGCTGTATCTGGGGAGCTATGTGCGGCCTCATGCTGCATCTGGGGAGCTACGTGTGGCCTCATGCTGTATCTGGGGAGCTACATGTGGCCTCATGCTGTATCTGGGGAGCTACGTGCGGCCTTATGCTGTATCTAGGGAGCGCCGTGCGGCCTTATGCTGTATCTGAGGAGCTACGTGTGGCCGCATGCTATATCTGCGGAGCTACGTGTGGCCTCATGCTGTATCTGGGGAGCTATGTGTTGCCTCATGCTGTATCGGCGGAGCTACGTGCGGCCTCATGCTGTATATGGGGAACTACGTGCGGCCTCATGCTGCATCTGGAGAGCTACATGCAGCCTCACGCTGTATCTGGGGAGCGCCATGCGGCCTCATGCTGTATCTGGGGGCGCCGTACGGCTTAACGCTATATTTTGGGAGTGCCGTGCAGCCTCACGCTATATCTGGGGAGCGACGTGCGGGGTCACGCTGTATCTGGGGAGCGCCTCTCGACCTCACGCTATATCTGGGGAGCGCCATGCGGCCTCACGCTGTATCTGGGGAGCACCTTGCGACCTCACGCTGTATCTGGGCAGCGATGTGCAGCCTCACGCTGTATCTAGGGAGCTACGTGTAGCCTCATACTGGACATAGGGAGCTGCGTGCGGCCTCATACTGGACATAGGGAGTAACGTGCTGCCTCATACTGGACATAAAGAGCTACGTGTGGCCTCATACTGGACATAAGGAGCTATGTGTGGCCTCATACTGGTCATAGGTAGTGTTGAGCCACCCTCGTAGTGTTCGAGTTCGGTTCGGTTCGTCGAACTGTTCGTCGAACTGTTCGTCGAACACCTTCGAACACCGTTAAAACCAATGGCAGGCAAACAAAAACACATAGAAACACATAGAAAACACCTTCAAAGGTGTCCAAAAGCTGACAAACTGCTCAGAAGACACAACTAACACATGGAAAAGTGACAAGTACATATAGTCATGCGAAAAGAAAAGAGGTGGAGGAGTAAAAGGAGGGGGAGACACAGATATAGGCATGTCATGCCCTTCTAAAATCCAAAAAGTGAGAAGCTGACACGTTCAGTCCGCTCCTGCCCGTGCCACCTCCGTGTCGCCGGGTTTGTGCCAGAGCCGCGGTGAACCCTGACGGCCAGCCCCCCTCTCCCAATACTGGTGCCTGTCCGCTGGTGGGTCGAGCGAGCCCCCCTGTGGTGGAGGCAGCTCTAAGCTTTTTAATTTAAATTGTCTCTCTAATTTGAATAAATACACTTTAAATCCATTTACAAGGATCTATTGGAGGGCAAGTCTCATGCCAGCAGCCGCGTAATTCCAGCTCCAGTAGCGTCCACTAAAGCTGCTGCAGTTAAAAAGCTTTTATAAGGATCGAGCTCGGCTGTCCACCGCAAGGCATCCTACTGCCAGTCCGAGCCCCTATGCCTTGGGGTGCCTCCTGATGCTCTTCACTGAGTATCCTGTGGTCCCGAAGCATTTCCTTTGAAAAAATGAAGTGTCCATACTACAGGTGGTGTAGCTTGCTTAACAGCCGGGATAATCCGCTGACTAGCAGACCCTGCTACTAGGCACAAAGTATTTCCTGGGCTAGATGCAGTTAAAAATTTGTAATTAGATACTCTCGTTGGATGCTGAGAAAGCATTCCATAGAGTCTCCTGGCACGCCATATATGATTCTCTTAAAAAGCTTGGGGTAGGGGTCTAGGGGACCCTTTTATAGCCAAAATCACGGCCCTGTATCGCAATACGTCACCTAGGCTGAAGATAAATGGAACTGTAGCACCCTGAGGGCTCGGTTGCTACAGAGGTATTGCACCTCACCCAGAGGTGTGATATCTCACTCTCAGGTAAGGATGTAGTGTGGATCAGGACCCGACACCTGCATGCATTACACCACATTGCCGTGGGGCAGGGCGACCAATATGCCCCTGAGATGGGCACGACAGTCCCTGTCCCTGGCTGGAGTGGGGGGAGGGAACACTGAGGAAGGGGAACCCTGTAGTGCAGGAGCAGGGAGGAAGCAGTTCCTGGGTGCATTGAGAAGGGAGTATAAAAGGTGGGCACCATCTTAGTTCAGTGCAGAGAAGTCTGAGCAGAAGTGGCAGGGAGCAGGGGCTCTGCATGAGCTCTGCTCCGGAGGCGGGCCTAGTAACAGAGGCCCAGGCCTGGAAGAGGGAGAAGGAAGGAAGAGGAGCGGAGAAGGCTCCAGGAACGAGGAACGAAGGGATCTCAGGGGTGCGGACGGGCGAGTCGCCACCGCACGCCCGAATCCACCTGCGTGGAGGGGTCAGGCCAAAGGGGGAGACCGGTCCCCGAAACTAGTGGAGGCAGGAAACGACCCTCAGCTAGAAATAGGAGGCTGTGACATTTTATGTGGCGCAGCCCCTCGCTACACCCGCTAGGAAGGCACCACATAGGGTCAGGGAAACTGGCGCCAAGTTTACCAAGAGGAGGCCCGAGGCAACCGGACAGAAGGGTTGGTAAGAAAGGCCAGACAAAGGACACACAAAGGGGGTCCTGTGAAGCACTCCAAAGTTATCTGGGAGTTGTCTGAGCCCCTCACCTGGTGAGCACAGTACGACGTGGGCAGCCGTTACCTGCAGACGTGGTCTGGATAATAAGAACTGTGAGTAAAGGCCCTGGACTGCATCACTGACTCCGTGTCTTTACTGCTGCTGCCCTGCACCATCACCCCCATCCTCCGCATACACTGCCCTGAGGCTATACTCCTCCCGTGGGGAGTTATGCTACGCTCTGCTGCACCCACAACACCAGCCTCAGCGGTCTGCCCTGGAGCGGCGGTTCACTCTGACCGCAATCCACAGGTGGCGTAGTCGGACATTTAAACATCAAAACCACATAAATAGTTCCGCCACTGGTTTGACCGCCCTGAGCCACGGAACCGAGTTGCCGCCACGGAGACTACAACCACCAGCATCCACCAAAAAGGGTCCGGCTCCGGGTGTCCCAAGGCCCAGGGGGCGCGTCAGAACATTTTCATCACCTTTCACAATCACCAATGGGACAAGGCAGGGATGTTCTCTGTCCCCTCTCTTATACATCCTAGTGACAGAGCACCTGCTCTCATCAATTCGCCATAACCCCAATATTAGGTGGATTGAGGTGGGAGGCACCGAGTACAAGTGCTCTCTATTTGCTGATGATGTCCTAGTATATATCACTCAATCACATATATCCATCCATGCTGTTATGGCTGAAATAGATCACTTTATTACATGGTCAAATTTTAAAATCAATGCAGCGAAGTCTGAGGCCCTCGACGTCTCCCTCCCCAAATCCATATAGGATTCCATCCAGTCCAACTTTCCCTTTGCCTGGCCCTCACAGGGTATCAAATACTTAGGAATTCCTATTCATAGAGACCTCTCCCATCTATGTTATCTTAATTTTGGGCCCTTTATTGAACAACTCCATACAGACCACGGTTGGCAAGTTAGAACTGTAAGATTCACTACGTGAACCACTGGTGTTTTGTGGAAAAGCACATGTACACTGTGTTCCAAATTATTATGCAAAAAGTGTTTAGGAGTGATAAGGGAAGAATTTGTTTGTTTGTCAGTTAAACTCATTGATGGTGATGTGTGTCAGGGCTCTTTATATCACTGTAAGCAATTGCAGACACCTGTGCTAATTAGTTTGGCAGGTGTGTCCAATGAAAGGCAAGACTACTTAAGAAGGCTGTCTCACATTATTAAGCAGCCTACATTTTCTGCCAAAATGGGAAAGAAAAAGGATGTGTCGGCTGCTGAGAAGCAACAAATTGTGGAGTGTTTAGGTCAAGGCATGACTACAATCAACATTGTGCGATGATCAGGATGAAGTGTCTTGGCAATCAAGAAGTATGTAGCTGATTCACAGTACACACGTGTGCGTGCTGATAAGGGCAAATTGAGGACTCTTTCCTACAGGCAATTACGTCAGGTTGAAAGAGCAGCGGCAAAAAAGCCTTGTCATAGCAGCAGACAAGTTTTTGAAGCTGCTTGTGCCTCCAACGTCCCCCGAACAACAAGATGCAGGGTCCTTCAGAGGTTTGCAGCTGTGCATACGCCATCCTGTCGACCTCCTCTATCCACTTCACACAAGCAGAAACGGCTCCAGTGGGCCAAACATTACATGAAGACTGATTTCAAAACTGTTTTGTTCACGGATGAGTGCCATGCAGCGCTCGATGGTCCAGATGGATGGAGTGGAGGATGGCTGGTTGATGGACACCCCACGCAAACACGGCTACAGCACCAACAAGGAGGAGGTGGAGTAATGTTTTGGGCTGGAATCATGGGGAGAGAGATTGTCGGCCCCTTTAGGATCCCTGAAGGCGCTAAAGATGAACTCCATAATGTATGTGGATTTTCTCAAACAGCACTTCCTGCCATGGTTCAAGAAGAAGAACCGTGTATTTCACAGCAAGATCATTTTTCTGCATGATAATGCACCATCTCATGCTGCACATAAAACATCTGCATCTCTGGCTGATATGGGCATAAAAGGGGACAAACTTATGGTGTGACTCCCATGCTCCCCTGACCTCTACCCCATTCAGAACCTTTGGAGCATCATTAAAAGGAGTGTCTATGATGGCGGGAGGCAGTTCACATCTAAGCAACAGCTCTGGGAGGGTATTCTGTCCTCATGCAAAACAATTGAAGCAGAAACCATCCAAAACCTGACAAATTCAATGGACGAGAGAGTTCAGAAGCTCCTTTCGAACAAGGGGTCCTATGTGAAAATGTAACATCACCTAGAATAAAGTTTTGAGTTGAAAACTGTTTGATTTCAGTTTCTAACAACCTGCTAATGCTTATAATTTCAAAAATGACCATTTTTTTGGTCTTTATTAAAATGAAAAGGTTGATCGAAAAGTTTGGGGGATCTAAGAGTGTGGCAACCCAGTAGTCATGATTACTTCGAATTCTGACAATATGAGGGTCATGCTGCAGGTAGTGCAGCAAGAAGGCACTTATGTGTCTTGCGCATCTCGGAGCCCCAAAATTATTTTCCGGGCTAGATGCAGCTAAAAATTATTATTAATTTTAAATCTGGTGAAGCTTTAGTATAGATGGCCTAATAGGATCAGTGCTGCACACTGCTACAAAGCCCAAATTATTTTCCACTCAAGATACAGATAAACATGATTAGTAATTTTAAATCTGGTGGAGCTTATTATAGATGGCCTAATAGAATCAGTGCTGCACACTGCTACAAAGCCCAAATTATTTTCCAGCCAAGATACAGATAAACATGATTAGTAATTTGAAAGCTTAAAACGGTTGGTAGGGTGATTTTAACCAATCATCAAGCTTTTACTCTCCCCAGGATGACACAGGGGTAGAAAAGTCGTTTCGGATCCATGATTTGTTCATCTTTATGAACGTGAGTCTGTCTACATTATCAGTGGAGAGCCGCGTGCGCTTATCTGTCAGCACACCACCAGCAGCGCTGAACACACGTTCAGACAGAACGCTGGCTGCGGGGCATGACAAGATCTCCAAGGCGTAAGTGGCTAGCTCCGGCCATTTATCCAGATTGGAAGCCCAAAAAGAGCAAGGGTCCAGTGACACAGTCATGGCTTCAATGTTTACTTGGAGATACTCCTGTACCATCGTCTCTAGGCGTTGACTATGTGTCAGACTTCTTGTCTCCTGTGGCCTTGCAAAGGATGGGCTAAAAAAGTGGTGAAATGATTCCGCAAAATTGATGTTACCAGCAGATACTGTGGTTCTGTTACGGTTTGAGTGCTGAACACTTGACGGTCCCACGGTTGGCAAGTTGGAACTGTGAGATTCACTACGTGCACCACTGGTATTTTGTGGAAAAGCACATGTAAGATTCTGCAACTGTCTCTGCTGATACTCCTGCATGCGTGCATCCCTTTCTATGGCAGGAATAATTTCTGCAAATTTACTTTTGTACCGGGGATCTAACAGTGTGGCAACCCAGTAGTCAGGATTATTTCTAATTCTCACAATTCGAGGGTCATGTTGCAGGTAGTGCAGCAAGAAGGCACTCATGTGTGTTGCGCATCCAGGAGCACCAAGTCCCTGTTGTGTTGGTGGCGAGGTAACAATCATGCTTCCTTCCTCTGTCCTCTCCCCCCAACCTCGCACAACAGAAATGTGATCAAGGTCTCCCTCATCTGATGAGTCTTCCATCAGTTCGTCCTCCACTTCTTCCTGGGCTCCTGCACCTTCCTCACTAGTTTGGCTGCTACCATGCGCCCTGGTAAAACCATCTCCCCCACCCTCACATGCCTGCCGCCTTGGTGCTGCCGACCGTCTGGACCTTGCAGATGTTAGCCCTTCCGCATACAACTCCTCCTCCTCTACTTCCTCCACCTCCTCTTGTGCCACCACCTGACTCCGAATTCTGTTTAACATGTGCTCCAGCATGTAAATCACCGGAATAGTCATGCTGATAATGGCATCGTCGGCACTAAACATCTTCGTCGCCATTTCAAAACTGTGCAGAAGGGTGCATAGGTCCCTGATCTGAGACCACTCCTCCAGCGTGATTTGCCCCACCTCTGGATCTCGTTGGCCCAGGCTATATGTCAGAACGTATTGCACCAGGGTTTGTCGGTGCTGCCACAGTCGCTGCAACATGTGCAGAGTTGAATTCCACCGGGTAGGCACATCGCATTTTAGCCGGTGAAGTGGCAGGCCCAACGACTTCTGTAGAGATGTAAGTCGCTGAGCTGCGGGATGCGAACGGCGAAAGTGAGCACACAGCGACCGTGCCCTCTGCAGAAGGCCATCTAGTCTGGGATAGTGGGCTAAAAATTGCTGGACAATCAGGTTCAACACGTGAGCCATACAAGGCACGTGTGTGACATTGCCCCGGCGAAGGGCCGCACCCAGGTTTGCAGCATTGTCGCACACGGCCTTCCCTGGTTTCAGGTCCAGTGGAGACAACCATTCATGAAATTGGTTCTCCAGAGCTGACCACAACTCCTCAGCTGTGTGACTCACATTTCCCAGACATTTCAATGTAAAAACCGCCTGATGACGTTGAGCCCTACTGCCAGCATAGTAAGGAGGTGTGCAGGATCCCTTCTGCGCAGTTAGAAAGCTTGTGGCATGACCAGACAGGCTTTGGGTGCAGGTGGAAGACCGAGAGGAGGTTGAGGAGGCAGAAGCAGTGGAGGAACTTTGACATAAAGAGGATTGACGCACAACTCGTGGGGACGGCAAGACTTGGACAGCAGCCCCTTGTCCTGCTGTCACCATAGTTACCCAGTGCCCAGTCAGCGACATGTAACGCCCCTGTCCATGCCTACTCGTCCAAGTGTCTGTGGTGAAATGCACCCTGTCACACACAGAGTTTCTCAAAGAAGCGGTGATGTTGTGTGCGACATGCTGGTGGAGCGCAGGCACACCTTTCTTTGAGAAGTAGTGCCGACTGGGCATCTGGTACTGGGGCACTGCGACGGACATAAGGTCTCGAAAATCCTCTGTGTCCACCAGGCGGAAAGGCAGCATTTCTGTAGCCAAGAACTTGCAGATGGTGAAATTCAACCTCTTAGCTTTCTCATGGCTAGGAGGAAATGGTCTTTTACTTGTCCACATCTGAGGGACCGAGGGCTGGCTATTGTGCTTAGACGGGGTTGATAAGGGTGTCCCCGGCAAACTGCCGGTCTGTGAGGAAGATGCAGGCGGACATGTTAGGTTGCCTTGATCCAAAGGTGGTGCTATCGATGTCGGACAGCGCTCAACACCAGCTGGTGTTACCACCTCCAAAGAAAATGATGACCTGCCAATCACGCTGGCTGTTGCGGGTAAAGAGGTGGCAGGTCTGCGCCCCAAAACAGGTGTGACTGCTGTCCCCCCAGTCACAGAGGATGAAGAGGCCGCGGATGCACAAGATATGGCAGACGGTGGTTGGCCCGGCCGGCTAGGCCGCATTGTAGCACACTGAGCTTCCCACTGCAACTTATGCTTCATGTCCATGTGCCGGTTCATGCATGAAGTACTCAAACTATGTATTTTTTGGCCTCTACTTAGCTTTTGCTGACAAATGTTACAGATAACACGAGTTGGGTCATCTTTATCGATCTGAAAAAATGCCCAGGCTATGCAAGGCTTAGCACCCATGCGACCTGAAGAGCCACCACGACTTGTGGTGAGAGGCAGAGTTGTGTTTGAGGATGCAGTTGTTGACGTGCTTCCAGTACTACGTCTCTGTCCAGGAAGGCGCAACCTGACCTCGTCGTCACTAGCATCTTCCTCCACCTCCTCTGCTGACCTCATCTCTTGGCTGACTGTGGGATCTCCAACCTCATCATCATCACCCTGTGCGTTATCACACCCGTCGTCCTCAGAGCCAACCTGTTCCTGCCCTGACAAAAAACTAAAGTTGTCGCTCCAATCGGGTATTTGAGTCTTATCATCGTCTTCCTCATTGTCTCCACCAACAGGAGTTACAGTTTGGGAATGAGGGTCTACATTATGGTCAGAACCTTCTGCGTCTGGTCCTGGATCCGACTCATAAAGATTCTGGGCATCAGTGCAGATCATTTGCTCGTCTGGATTCACAGAAGCGCTGGAGTCGACCTCTGATTCCCAGGCTATAGTATGAGTAAACAGCTCTGCAGACTCAACCATCTGTTCTACCTCATACTCAGACGGGCAGCTGGAGATTTGGGAGCTGTGAGGAAGCAAGTGCGATTGGGGTGACACCTTTGAGGACTGGAGTATTTGTGATGTTGAAGTTGATGTGGAGGAGAGCCCACTTAAAGGAGCACTTGATATCCGTTGAAGCACCTGCTGTTTTTGTGCCTCATCTGGAATTTGTAGCGATTGGCGTGGCCGTAAGAAAGGGATCTTATCACATTGTCCGCTAAAAGAAGTAGACATTTTAGTTTGGCTGGAAGATGGTCTTTCTTCTGCAGATGTTACTGTTGCTTTAACACCTACCCCACGGACACAACCTTTTTTCCCCTTCCCAACACGCCTATTCCCCTTTCCACCAGCAGCAGGCCTTTTTCCATTCATTTTGGTGGTTAACTAATTAACAACTCTGGAGTTGTTTGCACAAAAAAACAATGGATGGGAACCGAGCAGAGCTGAGTGGCCAAACTGTGGTATTAGGCCAAAACTATTGGCTGGGTTAGATGCAGAAAAAAATTATATTCAATTTGCAACCTGATGGAGGTCAGTATGGATGGACTAATAGAGAAAGTCCCACACACTGCTAGAAGGCCAAATATTTTTTCAGAGCTAGATGCAGATAAAAATTATTTTTAATTTGCAACCTGATGGAGGTCAGTATAGATGGACTAATAGAGAAAGTCCCACACACTACTAGAAGGCCAAATATTTTTTCAGAGCTAGATGCAGATAAAAATTATTTTTAATTTGCAACCTGATGGAGGTCAGTATAGATGGACTAATAGAGAAAGTCCCACACACTGCTAGAAGGCCAAATATTTTTTCAGAGGTAGATGCAGAAAAAAATATATTCAGTTTGCAACCTGATGGAGGTCTGTATAGATGGATTAATAGAACAAGTCCCACACACAGCTAGAAGTCCAATATTTTTTCAGAGGTAGATGCAGAAAAAAATATATTCAGTTTGCAACCTGATGGAGGTCAGTATAGATGGACTAATACAACAAGTCCCACACACAGCTAGAAGCCCAATATTTTTTCAGAGGTAGATGCAGAAAAAAATATATTCAGTTTGCAACCTGATGGAGGTCTGTATAGATGGATTAATAGAACAAGTCCCACACACAGCTAGAAGCCCAATATTTTTTCAGAGGTAGATGCAGAAAAAAATATATTCAGTTTGCAACCTGATGGAGGTCAGTATAGATGGACTAATACAACAAGTCCCACACACAGCTAGAAGCCCAATATTTTTTCAGAGGTAGATGCAGAAAAAAATATATTCAGTTTGCAACCTGATGGAGGTCTGTATAGATGGATTAATAGAACAAGTCCCACACACAGCTAGAAGCCCAATATTTTTTCAGAGGTAGATGCAGAAAATAATATATTCAGTTTGCAACCTGATGGAGGTCAGTATAGATGGACTAATACAACAAGTCCCACACACAGCTAGAAGCCCAATATTTTTTCAGAGGTAGATGCAGAAAAAAATATATTCAGTTTGCAACCTGATGGAGGTCTGTATAGATGGATTAATAGAACAAGTCCCACACACAGCTAGAAGTCCAATATTTTTTCAGAGGTAGATGCAGAAAAAAATATATTCAGTTTGCAACCTGATGGAGGTCAGTATAGATGGACTAATACAACAAGTCCCACACACAGCTAGAAGCCCAATATTTTTTCAGAGGTAGATGCAGAAAAAAATATATTCAGTTTGCAACCTGATGGAGGTCTGTATAGATGGACTAATACAACAAGTCCCACACACAGCTAGAAGCCCAATATTTTTTCAGAGGTAGATGCAGAAAAAAATATATTCAGTTTGCAACCTGATGGAGGTCAGTATAGATGGACTAATACAACAAGTCCCACACACAGCTAGAAGCCCAATATTTTTTCAGAGGTAGATGCAGAAAAAAATATATTCAGTTTGCAACCTGATGGAGGTCTGTATAGATGGATTAATAGAACAAGTCCCACACACAGCTAGAAGCCCAATATTTTTTCAGAGGTAGATGAAGAAAAAAATATATTCAGTTTGCAACCTGATGGAGGTCAGTATAGATGGACTAATACAACAAGTCCCACACACAGCTAGAAGCCCAATATTTTTTCAGAGCTAGATGCAGAAAAAAATTATATTCAATTTGCAACCTGATGGAGGTCAGTATAGATGGACTAATACAACAAGTCCCACACACAGCTAGAAGCCCAATATTTTTTCAGAGGTAGATGCAGAAAAAAATATATTCAGTTTGCAACCTGATGGAGGTCAGTATAGATGGACTAATACAACAAGTCCCACACACAGCTAGAAGCCCAATATTTTTTCAGAGGTAGATGCAGAAAAAAATATATTCAGTTTGCAACCTGATGGAGGTCTGTATAGATGGATTAATAGAACAAGTCCCACACACAGCTAGAAGCCCAATATTTTTTCAGAGGTAGATGAAGAAAAAAATATATGCAGTTTGCAACCTGATGGAGGTCAGTATAGATGGACTAATACAACAAGTCCCACACACAGCTAGAAGCCCAATATTTTTTCAGAGCTAGATGCAGAAAAAAATTATATTCAATTTGCAACCTGATGGAGGTCAGTATAGATGGACTAATAGAATGATGCTATGCCCAAAAGATTTTACTTCACTAGGTGCAGTAAAAAAAATGGTATTCTATACACAGGTGGTATATCTTGCAACACAGATAGGCTACTCCACTGACTAACACACTCTGCAATAGGCCAAAAAGGATTAGCTTTGCTAGATTCAGCCAAATGCTGTGAAAAAAACTTGCACAGCACTGGCACAGACCTGCCTGGCAAAAACTGATAGGAACTGATGTAACCTAGTCCTGAAAAGGACTCCAATTACAATTAGTCTTTACTCCCACAATCTATCTATTTAAGAGCACAGACCTGCCTGATAAAAGTCGTAGGAAATGCTGTAACCTAGTCCTTAAAAGGTCTGCAATCACAACTATTCCCTACTCCCAAGCTATCTGTAGATTTGTGCGAAAATTGGCTTGAAATTAACAAGGTATAGCGCACACAGCAACAGCGGTGCCGTCTAACACGCAGCTGCAGCTGTGAGAAAATGGTGGCGACGGGGAAAATGGCTTGGTCTTATAGGGCAAGGACATGTGACATACACTGCCAATGACACATGCCCTTGCTTGTGTGAAAAAAAGCACTTCGCTCCGTGTGTGCGCTGCTGATAGGCTGACAGATTGCACCTCCCCACTGTAAATGCGGGAAAGAGAAAAAAAAAATGGAGATCTTCATTGTTCCTGCAGAGATCCATCCCCTGCCCCTCCCCCCACCCCGCTGTACACTCAAATTGCGTATTAACATTAATTTTCATCATTACTGAGAAAAAATCCAGTTATGATTTTGGTGCGCGAACAGTTATCGAACATAACCTCGAACAGTCGAATTTTTCTCAAATTGTTCGTGTTCGCCGAACGGCTCGAACACCGCCCAAAACAGCTCGAATTTGAGATTGGCGAACAGTTCGAGTAGAACAACGCTCATCTCTAGTCATAGGGAGCTACGTATGGCCTCATACTGGACATAAGGAGCTATGTGTGGCCTCATACTGGTTATAGGGAGCTACGTGCAGCCTCATACTGTACATAAGGAGCTACGTGTGGCATAGGGAGCTATGCGTGGCCTCATACTGGACATAGGGATCTACGTGCGGCCTCATACTGGACATAGGGAGCTATGTGCGACCTCATACTGTATATAGATGGCTACATGCGGTCTCATACTGTATATAGATGGCTATATGGGGGCTCATACTGTACCTAGGGAGCTATATAGGGGTTCATACTGTGTATAGGGAGCTATGTGGGACTTATACTGTATATGGGGGGATTATGTGGAAGCTCGTATTGTATGTAGAGTCTTATACTGTATATAGGGGATGGGAGCATAATTAATTGTGCTCAATATTAAGTCATATAATTAACCCCTTTACAATCCAAGGTGGTTTGCACGTTAATGACCAGGCCAATTTTTACAATTCTAACCACTGTCACTTTATGAGGTAATTACTCTGGAACGCTTCAACGGATCCCCCTGATTCTGAGATTGTTTTTTCATGACATATTGTACTTCATGATTATGGTAAAATTTTGCCTATATCACCTGCGTTTATTTGTGAAAAAAACAGAAATTTGGCCAAAATTTTGAAAATTTTGCAATTTTCAAAATTTGAATTTTTATGCCCTTAAATCAGAGAGATATGGCACACAAAATAGTTACTAAATAACATTTCCAACATGTCTACTTTACATCACCACAATTTTGGAACCAATTTTTTTTTTATTAAGGAGCTATAAGGGTTAAAAGTTGACCAGCCATTTCTCATTTTTCCAACAAAATTTACAAAACCATTTTTTTAGGGACCACATCACATTTGAAGTCACTTTGAGGGGTCTTTATGACAGAAAACACCCAAAAGTGACACGATTCTAAAAACTGCACCCTCAAGGTGCTCAAAACCACATTCAAGAACTTTATTAACCCTTCAGGTGCTTCACAGGAATTTTTGGAATGTGGAAGAAAAAAATGAACATTTAACATTTTTCACAAAAATGTTACTTTAGAACCAATTTTTTTTATTTTCGCAGGGGTAACAGGAAAAAATAGACCCCAAAATTTGTTGTGCAATTTCCCCATAGCAAGCAGATACCCCATATGTGGGGAAAAAACACTGTTTGGGCGCACGGCAGGGTTCGGAAGGGAAGGAGCGCCATTTGACTTTTTGATTGTAAAATTTGCTTGAATAATTAGCAAACACCATGTTGCGTTTGGAGAGCCCCTGATGTGCCTAAACAGTGGAAACCCCCCACAAGTGACACCATTTTGTAAACTAGACCCCTCAGGGAACTTATCTAGATGTGTGGTGAGCACCTTGAACCCCCAGGTGCTTCACAGAAGTTTATAACATTGAGCCGTAAAAATAAAATTTTCACATTTTTCCCACAAAAATGTTTTTCATCCCCCAATTTTGCATTTTCATAAGGGTAACGGGAGAAATTGCACCATGCAGTTTGTTGTTCAATTTATCCTGAGTAAGCAGATACCCATTTTGTGGGGAAAAAACACTGTTTGGGCGCACGGCAGGGTTCGGAAGGGAAGGAGCGCCATTTGACTTTTTGATTGTAAAATTTGCTTGAATAATTAGCAAACACCATGTTGCGTTTGGAGAGCCCCTGATGTGCCTAAACAGTGGAAACCCCCCACAAGTGACACCATTTTGTAAACTAGACCCCTCAGGGAACTTATCTAGATGTGTGGTGAGCACCTTGAACCCCCAGGTGCTTCACAGAAGTTTATAACATTGAGCCGTAAAAATACAATTTTCACATTTTTCCCACAAAAATGTTTTTCATCCCCCAATTTTGCATTTTCATAAGGGTAACAGGAGAAATTGCACCATGCAGTTTGTTGTTCAATTTATCCTGAGTAAGCAGATTCCCCATATGTGAGGGAAAATCACTGCTTGGGCATACGGCAGGGTTCGGAAGGGAAGGAGCACCATTTGACTTTTGAATGTAAAATTTGCTTGAATAATTAGCGGATGTGCCCCTGATGTGCCTAAACAGAGGAAACCCTCCACAAGTGACACCATTTTGGAAACTAGGCCCCTCAGGGAACTTATCTAGATGTGTGTTGAGCACCCTGAACTCCCAAGTGCTTTACAGAAGTTTATAACATGAAGCTGTGAAAATAAAAAAATCAAACTTTTTCCACAAAAATGATGTTTTAGCCCCAATTTTTTTATTTTCACAAGAGTAAGAGGAGAAAATGGACCCCAAAAACTTTGTGTAATTTCTCCTGAGTACGCCAATACCCCATATGTGGGGAAAATACAGTGTTTGGGCACACGGCAGAGTTCAGAAGGGAAGGAGCACTGTGTGATTTTATGAACGCAAAATTGCCTGGAATAGAGAGCGGACGCTATGTCGCATTTGGAGAGCCCCTGATGTGCCTAAATAGTGGAAACCCCCCACAAGTGACCCCATTTTGGAAACTACACCCCTCAAGTATTTTATTAAGGGGTATAGTGAACATTTTGAACCCAGAGGTACAACACAGAATTTGATAACATTAGGTCATCATTTTGAATAAGTTGTCATTAGTCTTGAGCGCAAGTGCTCGCTACTTGAGTTTGCATCGGGTACTCAGGTGTGCACCATGTATCGCGGGTGCTCGAGTGACCTGCTCGAGTCCCCGCCCGCATGTTTCACGGTTAATAAGATACCTAAAAAAAACATGCGAGGATCGCTCGTGCATGGCAGGCAGTCCCTGCGAGTTTTTTTGGCCGCGAAGCATATGGGGCGGAGACTTGAGCATGTGACTCGAGCACCCGCAATACTCAGTGCATACCCGAGCACCCGATGCAAACTCAAGTAGCGAGCACTTGCGCTCAACACTAGTCACCATATCATCATCTTTTTTTTTCTACTTTTGAAAAAAATCCCAACCCTAGCCCAACCCCAACCCTAACCCTAGCCCAGCCCCAACCCTAACCCTAGCCCAACCCAGCCCTAACACTAACCCCAACCCTAACCCTAACCCCAACCCTTACCCTAACCCCAACCCTTACCCTAACCCTAGCACAACCTTAGCCCAACCCTAACCCATCCCTAACCCCAACCCTAACCCTAGCCCAACCCTAACCCCAACCCTAACCCTAGCACCACCCTAACCCTAGAGTTTATCTTTTACGCCGTTCCTCGTGCCGTATAAGTGATTAGACGACTTTATTCTTCGGGTCGGTGCGATTTTATGCTGTTCCGCGTGTGGTAAAATTGATAAGGTAGATTTATTCTTTGGGTCAGTATGTTTACAGCGGTACCACATTTATATAGTTTTTTTGGCGCTTTTACACAAAAAAAGCTATTTTATAGAAAAAAATATTTTTTTGCATCGCTTTATTCTGAGAGCTATAACTTTTTTATTTTTCGGCTGATGAAGCTGTATTGTGGCTTGTTTTTTGAGGGACAAGATGACATTTTCAGCGGTAACATTTTTATTTATATTCGTCTTTTTGATCGCGTGTTATTCCATTTTTTGTTTAACGGTATGATGATAAAGCATTGTTTTTTTGCTTAGTTTTTTTTTTTTTTACCGTGTTCACCGAAGGGGCTAACTAGTGGGACAGTTTTATAGGCTAGATCATTCCGGACGCGGCAATACCAAATATGTGTACTTTTATTGTTTTTTTTTTTTTCATAATAATATTTATTGATGGGTACATTATATTTTTATTTTTGGTGGATTATTTTTTTTATTTTTTATTTTTATATTTTTACAATTTTTTTTATTTGTTTTCACTTTCTCACACTTTTTTTTACTTTTATTATTTGTCCCACTATGGGACTTTCACTTTTCTTATTCTGATCGCCTGCATAGCATAGGGATGGAGCACTATCCCTGTGCTATGCAGGCTGTCAGCGCTGCAGGTACAGAAGATACCTTGGTCATGCACTGCGCATGACCAAAATATTTTCCTGCTGTCTGGTGACCTGGATGTTGTCATGACGACATCGGGTCATCATGGCAACATCCGGGAAGCCGTGGCGGACATCGCTGGACTCCGGCAGGAGAGGTGAGTATCTGCGATCACCTCCCCTTGCCCCCGCAATGCTGCGATTGACTTCAATCGCAGCATTGCGGGGGTTAATGTGCTGGGAGTGGTGCGGGACTTCTCCGTGCACATAGCACCGAGTGTCAGCTGTGACAATCAGCTGACACCCGATGGCGATCTCGCTCGCACAGCCTGTGTGTGTTCGCGATCGCCAAGACGTACTAAAACGTATCAGGCTCTTAAAGCCCAGGTCGCAGATACGTATTAGTACGTCTTGGACTTTAAAGGGGTTAATGTAAAAAAATAATTATAATTAATATGTAAATATTAATATTGAGCAGAATTAATTTCAGCCAATTGGTTCTGCCTCCACAATTGTCATGGTCTCTCATGTGGCCCCTTGGGAAAATTAATCTCCCACCCCTGCTCTATTTTGTATAGCGCTATGTTATGCATAGCATTGTACACAAGGAAAAAATTTGCACACCGCTATCTGTCTTTTTCCGTTTACAGATCTGCACCAGAGCACCTGTATTTACTCACATAAACTATCATATGATTTATCAAAGGGGATCATGTGACATGTCACGTGCTACATCAGGTACTAGGGAGGGGGGAAACCATGCCTTCTAAACTGCCCGAGGCCCTGGCTACTCTTAATCCACCCCTGAGTGGGAGTATCATATCTGAAACCCCCATTGATCCGCTGACAACAGCACTGGTTTATGCTGGATGCAAACTCATTGAATGGAGCTGCTCAGAGCAAATCCGCTCAATGTTTAGCGGACACTGACAGCTACAACAGAACAGCTCCTATTTTAAAAAGTAGGAGCTATACTGCAGCACCTGGCAGTAACTGTTACACGTTGAATGGAGCCTGTTCTGAGCAGCTAAGTTCAACGTGTTTACATCCAGTTTCCATCCGAGCTGTTTTCAGCTGAGCGATGGGGGTGCCCGATGTTGGACAACCACGGATCTCATAATAACTTATTTTACGGATAGATCATTTCTGCCTGGACAACCACTTTAATAATAGGGTTGTGAGTATGGATGAGCAGACCTGTGGAAGTTCGGTTCTGGTACCTGACCCGAACTTTATTCCAAAGTTCGGTTCGGGTAACAAAACTGTACCCGAACTTGAACCAGAACCCAAACCCCTTTGAAAATAATGGGGATTCAAACTTTTGGGCTGGAAAAAAAAAGTCTCTCTCACGAACTTTCCCCTAAACTCCGAACATTGCAACGAACTTCTGGGAGAAGTTCGTGTTTAGAGTTTAGCCACAAACACTAACTGTGCGGTACTTCGGGTTCCCTTATTTCTAGTTGTGAGGAATAGTTGTAATGATAGCTTGAAGAGTAACAGTTGTTTTAATTTTTTTTCATAATTCAATAGTGCATGTAAAAAAATAAACTTTATAATTTATTTTATTAGAGAAATATAGTTCTTTCTCTTCATAACCCGATCTTTCATTCTCAAAATTCTCAGTTCACTGGTAAAATCTATCTTCATTGAATACAGATTTTCCCATTGCTGAGATAGGAGATAACAGTTGGTGCTCATAAACTTCTACAATAGCTATCGTTTCAGCATGACTTTAAGCAGAATGCCTTTGTCATGCAAGGTGCAGGAAACACTAAGTGCAACACGAAGGGAAGGGGGAAAAGGGGGCCCAGACTCTAGGGAAAGGGGGTAGTGGAGACCTCCTAGGCTGACCTGTATCACCCTGTCTCCCCTAACGCTCCTATATTCGTTCTTCACCAATCACCTCACAGGAACCTCGCTCTGTCTTTCCCTGGCGTTTAGCCTTGGCTACGGAAGGGAGGGGATGAGCGCTAGTCGATCCCCACTGACAACTAAAGACAACAAGGGGAAACAAATAAGGGAAGATAGCTTAGCTTTAGTTAACTTCAGAGAGATGAACACAGATTAGCACCAGAGAGGAAGAAGTAATGCACTTGCTCCGAGCCTTCACAAGGGGTCATGTGAGTATCGCCGGGACCTCCCTCTAGCAAACAGCGGGTATTTATACACCCAGGCCAGGGTGTTCATTAGCAAGAGGAAGGTAGCCGCTGGGTCCTAGAGAGACAGCTTCTAAGAAGGTGTCTGTAATGCCAAACTAAGAGATCTCCTGCAATCAACTGCAGGGCGACTGTCTGTCACTTCTGATACATCCATGACAGCCTTTGTCTGCCTCTGGCTCCTCCTTCCTCCTCCTTCTCTCCCCATAGAATTTTATTAGCACCAACTGTCATCTCCTATCTCAGTAATGGGAAAATCTGTCTTCAGTGAATACCGATTTTACTTATGAATTGACTGAGAAAGATCAATCCAGGAGGAGAAAGAAGCAGATTTCTCTGAAAAGATTTATTTCAAAGTTCCTTATTTTCATGCACACTATTGATTTATGAAATAAAATTTAAACGATGGTTACTCATAAACTTTTCATCATTTTACAGTTATGCTTAATTGAAATACTCATGGCATATAGTACTACCACTGAAAAAGGCATGCTTAGCACTTATTGCCATCATCATAGGGTAAACCACAGATTTTTTTTTCCTTTTTAAGGACAGTTGAAGATAAGCCAATGGTTGGTGGTAGGAATGTTTGGATGATGAGTAAAGTATGAAATATTTTCCTATTTTTTTAAATGCCTCCTAATGTATAAATGTGCTTGGGTAGCACTTACAGTGTTAGTCAGGCGAGTGTGGCTGGCAATGAATTTTGATGTTGTAGTAGTGATAAGCCAGATGTTAGAACAATGCTGTCTATTCACATACAAAAGTGTTAACTTAACCCTAGAAAAATTGCTGCGACTATACCCACTTGTAAGGCAGGTGACATTACCTTTTTCTTGTACAAACCTAAACTGTGAGTTTAGCACTATAAAGAGTAACTGTCATTTTAATTTTTAATTTAATATATCAATAGTACACATGTAAATGAGAAACTTTGTAATATATCTTTATCAGAGAAATCTTCTTCTTTCTCTGATCGAAATTCTCAATTAATAGATTAAATCTGTATTCAGTGAAGATAGTTTTTTACATTACTGACATAAGAGATTACAGTTGTTACGGATAAGACTTTATGTAGACGGGAAGGGGAGGAGGAAGGAGGAGCTAGAGGCAGAGCTCCTCCCCTCCCTTCTACATAGAATCTTAGAAAAACCAACTGCCATCTCCTTTTTCAGTAATGTAACAATCTGACTTCACTGAATACAGATTTTACCTGTGAATTGAGAAAATTGAGAATTTTGAAAATGAATGATCAGTCCAGCATATTTCTCTGATAAGATGTGTTAGAATAGATACTTATTTTCAAGTGTACTATTGATTTATGAAACAAGAATTAAAACGATAGTTACTCTTTAACCCTTTCATTCCCAAGCCTTTTTTCACCTTCCTGATCAGGCCAAGTTTTTCAATTCTGACCAGTGTCACTTTATGTCGTAATACCTCTGGAACTCTTCAACATGTCCCAGTGATTCTGAGATTATCTTTTTGAAACACATTGTACTTCATATTTGTTGTGAATTTAGGTTGATATTATTTGCGTTTATTCATGAAAAAGTTTGAAATTTGATGAAAATTTTGAAAAATTTGCAATTTCTGAACTTTGAATTTTTATCCCCTAAAACAGATGGTCATACCGCTAAAAATAATTAATAAATAACATTTGCCACATGTCTACTTTGCATCAGCATAATTTTTTATGCATGTTTTTTTTGTTAGAAAGTTAAAAGAGTTAAAAGTTTATCAGCAGTTTTTCATTTTTCCAACAAAATTTACAAAACCAATTTTGTTATAGACCACATCACATTTGAATTGATTTTGAGGGGCTTATTTAACAAAAAATATAAAATAGTGACATCATTTAAAAAACTGCATCCCTCAAAGTGCTCAAAACCACATTCAAGAAGTTTATTAAGCCTTTAGGTGTTTCACAGGAATTCAAGCAATGTGGAAGGAAAAAAATTACATTTAAATTTTTGCTGCTTTAGCCCCAAATTTTCTTTTTCACTAGGGTAACAGGACAAAATGGACCCCAAAATTTATTGTGCAATTTCTCTTATTGGAGTATATCGATGCCCCATATGTGGTGGAAAACTACTGTTTGGGCACATGGCACTGCTTGGAAGGGAAGGAGCACCATATTACTTTTGGAGCACAAAATTGGATGCAATAGATAGTGGACGCCATGTCGTGTTTACAGAGCTCCTGATGTGCATAAACAGTGGAAATCCCCCACAAGTGACCCAATTTTGGAATCTGCACCCCTCAAGGAATTTATCTAGAGGTGTTGTGAGCACCTTGAAACCACAGGTGCTTCTCAGAATTTTATAACGTTGAGCCGTGAAAATGAAAAAATGCATTTGTCCCACAAAAATGTTACTTTAGCCACAAACTTTTTATTTTCACAGGGATAACATGATAAAAAATACCTCAAAATTTGTAGCATTTGAAGAGGCCCTGATATAACAACACAGCAGAAACCCCTCACAAGTGACACTAGGATTTCATGTATGGGCATTGTGAGAATCTAGGTCTCATATGTGCTACACAGAACTTTATGATATTGGGATGTGAAAATGACATTTTTTTCTCCACAAAAATGTTTAATTTTCACAAGAGAAGCAGGAGTAATTGGACCACATAATTTGTTGTGCAATTTCTCCTGAGTACGATACCCTGTATGTGGAGGAAAACTACTATATGAGCATATGTCAACCTATAAAGAATCAGAGTAATCAACCCCAAATAAACATAGTATACTCTAGATAAAGTTAAAAAGGTATAAATTTTATTATAATTTCATAAAAGTAGAACAAACAATAAAATAATCAATTGGTATAAGGTGAAGATATATGAAAATCGTAGATGAACACAGTCCATAAGGTATGCCACATTAATCCTAAAAACATTGATACCAATATGACAAACCAGTGTTTTAGTGCTTTTTATATATAATGTTATCCTCATCAACTTGAGATCTAATTACCCCTTAAGACTTTTGTACACTAAGGGGACAAATGGTGCATATAAAGGTAACTGTACCAGATAAGTAAATTTGTCATATAAATTGTTTAGAGAGGATAGAGCTTACCCATGGCAGTAAGTAGTAAAGTGTCCGTCTGCGATTGTCGCCCCGACGCACGTTTCGCGTGGTGGGCTTCCTCGGGGGGGCGGTGTGGGTTGTATGCATCCTGTATCCTTTTATGTCCCCATCTAAGGTGTAATTGGAGCGTTGTCCGCCGATATCGGCGCACACGCAATGAATCCCCAGCCGCACACATGTCACTTCCGGCAATTGCGATGACAGCGCGGGTCAAGGAAAAATTTCCTGTGACGTCAACACCCACACCGCATCGTATGGATGCCTTCAATGACAGCAGCAGTATGGAGACTCAGCGCGCGTGCGCACACCACAGCTGCCATTTTGATTGTGGGAATAACTGAGGGCAACCTAAAGAATCTCACAACCTACTCCAGCACTGTTGCTATGAGAGGAACATGAGTATAAAATAGGGGAGGGATGCTGGCATGGGGGAATAATCATACATTTTTGTGGACATAATACATCATAAATAACATTTACATGATCCTAAACAATTATATGTCCATAACATGGTTTCCAAATAAAGGACAAAATCCCCCATCCATCAATATTCTGTTCTTCCCAGAGGTCGCATAGGAGGATATATGCATGATCTAACGAATCCCAACAATAAGAGAAAAACAGGGACATCAGGAATAGAACAATATCCAACTGAAATAAAATAAATAAAAAACACAATTAGAAAACAACATACAATTAAAAATAAAGAATGCTAGAGAGGATGTACTAAATCACATGTTGCTATAAGAAGGGTGAAAAGGACAATTTCTCATTTAGCCCGGAGGGGGACATAGTGCCTAAGGAAAAGATCCAGCAGCATTCCCGCTGAGCCAAAATTTTATTTTTATCATCCCCCCTAATACCACACTGTATCCTATCAATTCACTTGAATTTGATTTCATCCAGGTTACAGTTATGATGGAGTCTGAAGTGTCGAGGGATGGTTCTTAGAGTGGAGACATCTTCCACCCCACTAGCAGCTCTAATGTCCCTTATGTGCTCCCTCACCCTTACACGGAACTCACGTGAAGTGAGCCCCACATAATGGAGGTTGCATGTATAGGTGGCATAATAAATGATGTAACTGGTGCTGTATGAAATATAGTGAGTGATCCGGTAGTCCCTACCTCCATCTGCTGATATAAAACTGGTGTCCCGCACAAAATTTTTACAGGCCAGACATGATCCACATGGAAAACAGCCTCATCTCTGTACACCAGCACCGAAAAGACTGGGAGAACTTGCCACATAATGACTTCTGACAAGAATGTCTCTCAAATTCTGACTTTTCATTGTCGTCAGTAAAGGATAGTCAGAGAGAATTCTCCTCAGGGTAGGTTCCGTTTTAAGGATTGCCCAATGTTTTTGTAATATTTCCCGCATCATAGACCATTAATTATTAAAAGTTAAAATGAATCTCAAAGGAGGATCCTTTTTGGAATATCTCACTAGATCACAAAGCAACCGATCCCGAGATGTTTTTTTAGCGTGGCGGTATCCCTGCTTAACAACTCTCCTACTATACCCACGTTCAAGAAATTTTTTATACTCATGTTCCTCTCATAGCAACAGTGCTGGAGATGGTTGTGAGATTCTTTGGGGTTTCCCTCAGTTATTCCCACAATCAAAATGGCCGCTGTGGTGTGCGCACGCGCACTGAGTCTCCATACTGCTGCCGTCATTGAAGGCATCCATGCGATGCGGCGCGGGTGTTGACGTCACAGGAAATTGTTCCTTGACCTGCGCCATCATCGCGATTGCCGGAAGTGACATGTGTGCGGCTGAGGATTCATTGCGCGTCTGCCGATATCGGTGGACAACACTCCAATTACACTCAGATGGGTACATAAAAGGATACAGGACGCATACGACCCACACTGCCCACCGAGGAAGCCCACCACGCAAAACGTGCGTCGGGGTGACAATCGCAGATGGACACTTTACTACTTACTGCCATGGGTAAGCCCTATCCCCTCTAAACAACTTATATGAGAAATTTACTTATCTGGTACAATTACCTTTATATGCACCATATGTTCCCTTAGTGTACACATGTCTTATGGGGTAATTATATCTCTAGTTGTTGAGGATAACATTATATATAAAAAGCACCAAAACACTGGTTTGTCATATTGGTATCAATGTTTTTAGGATTAATGTGGCATACCTTATGGACTGTGTTCATCTGCGATTTTCATATATCTTCCTCTTATACCAATTGATTATTTCATTGTTTGTTCTACTTTTATGAAATTATAATAAACTTTATACCTTATTAACTTTATCTAGAGTATGCTATCTTTCATTGGGGTTGATTACTCCTATTCTTTATAGGTTGATAGATGTAAGGAGGTATAACAACCCCCCTTTTTCCATTATGGGACTTTGAGATTGATATACACCCATAGCGTAGGTTCTATGTATATACACTGTGTTCCAAATTATTATGCAAATAATATTTTCTCAGATTTTCCCAAATTACCTATATGAATTGCAGTCATTGTAATTTTCCAGTCAAATAACTATTAGAGTACAACTGAAAGGTTTTTGTACAAACTGCCTATGGTAACAGTATATTTTTTAAAAAATAAAAAACTCAAACTGCACTCAAAATGCATGTTCCAAATTATTATGCACAGCAGAGTTTTCAACCTTTTCATTTTAATAAAGAACAAAAAAATTGTCATCTTTGAAATTATAAGCATTAGCAGGTTATTACAAACTGAAATCAAACAGTTTTCAACTCAAAACTTTATTCTAGGTGATGTTACTTTAGCACATAGGACCTCTTGTTCGAAAGGAGCTTCTGAACTCTCTCGTCCATTGAATTTGTCAGGTTTTGGATGGTTTCTGCTTCAATTGTTGTGCATGAGGACATAATACCCTCCCAGAGCTGTTGCTTAGATGTGAACTTCCTCCCGCCATCATAGGCACTCCTTTTGATGATGCTCCAGAGGATCTCAATGGGGTTGAGGTCAGGGGAGCATGGGTGTCACACCATAAGTTTGTCCCCTTGTATGCCCATAGCAGCCAGAGATGCAGATGTGTTATGTGCAGCATGAGATGGGGCATTATATGGCATTATATGAGTTTTTTATTTTTTAAAAAATATACTGTTATCATAGGCAGTTTGTACAAAAATCTTTCAATTGTACTCTAATAGTTATTTGACTGGAAAATTACAATGACTGCAATTCATATAGGTAATTTGGGAAAATCTGAGAAAATATTATTTGCATAATAATTTGGAACACAGTGTATAAGCATATGGTATAGCTCGGAAGGGAAGGAGTGCTATTTAAATTTTGGAGTGCCATTTTGGCTGGAATAGATTGCAGATGCCATGTCACATTTGAAGAGCCCCTGACATGTCAAAACAGCAGAAACCCCTACAAGTGACCCCATTTTGGAAACTACAACTCTTCAGGAATTCATTTAGGGCAGTAGTAAGCATTTTTAACCCTCAGGTGATTCACAGAATTGTATAACATTGGGCTGAGTAAATGAAAAATATTTTTTTTTCCACTAGAATGTTTCTTTGGCCCACGTTTTTAACCCCTTTAAAGCCCATGACGTACTAATACGCGTCAGTGCCCTGGGCTTTAAGAGCCTGACCCGTATTAGTACGTCATCGCGATTGCCCGCGCACACAGGCTGTGCGGGCACGATCGCCGCCGGGTGTCAGCTGATTGTCACAGCTGACACCCGGTACTATGTGCAGGGAGCAGTCCCTCACCGCTCCCAGCACATTAACCCCCGCAATGCTGCGATCGAAGTCGATCGCAGCATTGCGGAGGCAAGGGGAGGTGATCGCAGATACCTCCTCTTCCGGCCTCCAGCGCTGTGTGCCGCGGCTTCCCGGGTGTTGCCATGACGACCCGATGTCGTCATGACAACATCCGGGTCACCAGACAGCAGGAAGATTGTTTGGACATGCGCAGTGCATCTCCAAACTATCTTCTCCCTGTCCAGCGCTGACTGCCTGCATGGCACAGGGATGGTGCTCCATCCCTATGCTGTGCAGGTGATCAGAATAAAAAAGTGAAAGTCCCATAGTGGGACAAAGTAAAAAAGTAAAAAAACTCCCAAAAAGTGAAAAAAAAAAAAAAATTGTAAAAATATAAAAAAAAAAATAAAAAAATAATCCACTAAAAATAAAAATATAATGTACCCATCAATAAATATTATTATGAAAAAAAACCAAACAAACAATAAAAGTACACATATTTGGTATCGCCGTGTCCGTAACTACCTGGCCTATAAAACTGTTCCACTAGTTAACCCCTTCAGTGAATACGGTAAAAAAAAACAAAACAAAAACAAAGCGAAAAACAATGATTTATCATCATACTGCCAAACAAAAAATGGAATAACACGCAATCAAAAGAGATGAATATAAATAAAAATGGTACCGCTGAAAGCGTCATCTCGTCACGCAAAAAACAAGCCACCATACAGCTCCATCATCCGAAAAATCAAAAAGTTACAGCTCTCAGAATAAAGCGATGCAAAAGAATAATTTTTTCTATAAATTAGCCTTTATTGTGTAAAAGCGCCAAAACATAAAAAACGATATAAATGTGGTACCGCTGTAAACGTACTGACCCGAAGAATAAAGCTACCTTATCAATTTTACCACACCCGGAGCAGAATAAAAAAATGTAAAAAAACACAATTCCTGAATTGTTGGTTTTTGTTTATTCTGCCCCCCAAAAATAGGAATAGAAAGCGATCAAAAAATGTCATGTGCCTGAAAATGGCACCAATAAAAACGTCAACTCATCCCGCAAAAAACAAGCCATCACATGACTCTGTCGGCCAAAATATGGCGATGCAAAAACTAGATTTTACAAAATATGTGTCTTTTAGTGTGTGACAGCTGTCAATCATAAAAACCCAATATGATTCTGGTATCGCTGTAATCGCACCGACCCGAAGAATAAAGTAATCTCATCACTTATACCGCACGAGGAACGGCGTAAAAAATAAACGCTAGGGCTGGGGTTGGGGTTGTGCTAATGTTAGGGTTGGGGTTGTTTTTTTTTTCAAAAGTAAAAAAAAAAAAAAAGATGACGATATGGCGACTAGTGTTGAGCGCAAGTGCTCGCTACTTGATTTTGCATCGGGTGCTCGGGTATGCACTGAGTATCGCGGGTGCTCGAGTCTCCGCCCCATATTCTTCGCGGCCAAAAAAAACTCACGTGGATTGCCTGCCATGCACGAGCGATCCCCGCATGTTATTTTGGGGGTGTCTAATAACCGTGAAACATGCGGGGCAGAGACTCGAGCATGTCACTCGAGCACACGCAGTACATGGTGCATACCTGAGTACCCGATGCAAACTCAAGTAGCGAGCACTTGTGCTCAAGACTAATGACAACTTATTCAATATGATGACCTATCTCTGGGTTCAAAATGTTCACTATACCCCTTAATAAAATCCTTGAGGGGTATAGTTTCCAAAATGGGGTCACTTGTGGGGGAGCTCCACTGTTTAGGCACATCAGGGGCTCTCCAAACGCGACATGGTGTCCGCTAACAAATTGAATGGAAAATCGGCTCAAATTGTTAGCGGACACCATGTTGCATTTGGAGAGCCCCTGTGTGCCTATACATTGGAGCTGCCCCACAAGTGACCCCATTTTGGAAACTAGACCACCCAAGGCACCTATCTAGATGCATAGTGAGCACCTGGAACCCCCAAGTGCTTCACAAATTGATTCGTAAAAATGAAAAAGTGTTTTTTTTTCCACTTTTTCATTTTTACGAATCAATTTGTGAAGCACCTGGGGGATCCAAGTTCTCACTATGCATCTAGATAGGTGCCTTGAGGGGTCTAGTTTCCAAAATGGGGTCACTTGTGGGGGGTTTCCACTGTTTAGGCACATCAGGGGCTCTCCAAACGCAACATGGTGTCCGCTAACAATTGGAGCCGATTTTCCATTCAATTTGTTAGCGGACACCATGTCGCGTTTGGAGAACCCCTGATGTGCCTAAACAGTGGAGCTCCCCCACAAATGACCCCATTTTGCAAACTAGACCCCCCAAGGCACCAATCTAGATGCATAGTGAGCACTTGGAACCCTCAGGTGCTTCACAAATTGATTCGTAAAAATGAAAAAGTGGAAAAAAAAATACTTTTTCATTTTTACGAATCAATTTGTGAAGCACCTAGGGGTTCCAAGTTCTCACTATGCATCTAGATAGGTGCCTTGGGGGGTGTAGTTTCCAAAATGGGGTCACTTGTGGGGGGTTTCCACTGTTTAGGCACATCAGGGGCTCTCCAAACGCAACATGGCGTCCGCTAATTATTCAAGCAAATTTTACAATCAAAAAGTCAAATGGCACTCCTTCCCTTCCGAGCCCTGCCATGCGCCCAAACAGTGGTTTTTCCCCACATATGGGGTATCTGCGTGCCCAGGGGAAATTGCACAACAAATTTTGGGGTCCATTTTTTCCTGTTACCCGTGCAAAAATAAAAAAAATTGGGTCTAAAGTAACATTTTTGTGAAAAAAGTTAAATGTTCATTTTTTTCTTCCACATTCCAACAATTCCTGTGAAGCACCTGAACGGTTAATAAAGTTCTTGAATGTGGTTTTGAGCACCTTGAGGGGTGCAGTTTTTAGAATGGTGTCACTTTTGGGTATTTTCTGTCATAAAGACCTCTCAAAGTGACTTCAAATGTGATGTGGTCCCTAAAAAAATGGTTTTGTAAATTTTGTTGGAAAAATGAGAAATCGCTGGTCAACTTTTAACCCTTATAGCTCCCTATCAAAAAAATGTTGGTTCCAAAATTGTGCTGATGTAAAGTAGACATGTGGGAAATGTTATTTATTAACTTTTTTGTGTGACATACAGTACAGACCAAAAGTTTGGACACACCTTCTCATTTAAAGATTTTTCTGTATTTTCATGACTATCAAAATTGTACATTCACACTGAAGGCATCAAAACTATGAATTAACACATGTGGAATTATATAGTTAACAAAAAAATGTGAAACAACTGAAAATATGTCTTATAATCTAGGTTCTTCAAAGTAGCCACCTTTTGCTTTGATGACTGCTTTGCACACTCTTGGCATTCTCTTGATGAGCTTCAAGAGGTAGTCACCAGAAATGGTCTTCCAACAATCTTGAAGGAGTTCCCAGAGATGCTTAGCACTTGTTGGCCCTTTTGCCTTCACTCTGCGGTCCAGCTCACCCCAAACCATCTCAATTGGGTTCAGGTCTGGTGACTGTGGAGGCCAGGTCATTTGGCGTAGCACCCCATCACTCTCCTTCTTGGTCAAATAACCCTTACACAGCCTGGAGGTGTGTTTGGGGTCATTGTACTGTTGAAAAATAAATGATGGTCCAACTAAATGCAAACCGGATGGAATAGCATGCCGCTGCAAGATGCTGTGGTAGCCATGCTGGTTCAGTATGCCTTCAATTTTGAATAAATCCCCAACAGTGTCACCAGCAAAGCACCCCCACACCATCACACCTGCTCCTCCATGCTTCACGGTGGAAACCAGGCATGTAGAGTCCATCCGTTCACCTTTTCTGCGTCGCACAAAGACACGGTGGTTGAAACCAAAGATCTCAAATTTGGACTCATCAGACCAAAGCACAGATTTCCACTGGTCTAATGTCCATTCCTTGTGTTCTTTAGCCCAAACAAGTCTCTTCTGCTTGTTGCCTGTCCTTAGCAGTGGTTTCCTAGCAGCTATTTTACCATGAAGGCCTGCTGCACAAAGTCTCCTCTTAATAGTTGTTGAAGAGATGTGTCTGCTGCTAGAACTCTGTGTGACATTGACCTGGTCTCTAATCTGAGCTGCTGTTAACCTGCAATTTCTGAGGCTGGTGACTCGGATAATCTTATCCTCAGAAGCAGAGGTGACTCTTGGTCCTCTTTTCCTGGGGTGGTCCTCAAGTGTGCCAGTTTCTTTGTAGCGATTTATGGTTTTTGCAACTGCACTTGGGGACACTTTCAAAGTTTTCCCAATTTTTCGCATTGACTGACCTTCATTTCTTAAAGTAATGATGGCCTCTCGTTTTTCTTTACTTAGCTGCTTTTTTCTTGCCATAATACAAATTCTAACAGTCTATTCAGGAGGACTATCAGCTGTGTATTCACCAGACTTCTGCACAACACAACTGATGGTCCCAACCCCATTTATAAGGCAAGAAATCCCACTTATTAAACCTGACAGGGCACACCTGTGAAGTGAAAACCTTTTCCGGTGACTACCTCTTGAAGCTCATCAAGAGAATGCAAAGAGTGTGCAAAGCAGTCATCAAAGAATAAGGTGGCTACTTTGAAGAACCTAGAATATAAGACATATTTTCAGTTGTTTCACACTTTTTTGTTAAGTATATAATTCCACAAGTGTTAATTCATACTTTTGATGCCTTCAGTGTGAATGTACAATTTTCAAAGTCATGAAAATACAGAAAAATCTTTAAATGAGAAGGTGTGTCCAAACTTTTGGTCTGTACTGTATCTCTCTGATTTAAGGGCATAAAAATTCAAATTTTGAAAATTGCAAAATTTTCAAAATTTTCACCAAATTTCCGTTTTTTTCACAAATAAATGCAAGTGATATTGAATAAATTTTACCACAATCATGAAGTACAATATGTCACGAAAAAACATTCTCAGAATCAGGGGGATCCGTTGAAGCGTTCCAGAGTAATTACCTCATAAAGTGACAGTGGTTAGAATTGTAAAAATTGGCCTGGTCATTAACGTGCAAACCACCCTCGGGGGTAAAGGGGTTAATTTAAAAAAGGGGTAATAGGAAAAAATGAAAAGTACAATTTGTTACACAATTTCTCCTGAGTATGTCAATATCCCATACAATATGTGGCTGAAAATACTTTTGAGGCACAGTGCAAAGCTCAGAAGGGAAGGAGTGCCATATTGGAGTTCAGATTTTTCTGGAATCCTTTGAAGGTGTGATATTACATTGGTATAGCCCATGAGGTTCCAGAAAAGCAAAACCCCCATAAGTGACCTCACTTTACAAACTACAACCCTCAATGAATTGATCTAGGGGTGCAGTGAGCATGTTGACACCCCATATGCTACAATTGGTTGGTGAAAAAAGAATAATTACATTTTTACCACTAAATTATTGTTTTAACCCAAACTTTTTAATTTTTATAAGGGAAAAAATGGACTGCACGGTGTGTTGTGCAATTTCTCCTGAATGCGCCAATACCCTGCATCTAATCGGGAACTACTTTTCAGGCACAGTGAAAAGCTCAGAAGGGCATGATAACCATATCATAGTGCAGATTTGGCTGTTACAGTTTGAGGGCGCCATGTCACATTGGCAGAACACCTGAGGTGCCAGAACAGCAAACTCCCCTATAAATGACCCCATTTTACAAACTATAAATTACACCTCTCAATGAATTCATCTAACGCTGCAGTGATCATATTGACACTATAAGTGTGTCACAGAATTTTATACCATGGGGCGTTGAAGAAAAAATAATTAAATTTTTACCACAAACATTTTGTTTTAGCCCCAGATTTTACATTTTTACATGGGGAAATGAGTAAAACTGGCAACAAAATTTGTCATACATTTTCTGCTGAACATGGCAATATCAATATGTGGCTGTGAAGTACTGCTTAGCCACACGGCGAGACTAGGGAGGGACGAAGCGCTATTTTACTCTGAGAACAAATTTTAGAATAGTTTGCGAACTCCATATACAGAGCCCCTAAGTGCTAGAATAGCAGAAACCCCCTCAAGTGACCCCATTTTTTAAATTACTCCCCTTTGGGAATTTATCTACAGGTGCAGTGATGATTTTGACTCCATGGGTGTTTTTCAGAAACAAGCAGCAATGAATGTTGCCAAGTGAAAATTGCAAATCAGCCATTGTAGTGCCCAGTACATTGTGGTGATCATTAAGTTGTAGTCCCCGTACATTGTGCTCAGCTCCTGCTTCTGTAGACATACACCCTATAAATTAAGCAGGCTCTTATTGCTACAGAAATGGCGAGTATGTGAATGCTAAATGTGGCTTAGATGCATTGGCACTTGGAAATGAGGGAGCATTTGGATTTGGGAGCGCAGAATTCACTGCATTTCTTTTAGTGGAGCACGAGGAACCATAGCAATTTTCCAGAGCCTTTGTGATATCAGTAACGTGGAAGCCCCCTATATTTCCATTTACAGATGATGGACCTGAGTAGAGACTTGCTTTTTTGTGGATTGAGTTGAAGCTTTTGTTGGGAACATTTTATATAACATTTTGAATCATATTTATCCGGCTCTCTATGCTGAGCATTTACTTCGGGTTTTCCATCAAAATGTCAAAATAACATGATTCAGATGAAACCCCTGAGGGATACATTCACTATAATGAGGCAGCAGATTTACTCTCGACTTTGTCTGGCCTCTGTTCAGAGGGGCACAAAACTGTGGCCCACCGCACTTTTATGCACAGTGTCTCCATCTGCCTCATTACAGTGAATCTTCTGCCTGGGGTTCCATCTGAATCACGTATTTCAGAAATTTACATGGAAACTCTGGTGTAAGAGCTCAGCGTAGAGAGCAGGATAAATGTGAACCGAGCCTTACTGTGATCTTTGGGAGGCAGAATGAACAAATCAACAGCAGTTCAAGAATTGGTTTTATTTATTTTTTATGCTGTTCACCGTGCGGTGTAAGTGATTAGGAGACTTTATTCTTTGGGTTCTTACAGTGATACCAGATTTATATAGATTTTTTTATGTTTGGCTGCTGTCACACACTAAAAAACACTTTTTTTCCAAAAAAATTTTTGCATCACCATATTTTGAGAGCTATGATTTCCTATATTTATGTGAGCAGAGTTATATGGGGACTTGGTTTTGAGTTGATGTTTTTATTGGTATCATTTTCGGGCACATACTGTACCATTTTTTGATCGCTTTCTATTCAAACGTTTGGTAGGCAGAATGAGCAAAAACTAGCAAATCAGGAACTATATTTTTTTACGTCTTTCACCATGTGGTAAAAGTGATAAAATAGCTTTATTCTTCCGGTCAGTACGATTACAGCGATACCACATGCATATAATGTTTTTGATGTTTTACGCAATAAAAACAATTTTATAGAAAAAAATAATTGTTCTTGCTTCACTATTTTCTAAAATCTATAGCTTTTTCATTTCTCCGCTGACGGAGCTGTATGGCTGTTTTGTTTTTTGTTTTTTTTGTGGGACAAGATGACATTTTCAGCGAAACCATTTTTATTTACATTCAACTTTTTGATCATGCTTTATTCTACTTTTATTGACAGTATGATGAAATAGCATAGTTTTTTCTGGATCCATGATTTTCACAGATATTTGAAGGAATCAATAAAACTCTGAGTACGTGTGCTGTCCGATAAAAAATAAATCTGATAATACACAAACATATCACATGAATGTGAGAATGTGGCCTAAGGGAGGTAGTTTTACAAATAATTGCTGCAAGTTGTACGGTACAGATACAGAATAATATTTACATCCTGTGATCACTGACGTCTCATCTGATTAGAGTAATTTCCTGTTGTTTCTTCTCTGTCTGGTCAGATCTTCATGTCGACATCTCCCAGCCACGACTCATCTTATCACACTGATCACCACAGCCCTGAAAATAATAAAGTCACATACAGTACAGACCAAAAGTTTGGACACACCTTCTAATTCAAAGATTTTTCTGTATTTTCATGACTATGAAAATTGTACATTCACACTGAAGGCATCAAAACTATGTATTAACACATGTGGAATTATATACATAACAGAACAGTGTGAAACAACTGAAAATATGTCTTATATTCTAGGTTCTTCAAAGTAGCCACCTTTTGCTTTGATGACTGCTTTGCACACTCTTGGTATTCTCTTGATGAGCTTCAAGAGATAGTCACCGGAAATGGTTTTCACTTCAAGGTGTGCCCTGTCAGGTTTAGTAAGTGGGATTTCTTGCCTTATAAATGGGGTTGGGACCATCAGTTGTGTTGGGCAGAAGTCTGGTGGATACACAGCTGATAGTCCTACTGAATAGACTGTTAGAATTTGTATTATGGCAAGAAAAAAGCAGCTACATAAAGAAAAACAAATGGCCATCATTACTTTAAGAAATGAAGGTCAGTGAGTGCGAAAAATTGGGAAAACTTTGAAAGTGTCCCCAAGTGCAGTTGCAAAAACCGTCAAGCGCTACAAAGAAACTGGCTCACATGAGGATCGCCCCAGGAATGGAAGACCAAAAGTCACCCCTGCTTCTGAGGATAAGTTTATCCGAGTCACCAGCTTCAGAAATCGCAGGTTAACAGCAGCTCAGATTAGAGACCAGGTCAATGCCACATAGAGTTCTAGCAGCAGACACATATCTTCAACAACTGTTAAGAGGAGACTTTGTGCAGCAGGCCATCATGGTAAAATAGCTGCTAGGAAACCACTGCTAAGGACAGGCAACAAGCAGAAGAGACTTGTTTGGGCTAAAGAACACAAGAAATGGACATTAGACCAGTGGAAATCTGTGCTTTGGTCTGATGAGTCCAAATTTGAGATCTTTTGGTTCCAACCACCGTGTCTTTGTGCGACGCAGAAAAGGTGAACGGATGGACTCTACATGCCGGGTTCCCACCGTGAAGCATGGAGGAGGAGGTGTGATGGTGTGGGGGTGCTTTGCTGGTGACACTGTTGGGGATTTATTCAAAATTGAAGGCATACTGAACCAGCATGGCTACCACAGCATCTTGCAGCGGCATGCTGTTCCATCAGGTTTACGTTTAGTTGGATCATCATTTATTTTTCAACAGGACAATGACCCCAAACACACCTCCAGGCTGTGTAAGGGCTATTTGACCAAGAAGAAGAGTGATGGGGTGCTACGCCAGATGATCTGGCCTCCACAGTCACCAGACCTGAACCCAATCGAGATGGTTTGGGGTGAGCTGGACCGCAGAGTGAAGGCAAAAGGGCCAACAAGTGCTAAGCATCTCTGGGAACGCCATCAAGATTGTTGGAAGACCATTTCCGGTGACTACCTCTTGAAGCTCATCAAGAGAATGCCAAGAGTGTGCAAAGCTCCTGAATAAAAAATCCCCACACTGCGCCCCTGACTACAAAATATGTACCCCACCATTAATCTATATTAGCCACGCACCGTTAAAAATATAAATTGATAAGCTAGCACTATGCCCCTCATTAACTATAATTTCTGCCACCCAATAAATATAAATTAATTGGTCTCTTTGACTCTCCCCAAATTAATTTTATGGCTATGTGCACACATTGTGTTTTTGTTGCGTTTGTTTTCCGCATGGATTTATTGTGGAAAATATGCAGCATTTTACAGTACAAGCAAAGTGAATGAGATGCCTGAAATCTCATGCACACTATACTTATTTTTTCCTTGCAATTTTGCAGCAGATTAAAATCTGCAACATGTCAATTGTTGCAGCATTTTTGCAGTGTCTTTCACCCATACTCATAAGTGGGGAAATATCTGCAACAAAAACCCATGTAAAAAACATGCCAAAAATGCGTATTTTATGCAACCTTTTTCTGCCAACACATCAGAATTTTCTGTAGAAAATTCTGCTTCAAATCCTGACCATGTGCACACAGCCTTAGTCCCTGTCCTGGAATGACAGGGAGGTGGAATTAGGAGGTGGAAGAGGATGCTATTATGTGCTTAGCAAAATTTGGACCGGGGCTCTCACCTGTATGTTGGTCAGGTGTATGGGTCCGTGCAGCCTTCTAGATCCTATAAAGACATATGTGCTTATCCCCCATATAATAATGACCCACATCATGGTATAATGTCCCCAATCCTGGGCTCGTTCTTGGTATAACGTCCCCCATCCTTGGCTCCTTCATTGTAAAATGTCCCCCATCCTTGACTCACTCTTGATAAAATGTTCCCCATCCTGGGCCCCTTCATGGTAAAATGTCCCCCATCCTGGGCCCCTTCCTGGTAAAATGTCTCCCGTCCTGGGCTCCTTCTTGGTAAAATGTCTCCCATCCTAGGGCCCTTCATAGTAAAGTGTCCACTATCTTGGGCCCCTTCATGGAATAATGTCCCCAATCCTGGGCCCCTTCATGGTAAAATGTTCTTCATGCTGGGCCCCTTCATAGTGAAATTTCCCCCATCCAGAGCCTGTTCAAAGCATCATGAGATCCTCTTTGATAAAATGTCTCCCATCCGGGGCCCCTTCATAGTAAAACGTCCCCAATCCTGGGCACCTTCATGGTATGATGTCCCCCATTCTGGGCCCCATCATGGTATAATGTCCCCTATCTTGGGCCCCTTGGGCATGAGGGAGCCTGTAGGCTAGGATGAGTGACAAGGTGCTTGAGGAAAAGTTGCAAATTGGGTTTACCAAGAAACAGGTGGGCACTCGAAGAGGACCTGACGTGCCACTGTGGTACCAGATAGCAAAACATGGAATGTGTCACAGAGGGCATTGATTGCTGCTGTAGGATAGTGGTCTGAGAGTATGTTCAGCTGAGGAAGACAATGTAGCACCCTGAGGATTCGGCTGCTACAGGGGTATTGCACCTCAACCCAGAGGTGTGATATTCCACTCCCGGATAAGGATGGAGAGTGGGACTGAGCTCGGTAGGCTGCATGTGACGCGCCCCTGGGCCTGTGTCGCGCTGCGGTGCGCACGCGGGAGCTTACCCGGAGCCGGATCCGTGGAGGGTTGTAATCTCGTGGCGGTGACCCGGTCCGTGCCCAGGGAGTCAAACTAGACGGCAGTCTATTAGTAGTAAATAGTTGATGACTACGCCACCCGTTGAGTGCAGCCAGGAAGCTGCTGCTGCAGGGCAGACCGCTGAGGCCGGTGGTAGGATTGTGCAGCGTGATAGTATAACCCCCAACGGGAGGGGTATGGCCTCAGGGCAGCCGACGTGGATGATGGGGGTAGCAGGAACCACTCAGAGACGGTACGGTGTAGTTCAGGGTCTTTACTGGTAACAACGACAGACCCTCCCGGAGTACTTGCTAGCAAACGGGGCCTGGTCAGTCTTCGAGCAGATGGGATCTCCCCTGGCCAGGCGTAGTTGTAGGCCTCCCAAACTGACTGTACTCTTCTGGCTACCTTGCTAGAAGCTGATGTAAGTAGCCCACGTCCCTGAGTGTACCGTGTGGTGCTCACCCGTATGGCCGGTGACTCGGGGCCTTCTAATGGCTTCCGCTCCACGATGGCGGTGCTGGTCCCACGCGTGTGACCGTGCCTTCGGGCTTCTGGGCCAGAGGACCTGAAATCCCCTGCCCGACGGATTCTGCTGCTGGGTAGGAGTTAGTCCCCACAGCCTCGGACTCCGGGTCCGGTAAAGAATCTTCTTAGTCAGGGTGAGCTCTGTAGCTGCCAGCCCCTGACTCCTTGTAACTCTGCTGTTTCCTATGCTGCTTCTCTTCTCCACTCTCCTTGTCTGACTCACCCTGCCTCAGCCCCGGGTTTATACAGGGGAAGTTCTTCCCCTCCCAAGACTGGGCAGGAGGTGTGGCATGCACAGGATCCCTGACCAAAGGACCTCCCACCTGCTCTCAGACATAATATCTCTATCACTGTGGCAACCAGACCCCTGGGGTGTCACATTCCCCCCTAGTGAAATTTAGTACTCCGGGACTAAACACATTTAGAAAAACATAACAAAGTATAACAATAACAATACTATAAGAAAAACACATAAGATGGTTACGGCGTGTCCGCAACCGGATGCAGTCTTTGAAGAAAAGCAAAGGTGTCCATTTCACCAACACAGGGAGACGTAACCAGGTAGGGGTCTGTCCTACCCCGAGTCCTTAACAGTCTCTAGTCCATCCTGGGTTACGCTCCAACTATATACAAGGATTCCCGGTAAATCCACCAAGGTTTCCTAAAAATAACTAGAAACACAAAATTATACACAAGCAACAAGACACAGAAAAACATAAATAAAACAATTTATACACTTTAAATTCTCCAGCGTGCGGGTAACTGGCCTCTAGTGGCCCGAGTGGACCTACGGAGCTGACTGTCTGGCCCTGAACTACAGGGTGTAGGAGCTGTCAAGGGTAAACTGGGCAGCTGTCTACCGGCTCTTTGTCTCACTAGGGGTACGGCAGGCTCACTATAAGCAGAGGGTTGATTCTCCTGTTCTGCTTGTGTGGAGTCTTCTGCCTCCTGGACCGGCTGTTCTTCCAGCTCTACCCGTTGCTCCGTAGGTTCTTGGGATGATGGTTGGAGGAAGGTGAGTACGGGTACCACAACTGCACCATTGACTTGAGTCCAAGACTGAGGAAAGTCCCCGAGCACGGTACTAACCATATCTTCCCTTTCTTCCACGGGTCGATGGTCTTCTTGTTCCTCTTCAGGGTTCCTCAGTTGTTCGGGACACTTCTTCAGGTGGTCCCGGGATACAATGGCTGTGGTTTCCCCTCCGTCTTTACTGATGGTACAGACCTTCGGGTTCTCGTGGCTTGAGGGCAGTACGGTGTACGGGTCCTTCTCCCACTGGTCGTCCAACTTGTGGAGCCGTCTCTTCCTCTTCAAGACCTGCTCTCCGGGTACCAGGGGAACAGCGGGAGCATACTGGTTGTAAGTTTTCTCTTGTCTTTCCCTAGCCTGACAGAGACTTCGCTCCACGCTCTCCTGTACTCTCCGGTACTGCTGCTGCCTCTCTGTGTCCCAGTCTGTTTCTGGTGAAGTGTCCTCGGGGGTCAGGACTCCCATTTCCAGGTCAACAGGTAACTTACCAGGTCTTGCCCTCATTAGGTAAGCCGGGGTACAGTTGGTGGAACCTACCGGGATGTGGTTGTATAGGTCCACCAGATCGGGCAACTTTTCAGGCCACAGACTGCGTTCTTCCAGGGGCAATGTTTTTAGAAGATCCATTACCACCTGGTTCATTTTTTCACAAAGTCCATTAGTCTGCGGATGGTAGGGTGTCGTCCTTATCTTCCGGCAGCCATACAGATTGCAGAATTCCTGAAAGACCTCCGCTTCAAAGGCAGGTCCCTGGTCCGTCAGCACTTGGTCCGGGTACCCGTGTGGACGGCAGAAGTGCTGCTGGAAGGCTCTAGCTGCTGTTTGAGCCGTTAAGTCCTTGACGGGGACGACAACCAAGAACCGGGAGTAATGATCCACGATGGTTAACGCGTAGACGTAGCCACTTCTGCTTGGGGTCAGTTTTACATGATCCAAGGCTACCAGTTCCAACGGTTGCCGGGTGACGATGGACTGCAGGGGAGTCTTCTGGCTGGCTCGGTCCTTCCTTCTCAGGTTGCACGGGCCACAATCTCTGCACCACTTCTCGATGGTTCCCCTCATGCCTACCCAGTGGAACCGCTCGCGCAGCAGGAACTCCAGCTTTTTCCACCCAAAGTGTCCAGCTCCGTCGTGGTATGCCTCCATCACCATGGCTGCGTCTCTTCGTGGCACCACTACTTGCCAGAGTAATTCATGCGTCCGGGAGTTAACCATTCTGCGGCACAACTTCCCTTTGTAAAGGAACAGTCGACTCTTCTCTGCCCATAGTTGTTTGGCTTCCTCCGGAGCGTCTGGTTCAAGGCGAGCCTCCAGCCGAGTCAGCATCTCCTTCACCAGTCGGACGGCAGGGTCGCTGTCTTGCGTTTCCGCCCAGTTGTAGTGGGGTAAGGGGTTCAACGTAGCAGCCTGCTTACTCCTTACCCGGTGGGAATACTGAATAGTCCCATGACGGTGGAACGCAGGGAGTTCAACTTCTTCCAGTCCCTCCGGATCTTCTCCTCCGTCCGGCAGGTTGGGCATCCTGGACAGGGCGTCCGCGTTGGTATTGGAGCGTCCTGCCCGGTATTTAATTGTGAACTCGTAGTTGGACAGACGGGCCATCCACCTCTGCTCCAGGGCACCGAGTCTTGCCGTGTCCAGGTGTGTCAGCGGGTTGTTATCCGTGTACACGGTGAACCGGGAAGAAGCGAGGTAATGCTTAAAGCGCTCAGTGATTGCCCATACTACGGCCAGGAACTCTAACTTAAATGAGCTGTAATTCTCGGGGTTCCTTTCGGTGGGTCGCAGTTTTCGGCTGGCGTAGGCGATTACTCGTTCCTTCCCCTGCTGGATCTGGGACAGTACGGCTCCTAGCCCGATGTTACTGGCGTCGGTGTAGAGGATAAAGGGCTGGCTATAATCCGGGTACGCCAGGATTTCGTCCCCCGTGAGGGCCATCTTCAGCTGGCGGAAGGACTCTTCTTCCAGCTCTTCCCATTTGAAGGGCGGCTTCTGGTTCTTGGCCTTCCGGGACTGGCCTATCAGGAGGTCCTGCATAGGTGCTGCCTTTTTGGTGAAACCGGGAATAAACCTTCGGTAGTAGCCTACCAACCCGAGGAACTGCCGCACTTCTTTTACGCTGGAGGGGCTTGGCCATCCCTTAATTGCGGTGATCTTATCGGGGTCGGGAGCCACTCCGTCAGCGCTCACCACGTGTCCCAGGTACTGCACCTTTGGTTTCAGGAGGTGACACTTGGAGGGTTTCACCTTTAGGCCGTAACTCGCCAGAGCCTCGAACACTTCCGCCAGGTGTTTCAGGTGGTCCTCATACGTCTTGGAATATACGATGACATCGTCCAGGTACAACAGGACCGTCTCGAAGTTTCTGTGGCCCAGACAACACTCCATTAGGCGTTGGAAGGTTCCTGGTGCGTTGCAGAGTCCGAACGGCATGCAGGTGAACTCGCTAAGTCCCATCGGGGTGGTGAATGCGGTCTTCTCCCGGTCCGCCTCTGCTACAGGAACCTGCCAGTACCCGCTAGTGAGATCCAAGGTAGAGAAGAAGTTAGCAGATCTTAAAGCAGCCAATGACTCCTCTATCCTTGGTAAGGGGTACGCATCCTTGTGTGTGATACGGTTGATTTTCCGGTAATCTACACACATCCTCATGGTGTTGTCTTTCTTTTTGACTAAAACTAATGGGGCTGCCCAGGGGCTACAACTATCCCGGATTACCCCAGCCTCCTTCATATCTCTAAGCATCCCCTTGGCGTGTTGGTAATGTGCAGGGGGTACGGGTCGATACCTCTCTTTTATGGGAGGATGATCTCCCGTGGGGATGCGATGTTCTACCCCCTTGACTCGCCCGAAGTCTAACGGGTGTTTACTAAACACTCTCTCATACTCTTGAACCACCCGATAGACTCCTTGTTTCTGATGTGAGGGAGTGGAGTCAGTACCCAAATGTAGTTGCTGACACCAGTCCTCCATGTCTTTCTTAGAGCCGTTACCTTCCTCCGGGTGAGATGGAGGCAAGGGTTCCACAGATTGTATAGAACTTTGATTAGTGGTATATAATTTGGCTAGCGTGGCATACCGGGGCAGGTACACTTCCCTCTCCCCGATATTTATTATGCGAATGGGCACCCTCCCATGGCGTACATTGACCACCCCCCGTGCTGTCAAAATGGTGGGCCTACTGTCTGAGTAAACTGGTTCTACCATTGCCTGGTAATCTCTACCTCTCAGACCAATAGCTGCCCGGCACCAAATCATCATTTCACTTTTTGGGGGCATGGCAATAGGAAAAGGGTCACACATTCTTACGCTACCAATCTCACCGCCGGAGAGTTCCACTTGTTGCCGTTGCATCAGTGCCCGGATCTCTTTCTGGAGCACCCGCTGCTCGCCGGAGCTGGCATTCTTGGCAACCTGCTGTAAAAGGAAAATCACCTCTGCAAGACAATTTTCAATTACATTAGTTCCTAGAGTTATTTTTGGGTGACTCTCATGTTTATCGATATCTACAATGATCAGTCCCTGTGCGGCCAGTTCGACTCTACCAATTTTGATGGTCACCTCTTTAAATCCGATCTGTGGCACGGGCTGACCATTGCTGGCGATGATACTCAAGTCGTCGTCGGGGTAGCGGGTAATATCCGAGTCATTCCAGTACTGCTTGAAGAGCACGTACGGGATGGTGGTGACCTGTGACCCGGTGTCCAGTAGGGCACTCATGGGAATGCCATCCAGTACCACAGGCAAGACTGGACGTCCTCCCACATATCTGTCGCGCCAGTTCGATGGGCCTGGTGATCTTTTTCCTGGGGGTTGGCCCTCTACCCCAGGTTGTGCCCGTTTAAAGAACAGTACCTTGCCATATGTCCGGGTTGATTGCAGCGGCGGCAGATGGGTCGTCCGTCCCCACTGTATCGGTCACTGGGTCTTCCTCTGGCCGGTGGGGTCCTCCTTGGTCGACGCCACGGGATGTCCTCCGGTCCGGATGCCAGCTGGATCTTCCCTGGGGTGGAAACCTGTAAAGACTGCACAGTTCGGGTTAGCGCAGCAACGCTCTTAGCTAGCTCTTGGACCTGATGGTGTAGGTCTGGAGCCGGGTCATTGTCCAAAGCCTGCGCATCAGCTCCCACAGGCCCTGCTGACAAGGGCGCCGCCTCCTGGTAGTAAGTGGTAGTGGGGCGTCTGTGGGTCACAACGCCACCTGGTGCCGGTTCTCGGAGCACCCGGATGGCTCTGTCCTTGAACTGTGCAAAGTCCAGATGGGGATCCTGTAAGGCCATTGCCCGCAACTGGGTTCGGTGGGCATTGCAATATAAACCCTCTATAAATTGTTCAGTCAACAGCCTGTCCTCGTTTCCCACCCCATCAGGGTCGGTCTGCTTTATGGCCCTCAGGGCCTCTTGTAGGTTTAGTGCATAGTCCCTTATACTCTCATGCGCTCGCTGCTTGCACCCGTAGAATCTAAGCTTAATCTCGGCTGAGGTGCGGGTATCAAAGGTGTCCTTCAGCCGGGTTAGTATCCCTGCGACAGTCTTCCTCCCAGGTGGCCAGGATTTTACTTCCCTTTTGGCTGCCCCGGTTAGTTGGGCCACCAGGATGCTCACTTTTTGCTCTTCTGTGAGGGGGTACACCTGGAAGAGGCTATCCAGCTTTTCTCTAAAGTCATGCAGGGTATGTGACTCCCCTGAGTACTGGGGTAGCCAAGCTGCTCCCGGGATATAGGGCATGGTGAAGGGCATAACTGCAGCAGCGGTAGCGCTGGCGGGGGTTGAGGCAGTGAAGCTCTCCTCCGTATCCGACATCTTCCTCCCCCCTAGTGGACCGTGGCCTACCTTGCGATGATCCTCTTCCGTAGGCCGCGGCTCCGCAGTGGATCGTCAGGGTTGAGGACCTTCCGTCGCGCTCCTGTGACGTCGGCGTCTGCTGGGCTCCTTCCAGGACCTTACGCAACGTCCGGACGTGAGGCGGGGCTTCAGTTCTCGCGCGCTTTCGGAGTCCACGCCCCTCTTCTTCCCGCGCGGCGTCCTCAAGATGGCGTCCAATGGCGGGAAAACTCCACGGATGGCGGGAAGAAGGTCGAAGATGGCGCCGGATGGCGGGAAAACTTCGCGGATGGCGGGAAGAAGGTAGAAGATGGCGCCGGATGGCGGGAAACCTTCACCACTGGTAAGTTTGAACAGTCTTTGCTTTTCAGGCACGCAGTACCCGGTGGTTGCGGGCACGAAATCCTGCCGACTACGCCAAAGTTGACGCGCCCCTGGGCCTGTGTCGCGCTGCGGTGCGCACGCGGGAGCTTACCCGGAGCCGGATCCGTGGAGGGTTGTAATCTCGTGGCGGTGACCCGGTCCGTGCCCAGGGAGTCAAACTAGATGGCAGTCTATTAGTAGTAAATAGTTGATGACTACGCCACCCGTTGAGTGCAGCCAGGAAGCTGCTGCTGCAGGGCAGACCGCTGAGGCCGGTGGTAGGATTGTGCAGCGTGATAGTATAACCCCCAACGGGAGGGGTATGGCCTCAGGGCAGCCGACGTGGATGATGGGGGTAGCAGGAACCACTCAGAGACGGTACGGTGTAGTTCAGGGTCTTTACTGGTAACAACGACAGACCCTCCCGGAGTACTTGCTAGCAAACGGGGCCTGGTCAGTCTTCGAGCAGATGGGATCTCCCCTGGCCAGGCGTAGTTGTAGGCCTCCCAAACTGACTGTACTCTTCTGGCTACCTTGCTAGAAGCTGATGTAAGTAGCCCACGTCCCTGAGTGTACCGTGTGGTGCTCACCCGTATGGCCGGTGACTCGGGGCCTTCTAATGGCTTCCGCTCCACGATGGCGGTGCTGGTCCCACGCGTGTGACCGTGCCTTCGGGCTTCTGGGCCAGAGGACCTGAAATCCCCTGCCCGACGGATTCTGCTGCTGGGTAGGAGTTAGTCCCCACAGCCTCGGACTCCGGGTCCGGTAAAGAATCTTCTTAGTCAGGGTGAGCTCTGTAGCTGCCAGCCCCTGACTCCTTGTAACTCTGCTGTTTCCTATGCTGCTTCTCTTCTCCACTCTCCTTGTCTGACTCACCCTGCCTCAGCCCCGGGTTTATACAGGGGAAGTTCTTCCCCTCCCAAGACTGGGCAGGAGGTGTGGCATGCACAGGATCCCTGACCAAAGGACCTCCCACCTGCTCTCAGACATAATATCTCTATCACTGTGGCAACCAGACCCCTGGGGTGTCACACATGCACTACACACATCCCATTTTCGAGGAACAGACCAACGGTACTCCCACTTAGAAATGTGCAGGTACGACCGAGTCTGTTCCTGGCTGGAGTGGGAGGGGGGTGGTACATCCCAGTAGTGTAGGGGCAGATAGGGGGAGCAGCCTGGGTAAAGATAGGAGCTCATTGGGTGCTGGTCACCTGAGCTCACACATAGAGGGAGTATATAAGGTGGGAACCATCAAAGATCAGGGTCAGTCTGTCAGAGCCAGTAAGAAGCAGAGGTCCAGATGAGCCTGAGCCAGAGTGAGAGAGGAGAAGAAAGAGAGACCCAGAGGGGGAAAAGAAAGGACTCTGAGAACCCAAATTCAATCCCCGGGTGAAGAGTCAGCAATAGGGTACCGGATCCCAAACTGGTGGGGGCAAAAGCACACCCTAGCCAGAGACCGGAGGCCGTGGGCAGCGTCTGCCACGGCCACCCACCACATCCACCCTGAAGGCAGACCACGTGGAGGGTCAGGGAACCCAAGGCCAAGGGTCTCCCAACAGAAGGCCCGAGGGAGCTGGACCTAGGTGGATCACTAGTGGGGACGGCCAGAGGAAAGGACAGAAGGAGAGCTCAGGGTCACGCTCCGGACTTGTTTGGGGGTTTGCTGAATCCAGGACCTGGTGGACGCAGCACGGCTCGGGTGGTCACTTGAAGCTGGAGTGACCGGAACATCAGCAGTGAGTAAATACCCTAAACTGCACAACCCGACTCTGTCTTCACTTAACATCTACGCTGCACCACCACAACCCCCATCCTCTGCACCTGACCCCCTGAGGCTATACCCCACCCGTTGGGGGTTATACTACCAAAAGCTGCACCAACACCATCAGCCTCAGCGGACCCTGCTGCAGCGGCGGCCATAGTGACCGCAATACAACGGGTGGCGTAGTCGACAATAAAGAACTTAATAACATCTGTAGGACTGCCACATACAACTGAGCTTGACACCCTGGGCACGGACCGGGTCACAGCCACTCGGCGACTACAACTCCCATCTGATCCGGCTCCGGGTATTCCCCCTAAAGAATATGGCCCAGGGGGTGCGTCAACTTTGGCGTAGTCGGCAGGATACCGTGCCCGCAACACCCGGGTACTGCGTGCCTGAAGAAAAGAACGAGTTTACCTCAAAAAGAAGTCTCCTGCCGGTTCCGGAGGGTCCCCGCCATCGGACTCCATCACAGGTCGATTCCCGCCGGTTGTCCGCCATTAACAGCTTTTTCCCGCCATCTGCAGAGTTTCCCGCCACTGGGAAGCGATTCCCGCCATTTCCGAAGATTTCCCGCCTTGCCAGAGCGGACGCCATTATGGGCGTGCCAGAGGGTGGCAAGAGGCCACCTCCCATCGTGGGCCAGGACCGAAAATGGCGCCAAAAGTGGAAACCGCCCCCACCAACAGAGACTGTGATGCTAGAGGTGTCTGTCAGCGTGAAAGAACAGCCCCTGGAGCTGACAATCACCAAGTGGCCCCGGGACCGCCCTCGAAGTGGGAGGAGACGAAAGAAGAGAGCAAAGATGGGTGTCGCTTGGAGCAGTCTAGAGAGAGCGCACCCGGAGGCAAGAAGCCTGGAGAAGAGTATCGGAGGAGCTTACCCGGAGATGGCGAGAGAGCAGAGCAGCACCGGCCCGTTGGCCAGGAGCCTGCTAGAAACAGAGGAGGGAGAGCAGAGCAGCACCGGCCCGCTGGCCAGGAGCCTGCTGGAAACAGTGGAAGGAGAGCAGAGCAGCACCGACCCGTTGGTCAGGAGCCTGCTGGAAACAACGACCCCACTAGGCCTAGTGGAGGTCCTAGCACAGCTCCCCCGAGACCGGGAGTGTGCACAGACCGCTCTGGAGGGCCTCGCAAGGAGGATGGCTCGGGTGCAGCGAGAGACGTTGGCGGAGTGGAGCCGTGAGATGGCCCAGCAGACCGAGACCTGTCAGCGGAGCACGCCACCCAAGACGAGGAGACAGACCGCCTCTGAGGATGGCGCGGGAGGACTGAAGGCCGGAGACGGCTCCGAGAAGGGAGCCGAACGAGTGGAGGCAGGTAAAGGGGACGTCTATACCCCAAACCGGGAAACCGCGTACCTGCCCCAGCTCCCCGTCGCAGAGCCCGAAGTCTATCCTGCCGTGCCCGTCGCTGCAACGTCACCGCCGCAGACTAGGCCTCAAATGGGAGCCGCGACCCCTGTGACGTCACACGCCTCGACCCCGAGCGTGACCAAGCAGGAAGTACCACCAGCCTGGTCGCAAGGCCTAGTACCCCCGGGCGCCGCAATACCAACAGCGCCCCCTACCTCCGCGGAGCCACCGGCCTGGTCGCAAGGCCAAGTAGCCCAGGGTGCCGCCGTCCTTACGGTGCCCTTCACCTTCCAGATACCCCAGGCCTGGCCGCAAGGCCCGGGCAACCCGGGCGCTAGCACCACCGCGCCCATAAGACCAAGAGTGCCGCATCTGGGAGAGGACCTGTTTGGCCAACACACGTGCCCGGATGGGCAGCCTTTCATCTGGCCCCAAGAATATCATGAACTGGAACGGCAGAGGAAGGCTGGGGCCATGTGTGCACCCCTGATCCCGGCTCCAAAGCCCATAAAGAGGATCTCGCCCCCGCTAGAAGAGACCCAGTTTGAGTGGGACCCCACCGGAGAAGACCTCATGGGGTTCACTCAGGAGACTCGGGCAGCTGCAGCGGAGCGTGCTGAGTGCTGCCGCCAACAGCTCGAGGTCTTCGAGAGGGAGCGGAGAGAGAGGCAGGTCCGGGAACAGCAAGCTCAAATAAGGAGCGCGGAGCAGAAGAGCCGGGCCAGGAGAGACCCCCGTGCAGCGCATAGTCCCCACACCACCGGGACTGTGATCAAGTTTAACATGCAGCATGGGTGGGGCTTCATCCGAGACCACCGCACCCCAGGCGACGTCTTTGTAACTAGGAGAGACGTTGAGTCCCACCTACCGGAGGGACACAGAGGTCGTGACCTTTACATCGGGGACGAGGTCACCTTTACCCGGCACAAGTGTGCCAAAGGACCTTACGCCCTCCATGTGCATCGCCTGACGGAGGAAGAGCTGCGGTGTGAGGAGGAAGAACAAGAGGACCCGGACGGGTCTGAAGTTAGAGGTAACCATAAAGAAAGAGCAGGAGGACGTCGTCGTTAAGTACAGCGAAGCAGAAGCTGTATATAGTTGCCCGTCGGGGCACAGTGAACTGTTACTGCTGCTATCATAGTCCCCGTTGGGACCAGCAAGTGTGAACTGTTTACCCGTTTAACCCTTAAATCCCACTGACCGAGGACTGAGAGCGGTCATTCCTCCCTAATACCTGGCCGAGGACTGAAAGCGGCCACCTTCCCTTTTGTATATAGTTGCGCGTCCTAAAGCGCCCCCTACCGGTTTTATAGGAAAACCATTTTTCAAGAAAAGACTGTCGCACTTTACCCGGTCACGCGTTGCACAGTGACCGGAGGAGGAGCTAGAAGCGAGGAAAAGTCTACAAGAATGTTTTATATGAAAAAGTTTTATTGATATATATATATATATATAATGTTTTATATGATGTTTTATTTTGATGTTTAATTCAAAAATTGTATGTTTTGGATGTTTTATATCTTACAGCCCGAGGACGTGCTGTGATTTACCAGGGGGGAATGTAGCACCCTGAGGATTCGGCTGCTACAGGGGTATTGCACCTCAACCCAGAGGTGTGATATTCCACTCCCGGATAAGGATGGAGAGTGGGACTGAGCTCGGTAGGCTGCATGCACTACACACATCCCATTTCCGAGGAACAGACCAACGGTACTCCCACTTAGAAATGTGCAGGTACGACCGAGTCTGTTCCTGGCTGGAGTGGGAGGGGGGTGGTACATCCCAGTAGTGTAGGGGCAGATAGGGGGAGCAGCCTGGGTAAAGATAGGAGCTCATTGGGTGCTGGTCACCTGAGCTCACACATAGAGGGAGTATATAAGGTGGGAACCATCAAAGATCAGGGTCAGTCTGTCAGAGCCAGTAAGAAGCAGAGGTCCAGATGAGCCTGAGCCAGAGTGAGAGAGGAGAAGAAAGAGAGACCCAGAGGGGGAAAAGAAAGGACTCTGAGAACCCAAATTCAATCCCCGGGTGAAGAGTCGGCAATAGGGTACCGGATCCCAAACTGGTGGGGGCAAAAGCACACCCTAGCCAGAGACCGGAGGCCGTGGGCAGCGTCTGCCACGGCCACCCACCACATCCACCCCGAAGGCAGACCACGTGGAGGGTCAGGGAACCCAAGGCCAAGGGTCTCCCAACAGAAGGCCCGAGGGAGCTGGACCTAGGTGGATCACTAGTGGGGACGGCCAGAGGAAAGGACAGAAGGAGAGCTCAGGGTCACGCTCCGGACTTGTTTGGGGGTTTGCTGAATCCAGGACCTGGTGGACGCAGCACGGCTCGGGTGGTCACTTGAAGCTGGAGTGACCGGAACATCAGCAGTGAGTAAATACCCTAAACTGCACAACCCGACTCTGTCTTCACTTAACATCTACGCTGCACCACCACAACCCCCATCCTCTGCACCTGACCCCCTGAGGCTATACCCCACCCGTTGGGGGTTATACTACCAAAAGCTGCACCAACACCATCAGCCTCAGCGGACCCTGCTGCAGCGGCGGCCATAGTGACCGCAATACAACGGGTGGCGTAGTCGACAATAAAGAACTTAATAACATCTGTAGGACTGCCACATACAACTGAGCTTGACACCCTGGGCACGGACCGGGTCACAGCCACTCGGCGACTACAACTCCCATCTGATCCGGCTCCGGGTATTCCCCCTAAAGAATATGGCCCAGGGGGTGCGTCAACAACAGGTTCGAAAAGTCTGTGCAGACTGATTCTATAGCAGCGAGGACTGACAGGACATTCAGCCCTGGAGAGGCTAGCTCCAAATCATCTGTAAAGATTATGAAATAATTCAGCCCTGTGAAAAATCATTGCGATCCAGCATGGGATGAATAATAGCTTCAGCCCTGTGGAAAGGCAACCCTGTAAGAATGAACAGGCTGTGCGAAAACATCATTAACCTGAGAGGAACTGAGACCAGTGGAAAAGGGAAGGTTGACTACTATGAGGCCTGTAACTGGCCTGTGGTTTGTTGTGGCCTGTTATTATGGTCTTGTAAAACAAATAGACTGGTGGGATTTAGAGGATATGGGCTAGCCGAGTGGGTTCATGAAGATAAGGCCAAATACTTAGAGAATATACATCCTGTGTGAATGACGGGTTGAATTGTTGCATGCTGTATTGCAAGCTACTGTTGGATACCAATAGGTTGCCATGGTGTGCCTGATGGTAATGGTGACGGTGACCTTTGGTCTCTGTAAAGACAACATTGACTAGAAAAAAGTTTAAAAAGTAATTAAACTTTCATTTTTAATACTTTTGTCCAGCATAGAAGGTTTTGGAACTTTGCAAACTTTATTATTGTACTCAATTATAGACATCATCATTAATTTATAGACATCAACATCACTGTCTCCATTGGAGCTCAATATAAATTCCCTATCAGTATGTCTTGGAGTGTGGGACGAAACTGGAATATCCAGAGGAAACTCACACAAACACAGGGAGAACATGCAAACTCCTTGTAGATGTTGTTCTTGGTGGGTTTTCAACCTAGGACCACAGCGCCCAAATCAACAGTGGTAACAACTGAGTCAACGTGCAAACCACTTTGTAAGGGGATTTGAATTCATTCCTGTAAAAAAATGTCATGTAAGTGGCTTCCAAACCAAGGGTTGGGCAGCATGTATCAGGTGTCAGGTTCTCTTTAAGGCCCCCCATACACATTACATAGCCGACGGCCAAATAGTGATTTGGCCAACAGGTATCTCTCCCAACACTCGGCAGTTCAACTTTTGGCTCAGGGGGACATTCAGCTCAAAGAGGAGAGCAGAGAAAATACCTCTAGCAGTGGCTTATCTTTTGAATAACAAAGGGTTGGGCATCAAAATTTAAATTGCCCCCAACATCATCATCAGGGAAGAGAAGTACATCCGATTACACATTAAACTGTCAGCACATCTCCACAATGTTGGAAAGTTCGGCCAACTTTAATCTAATGTGTATGGGGGCATTTAGCCTCAAGCATGACACAGAAGGGGATTGATTTAGTCTATTAATTTAAGCCAGTCAGCTCCTTCACACGTTTCACTGACACCGAAAAGGGAAGGAAGTTCTCTGTCTGTGTCATAACATCACAGCTCAGCAGAAACTCAAAATTTCGTATAGTGTGTGAAGGGTGCTAAAAAAGAGACGTGTGTGGGCATGTTTTTGATGGAGTTACCATTTTCATTGGTAAATTTTTCGGGTGCACACAGCTTTTTTATTTCTTTTTAGTCCATTTTCTGATAGTCGGAATGAACAAGAAACAGCAATTCTGGAATTACTTTCAAATAGCACAATCATTTTATAGCTTGTATGCAGACAATCATGTGTACTTTTTATATACTGTATAATAATGCATTTTTTAGTGGAAAAATGTTTTTTCAATTTCTTTTTTAAACACTGTATTTTCATATTTTCACATGCAATACCATCAGGGAGGCACCTGGTTGGCTGCAAAATCTATTTTGCAGAAAGACAACTACCACAAACATACAGCCAACGTCATTAAAAACTATCTTCAGCATAAAGAAGGACGAGTTCTGAATATGTTTTATGACCCCACAGAGCCCTGATCTCAACAACATTGAGTCTGTCTGGGATTACATGAAGAGAGAAATATTTACGCAAGCTGTAGAAGATCTGTGGTTAGTTCTCCAAGATGTTTTGGAACAACCTCCCTGCTGAGTTCCTTCAAAACTGTGTGCAAGTGTAACTAGAAGAATTGATGATGTTTTGAAGGCAAAGGGTGACTACACCAAGTATAGAATTGATTTAGATTTCTCTTTTGTTCATTCATTTTGCATTTAGTTAATTCATAAAAATGAACTATTCACGCCTGTATTTTTAAAAGCTTGCTTACTTTGCAGTATTTTTTCAACACGTGCCTAAAATTTTTATTACAGTACTGTAACAGTAGGGTAAACATGGGAAGCCCTCCAAGAGCAAAAATACAGAACAGTACAGAGAAAGGTAGCCTTGCACGTGAAACATTATGATCCTAATCAAAATGTATTATTATATCCACAGAAAATGCCATAAATGTATTGTAGATGCACATCCCATTAATAGGATCTGAATTTTTCTTAAGAATATGGTCCTGACACATGCTCCTGCCAGTGAAGAAGTCTCATGTGAGCCTGTTAATTACCTATGGTTTTATCCTTTGGGATGAAAATGAAGTATTTTTAAGAGTCGAGTGAATGCCACCTTGTTTACTTTTTTGGAGAAAAATTACATGTGAACTGTATGGAATGCAACATCCCCCCACTGACATGTAAATTGTGTGCCTACTTGTGCTGTCAATTGTGTGGATGAGAGGAAGCATGCATGCTAGATTGTGCCCCAGTTAATTACTATTCTAGTAAAATACGTAGTTTGAAATGGTTAGCAGTAGTGTTGAGCGAACATGCTCGACACTGCTCGGTACTCGCCCGAGCATCACGCTACTCGGGATGTTCGGCGAGCACCGAGCATTTCCGGGTTACTCGGGCGGGAGCTCGGGTCTCCGCCCTGCATGTTTGGCGCTCTTTACAGAGCCAATGAACATGCAGGGATTGCCAGCCAGTCACTGTAACGCTCCAGCCATGTTGGTTGTGGGCATTACATTGATTGGCTGGCCGCACAGCGTCACCTTGAGTATTTAAAACCGGGCGCCGCCATCTTGGACGCAGTCGCTCCGGATCAGACAGTGTAGGGACAGCGCTGCTGATTTAGGGAGAGATACAGTACAGACCAAAAGTTTGGATACACCTTCTCATTTAAAGATTTTTCTGTATTTTCATGACTTTGAAAATTGTACATTCACACTGAAGTCATCAAAACTATGAATTAACACATGTGGAATTATATACTTAGCAAAAAAGTGTGAAACAACTAAAAATATGTCTTATATTCTAGGTTCTTCAAAGTAGCCACCTTTTGCTTTGATGACGGCTTTGCACACTCTTGGCATTCTCTTGATGAGCTTCAAGAGATAGTCACCGGAAATGGTCTTCACTTCACAGGTGTGCCCTGTCAGGTTTAATAAGTGGGATTTCTCGCCTTATAAATGGGGTTGGGACCATCAGTTGTGTTGTGCAGAAGTCTGGTGGATACACAGCTGATAGTCCTTCTGAATAGAGTGTTAGAATTTGTATTATGGCAAGAAAAAAGCAGCTAAGTAAAGAAAAACGAGTGGCCATCATTAGTTTAAGAAATGATGGTCAGTCAGTGCGAAAAATTGGGCAAACTTTGAAAGTGTCCCCAAGTGCAGTTGCAAAAACCATCAAGCGCTACAAAGAAACTGGCTCACATGAGGACCGGCCCAGGAAAGGAAGACCAAGAGTCACCTCTGCTTCTGAGGATAAGTTTATCCGAGTCACCAGCCTCAGAAATCGCAGGTTAACAGCAGCTCAGATTAGAGACCAGGTCAATGCCACACAGAGTTCTAGCAGCAGACACATCTCTTCAACAACTGTTAAGAGGAGACTTTTTGCAGCCGGCCTTCATGGTAAAATAGCTGGTAGGAAACCACTGCTAAGGACAGGCAACAAGCAGAAGAGACTTGTTTGGGCTAAAGAACACAAGGAATGGACATTAGACCAGTGGAAATCTGTGCTTTGGTCTGATGAGTCCAAATTTGAGATCTTTGGTTCCAACCACCGTGTCTTTGTGCGACGCAGAAAAGGTGAACGGATGGACTCTACATGCCTGGTTCCCACCGTGAAGCATGGAGGAGGAGGTGTGATGGTGTGGGGGAGCTTTGCTGGTGACACTGTTGGGGATTTATTCAAAATTGAAGGCATACTGAACCAGCATGGCTACCACGGCATCTTGCAGCGGCATGCTATTCCATCCGGTTTGCGTTTAGTTGGACCATCATTTATTTTTCAACAGGACAATGACCCCAAACACACCTTCAGGCTGTGTAAGGGCTATTTGACCAAGAAGGAGAGTGATGGGGGGCTACGCCAGATGACCTGACCTCCACAGTCACCAGACCTGCACCCAATCGAGATGGTTTGGGGTGAGCTGGACCGCAGAGTGAAGGCAAAAGGGCCAACAAGTGCTAAGCATCTCTGGGGACTCCTTCAAGATTGTTGGAAGACCATTTCCGGTGACTACCTCTTGAAGCTCATCAAGAGAATGCCAAGAGTGTGCAAAGCAGTCATCAAAGCAAAAGGTGGCTACTGTGAAGAACCTAGAATATAAGACATATTTTCAGTTGTTTCACACTTTTTTGTTAAGTATATAATTCAACATGTGGTAATTCATAGTTTTGATGCCTTCAGTGTGAATGTACAATTTTCATAGTCATGAAAATACAGAAAAATCTTTAAATGAGAAGGTGTGTCCAAACTTTTGGTCTGTACTGTATATACTGCAAAATAGTTAGTGTAGGGTCTGTAAAGGCTGCCAGATCAAACAAACAGTCCTTCTCAGGACTAATATCCATCCCAGATATCAGGCAGGCAGGCAGACTGTATAGGAGACACAGTGGTTATACCAGCAAACGCTGCATTACAGTCCTGTGTGCTCCTGTTGCTGAAATTACTGTACTTAGCTCCAGGTCTAGGGGGACCGGGAAAGATCCTTTTTTTTCATCCAAATCCTTTTTTTTTTTCCTCCTTCACACTGTACAAATACCCGTCTTATTAACCTTTTGGTGTCCCCCCCCCCCATCAAAAAAAAAAGTGTGCCTGTGACAGTTCAGACACAAATATGTGACGCCCTGGTGGAGGAGAGGGATGAATGGTAGTAATACGTCCGTTTTGGTTGGACTAGGGGACGCCTCTCCTTCCCCGCTCGCTAGCCCACCCTGAGAGCTGGGGTACTCGGAAGCCGGGCCACTGTGCAAGGTGGATGTAGTCGCGGCCTAGGCCCGGTCTGTGCCCAGGGTTGCCACATTAAAAAGTTAAGGGCTAGGAGGGATGGTGGTAATCGAATGGATTAAATGACTATGCCACCTGTGGTGTCTGGTGATGGCCACCAGCGCTGCGGCAGTCATCTGAGGCGGGATGTAGTGGCAGCAGAAGATGGTGCTACTCCCAACAGGCGGAGCAGGGCCTCAGGGCAGAGAAGCGGATGGAGGGAGTAGTAGTGAATTCTGGTGCAGTGCGGCGCGGGAATAAAGGACCAGAGGCCATAAGGGTAGTCTTCCAGGTTTTACTCACGGTAGAGCATGCTCCTCATGGCGCTCTGCGGCCACCTGGACCGGGGGTCCGACAACCTCCGAGTAGTTCAGGTGCTTTGGTCAGGACCCCGCGCCAGAGTGTTCCTAGACTTTCCACTAGTTCCTCTCCTGTCCGTGTGTGGTGCGTGTACTAAGGCTGGGTCTCCCTCTGGACTATTCACAGAACAAGGGTACGGGTGGCGACTCCGCTCCGTCCGTTAACCGGTGGGATCCACTGAGCCTCCGGGCTTCTCTGACTAAGACTTGAAGTGACAGAGTCAGATATCGGGGGCCGGTACCCCTTTTGCAGCAGGAGTCCCTCTGGCTAGGCCAGAATAGTGAGGACAGGTGGCGTATACCGCTCCGTCTGCATCCTCCTGGGATCCTTTTGCCTGTGGAGCTTGTATCCTCTGCTCCCCTCCAGGCCTTCATAGGTAGGGACCTTGACCGGGTAGAGACAGCCGTTAACTCTTGCCCGCTCCTTGCCTCAAGGCCAGAGCACGAGGACCGTGTCCCCATCAACTGCAGGTTCACACAGAAAGCCACGTTCAGTGATGAAGATCACAATCAAAGACCTTAAGCCCAAGATGGCTGTTTATTAAATATGAATTTTGTGGTGTAACCTAAATGTGCGTCCTCCACCCTCACCCACTACTAGGTTCCCCCTAACTTTGGTTCCCCCATCTCCTCTTATCCCGGCTGGGGCAGCACCCTGGTACATATTAGCCCCCCTCAGGTGGGAGAGATGTAGTGATGAATGCAGAGGTGGGGTCCTGACAGCTGCAACATCCTTACCTCAAAGGAGAGATACTACACCTCATTAAAGAGGTGCAGTACCCCTGTGGCGACCGAACCCTCAGGGGCGCCACAAATATATCTGTTGAAAATAGTCTGGTGTAGGCCAGAGAAACAGAAGTGTGGTTTTGCAGTTCCATGGTCCAAACCTCTGTATTATCCTCTTTTGGGCCATTTGTATCTAAAAAAAAACAGTTTGAGTGTGTCGCTCACTGTTCAGCCGCAAATCTATATATTTAAAAAAGTCTGGTATACACCAGTAAATTATAGCTGTGGTTTTGCTGTTCCACGGTAAAAAATCTCTATTATCCTGCTTTTGGCATTTTTTGCCGTAAAAAAAAAAATAATAGTGTCTCCCTGATTTTTCAGACACAAATATATCTGTTGAAAATAGTCTGGTGTAGGCCAGAGAAACAGAAGTGTGGTTTTGCAGTTCCACGGTTCAAACCTCTGTATTATCCACTTTGGGCCATTTGTATCTAAAAAAAATACAGTTTAAGTGTGTCGCTCACTGTTCAGCCGCAAATCTATATATTTAAAAAAGTCTGGTATACACCAGTAAATTATAGCTGTGGTTTTGCTGTTCCACGGTAAAAAATCTCTATTATCCTGCTTTTGGCATTTTTTGCCGTAAAAAAAAAATAATAGTGTCTCCCTGATTTTTCAGACACAAATATATCTGTTGAAAATAGTCTGGTGTAGGCCAGAGAAACAGAAGTGTGATTTTGCAGTTCCACGGTTCAAACCTCTGTATTATCCACTTTTGGGCCATTTGTATCTAAAAAAAAAACAGTTTGAGTGTGTCGCTCACTGTTCAGCCGCAAATCTATATATTTAAAAAAGTCTGGTATACACCAGTAAATTATAACTGTGGTTTTGCTGTTTCACGGTAAAAAATCTCTATTATCCTGCTTTTGGCATTTTTTGTCGTAAAAAAAAAACTAATAGTGTCTCCCTGATTGTTCAGACACAAATATATCTGTTGAAAATAGTCTGGTGTAGGCCAGAGAAACAGAAGTGTGGTTTTGCAGTTCCACGGTTCAAACCTCTGTATTATCCATTTTTGGGCCATTTGTATCTAAAAAAAAACAGTTTGAGTGTGTCGCTCACTGTTCAGCCGCAAATATATATATTTAAAAAAGTCTGGTATACACCAGTAAATTATAACTGTGGTTTTGCTGTTCCACGGTAAAAAATCTCTATTATCCTGCTTTTGGCATTTTTTGCCGTAAAAAAAAACCTAATAGTGTCTCCCTGATTTTTCAGACACAAATATATCTGTTGAAAATAGTCTGGTGTAGGCCAGAGAAACAGAAGTGTGGTTTTGCAGTTCCACGGTTCAAACCTCTGTATTATCCACTTTTGGGCCATTTGTATCTAAAAAAAAACAGTCTGAGTGTGTCGCTCACTGTTCAGCCGCAAATATATATATTTAAAAAAGTCTGGTATACACCAGTAAATTATAACTGTGGTTTTGCTGTTCCATGGTAAAAAATCTCTATTATCCTGCTTTTGGCGTTTTTGCCGTAAAAAAAAAACTAATAGTGTCCCCCTGATTTTTCAGACACAAATATATCTGTTGAAAATAGTCTGGAGTAGGCCAGAGAAACAGAAGTGTGGTTTTGCAGTTCCACGGTTCAAACCTCTGTATTATCCACTTTGGGCCATTTGTATCTAAAAAAAATACAGTTTAAGTGTGTCGCTCACTGTTCAGCCGCAAATCTATATATTTAAAAAAGTCTGGTATACACCAGTAAATTATAGCTGTGGTTTTGCTGTTCCACGGTAAAAAATCTCTATTATCCTGCTTTTGGCATTTTTTGCCGTAAAAAAAAAAATAATAGTGTCTCCCTGATTTTTCAGACACAAATATATCTGTTGAAAATAGTCTGGTGTAGGCCAGAGAAACAGAAGTGTGATTTTGCAGTTCCACGGTTCAAACCTCTGTATTATCCACTTTTGGGCCATTTGTATCTAAAAAAAAAACAGTTTGAGTGTGTCGCTCACTGTTCAGCCGCAAATCTATATATTTAAAAAAGTCTGGTATACACCAGTAAATTATAACTGTGGTTTTGCTGTTTCACGGTAAAAAATCTCTATTATCCTGCTTTTGGCATTTTTTGTCGTAAAAAAAAAACTAATAGTGTCTCCCTGATTGTTCAGACACAAATATATCTGTTGAAAATAGTCTGGTGTAGGCCAGAGAAACAGAAGTGTGGTTTTGCAGTTCCACGGTTCAAACCTCTGTATTATCCATTTTTGGGCCATTTGTATCTAAAAAAAAACAGTTTGAGTGTGTCGCTCACTGTTCAGCCGCAAATATATATATTTAAAAAAGTCTGGTATACACCAGTAAATTATAACTGTGGTTTTGCTGTTCCACGGTAAAAAATCTCTATTATCCTGCTTTTGGCATTTTTTGCCGTAAAAAAAAACCTAATAGTGTCTCCCTGATTTTTCAGACACAAATATATCTGTTGAAAATAGTCTGGTGTAGGCCAGAGAAACAGAAGTGTGGTTTTGCAGTTCCACGGTTCAAACCTCTGTATTATCCACTTTTGGGCCATTTGTATCTAAAAAAAAACAGTCTGAGTGTGTCGCTCACTGTTCAGCCGCAAATATATATATTTAAAAAAGTCTGGTATACACCAGTAAATTATAACTGTGGTTTTGCTGTTCCATGGTAAAAAATCTCTATTATCCTGCTTTTGGCGTTTTTGCCGTAAAAAAAAAACTAATAGTGTCCCCCTGATTTTTCAGACACAAATATATCTGTTGAAAATAGTCTGGAGTAGGCCAGAGAAACAGAAGTGTGGTTTTGCAGTTCCACGGTTCAAACCTCTGTATTATCCACTTTTGGGCCATTTGTATCTAAAAAAAAACAGTTTGAGTGTGTCGCTCACTTTTCAGCCGCAAATCTATATATTTAAAAAAGTCTGGTATACACCAGTAAATTATAACTGTGGTTTTGCTGTTCCATGGTAAAAAAATCTCTATTATCCTGCTTTTGGCATTTTTTGCCGTAAAAAAAAAACTAATAGTGTCTCCCTGATTTTTCAGAGACAAATATATCTGTTGAAACTAGAAGTGTGGTTTTGCAGTTCCACCGTTCAAACCTCTGTATTATCCACTTTTTGGCCATCTGTATCTAAAGAAAGACAGTTTTAGTGTGTCGCTCACTGTTCAGCCGCAAATCTATATATTTAAAAAAGTCTGGTATACACCAGTAAATTATAACTGTGGTTTTACTGTTCCACGGTAAAAAATCTCTATTATTCAGCTTTTGTTATTTTTTCCGTAAAGAAAAACTGTAATAGTTTCTCCCTGATTGTTCAGATTGTGTAAAAGAGTCGGGTGTAGGCCAGAGAAAGAGAACTGTGGTTTTCCTCTTCCACAGTTCTAATCTACTTTTTATTACCCTTTTTCCATTGATAGTGCGAGTGTAAGATATTTTACTTCCTTTACAATGGACAAGGCGCGTGGCAAGGGACGTGGAACTGGACGTTCTGGTGATGGTGCGTGCAGAGTATGGGGCCGTGGCCAAGGTGAAAATGTGCCACAACCAACAGCCACATCTTCTCGCTCCCACTTCTTGACCGAATTACTAGGGAAGCACAGAACAACACCAGTATTGCGAACTGATCAGTGTGAACAGGTTATTAATTGGATAGCAGATAATACTTCCAGTTACCTGGGCACCACCACCTCCGGTCTGTCTTCCACACGGTCAAATCTTAGTAGCCGTAAGTCTCGACCGCATACTTCTCCTCACCCTGATGCTCCTTCCTCCCACCATGCCGAGTGTCGGCAGACAGCAACTGATCCCACACTTGGACACTCTGAAGAGCTGTTCACTGGTCCATTTCCAGATTTGTGCCCCTCGCCTGCTCCGCTTGAAGTGGTGGAAGAGGAGATCCCATGTAGCGATGCCCAAATATTTGAACAGCCACGGCCACAAGAAGTCGACGCTGGCAATTTGTCACAAGAGGTGGACGATGACGAGACACAATTGCCAGGAAGTGAGGAGGAGAATCGTGGTGCGCAAGTGGAAGAGGAGGAGGTGGTGGATAATCTAGTAACTGACCCAACATGGCAGGAGGACATGCAGAGCGAGGCCAGCAGCACACAGGGTGAGGGAGGCAGAGTACCCCAACAGGCAGGTAGAAGCAGTGTGGTGGCCGCACACAGAAGGCAGGCAACAGTTCCCCGTAACACCAACACGAGGGACGTTGCCAGTACAACCTGTAGGTCTTCCAGAGTCTGGAATTTTTTTAAAGACTCTGCTGATAACCCCAAAAAGGCCATTTGTACCACCTGCCATGCCAACATCAGCAGGGGTGACAAAACTACCAGTCTGACCACCACCAGCATGATCAGGCACATGGCAGCAAAGCACCTGACTTTGTGGGGCGAACCCCAGGGTCCACGACCAGTGTCAGCGGGAGTCACCACTGCTTCTTCCGCTGTTGTGCGTGCAATAGAACCCCCTGTTGTGTGTGCAAGGCAATACCCTGTCCATACTGCATGCAAAGATGCCCCCTCCTCTCAGTCTTCACTTGTTATGGCAGTTTCTCAAGAAACAGCATCAACGTCCACGTCCACGTCCCACCACAGCGTTCAATTGTCCATATCCCAGACCTTTGAACGAAAGCGGAAATTCGCAGCTAACGCCCCACAGGCCACAGTCCAAAATTCGCACATTTCACGACTGCTTGTGTTGGAAATGCTGCCTTGTAGGCTGGTGGAGACGGAATCCTTCCGCAACCTTATGGTGGTGGCCGTCCCTCGGTACTCGGTCCCCAGCCGACACTATTTTGCCCGGTGTGCCATCCCCGCACTACACAGGCACGTGTCCCAAAACATCTGCCGTGCCCTCAACAACACAGTTACTGGGAGAGTCCACCTGACAACAGACACGTGGACAAGTGCTTGTGGCCAGGGACGGTACATCTCCCTGACGGCACACTGGGTAAACATAGTGGAAGCTGGGACCCAGTCGGACCTTGGGACGGAACACATCCTCCCCACACCGAGGATTACGGGCCCTATGTCAGTCAGAGTTGCCCCCACAGTGTACAGCTCCTGTGAATCATCCTCCTCCTCCTCATGTTCAGCCTCCATCTCAGATATCACCACATCAGTTACAAGCTGGAAGCACTGCAGTACTGCCTCCGCCAAGCGGCAACAGGCTGTGCTGAAACCCATAAGCTTAGGTGAGAAACCTCACACTGCTTGTGAGTTGTGGACAGCTGTGAAAGAGCAGGCAGATCTGTGGCTGAGACCACTGAACCTACATCCAGGCATGGTCGTGTGTGACAATGGCCGTAACCTGGTGGCGGCTCTGAGGCGAGGCGAGATCACACACGTACCATGCCTGGCTCATGTGCTTAACCTCGTGATTCAGCGGTTTCTTAAATCGTACCCCGAGTTGCCAGATCTGCTCGTCAAAGTACGCCGCCTGTCAGCTCATTTTCGCAAGTCGGCTACAGCTTTCGCCGCCCTTGCTGTGTTGCAGCAGCGTTTGCAGCTTCCGTCACACCGACTGGTGTGTGATGTCCCCACACGTTGGAACTCTACCCTCCACATGTTGCAAAGGATTTGTGAGCAGAAGAGAGCAGTTGTGGAGTACCAGCTGCAACAAGGCCGTCGATATTCAGGTCAGACTCCACACATAAGACCTCAGGAGTGGACCTGGATGTCTGACATATGTACCATCTTGACAAACTTTGAGGAGTCCACCAAGATGGTAAGTGGTGATGACGCCATCATTAGCGTCAGCATTCCATTTGTCTGTCTTTTGCAACGCTCTCTGCAGAGAATTAAAGAGGAGGCATTGCAGCCAGAGTATGATGAGATGGATCAAGAAGCCGTAGCGGTCGATTACACACAGCCCAGCCTCATCTCATCCCAACATGCATTGGGGGACAATGAGGGAGAGGAGGAGGAGGAGGAGGAAGAACAGGAGCTTGTATCATGCGCTGTAGACGGTAGTACCTGTACAACTGTCATACCGTCGGTTCAGCGTGGGTGGCCTGAGGACAGGGGGGAGGAGGAGGAGGAGGAGGAGGAGAGCATGGTCAGTCGTCATCTTGGTGAGGACACTGAAGTCTTGCCCGTTTCCAGTCTGGCACGCATGGCTGACTTTATGTTACGCTGCCTTAACCGTGACCCTCGCGTTGTCAAAATGTTGGGTGACAGTCATTACTGGTTGGTGACACTTTTAGACCCCCGCTACAAGGAGAACTTTCACTCTCTTATTCCTGAGGTGGAGAGGTCTACAAAAATGGGGCAGTACCAGAAGGCCCTTGCTGCAGAACTGTTAAAAAAATTCCCATCTGAACACGCTAGTGGCAGAGGTCTCAGTTCGTTGCCCAAGCAAGGCGTACATGCGAGAGAGACTCATCTCCAATACAGCAGAGGCAGGGGAACACTGTCAATGTTCTGGGACAGTTTTCTCAGACCCTCCCTTCGGACAGACCCTGAGGCGCGGGGTACTCACACAAGGAGTGGAAAGTTTCAAAGGATGGTGAGGGAGTACCTTGCCGACCGTACCAGCATCCTCCGTGATTCCTCTGTGCCTTTTAATTATTGGGTATCCAAGCTGGACACTTGGAATGAACTCGCTCTGTACGCCTTGGAGGTCCTGGCCTGCCCTGCCGCTAGCGTGTTATCGGAGCGTGTTTTTAGTGCCGCTGGGGGAATTATAACTGATAAGTGCACTCGCCTGTCAACTGACAATGCTGACAAGCTGACCCTTATCAAAATGAACAAGGGCTGGATTGGGCCAGACTTCTCATCACCACCAAATGACAGCAGAGTAACAAAATCAAATCCACTGTGTTATTTCGGGAGGTGTATTCACATGCACCGCTTCACACCCACACATGGGTATACGCTTCCTCATTTCAGCTGTTTTATGTTCTTCTCCTTATCCTCAGCCTCCACCACCACTATACCACCAGGGTGACCGTGGTCCGTGTTGCCATTATTGAAAGTTCCTCCGTCCTTATTTTTGTCAGCTTTTGCTTGGAAGGCATAAGCAAAGACTGTGGGAGACCCACTCCCCAATAATGGGAATAATATTTTTAATATACTGTACTGTACTGTATGGCTCTTGTAAGGGGCATTAAAACCGTCTTGTTAAGCTACTGCGACCTCCACCACTTTTCCAAGGGGCATTAAAACCGTCTTGTTAAGCTACTGTGACCTCCACCACTTTTCCAAGGGGCATTAAAACCGTCTTGTTAAGCTACTGCAACCTCCACCACTTTTCCAAGGGGCATTAAAACCGTCTTGTTAAGCTACTGTGACCTCAACGTCTCTTTCGAGGGGCATTAAAACCGTCTTGTTAAGCTACTGTGACCTCCAGCACTTTTCCAAGGGGCATTAAAACCGTCTTGTTAAGCTACTATGACCTCCACCACTTTTCCAAGGGGCATTAAAATCGTCTTGTTAAGCTACTGTGACCTCCACCACTCTACCAAGGGGCATTAAAACCGTCTTGTTAAGCTACTGCGACCTCCACCACTTTTCCAAGGGGCATTAAAGCCATCTTGTTAAGCTACTGTGACCTCCACGTCTCTTCAAAGGGGCATTAAAAGCATGTTCTTAAACCACTCTGAACTCCACAGCTCTTCCAAGGGGCATTGAAATGTTGTTTTTAATTACCTCTAACCTCCACGACTCTTCCAACGGGCATTGCATTTCCTCCTAATTTTAGTCAGCTTTTGCTTTTCAATGCAAAGGCGAAAACTAAGGGAGATCCACTCCCCAACAATGGGTGGAAGGTTTTTAGTATGCTGTAATCCACGTCTGTTTCAAGGGGCATTGCAGTTCCTCATAATTTTTGGAAAGCCTTCCATTCACTGCTTAGGCCAACAGTGTACAGGAGACCCAGTTGCTATAAATGGAAAAAACTGTTTAGTTAAGGCCCTCTGACCTCCATGTCATTTCCAAGGGGCATTGGAGTGCATCGAAATTTTTGGTAGGCATTGCACTCACTGTATGCCGTATAACTGTGTAGCCGAACCGCTCCTTTTGTTACAGAAGCATATCCTACAAGACATATGTGGTTGACTGGCCTGATATTGATGTGAATGGTCCCTGCTCCTCCTGCTCTTTCTCCTTTGCCACCACCTCATCCATCATTTATCACCTGAAGCTTTGCTTTAACGTGAGTCATAGAACTGGGATAGTAGCAGGAAAACATTCAGCAATCTTCGGAGGAGGTAGGATACCCGCCAAAACAGTGACCACCTCAGGCCTAGCCGCTACTACATACATGCGCTTGCATTCCAAGAAAACAAAGCAGATGCTAACTTCTATCATCATCATCATGCTCCTCACCTTGGCACTCTCAACTCCCCTGATGGAGAAGCCAGGGCCCACCGGAGGAGTCTGGTTCTCTGGTGGGCTCGTCCAATGCTGCCCTAAAGCAGGCCAGGCTAAGAAAAGTGTGTGGGAAGGTGACAAGAGAAATAGGGGCGGTTTGGGACCGTTTATGGACACCCGGCCGCCCCCAGGCGGCTGGGGACCGTGTGTGGACACCCGGCCGTGGGGCTGCTGGGGACAGAGTATGGACACCAGGCCGCCAACGCAGCCATGACGTGGTGGCCAGATTCCGCCTCCACATGCCTAAAAGGTCCAATTTAAAGTGCAAGCAAGCAAGCAGGATGGTATTGCAGCCGGGGGGTGGGTGGGTGGCAGGTTGCATACTTGCGCTTGCATTGCAAGGAATGGGAGAGGTACAATTGAACACTGCCCTGGGACAAGGACTTGAACGGGGATAGTTGCAAGTCTGCAACGACAGGTGCAGGGTGGGAGGCATCTTCGCATGTACCATGAACAGGGGTTTGGCATGCACACACTACAGTGGAATAGGCTGTCCTTCCCACTAAATGCACTGGGGAGGGCACAGGTAATGTTTTTGTATGCGCGCTTAATCTTATGTATAAGGCGTACCGGGACAAATAGGGGCGGCTGGGGACCGAGTATGGATACCTCGCTGCCGAAGCAGCCATGAGGTAGTGGCCAGCTTCGGCCTCCTCCAAACTAAGAGGCCCCATTTCAAGTGCAAGCTAGCAGTATGGTATTGCAGCCTTGGGGTGGGTGGGTGGCAGGCTGCACACTTATGCTTGCATTCCAAGAAAACAAAGCAGATGCTAACTTCTATCATCATCATCATGCTCCTCACCTTGGCACTCTCAACTCCTCTGATGGAGAAGCCAGGGCCCACCGGAGAAGTCTCTGGTTGTCTGGTGGGCTCGTCCAATTCAGCCCTAAAGGAGGCCAGGCTAAGAAAAGTGTGTGGGAAGGTTCCCAGGAGAAATAGTGGCGGCTGGGGACTGAGTATGGAGACCTCGCCGCCGACGCAGCCATGAGGTAGTGGCCAGCTTCGGCCTCCTCCAAACTAAAAGGCCCCATTTCAAGTGCAAGCTAGCAGTATGGTATTGCAGCCTGGGGGTGGGTGGGTGGCAGACTGCACACTTACGCTTGCATTCCAAGAAAACAAAGCAGATGCTAACTTCTATCATCATCATCATGCTCCTCACCTTGGCACTCTCAACTCCCCTGATTGAGAAGCCAGGGCCCACCGGAGGAGTCTGGTTGTCTGGTGGGCTCGTCCAATGCTGCCCTAAAGCAGGCCAGGCTAAGAAAAGTGTGTGGGAAGGTGACAGGAGAAATAGTGGCGGCTGGGGACCGTTTATGGACACCCGGCCGCCCCCAGGCGGCTGGGGACCGTGTGTGGACACCCGGCCGCGGGGCGGCTGGGGACCGAGTATGGACACGCGGCCGCCCCCTAGCGTCTGGGGACCGAGCGTGGACACCCGGCCGCCGGGCGGCTGGGGACTGAGTATGGATACCTCGCTGCCGAAGCAGCCATGAGGTAGTGGCCAGCTTCGGCCTCCTCCAAACTAAAAGGCCCCATTTCAAGTGCAAGCTAGCAGTATGGTATTGCAGCCTGGGGGTGGGTGAGTGGCAGGCTGCACACTTACGCTTGCATTAAAAGAAAACAAAGCAGATGCTAACTTCTATCATCATCATCATGCTCCTCACCTTGGCACTCTCAACTCCCCTGATGGAGAAGCCAGGGCCCACCGGAGGAGTCTGGTTGTCTGGTGGGCTCGTCCAATGCTGCCCTAAAGCAGGCCAGGCTAAGAAAAATGTGTGGGAAGGTGACAGGAGAAATAGGAGTGGCTGGGGAACGAGTATGGACACCCGGCCGCCCCCTGGCGGCTGGGGACCGAGCGTGGACACCCGGCCGCCGGGCGGCTGGGGACTGAGTATGGATACCTCACTGCCGAACAGCCATGAGGTAGTGGCCAGCTTCGGCCTCCTCCAAACTAAAAGGCTCCATTTCAAGTGCAAGCTAGCAGTATACAGTTATATGAAAAAGTTTGGGCACCCCTATTAATCTTAAGCTTAATGTTTTATAAAAATTGGTGTTTTTGCAACAGCTATTTCAGTTTGATATATGTAATAACTGTTTTACACAGTAATGTTTCTGCCTTGAAATGAGGTTTATTGTACTAACAGAAAATGTGCAATCTGCATTCAAACAAAATTTGACAGGTGCATAAGTATGGGCACCTCACCAGAAAAGTGACATTAATATTTAGTAGATCCTCCTTTTGCAAAAATAACAGCCTCTAGTCGCTTCCTGTAGCTTTTAATGAGTTCCTGGATCCTGGATGAAGGTATTTTTGACCATTCCTCTTTACAAAACAATTCCAGTTCAGTAAAGTTTGATGGTCGCCGAGCATGGACAGCCTTCTTCAAATGATCCCACAAATGTTCAATGATATTCAGGTCTGGGGACTGGGATGGCCATTCCAGAACGTTGTAATTGTTCCTCTGCATGAATGCCTGAGTAGATTTGGAGCGGTGTTTTGGATCATTGTCTTGCTGAAAGATCCATCCCCTGTGTAACTTCAACTTTGTCACTGATTCTTGAACATTATTGTGAAGAATCTGCTGATACTGAGCGGAATCCATGCGTCCCTCAACCTTAACAAGATTCCCGGTGCCGGCATTGGCCACACAGCCCCAAAGCATGATGGAACCTCCACCAAATTTTACTGTGGGTAGCAAGTGTTTTTCTTGGAATGCTGTTTTTTTGCCGCCATGCATAACGCCTTTTTGTATGACCAAACAACTTAATCTTGGTTTCATCAGTCCACAGGACCTTCTTCCAAAAAGAAATTGGCTTCTCCAAATGTGCTTTTGCATACCTCAGCCGACTCTGCTTGTGGCGTGCTTGCAGAAACTGCTTCTTTCGCATCACTCTCCCATACAGCTTTTCCTTGTGCAAAGTGCGTTGTATAGTTGACCGATGCACAGTGACACCATCTGCAGCAAGTTGATGCTGCAGCTCTCTGGAGGTGGTCTGAGGATTGTCCTTGACTGATCTCACCATTCTTCTTCTCTGCCTTTCTCATGTTTTTCTTGGCCTGCCACTTCTGGCCTTAACAAGAACTGTCCCTGTGTTCTTCCATTTCCTTACTATGTTCCTCACAGTGGAAACTGACAGGTTAAATCTCTGAGACAGCTTTTTGTATCCTTCCCCTGAACAACTATGTTGAATAATCTTTGTTTTCAGATCATTTGACAGCTCTTTTGAGGAGCCCATGATGCCACTCTTCAGAGGAGATTCAAACAGAAGAACAACTTGCAAGTGGCCACTTTAAGTAGCTTTTCTCATGATTGCATACACCTGGCTATGAAGTTCAAAGCTCAATGAGGTTACAAAACCAAAAAAAGTGCTTTAGTAAGTCAGTAAAAAGTAGGTAGGAGTATTTAAAACAAGAAAATGATAAGGGTGCCCATACTTATGCACCTGTCAAATTTTGTTTGAATGCAGATTGCACATTTTCTGTTAGTACAATAAACCTCATTTCAAGGCAGAAACATTACTGTGTCCAACAGTTATTACATATATCAAACTGAAATAGCTGTTGCAAAAACACCAATTTTTATAAAACATTAAGCTTAAGATTAATAGGGGTGCCCAAACTTTTTCATATAACTGTAGTATTGCAGCCTGCGGGTGGGTGGGTGGGTGGTTGGCTGCATATTTGCGCTTGCATTGCAAGGAATGTGGGAGGTACAATTGAACACTGCCCTGGGACAAGGACTTGCACGGGGATAGTTGCAAGTCTGCATCTTCTGATGCGGCAAGGATCACTTCTGATGGGCACACTTTTAGGCAGTGACCTGGGTGTCAGAGATGCTTCCAGGGGTCTTCCCCATGCTGCTCCCATGTCTTTTCAGCACTGTATGCATGTGTCACACAGCACATGGCCAGATAAGGTTGCAAAATGTTAAAATGACATTTCCCGGTGAATGCATTTGTCACGGTTGAAAGCAATACAAAAGTGCAAAAACGCATAAAAAATGCTACTTGTGAACATAGCCCAAGGTGTGGAGGAGTATTTTTTTGGGGGGTTATTTATTTTACCTTATACACAAGTCTTTACCCTGGAAAGGAACTTCCTTAACATATTTCACAGGAAAGCAGTTTTAGTTTAGTTTTTGAACGTTTTATTGTGAGCTCTTAAAAGTGGCTTAATACCTCTGACCACGTTGTTGACAGCAGTGACCTGGGGGTCAGAAATGCACTGTCACTATCGTTTTGGGCACTTGTTAGGCTTTTAAAAGACTGCCGGGGCTGCCGCCGCAAAAATGCTCGGGTCTCCCATAGACTAACATTGGGCTCGTTGCTCGGGTCGAGCACCCGAGTATCACGGCGAGCTCGGCCCAAGCTTCGAACACCCGAGCATTTTAGTGCTCGCTCAACAGCAGATGTTAGGAATCATGATTCTGTGTTCCCACTTGGGAATAGAGCAGGTCCAGTACTGTGCTACTCCGGTCGCAGGCACCACCATTGTCCTGATCCTGGAGACAGAGCTATTAAGCGTGCATGAAGACTGTCCCAATCTTTTTGAGCATCATGTTTTGGTGTTGTAGGATGTGTGAGGACTCAGGAAGCCGTGTCTGTCATTGATTTCCCTGGTTGCCAGGCTATGCAGGACGCTGTTTTGTCTGGTACTGAGCAATGGTGGAATTATGTTCATTCTGCTGTGCAGGATGGCAGGGAGTGGCTATCTGGGGATGATTGGGAGGTATTGAACACCTGATCATTAAGCAGGCTATATAATCCTGCACCCTGCTCAGTGCCTTGCTGTTTATTGCAGTTCCATGTGCTGTAATGGTGAGTGGTGCTAGCATTAGGTTTGCTATCTTTTCAGGGGTTTTCTCATTTTCTCTTCTGGTTTCACTTCCTGGAGTTCTAGCAGAGGTACTCACCTGGTTGACTAGGCACCAGCCACGTCACTAGATGCCAGCTGTATGATGACAGTGGGCCTGGGAAGGGCTCTGCCAAAGTCCTCCTTACATTTAAAAGGAGCTGGGTGAAGAGTATTCCTCATCCTCAAGGGCTCGCCTAGCTGGGCAGCTTGTGCCAAATGCGGCTGTGGCTGCTCCTTTGCTGGTTTGGCACTAGTCTTGCTGAGTCCCTGTGCAAAGTACATACCAGCAGAGCATAGGTGATTTGGCTGTATCATTTCAAGAGGCTAATGGAGTATATCAGGCAATGAGGTGGAGCTGTTTGGATGGAGAGGTGGTTATGCATGTGTCCCACTATCCATTCGATGTCTATGGGCCTGACAAAAACAAAAAAACATAAAGGGTCTGATTTATTAAGGTGTCTATGTGCCGGGGCTCTTTGACTTTTCCTGGCGCATGTGCACTGCAGTACTGCAGTGCCCTCATCAGGGCATAGAAGTACACCTGCGCAGGAGCTTGATGCTGGGGAGACTGTGTGGATGACGTAGGGACGCCTCATCCACACAAAACAAGAAGGAGGACGGCATTGCAAGAAGAAGGGAGGCGCTGGACCAAGACCAGCGTCACCCCCCGGACCGGACCACTCCCCCCCCCAGGTGAGTATAATAAAAGCTCTTTTTCTTGTCTTGCAGGTTGGGTTGGGGGCTTATATACAACATTATAGAATCCCCCAATCCCCCATACCAGGATTGGGGGATGAGGGGGCCACGCATACCACGATTTGGGGATGAGGAGGCCATGCATACCAGGATTGAGGGATGAGGAGGCCATACATACCAGGACTGGGTGATGAGGGGGCCATGTATACCAGGATTGGGGAATGAGGAGGCCATACTTACCAGGATTGAGGGATGAGGAGACTATACATACCAGGACTGGGTGATGAGGGGGCCATGTATACCAGGATTGGGGAATGAAGAGGCCATACATACCTGAATTGAGAAGTGAGGAGGCCATACATACCAGGATTGAGGGATGAGGGTGCCAAACATACCAGGATTGGGGGATGAGAGTGCCATACATACCAGGATTGGGAGAGGAGGGTGCCATACATGCCAGGATTGGGGGATGAGGGGGCCATGCATACCAGGATTGGGGGATGAGAATGCCATACATACCTGGATTGGGGGATGAGGGTGCCATACATACCAGGATTGGTGATGAGGAACCAGGATGGGGAAATTTACCATTAGCTGCTGCATTTCCCACCCTAGGCTTATACTGGAGTCAATAAGTTTTCCCAGGTTTTTGTGGTAAAATTAGGTACCTCGGCTTATACTCGCGTCGGCTTATTTAAAATATTCAGTATTGTAAAATCAGTGAGTACGTGGTGCCCATTATACTGAAGGACTGTGGGGTGCATTATACTATATGGGGGCTGCATTTTACCCTATGGGGTGTGTAATATACTGTATGGAGAACTATGCGGAGTGCATTATATTTTATGGAGAACCATGGGAAGTGTTACGCTCGCGCCCGGACAGACTGGCGTGAGCGTGATTAGTGATCCCACTGTACCATGAACCGAGGAGTGCCTGGAGGGGCGTAACTAAGTATCCACCCGATCCGACCAAGGTCACACGGCGGCTCAGTCGACTCCGTGAACCAGGGAGGAACCGAGCAGAGGGACCAGGTGCTACTCCAGGTCAGACTCCGGTCACAGCTGTTGACCCACACCGGGGAATGCAGGAACAGGCAGGTTAGCTGGTATGCAGACAAGTGGGCACTGCTGGTATGAAGGCAGGTGGGTACTAGCAGGCACGGCTGGTATGAAGGCAGGCGGGTGCTAACAGGCACGGCTGGAATGCAGACAGGCAGATACTGGCAGGTATGAACGCAGGCTGGATAGGGACCAGTACAAACTGGGATACAGGAACAGAGCCGCAGGTGCGGTGGACTAGCAGAGCAAAACCGCAGGAGCGGTGAACAAGCAGAGCGGAGCAAAACCACAGGTGCGGTGAACAAGCAGAGCTGAGCAAAACCGCAGGTGCGGTGAACAAGCGGAGCAAAACCGCAGGTGCGGTGAACAAGCAGAGCAGAGCGGAACCGCAGGTGCGGTAAACAAGCAGAGCAGAGCGGAACCGCAGGTGTGGTAAACAAGCAGAGCAGAGCGGAACCACAGGTGCGGTAAACAAGCAGAGCAGAGCGGAACCGCAGGTGCGGTAAACAAGGGGAGCAGAGTGGAACCGCAGGTGCGGTAAACAAGCTGAGCAGAGTGGAACCGCCGGAGCGGTGAACAAGCAGAGCAGAGTGGAACTGCAGGGGCTGTAAACAAGCAGAGCAGAGCGGAATCGCAGGTGCGGTAAACAAGCGGAGCAGAGCGGAACCTCCGGAGCGGTAAACAAGCAGAGCAGAGCGGAACCGCAGGTGCGGTAAACAAGCAGAGCAGAGTGGAACCGCAGGTGCGGTAAACAAGCAGAGCGGAACCGCCGGAGTGGTGAACAAGCAGAGCAGAGCAGAACCGCAGGTGCCATAAACAAGCGGAGCAGAGCGGAACCGCCAGAACGGTGAGCAAGCAGAGCAGAACAGAGCAGAAAGTGAAGGCAGACAGGACAGGGCTCTGTTCACATGGAAAAGACTGGAAGATACAGGAAGATAGCTAGAACACAGGAGGTAAATACGGAGGCAGGGAAACAGAACAAGCAGAACCAGATACACACAAGGTACTTACAATGAAGTAGCGAGTGGACACAAAACTCACAAACAGAAGTACAGAGACAACGAGTTGGAATTATGTGCAGGTTCAGACACTGTAGGAAAAGGGAAGGTACAAACATGGAAACAAACAAGAAACGGGCTAGGACACTGTTCAGACAGGAACAGAAACAAGATACAGAAACGAGCCTGGGAACTCAGCCCCCAGGGTGGCGGAAACAGACAGGTAACAGGCCTGGGTATACAGCCCCCAGGGTGGCAGAACAGACTAGATACAGGACAGGACCTGGCAATTCAGTTGCAAAGGACAAACTGAGAGAAAGTGTTGCTCAGGCACCTCCTACTGGGTGGAGGGGCTTTAAGTATCCAGTGACTCACAGCAATAGGCTGGGGACGCATTAGGACTGTGCACACAGTGGCTATAAGAAACAAGCAGAAAGCCGCGCCGACGCCCTAAGCAATCAGACAAGAGACATGGACAGAGCAGGTACTGGAGCAAAGAGTGCAGCATGGACTGACAGGTAAGATTGCGGTGTTGCATGGTGGGAGGTGGTACACCATGCAAGCACGCTGCCAGGGATGCTACATGAAGTTCATTATACTATATGGAGGATAATGGGGATGCATTATACTATATGGAAGGCTATCTGGGGCCATTATAATAATTTGAGGGCTACGTGGGGGGCCATTATACTGTATGAAAGCAATTATTCGTTGCGAAGGTTTGTGTGGGGTCCATCATATTTGTAGCATCGGCGTCTCTGCTTCCTGCCAGGCAGAGACGCCGTCCCTCTCACCTCCCCGCTCCCCGCGCGGCGTCCTCCTGCGCTCCTCTTCCTGCAGCAGCCGGCGCGCGTTATTTCCCGGGCACTGTGCTTAGGGCACGCGCGCGCTCCCTCTCTATTAAAGGGGCCGCGCGCGCCGTCCTAAGGAGTCCCCGGGCAGTAGCCGGAGGACCTCCCATATTTAAGGCACCTCCTCCAAAATGGAGGTGCCCGAGCAAAAGTTGTTGCACAGTTACTTATCTCTGCTTCAGCCCTCAGGTTCCGCTGCTAGCCCGACTCCTCGTCCTGCCTGCCAGCCTGTTATCTGCCCGTTACCTGCCGAGCCTGCCAGCCCGCTCACCTGGAGCACTCACCTGTTACCTGCCTGTTACCTGCCTTGTCTGTCAGCCCGCTCACCTGGGAGCACCCACCTGTTACCTGCTACGTCTGTCAGTCCGCTCACCTGGGAGCACCCGCCTGTTACCTGCTGTGTCCGTCAGCCCGCTCACCTGGGAGTGCTCACCTGTTACCTGCCTGTTACCTGCCTTGTCTGTCAGCCCGCTCACCTGGGAGCACCCGTCTGTTACCTGCTAGCCTACCTGGAGGGTCTGCCGTCACTTGCTGTGACCACCTGCCTGGTAAACCTAGAGACTATTACTCACTCTGCTGTCACGTATCATGACCACCTGTCAGCTAACCAGAGACTTCTGTCTGCTTGCTGTGTCCTTCCGTCATACCGGTCAGTCCCAGCCATCTGACCCGTGGGAGCCACCTGCTCTCTTACAAGGTCGTCCCCAGAGTGGCACCTGGTCCCTCTGCCCGGATCCTCCCTGGTCACGGAGTCGTTAGCCGCCGTCCGACCAGGGTCGGTTCGGGTTGATACTTAGTTACGCCCCTCTGGGTCCCTCCTTGCACCGCGGCACAGAGGTTCCACCTCCCGGACCCATAACAGTTTGCTCGGGCCATGGAACCCGGTGGCACCCAAGCTCCCTCGCTCTCTGACCTATACCACGAAGTCTCCTGTCAGTGATCCCAACAGGAATCCATCCTGAACCACCTGCGGAATGTCAACTCCCGCCTGGACACACTGACTGCTCCACCAGTACCCGCCTCTAGTTGCACGACTCGCACCCCGGCAGCACTGCTGCCCATCAATACCAAGGTATCCGGCCCCGGTCCCCGGCTTTCTGCACCGCCTCGTTTTGGTGGAGACCCCGCCTTGGCTCGAGTTTTCATAAACCAGTGCACCCTGCACTTTGAACTCTTGGCACATCAGTTTATCTCCGACCGGGCCAAAGTGGAATTCATCATGTCCCATCTCACTGGGGAGGCACTGGCTTGGCTAAATCCCCTGTGGGAGAGAGGGGATCCCCTGGTGTCCGACCTGTCGTCTTTCCTCACTGCTTTCTGGAAAGTCTTCGATGAACCGGGATGTAAGACCTCATCAGCCACCTCTCTGCTACGTCTCCGCCAAGGGAGTCTCACCGTGGGCCAATATGCCATACGGTTCCGCACCCTCACTTCTGAGCTTGCCTGGGATAACGAGGCCCTGGTGTCCGTCTTTTGGGAGGGCCTTTCCGGTCGGATTAAAGACGAGCTCGCCGGTCGGGACATTCCTACCATCCTGGATGACCTGGTGTCGCTGGCTACCCGGATTTACATCCGGTTTCAAGAGCGCGCCAAGGAGACCACCCGTGAGAGAAGGTTTCCCTGCCTTGCTCCTACTTTCCAGGGACCTGCCTCCTCATCTGTCACTCCCCGGGCGCACTCACCTGAGCCCATGCAGATCGACCAGACCAAGATGGTCAAATCTTGCCAAGAGTTACGCCAAGCCAAGGGGAGCTGTTTCTATTGTGACAGTAAGGAGCACCTGATCCGTTCCTGCCCGGAGAGGCTGGGAAACTCCAGTGTCTAGGACCGCTCGGAGAGGTCGCCCTAGACAAAAGTAAGCCCTCTCCATCCCCGACTTTGTCTGTCTCTATCTCCTGGGGAGAGAACCGTCACTTTGAACTCGCCCACCTGGATTCTGGAGCTGCTGGAAACCTCATTTCCCAGTCCCTGGTTGAGAAATACCGTATTCCCACCAAATCTCTGGCTGAACCATTGTCAGTCACCTCCGTGGATGGAAGACTCCTTCCGGTGACCATCCTGCTCGTCACGGAACCCATAACCCTGCAGGTGGGAATGCTGCACTCTGAGAAAATCTTCTTCCATGTGCTACCCGGACTCTCTCACTCCCTATTGCTAGGCCTACCTTGGTTCCAGACACATGAACCCGTGTTGAACTGGCAATCCGGTGAAGTACTCCGGTGGTGGCCGGACTGCCATAAGACCTGCCTGGTTCCGGTTCGTTCGGTTCGTCCACCACCTACTCCAGCTAATTTACCCGGTCTTCCGGCTCCTTACTGGTCCTATGCTGACGTCTTCGGTAAAAAGGAAGCAGAGACATTGCCACCTCATAGGCCATATGATTGCCCGATCCACCTGGTAGCTGGCGCCACTCCACCCCATGGCCGTATTTACCCGTTGTCTGCGGCCGAAACCCGGGCCATGTCTGAGTACATTGAAGAGAATCTGGCTAGGGGATTCTTCCAGAAGTCTACCTCCCCGGCTGGAGCCGGATTCTTCTTTGTCAAAAAAAAGGATGGCTCGCTACGCCCCTGTATTGACTATAGAGGACTCAATCAGATCACGGTTACGAATAAATACCCCCTGCCACTCATCTCCGAGTTGTTTGACTGCCTTAGCGGCGCCAGGATCTTTTCCAAGCTGGATCTACGTGGAGCATATAACCTGGTCCGTATCCGGCAAGGAGACGAGTGGAAGATGGCATTCAATACCCGGGACGGTCACTATGAGTACCGTGTGATGCCGTTCGATCTCTGCAATGCTCCCGCCATCTTCCAAGAACTGGTCAACGACATCTTCCGTGATCTTCTTTACTCCTGAGTGGTGGTATACCTGGACGACATCTTGGTCTTCTCTCCGGATCTTCCCACACACCGGAGAGATGTTCGTCAGGTCCTGCTTAGGCTCAGGCTGAACCACCTCTATGCTAAATACGAGAAGTGCCTCTTCGAACAGACCTCTCTTCCATTCCTGGGCTATGTTATCTCCCAGACAGGCTTGCGAATGGATCCCGAGAAACTCTCTGCTGTCCTAAAGTGGCCCCGTCCGGAGGGGTTGAAGGCGATTCAGTGATTCCTGGGCTTCACCAATTACTATCGTCTCTTCAATCCACACTTCTCGTCCCGGACGGCTCCCATATCTGCGCTCACCCATAAGGGGGCAAATCCCAAGGTGTGGTTGCCCGAAGCCGAGGAGGCCTTCCTTTCCTTAAAGCAAGCCTTCTCGTCTGCCCCAGTACTGCACCGTCCGGACTGTAATAAACAATTCTACCTGGAGGTTGATGCTTCCTCCTCCGGAGCCGGAGCGGTGCTCACCCAAAAATCTTCTTCCGGGAGAATGGTAACCTGCGGCTTCTTCTCCAAAATCTTCTCCTCATCTGAGCGCAACTACTCCATAGGAGACCGAGAATTGCTAGCCGTCAAATTGGCGCTGGAGGAGTGGCGCTACCTGCTTGAAGGGGCTCTATACCCGGTGATCATCTATACCAGTGATTTTCAACCGTTTTTGAGCCGCGGCACACTTTTTATACTTAGAAAATCCTGGGGCACACCACCAACCAAAATAGCACAAAATGACACTAAAACAGTCATATTATACATATAGTTAATAATATAGATTCTAAATTTATTTTACTCACTCAGTGTGAAACCTGGGCCTGTTTCGATAAACACAAAAGGGATATCCTGGCAGGAATGGTGGAAAGACACACACAAAGCTCTTCCTCAACAGTTCTCAGTTTCTCCCTGTTTTTAGTTTTTATCGCAGTCAAGCTTGAGAAGCCCAGCTCACATAGATATGTGGTTGAAAATGGGAGCAATGTCAAAATAGCTTTGTTGGCCAGAATGGGGAACTCCTTGGCAACAGATAACCAAAAACTGTCCAAAGGAAGATCAGCAAACTTTAGGTTTAAACCGCGATCTTGCTTCAGTTCAACGAGTTCCTCTTGCTCCTTTAAAGTCATGTCCTTTCCAGCAACGGATAATGAGCTGTATGGGTCCCTAACCCAGTCAAGGCATTCTGTGAAGGCTGAAGAGAAATAGAACGATAACTTCTCAAGAGTTTTCAAATGTCTGCCAATCGCTTCGCACATTGCAGCAGTATTGTCATCATGCAGTTTCTCGGTGAGTGGGAACATCTGAAGGTTGCCACCCTGCACATGTTGTTGCCAGAGCTGCACCTTTAAACGGAATCCGTTAATTTTATCAGTGCTTGTAAGCAGGTTTTCATTTCGACCTTGCATCCGTGTGTTTAGTTCATTCAGATATTGAAATATATCAGCCAGGTATGCCAGCTTTGCACACCACTCATCACTTGCAAGCAGCTTTGAATAATCGGACCTCTCGTTTGTAAGAAATATTTTAAGTTCCTCTCGCAACTCATACACACGGGCCAGCACTTTGCCGCGTGACAGCCACCTGACCTCCGTGTGGAGCAATAAGATTTTATGTTCCGCTCCCATTTCTGTACACAAAGACGCAAATAAGCGACATCTCAAAGGTCGCGTCTTCACAAAATTCACTATGTGCACAACATCATCCAACACAGGAGCTAGATCTGCTGGTAAGGTCTTTGCAACGAGGGCCTCACGGTGCAAGAAACAGTGGGTAGCAAGAACATCTGGGTTTCTTTCTTTAACCCTACTTACAAAGCCTTTGATGCGCCCGACCATGGCTGCGGCTCCATCAGTGCAGACACCTGTGCAGTTTTCCTATGTAAGTCCACTTTTATCAAGATATTCCGATGTGACTTGGAATATTGCCTCTCCTGTTGATTTTTCTGTCAGTGCCTTGCAAAATAGGAAGTTTTCTCTAATGGCTTCACCATCCACAAAACGCACATTGGCCAACAACTGACAATGTCCACTGATATCCGTCGACTCATCAAGTTGCAAGGCAAATTTCTTCCTGATGCGCACCTTTTCCAAAACAACTGTTTCAATGTCCGCAGACAAGTCATCAATCCGTCTGGCAATTGTGTTATCAGAGAGAGGCACTTTAGCTATCTCTTTAGCTGCTTCAGGGCCAAGCATCTCATTTACAATAGCTTTACAAGCTGGTAGTATTAATGTTTCTGCCACAGTGTGGGACTTTTTTGATTTAGCTATGAGTTCAGCAACAAGGTAGCTAGCTTTGAGGGCTCTCTCATTTACCTTTGTGCTTTTTCTCAAAAAAGTTGCCCCTTTCTCATTGTTTGTACGTAAGCGTGCAAAATACTCCATCGGTTTATTTTGAACGGAAGGGTGTTTCGTTTGGAGATGGTGTTTAAGTTTGCTTGGCACCATAGCGCTATTGGAAAGCTTCTCACCACACACCAAGCACAGTGGTGTTGGTGCTGTCGCATCCCCAGTGGAAGTAAATCCAAATGAAAGATAGCTTTCACTGTATTGCCTTGAGCTCACCGTCTTGTCTTTTTTCTTTTGTCGAACTCTCATACTAGGGCCTTCATTTGGGTTAGAATTGTGTCCAGGGTCCTGTTCGGCATTTGCCTTTTCCATTCTCAAATACTTCTCCATCACTGCTGAGATAGTGTGCGCAGCCACACACTAAAATAGAAGAGTATTACTATCTGCCACACTTAAAGGACCTCTGCTAGGCATATTTCATTCCTGAGGGCTTAAAAAGCAGCTCTCGTGGTGACAAGAAGCTGATTTAAACCCCCCAAGAGTGAACTTCGCGAGAGCTGTATGTGTGTGATAATAACTTATATTACTACGGTCTGCATTTCCTGCTTGAATTGACACTAGTGACGTAGCACTCAGCTTTCTCTATAAGTAGAATAGAGCCGGCTGCCAAGTGCTACGCCACTAGAGTCAATTCAAGCAGGACATGACTGCCGAAGAACGGTACTAATATCATTTATTATTCCATACATACAACTCTCACGGAGTTCACTTTTGGGGGTTTTAAATCAGCTTCTTACCACCACAAGAGCTACTTTTTTAGCCCTCAAGAGTGAAATATGCCTGGCAGAGGTCCTTTCAATAAATTATTTATTTTAAAAAAGTGAAATAAAAAAGAATAACCCCCTCATATATTCAATCCCATGTAACCTCATAAATACAGTCCCACGTATATGAGCACATGATTATCAGCATCATATACTGTGGTGATGTGCACTGTACAGCGCCACAGTATATGGTGCTGATTATTATGTGGCTCATATACTGCAATATAAAGGGGTACAATGAGAAGTACTATGGCCATGAGGCCAGAGTACAAGTACCAGCTCATATACTCAGCATATGAGCTGGTACTTGTAGTACTCCAGCCTCATGACTATAGTATTTCTCATTTTACATTTCTCATTGTTATATGCAGTATACTGCTGGAGTACTAAAAGTACCAGCTCATATGCTGAGTATTCTGCCAACAGTTCATATACTCAGGCAAAAGCTCATATAGTCAGCATTATTGGCGGGCATTACCTTGGCGGCGGGCAAATGCGAGAGTCTCTCCGCTCTCAGGATGACGCGCCGGCCTCGGTGACGTCATTAAGTCGCGCGAGGTTCAAAGCTTGCGCATGTGTTATTGTACACGTCTCCTACATTGTAAGAAGGCGTGACTGCGCATCGAGCGCATTGCCGGGAAACAAAACACAGGGGGCACCATAGTTTAGGGAACTTTCCCCGCGGCACACCCGACCATGTGTCGCGGCACACTAGTGTGCCGCGGAACACTGGTTGAAAATCACTGATCTATACGGATCACAAAAATCTGGCATATCTCCAGAATGCCCAAAGACTCAATCCGCGTCAGGCCCGGTGGTCTTTGTTCTTTGCCCGCTTCGACTTCATCCTACATTTCCGCCCGGCAGACAAGAATGTCAAAGCCGATGCCTTGTCCCGATCCTTCCTGTCCTCCGATCTAGAGGAGCAGTCTATGCACATCATCGATCCCTCCAAGGTGATGAATGTGGCCCCCTTGGATGTAACTCGTCTTCCACCCGGTAAGACGTTTGTAGCGGTTCCAGACCGTGAGAAGGTTCTTCGCTGGGGCCATTCTTCTAAACTAGCTGGCCATGCTGGCCAAAAGAAGACCATCCGGCTCATTACCCGGCATTACTGGTGGCCTACCCTGCGTAAGGATGTGGTAGACTTCGTCTCAGCCTGTTCATCTTGTGCCCGCAACAAAGTTCCCTGACTTTTACCAGCCGGTCATCTCCTGCCTCTTCCCGTACCTGCTGCCCCGTGGCAACACATTGCTATGGACTTTATTACCGATCTCCCTGTTTCTGCCTGTTGTACAGTCATTTGGGTGGTCGCGGACCGCTTTTCTAAAATGGCCCACTTCATTCCTCTGCCTGGCCTCCCATCTGCATCTGAGCTAGCTAAGGACTTCTTTCACCATATCTTTCGTCTCCATGGACTACCCCTCCACATCGTGTCGGATCGAGGGGTTCAGTTCACCTCACGCTTTTGGAGAGCTACCTGTAAGCTGCTGGATGTCACCCTGGATTTCTCCTCCGCTTACCACCCTCAGTCCAATGGTCAAGTAGAGCGGATCAACCAGATCCTTACCAGCTACCTCCGGCACTTTGTCAATGTCCACCATACTGATTAGGTGGACCTCCTACCATGGGCCGAATTCTCTTATAACAATCATGAGAGCGAATCCACTTCCAAGTCCCCGTTCTTTATTGTCTATGGCCAACACCCCCGGATTCCGTTTCCCGTCTCCGCTTCTGTGGACAACCCTGCTGCGGAGTCCCTGGTCAGTGATTTTTCCACTATTTGGGAGAATACTAGGTCCGCACTTCTTCAGTCTTCCGAGCGGATGAAGAGATTTGCTGACAAAAGACGTCTGGATCCGCCTCAATTCCGTCCGGGAGACAAGGTTTGGCTCTCCTCCAAACATGTGCGGCTCAAAATACCCTCCTACAAGCTGGGTCCTCGGTTCATCGGTCCATTTGAGGTCCTTAAACAGATCAATCCAGTGGCCTACAAGTTGAAGCTTCCACCCACCCTACGCATTCCCAACTCCTTCCACGTATCTCTCCTCAAACCTGCTGTCTTTAACTCTTTCTCCAATAATTCAGGTACTCCTCCTGCTCCGGTTGCTGCTGAGGACGTTTTTGAGGTAGAAAATATTCTGGCCACCAAGAGGGTAAGAGGGAGAACCTTTTTTCTGGTGGATTGGAAGGGGTTTGGTCCAGAGGAGAGAACTTGGGAACCCAGGGAGAACATCCATGCCCCGCTTCTCCTTGAAAAATTTCTTGCCAGCCTAAAAAAGAGGGGGCGTAAAGGGGGGGTAACTGTAGCATCGGCATCTCTGTCTCCTGCCAGGCAGAGACGCCGTCCCTCTCACCTCCCCGCTCCCCGCATGGCGTCCTCCTGCGCTCCTCTTCCTGCAGCGGTCGGCGTGCGTTCTTTCCCGGGCACTGTGCTTAGGGCGCGCGCTCCCTCTCTCTTAAAGGGGCCGCGCGCTCCGTCCTAAGGAGTCCCCGGCCAATATCTGGAGGACCTCTCATATTTAAGGCACCTCCTCCAAAATGGAGGTGCCCGAGCAAAAGTTGTTGCACAGTTACTTATCTCTGCTTCAGCCCTCAGGTTCCGCTGCTAGCCTGACTCCTCGTCCTGCCTGCCAGCCTGTTATCTGCCCGTTACCTGCCGAGCCTGCCAGCCCGCTCACCTGGAGCGCTCACCTGTTACCTGCCTGCTACCTGCCTTGTCTGTCAGCCCGCTCACCTGGGAGCACCCGCCTGTTACCTGCTGTGTCCGTCAGCCTGCTCACCTGGGAGTGCTCACCTGTTACCTGCCTGTTACCTGCCTTGTCTGTCAGCCCGCTCACCTGGGAGCACCCATCTGTTACCTGCTAGCCTACCTGGAGGCTCTGCCGTCACTTGCTGTGACCACCTGCCTGGTAAACCTAGAGACTACTACTCGCTCTGCTGTCACGTACCGTGACCACCTATCAGCTAACCAGAGACTTCTGTCTGCTTGCTGTGTCCTTCCGTCATATCGGTCAGTTCCAGCCATCTGACCCGTGGGAGCCACCTGCTCTCTTACAAGGTCGTCCCCAGAGTGGCACCTGGTCCCTCTGCCCGGATCCTCCCTGGTCACGGAGTCGTTAGCCGCCGTCCGACCAGGGTCGATTCGGGTTGATACTTAGTTACGCCCCTCTGGGTCCCTCCTTGCACCGCGGCACAGAGGTTCCACCACCCGGACCCGTAACAATATTGTTTGGAGGGCTGTGTGGGAGTCACAGTTGGGGGATCATACTGTGTTGGGGTGACCATACTTTGCCTTGGGAGTTGAAGTGGGGTACAATAGGGTCATTATACTGTGCATGTGGAGGCTAATGTGGAGGAATTCACCATGAGGGTATCATACTGTGTTTGGGGAGCACTTTTATTGGCATCATACTTTATGGGGGCAATGAAAGAGGAATCTATGACTTCAGCAGGAGGAAAATTACTATGTAAAGGATGGAAAGTTGTGAGATCTGCACTTCTGTGACACCGACAAATATTTATTTATTTTTTGTTGGGGGGGGCCCAAGTAGAGCTTCTGCTATGGGGCCCCATGATTTCTATGTACGCCACTGACCAGACCCAACAATGCAGACGAGCTGAAGGCTGCTATCAAAGCAACTTGGGCTTCCATAACACCTCAGCAGTGCCACAGGCTGATCGCCTCCATGCCATGCCGCATTGATGCAGTAATTATAATAAATAAAAGGACACAAACAGGATGTCAACATAGTTAAGGAAGGGCCTTCTACTCCATATACAAATTTAAACCAAAAAATGAGTACATAATGGCCCAAATAAGAACACCAAAAATGTCCATGCAAAAGAAGCTCTGGCCAAGTATTGAGTGCATTTACTGAACATACATTTCAGTAGGACAACATTTCGGATTTTAAAAACATTTTTCAAGCTGGTGTTATAAAGTATTCTAATTTACTGAGATAATGACTTTTATGTTTTCATTGGCTGTAAGCCATAATCATCAACATTAACAGAAATAAACACTTGAAATAGATCACTCTGTTTGCAATGACTCTATATAATATATGAGTTTCACTTTTTGTTTTGAAAAACTGAAATAAATTAACTTTTTAATGATATTCTAATTTAGTGAGAAGCACTTGTGTGTGCAACTACTAGTCCATTAAAATTCTTTGAATCGGTTTTCTGGTTTCAGTAAACTATTGTCTCTATGTGCAGTTTATTTTAGTTACCCTAACAAGTCGAGTGCTATGTTTTCGCTGCTGCCCCAGTCTATGTTTGGCTGCAGCAGTGACGTCACGTCAGTGCTGCAATCTAAATCCGGAGAGGCTCTGAGCTTAGTGATTGACTGCAGCGGTGTCGGGGTGTTGTCTGCTCCTGCTGATTTTTTTTTGAGGTTTCTTTAAAAAGAAGCAATGTCAAACGCAGACAATACTAGATTATACCACAAATCTTATTAAAATTATTCCTAAATATGGGTCCTCTTCTATAAAGCCCTAACATATGTAAATTTTATACATGTATTATATTGAGTGTTGCAGTAATTACATGTAATTGCATGTAGTATAGTGAGCTATTCTAGGGTGTTGTCTTCTTCTATTTTAGCTAGAAATATCGGCTGAATAAATGAATGCATGGTGAAAATATGCAAATGTATTAACCTGACATAAGCACCATTTTCTTTTCTTTTTATGTTTGCGTTTGCTGCTAAGTTTAACCACTTTCCATTAGCAGCATAAAGTAGGTGTTAATTAGGAACATCTTTTAATGGTTGTTTTTCCTCAAATTAGTTTTGTAAGAAAAAAGTTACATTAAGTTGGCTCCAAACTATGCATTTTTCATGTGATTTTTTCTGAAGTAGATTTCTCTCTAAATTTATGATACTTAGAATGCAATAGACATAAGGCGTGTTTCAAAAGGGTGCAAAGGAAAGGTGGAGAAGATTTGCAATCAAACAAGTTACACATCTTATTTTTCAGAGTTTCTTCAGAAAATGAAAACAGAGATTGTGCAAATATTTTGACTTTCTTTTGACGTAGTTTAATACATTTGTTCAATTGGATTAACATTTTTATAAATTAATGGGTGGAAAGGGGTTCCTTCTCGCTCCATTCATTCGGTAGTCATTTTGAGAGTTAACAGCAACTGCTGAAAAGAGAATACTGTCTTCGTTCCTGGAAAAATATTGTAAGTGGCTTCCAAACCTAGTCTATTTGCCTGTCTTCAGCTGCATTAATATCAGAATGTACTCATTTGGAGTACAGAAAGGGTTAGCCCCTGTGTCTCACTAACTCTTGGGATAAGCAGGAGATCACTCTAAAACACTCAGAGGAGACAGGTGCTGACCCTTACACTGCCATTATCTGTACTCCAAATTAGTAATTTCAGTGCAGCTGAAGGCAGGCAAATAGACTGGGAAAATGAAAACCTATCTGCCGACCATATAATACATGGTCCGCAAATCCCTATAATAGAGGCAAAACCAACAAAAAGAACTATTTTGGGGAGAAAAATTGGAATATGGAGGAAATTTTTTTTTTCCCTCCAATGAGGGTAATAGTTTTAATCTACTTGTAAGTACTCTCCAAAAAGACACACATAAGGGATTTTAATGATAAATATATACTTTATTGAAAAATATTAATATAATAAAATTGCAGTCAGTATAAATAAAGAAGGACAAAATGGGGGCAACAGGGGAGGGGGGGGAGAAGGACAGCTAGAGGGTAGTGGGATAGGATGGATAATATTGAAAAGAGACTAACACCCCAAGATAGCATTCAATATATAACAGATGTTAGTATACTGCCAATGAATGAAGATCCTAGCACTGACCATGCCTGATGATTTCAATTAGAGATCCCATAAGGGAAGCTAGTAGAAATAAGAAAATATATAGCGTATGACCGATGGCCCTGTATATTAAATATATACAGTTAGATATCAGAGCAGTTGAATGCAATCAGATAGGCTGTAAGTATAATAGTTGCGCTAAGAGATGTGCACATCAGCAAATCATGAATAATAACATTAAACTTCCATTACCTTGGGTCATATCGGTGGGATCTAAGGCAGCGTGGGAAGGAATGCTAAGGGTGTAGAGCAGACTCGACGCGTGTTTCGCCTGGAAGTGGCTTCGTCAGACTGGGAAAAGCAGGGGCTTGGAAGCCACCTACATGTATTTTTTTTACAGAAGTAAGACAAGTCTCTAAATAAAGTGATTTGAAAAGTTTCATAATTTTCTATGCTGTATACAATTATTTAGAGAAAATAGTTTTTATTTGCTCACCAGATGAGACCTGCATCAACACCATTGCCATTGGATTCAATTTTTTTTCTGGAATGGTCATGCAAAGTGCTGTGAGGCAAGGGGAAGTTGTTGTGTTACTTCTCAGCTTGCATGGATTCTCTATAAAAATGTCCTGCGGTTACACCTCTGGCTCCTCATCACCTGCCACATCCTAATTCTTACCTTGGACATACTGCCTGAGAAATATCTCTACTTTTGACTTCTGCCATTTTGATGGAGATCCAAAGGCCTTTCGGGCTTTATGAACCAATGCACTTTGAGCAGGTCGCATGAGGCATATATTTTTTCTTTGCTATCTGGATATGCTTTAGCATGGGCTGCACCATTTGTGAGGATTCTATAATGCTTTCTCTACCATTCTTTCCGTCTTTCATAGAGTCATGAACCATGTCATATTCAATGCGCCGCTGATTGCATATTGTCACTTAGACAAATGACCAACTGTGGGAGGGCATTATGCCATCCACTTCTAAGTTTTGCTGAGTTGGCCTGAAACTGGAACCATAACACTCTACTAGATATCTTCTATGTTGGCCTATCCAGACAGAATAAAGATGAACTTGCTGGTGGGATTTACACAGTTACCTTGATATTTTAATTTCTTTCACCACCCGAGTTGATTTATGTTTTAACCTTGATGTACTTGACGCGCCCCCTGGGCCGTGGGGTACTCGGCAGCCGGGCCTCTTATGGATGCCGGTGGGGGATATCACGGTGGCTGGCCCGGTCCGTGACCCAGGGCGGTCAGTGAAAAGCGGGATATTAATTATAGGGGATTTGTAAAATGTTCGTGATGCCACCTATGGAATGCGGCTAAAGGGGGGCCGCTGCTGCGGAGCAGTCCTCTGGAGCTGGTGTTACGGCAGCAGGGATGGTGTGGCTCTCCACAGGTAGAGCTAGCTCCAGGGCAGTATAGGGGTAGATGGTGGATGCTGGGGAGAGATGGCAGGACGGTCCCGGAGGAAAGACGGACACTCACACGGGGGTAAGCCTCAGTACCTTTAGTGGTGATTGATGCAGGCACGGTCCAGGGTACTCCGGACGAAGGGCGCACTTTTGGACTCTCCCCAGTGAGCAGGTATTGGGCCTCCTGATCCGTAGCTTTACTCGCTAAGCTTCTGACCTGCCTGGAGCTAGGCCTAGCTTAGTTACTGTCTCTCTCTCCCTTGCACCTGCTGACCTGGTGGTAGGGCCTTTTCTTGGAGATCACTCTCCCTGGTCGCTGGGGCCTCCATGACTCCTAGCCCTGGTACTGTAGTCAACGTTTGGTAAACCTGGGACCTGTAGTCCTCCAGGGGTTCCGGTGGTCCCTACTGGGTATAAAGGGTCCCCGTAGGCGTGGACCCGGTGTCCGGTATATATCTCGGGGTGAGCCTGGTATGCTTATCTGCCCCCTCGCTACTTCTTCCTTCTCCTCTCGCCTTCGGCCACACTCAGGGCCCTCACTCGTGCTGTAGGCCTTGGCTCACCTAAGCACAGCAGCCAACGTGCTGCCTCTTCGCTGCTCTCTGAGCATCAGTATGGCGCCCCTGAGGGTTCGGTCGCCACAGAGGTATTGCATCTCACCCAGAGGTGTGGTATCTCACTCTCAGGTAAGGAAGGAGTATGGCTCAGGACCCTAACACTACATCCACTACACCACATTTTTGGGGGACAGGGCGACAATGCTCCTATGGGGAAGCACAACTGTCCCTGATACCTGGCTGGAGTGGGGAGGAACCACCTAGAGAGGGGGAACTAGGTAGTGGATGGGTGGAGAACGTAGATCCTGGGAGCACTGGTGTAGGAGCATATAAAAAGTAGGAACCATCTTGGTTCGTGGGTCAGACAGAAGTGGAGAGGAGTTCAGTCAGAGGAGGAGAGTGCAGGAGCGGGGGCTCTGTACGAGCTCTGCTCCACAGGCAGGCCTAGCCCAGAGGCCTGAGCCTGAAGGAGGAATGAGAGGGAGCAGGAAGGCTCCAGGAAAGGAACCGAAGGGACCCCAGGGGTACGGGCCGTGCAGCTGCCACCCGTACGCCCGCCGCTGCCAGGAGGTAGGGGGGTCAGGCCAAGACAGGGAACCGGTTCCCTTAACTAGTGGAGGCAGAAACCATGCTCAGCTAGTCACTGGAGGCTGTGGCATTGCATGTGTCACAGCCCCTCACAGTCCACGCTAGGAAGGCACCACATAGGGTCCAGGGGACGGAACACACGTCGCCCGTCAAGACCCGAGGCAGCTGGACAGAAGCGGTGTAAGGTGTGAGGCACGAAGGGCCAGAGAAAGGACACATGAAGGGGGTCCTGATAAGTGCTCCAAAGATATCTGGGAGTCGGCTGAGCCCCTCATTTGGTGAACGCAGTACGACGCGGGAGATTATGACCGGCCGTAATAATCTGGATTGACAACTGTGAGTAAAGACCCTGGGACTGCATCACCTTGTCTCCGTGTTTCTTACCGCGCCAGCACTCACTGCACTGGGACGCCCCGCACAACCACCATCATTCACCTGCGCTGCCCTGAAGCTACACTCTTCCTGTGGGGGAGTTATACTACACTTGCTGCTCATACCATCAGCTTCAGTGGACTGCTCCGCAGCGGCGGTTCTCCATAACCGCAATCCACAGGTGGTGTAGTCGGACTATATAAACTTATACACATAGACTGCCACTGGTTTGACCGCCCAGGGTCACGGACCGGGTCGCCGCCACGGTGATTACAACCCCCAGCATTTACAAGGTCCAGCTCCGGGTTCTCTCGCACTGCCCAGGGGGCGCGTCATCAGCACACTCTCAGACTCTCTCTCTCAGTCTGACTGAACACTAAACTGAAACTCAAAAACTGAGCTGCCTGGCTCCACCCTCCCTATATATATCCCTAACGGGCTCCCTCTGCTGGTCTGAGGTGGTAGGGTGGAGGTGTGTGAATGTGTGAGGGCCTCTTGTGGAGAAGTCCATCCATGCACCCTTCTGGGTTCTGTGGCACCAATGCGCAGCAGGGCGCCACATACTGTTCGGGTCTATTTGACCCGAAAAAAAAAGTTTGTGAAGCTGCAGAATAATTTATCATAGGATCTGCAAATCGTGGTTAGGTAAGTTTGTTTATCGACTTATAATATCATTGTGGATTATCTATTGCATCTACTATTGTTTATCGATTTCACCAGTTAATGCCAGTCTAGGCTCTTGATACATTTTCAAGTTGTGCAGATGGATGGGCTGTGAGTACAGGTCTGTTTCCTTGTAGTATATAAGCTCTTATTGTTGCTAACCATGTTTGCTGCAATTTTATTATTATTATTGTTGCATATTCATATAGTGCTATTTTATTCTACAACACTGATTTTACCACGTGAAAATCCTGAGTGTCCATTATTTGGAAAGTTGGATAAAAATGTGGTGAAGATGTCCATTAAGTGAAGCTGAATTGTAAAAGCTTGCCAATGCCTCAGATTCTGAAGATGATATCCAACTGGAGAAAGTGTCCGAAGATGAGGACCATATAAGTTGCGGGGAAAGTGATTATGAGAATTCTTATTATGAAGTTGAATCTGATGAGACACGATACCCATACAACTAGTCCGATGCAAGCAATTCAGTCTAAAAACAAAAATGTAATTTGGAATTTGCAGCCTTCTGCCCAGGCAGGAAAATTGTCCTCAGCTAACATTAGATAATTCTCTAATAACTAGCCACTATTAGAGAAGTTTGGGATAAATGGGTAGATATTCTTCCAAAATGATACAATACTGGTGAAAATGTCTCTGTGGATGAACAACTTGTGGCATTCTGAGGTAGGTACCCATTCAAACAATATATACTGAGTAAGCCAGCAAAGTACGGCATAAAGATAGGGACACTTTGTTACAGGAGCAGTTTATACGCTCTAAATGCTCAGGAACATTTGTCATTAAGATTTAAAAAGAGAAAACACAGTAGGAGAAAAAGTATTTTTTGTTATTATTCATATTCTCTGAAAAAAGGCCAAGAAGGGAAAAATTCTGCCGGGGTATGCAAACTTTTGAGCACAACTGTATATGTGGCACCCCAGGGGTCTGGTTACCACAGTAATAGAAATATTACATCTGAGAGCAGGTGGGAGGTTCCCTGGTCAGGAGCCCTTAAACATGCAACACCTCCTGTCCCAGACCAGATAGGGGAGGAATCTGCCCTATATAAACTGGATCTGGGGCGGGGTTAGTTGAGTCAGAGCCTGGAGTTTGTTCCAGACACAGGGAAAGTAACAGCGAGGAGCTCTGTAGGAGCAGGAGCTGAAGACCAGGGACTTGAGCTAAAAGGAGTTCGTCCTGGCAGAAGACGCCAAGAACCGGACACAGGAGTCCAAGGCAGAGGGGACTAATTCATACCCAGCAGCAGAAACCCTCGGGCAGGGGATTTCAGGTCCTCTGGCCATAGAAGCCCGGAGGCTCTGTCACGAGCAAGGGATCAGCACCGCCATCGAGGAGCGGGGGCTATCAGAAGGCCCCAAGTCACCAGCCATATGGGTGAGCACCACACGGTATACTCAGGGACGTGGGCCACTTCCACTCGCTTACAGCAAGGTAGCCAGGGAGAGTGCAGTCAGACAGGGAGGCCTACAACTCCACCTGGTCAGGGGAACTCCTGTTTGCTCACAGACTGACCAGGCCCCTTATGCTAGCCAGTACTCCCGGGAGGGTCTGCCTTATTATCACCAGTAAAGACCCTGAACTGCACTGCAAAGACTCTGAGTCGTTCCTGTGCACCATCACTCCCATCATCCACATTCCCTGCCCTGAGGCTATACTCTTCCCGTGGGGAGTTATCCCATCCTTTGCTGCACACACCACACCAGCCTCAGCGGTCTGCCTCGCAGCGGCGGTACACCCTGACCGCAATCCACGGGTGGCGTAGTCGGACATTAAACCACAAAAACCCTATAAAGACTGCCACTGGTTTGACCACCCTGAGCCACGGGACCGGTTCGCCACCACGAAGACTACAACCCCCAGAGACCCGGCTCCGGGTAACCCACACACTTGCACACACGGCCCAGGGGGCGCGTCAACTTTGGCGTAGTCGGCAGGATTTCGTGCCCGCAACCACCGGGTACTGCGTGCCTTCAAAAGACTGTCATACCTGCCGTGGTGAAGTTTCCCGCCATCCGCAGCTGTTTTCCTGCCATCCGCAGTCATTTTCCCGCCATCGGACGCCATCTTCGGGACGCCGCGCGGGAAGAAGAGGGGCGTGGACACCGAAAGCGCGCGAGAGCTGAAGCCCCGCCCTACGCACCGACGCTGCGCAAGGTCCTGGAAGGAGTGCGACGCTGACGTCACCAGAACACGACGCAAGGTCCTCCACCCTGACGATCGCCTGCGGAGCCGCGGCCTACGGAGAAGAAGCAACAGAAGGTAGGCCACGGTCGACTAGGGGGGGAGGAAGATGTTGGAAGCAGAGGGGACTGCCACCGCCAGCGCGGCCGCTGCCGCTGTAATGCCGTTCACCATGCCTTACATCCCCGGAGCGGCCTGGCTGCCCCAAAACTCAGAGGAGTCACATACCCTAAGCGACTTTAAAGAGAGACTGTACAGCCTATTTAAAGTATACCCCCTGACGGAGGGACAGAAAGTGAGCATATTGATAGGCCAGCTAACCGGCGCAGCCCAACGTGAAGTAAAGTCCTGGTTAGACAGGGACAAGGAGACCATGAAGGAGATCTTAGCCCATCTGAGGGACACTTTTGATACCCGCACCTCAGCAGAGATCAAAATGAAATTTTATGGGTGCAAGCAGCGGGCCCAAGACAGTATAAGAGACTATGCTTTGAATTTGCAAGAGGCCCTGGGAGCCATTAAACAGGCAGACCCTGACAGTGTGCGGAATGCAGATGAACTGTTGACTGAGCAATTCATTGAGGGTCTGCTGTCCAACGCCCACCAAACCCAGTTACGTGCAATGGCCTTGCACAACCCTGGTTTAGACTTTGCAAAGTTCAAAGACAGGGCCATCCGGGTGCTCCGAGAACCGGCACCGGGTAGCGCTGTAACCCACCGGCGCCCTGCTATTGCCTATCACCAGGAGGCGGAGCCTTTGTCTGAAGAGCCTGTGTGAGCTGGTGCGCAGGCTTTGGATAAAGACCCGGCTGCAGACTTGCACCATCAGGTCCAAGAACTGACCAAAAGCGTTGCCGCATTAACCAGGACTGTGAAGTCATTACATGTATCCTCTCCAGGAAAGATCCAGCTAGCGTCCGGACCGGAGGACGTCCCGTGGCACTGACAGAGGAGGATCCCGCCGTCCAGAGGAAGACCCAGCAACCGCTACAACGAGGACGGACAGCCCATCTGCCGCCGCTGCAATCAACCCGGACATATGGCAAGGAACTGTCATTTAAACGGGCACAACCTGGGGTAGAGGGCCAACCCCCAGGCATAAGATCATCAGGCCCATCGAACTGGCATGATAAATACATAGGGGGACGTCCGGTCTTGCCTGTGGTACTGGATGGCATTCCTATGAGTGCCCTACTAGACACTGGGTCACAGGTGACTACCATCCCGTACGTGCTGTTTAAGCGGTACTGGAATGACTCGGACATAACCCGCTACCCAGATGACGACCTGAGTATCATCGCCAGCAATGGTCAGCCCGTGCCGCAGGTGGGGTTCAAAGAGGTGACCATTAAGGTCGGTAAAGTCGAACTGGCAGCACAAGGACTGATTATTGTGGAGATTGACCATCATGAGAGTCACCCTAAAATAACCTTGGGGACTAACGTGATTGAAAATTGTCTTGCAGAGGTAATTCTCATTTTGCAGCAGGTTGCCAAGAACGCCAGTTCTAGCCAGCAGCGTGTTCTCCAAAAAGAGATCCGGGCACTGATGAAACGGCAACAAGTGGAACTATCTGGTGATGAGATTGGTAGCATGAGAATGTGTGACCCGTTCCCTATTGCCATGCCCCCGAAAAGTGAGATGATGGTCTGGTGCCGGGCAGCTATTGGTCTGAGAGGTAGAGACTACCAAGCAATGGTGGAACCCGTTTACTCAGACAGTAGGCCCACCATTTTGACAGCACGGGGGGTGGTCGATGTACGCCATGGGAGGGTACCTGTCCACATCATAAATATCGGGGAGAGAGAAGTATACCTGCCCCGCTATGCCACGCTAGCCAAATTGTTCACCATAAACCAAAATTCTGTAAGGGCCGTGGAACCCTTGCCTCCATCTCAACCAGAGGAAGGTAACGGCTCTAAGAAACAAATGGAGGACTGGTGTCAGCAACTGCATTTGGGTACTGACTCCACTCCCTCACACCAAAAACAGGGAGTCTACCGGGTGGTTCAGGAGTACGAAAGAGTCTTTAGTAAACACCCGCTAGACTTCGGGCGAGTAAAGGGGGTAGAACATCACATCCCCACAGGAGACCATCCACCCATAAAGGAAAGATACCGACCTGCACCCCCTGCACACTATCAGCATGCAAAGGGGATGTTGCGGGACATGAAGGAGGCTGGGGTAATCAGGGACAGCTGTAGCCCCTGGGCAGCTCCACTAGTTCTAGTGAAAAAGAAGGCCAACACAATGAGAATGTGTGTAGACTACAGAAAGGTCAACCGTATCACACGCAAAGATACGTACCCGTTACCTAGAATAGAAGAATCTTTAGCTGCATTAAAATATGCTAACTTCTTCTCCACTTTGGATCTTACTAGCGGGTACTGGCAGGTTCCTGTAGCAGAGGCAGACAAGGAGAAGACTGTATTCACCACCCCGATGGGTCTCAGCGAATTCAACTGTATGTCGTTCGGGCTCTGCAACGCACCAGGAACCTTCCAGCGGTTGATGGAATGCTGTCTGGGACACCGGAATTTCGAGACGGTCCTGTTATACCTGGACGATCTCATTGTTTATTCCAAAACCTACGAGGACCATCTGAAACACCTGGCAGAAGTGTTTGATGCCCTGGCAAGCTACGGCCTAAAGGTGAAACCATCCAAGTGTCACCTCCTGAAACCAAAGGTGCAGTACCTGGGACACGTGGTGAGTGCTGACGGAGTGGCTCCCGACCCCGATAAGATCACCGTGATTAAAGACTGGCCAAGACCCTCCAGCATAAAGGAAGTGCGGCAGTTCCTCGGGTTGGTAGGCTACTACCGAAGATTCATTCCTGGTTTCACAAAAATGGCAGCTCCTATGCAGGACCTCCTGATAGGTCAATCCAGGAAGGCCAAAAACCAGAAGCCGCCCTTTAGGTGGGAAAAGCTGGAAGAGGAGTCCTTCCGCCAGCTGAAGATGGCCCTCACTGGGGATGAAATCCTGGCGTACCCTGACTACGGCCAGCCCTTTATCCTCCACATGGACGCGAACAACATTGGGCTAGGAGCGGTACTGTCCCAGATCCAGCAGGGGAAAGAACGGGTAATCACTTACGCCAGCCGAAAACTACGGCCCACAGAGAGAAACCCTGAGAATTATAGCTCATTCAAGCTAGAGTTCCTGGCAGTGGTGTGGGCAGTGACCGAACGTTTCAAGCATTACCTTGCCTCTTCCAAGTTCTCCGTGTACACGGATAACAACCCATTGACACACCAGGACACTGCAAAACTTGGTGCCCTGAAGCAGAGATGGATGGCCCGCCTGTCCAACTATGAATTCACCATCAAATACCGGGCGGGACGCTCAAATGCCAACGCGGATGCCCTGTCCAGAATGCCAAACTTACCGGACGTAGGGGAAGTTCCAGAAGAACTGGAAGAAGTCGAACTCCCTGCGTTCCACCGTCATGGGATTACCCTGTATTCCCACCGTGTAAGGGACAGGCGCTCTGCTACGTTCAATCCCTTAACCCACTACAGCTGGGCGGAGACGCAAGACAGTGATCCCGCAGTCCGTCTGGTGAAGGAGATGCTGACACAGACTGATGCCCGTCTTTACCCAGACGCTCCGGAGGAGACCAAACAACTGTGGAAGGAGAAAAGTAAACTGTTTCTTTACAAGGAGAAGCTGTGCCGGAGAATGGTCAACTCTAGAACACATGAGCTGACCTGGCAGGTAGTGGTCCCAAGACGAGACGCGGCTATGGTTCTGGAGGCATACCACGACGGAGCAGGACACTTCGGATGGAAGAAGCTGGAGTTCTTGTTGCGTGGACGGTTCTACTGGGTAGGCATGAGAGGAGCCATCGAGAGGTGGTGCAGAGACTGTGGCCCATGCAGCCTAAGAAGAAGAGACTGTGCCAGCCAGAAGACTCCCCTGCAGCCCATCATCACCAGGCAGCCACTGGAACTGGTAGCCCTGGACCATGTGAAACTGGCTCCAAGCAAATCTGGGTACGTCTACGATCTCACCATCGTAGATCACTACTCCCGGTTCCTGGTGGTGGTCCCTGTCAAAGACTTAATGGCTCAAACAGCAGCCAGGGCCTTCCAGCTGCACTTCTGCTGTCCACACGGGTATCCGGAGCAAGTGCTGACGGAGCAAGGACCAGCCTTCGAAGCGGAGGTCTTCCAAGAGTTCTGCAACATGTATGGCTGCAGGAAGATAAGAACAACGCCCTATCACCCTCAGACCAACGGACTATGTGAGAAAATGAACCAGGTGGTGATAGACTTGCTAAAAACGTTGCCCCTGGAAGAACGCAATCTGTGGCCTGAAAAACTGCCTGATCTGGTGGACTTGTATAATCACATCACCGTAGGTTCCACCAACTGTACCCCGGCTTACCTAATGAGAGCAAGACCTGGTAAGCTGCCTATTGACTTGGATATGGGAGTCCTGACACCTGAGGACACCTCGCCAGAGGCGGACTGGGATACAGAACGGCAGCAGCAGTATCGGAAAGTACAGGAGAGCGTCGAGCGAAGTCTGTCTCAAGCAAGAGAAAGGCAAGAGAAGACTTATAACTAGAGATGAGCGTTGTTCTACTCGAACTGTTCGCCAATCTCAAATTCGAGCTGTTTTGGGCGGTGTTCGAGCCGTTCGGCGAACACGAACAATTTGAGAAAAATTCGGCTGTTCGAGGTTATGTTCGATAACTGTTCGTGCACCAAAATCATAACTGGATTTTTTCTCAGTAATGATGAAAATTAATGTTAATATGCAGTTTGAGTGTACAGCGGGGTGGGGGGAGGGGCAGGGGATGGATCTCTGCAGGAACAATGAAGATCTCCATTTTTTTTTCTCTTTCCCGCATTTGCAGTGGGGAGGTGCAATCTGTCAGCCTATCAGCAGCGCACACACGGAGCGAAGTGCTTTTTTTCACACAAGCAAGGGCATGTGTCATTGGCAGTGTATGTCACATGTCCTTGCCCTATAAGACCAAGCCATTTTCCCCGTCGCCACCATTTTCTCACTGCTGCAGCTGCGTGTTAGACGGCACCGCTGTTGCTGTGTGCGCTATACCTTGTTAATTTCAAGCCAATTTACGCACAAATCTACAGATAGCTTGGGAGTAGGGAATAGTTGTGATTGCAGTCCTTTTAAGGACTAGGTTACAGCATTTCCTACGACTTTTATCAGGCAGGTCTGTGCTCTTAAATAGATAGATTGTGGGAGTAAAGACTAATTGTAATTGGAGTCCTTTTCAGGACTAGGTTACATCAGTTACTATCAGTTTTTGCCAGGCAGGTCTGTGCCAGTGCTGTGCAAGTTTTTTCCACAGCATTTGGCTGAATCTAGCAAAGCTAATCCTTTTTGGCCTATTGCAGAGTGTGTTAGTCAGTGGAGTAGCCTATCTGTGTTGCAAGATATACCACCTGTGTATAGAATACCAATTTTTTTACTGCACCTAGTGAAGTAAAATATTTTGGGCATAGCATCATTCTATTAGTCCATCTATACTGACCTCCATCAGGTTGCAAATTGAATATAATTTTTTTCTGCATCTAGCTCTGAAAAAATATTGGGCTTCTAGCTGTGTGTGGGACTTGTTGTACTAGTCCATCTATACTGACCTCCATCAGGTTGCAAACTGCATATATTTTTTTCTTCATCTACCTCTGAAAAAATATTGGGCTTCTAGCTGTGTGTGGGACTTGTTCTATTAATCCATCTATACAGACCTCCATCAGGTTGCAAACTGAATATATTTTTTTCTGCATCTACCTCTGAAAAAATATTTGGCCTTCTAGCTGTGTGTGGAACTTGTTCTATTAGTCCATCTATACTGATCTCCATAAGGTTGCAAACTGAATATAATTTTTTTCTACATCTACCTCTGAAAAAATATTTGGCCTTTTAGCTGTGTGTGGGACTTGTTCTATTAGTCCATCTATACTGACCTCCATAAGGTTGCAAACTGAATATAATTTTTTTCTGCATCTACCTCTGAAAAAATATTTGGCCTTCTAGCTGTGTGTGGGACTTGTTCGATTAGTCCATCTATACTGACCTCCATCAGGTTGCAAATTGAATATAATTTTTTTCTGCATCTAGCTCTGAAAAAATATTGGGCTTCTAGCTGTGTGTGGGACTTGTTGTACTAGTCCATCTATACTGACCTCCATCAGGTTGCAAACTGCATATATTTTTTTCTTCATCTACCTCTGAAAAAATATTGGGCTTCTAGCTGTGTGTGGGACTTGTTCTATTAATCCATCTATACAGACCTCCATCAGGTTGCAAACTGAATATATTTTTTTCTGCATCTACCTCTGAAAAAATATTGGGCTTCTAGCTGTGTGTGGGACTTGTTCTATTAATCCATCTATACAGACCTCCATCAGGTTGCAAACTGAATATATTTTTTTCTGCATCTACCTCTGAAAAAATATTGGGCTTCTAGCTGTGTGTGGGACTTGTTGTATTAGTCCATCTATACTGACCTCCATAAGGTTGCAAACTGAATATAATTTTTTTCTGCATCTACCTCTGACAAAATATTTGGCCTTCTAGCTGTGTGTGGGACTTGTTCTATTAGTCCATCTATACTGACCTCCATAAGGTTGCAAACTGAATATAATTTTTTTCTGCATCTACCTCTGAAAAAATATTTGGCCTTCTAGCTGTGTGTGGGACTTGTTCTATTAGTCCATCTATACTGACCTCCATAAGGTTGCAAACTGAATATAATTTTTTTCTGCATCTACCTCTGAAAAAATATTGGGCTTCTAGCTGTGTGTGGGACTTGTTCTATTAATCCATCTATACAGACCTCCATCAGGTTGCAAATTGAATATATTTTTTTCTGCATCTACCTCTGAAAAAATATTTGGCCTTCTAGCTGTGTGTGGGACTTGTTCTATTAGTCCATCTATACTGACCTGCATAAGGTTGCAAACTGAATATAATTTTTTCTGCATCTACCTCTGAAAAAATATTTGGCCTTCTAGCTGTGTGTGGGACTTGTTCTATTAGTCCATCTATACTGACCTCCATAAGGTTGCAAACTGAATATAATTTTTTTCTGCATCTACCTCTGAAAAAATATTTGGCCTTCTAGCTGTGTGTGGGACCTGTTCTATTAGTCCATCAATACTGACCTCCATAAGGTTGCAAACTGAATATAATTTTTTTCTGCATCTACCTCTGAAAAAATATTTGGCCTTCTAGCTGTGTGTGGGACTTGTTCTATTAGTCCTTCTATACTGACCTCCATAAGGTTGCAAACTGAATATAATTTTTTTCTGCATCTACCTCTGAAAAAATATTTGGCCTTCTAGCTGTGTGTGGGACTTGTTCTATTAGTCCATCTATACTGACCTCCATAAGGTTGCAAACTGAATATAATTTTTTTCTGCATCTACCTCTGAAAAAATATTTGGCCTTCTAGCTGTGTGTGGGACTTGTTCTATTAGTCCATCTATACTGACCTCCATAAGGTTGCAAACTGAATATAATTTTTTTCTGCATCTACCTCTGAAAAAATATTTGGCCTTCTAGCTGTGTGTGGGACTTGTTCTATTAGTCCATCTATACAGACCTCCATCAGGTTGCAAATTGAATATAATTTTTTTCTGCATCTAACCCAGCCAATAGTTTTGGCCTAATAGCACAGTTTGGCCACTCAGCTCTGCTCGGTTCCCATCCATTGTTTTTTTGTGCAAACAACTCCAGAGTTGTGAATTAGTTAACCACCAAAATGAGTGGAAAAAGGCCTGCTGCTGGTGGAAAGGGGAATAGGCGTGTTGGGAAGGGGAAAAAAGGTTGTGTCCGTGGGGTAGGTGTTAAAGCAACAGTAACATCTGCAGAAGAAAGACCATCTTCCAGCCAAACTAAAATGTCTACTTCTTTTAGCGGACAATGTGATAAGATCCCTTTCTTACGGCCACGCCAATCGCTACAAATTCCAGATGAGGCACAAAAACAGCAGGTGCTTCAACGGATATCAAGTGCTCCTTTAAGTGGGCTCTCCTCCACATCAACTTCAACATCACAAATACTCCAGTCCTCAAAGGTGTCACCCCAATCGCACTTGCTTCCTCACAGCTCCCAAATCTCCAGCTGCCCGTCTGAGTATGAGGTAGAACAGATGGTTGAGTCTGCAGAGCTGTTTACTCATACTATAGCCTGGGAATCACAGGTCGACTCCAGCGCTTCTGTGAATCCAGACGACGAAATGATCTGCACTGATGCCCAGAATCTTTATGAGTCGGATCCAGGACCAGACGCAGAAGGTTCTGACCATAATGTAGACCCTCATTCCCAAACTGTAACTCCTGTTGGTGGAGACAATGAGGAAGACGATGATAAGACTCAAATACCTGATTGGAGCGACAACTTTAGTTTTTTGTCAGGGCAGGAACAGGTTGGCTCTGAGGACGACGGGTGTGATAACGCACAGGGTGATGATGATGAGGTTGGAGATCCCACTTACTGTCAACCCACAGTCAGCCAAGAGATGAGGTCAGCAGAGGAGGTGGAGGAAGATGCTAGTGACGACGAGGTCAGGTTGCGCCTTCCTGGACAGAGACGTAGTACTGGAAGCACGTCAACAACTGCATCCTCAAACACAACTCTGCCTCTCACCACAAGTCGTGGTGGCTCTTCAGGTCGCATGGGTGCTAAGCCTTGCATAGCCTGGGCATTTTTTCAGATCGATAAAGATGACCCAACTCGTGTTATCTGTAACATTTGTCAGCAAAAGCTAAGTAGAGGCCAAAAAATACATAGTTTGAGTACTTCATGCATGAACCGGCACATGGACATGAAGCATAAGTTGCAGTGGGAAGCTCAGTGTGCTACAATGCGGCCTAGCCGGCCGGGCCAACCACCGTCTGCCATATCTTGTGCATCCGCGGCCTCTTCATCCTCTGTGACTGGGGGGACAGCAGTCACACCTGTTTTGGGGCGCAGACCTGCCACCTCTTTACCCGCAACAGCCAGCGTGATTGGCAGGTCATCATTTTCTTTGGAGGTGGTAACACCAGCTGGTGTTGAGCGCTGTCCGACATCGATAGCACCACCTTTGGATCAAGGCAACCTAACATGTCCGCCTGCATCTTCCTCACAGACCGGCAGTTTGCCGGGGACACCCTTATCAACCCCGTCTAAGCACAATAGCCAGCCCTCGGTCCCTCAGATGTGGACAAGTAAAAGACCATTTCCTCCTAGCCATGAGAAAGCTAAGAGGTTGAATTTCACCATCTGCAAGCTCTTGGCTACAGAAATGCTGCCTTTCTGCCTGGTGGACACAGAGGATTTTCGAGACCTTATGTCCGTCGCAGTGCCCCAGTACCAGATGCCCAGTCGGCACTACTTCTCAAAGAAAGGTGTGCCTGCGCTCCACCAGCATGTCGCACACAACATCACCGCTTCTTTGAGAAACTCTGTGTGTGACAGGGTGCATTTCACCACAGACACTTGGACGAGTAGGCATGGACAGGGGCGTTACATGTCGCTGACTGGGCACTGGGTAACTATGGTGACAGCAGGACAAGGGGCTGCTGTCCAAGTCTTGCCGTCCCCACGAGTTGTGCGTCAATCCTCTTTATGTCAAAGTTCCTCCACTGCTTCTGCCTCCTCAACCTCCTCTCGGTCCTCCACCTGCACCCAAAGCCTGTCTGGTCATGCCACAAGCTTTCTAACTGCGCAGAAGGGATCCTGCACACCTCCTTACTATGCTGGCAGTAGGGCTCAACGTCATCAGGCGGTTTTTACATTGAAATGTCTGGGAAATGTGAGTCACACAGCTGAGGAGTTGTGGTCAGCTCTGGAGAACCAATTTCATGAATGGTTGTCTCCACTGGACCTGAAACCAGGGAAGGCCGTGTGCGACAATGCTGCAAACCTGGGTGCGGCCCTTCGCCAGGGCAATGTCACACACGTGCCTTGTATGGCTCACGTGTTGAACCTGGTTGTCCAGCAATTTTTAGCCCACTATCCCAGACTAGATGGCCTTCTGCAGAGGGCACGGTCGCTGTGTGCTCACTTCCGCCGTTCGCATCCCGCAGCTCAGCGACTTACATCTCTACAGAAGTCGTTGGGCCTGCCACTTCACCGGCTAAAATGCGATGTGCCTACCCGGTGGAATTCAACTCTGCACATGTTGCAGCGACTGTGGCAGCACCGACAAGCCCTGGTGCAATACGTTCTGACGTATAGCCTGGGCCAACGAGATTCAGAGGTGGGGCAAATCACGCTGGAGGAGTGGTCTCAGATCAGGGACCTATGCACCCTTCTGCACAGTTTTGAAATGGCGATGAAGATGTTTAGTGCTGACGATGCCATTACCAGCATGACTATTCCGGTGATTTACATGCTGGAGCACATGTTAAACAGAATTCGGAGTCAGGTGGTGGCACAAGAGGAGGTGGAGGAAGTAGAGGAGGAGGAGTTGTATGCGGAAGGGCTAACATCTGCAAGGTCCAGACGGTCGGCAGCACCAAGGCGGCAGGCATGTGAGGGTGGGGGAGATGGTTTTACCAGGGCGCATGGTAGCAGCCAAACTAGTGAGGAAGGTGCAGGAGCCCAGGAAGAAGTGGAGGACGAACTGATGGAAGACTCATCAGATGAGGGAGACCTTGATCACATTTCTGTTGTGCGAGGTTGGGGGGAGAGGACAGAGGAAGGAAGCATGATTGTTACCTCGCCACCAACACAACAGGGACTTGGTGCTCCTGGATGCGCAACACACATGAGTGCCTTCTTGCTGCACTACCTGCAACATGACCCTCGAATTGTGAGAATTAGAAATAATCCTGACTACTGGGTTGCCACACTGTTAGATCCCCGGTACAAAAGTAAATTTGCAGAAATTATTCCTGCCATAGAAAGGGATGCACGCATGCAGGAGTATCAGCAGAGACTGTTGCAGAATCTTACATGTGCTTTTCCACAAAATACCAGTGGTGCACGTAGTGAATCTCACAGTTCCAACTTGCCAACCGTGGGACCGTCAAGTGTTCAGCACTCAAACCGTAACAGAACCACAGTATCTGGTGGTAACATCAATTTTGCGGAATCATTTCACCACTTTTTTAGCCCATCCTTTGCAAGGCCACAGGAGACAAGAAGTCTGACACATAGTCAACGCCTAGAGACGATGGTACAGGAGTATCTCCAAGTAAACATTGAAGCCACGACTGTGTCACTGGACCCTTGCTCTTTTTGGGCTTCCAATCTGGATAAATGGCCGGAGTTAGCCACTTACGCCTTGGAGATCTTGTCATGCCCCGCAGCCAGCGTTCTGTCTGAACGTGTGTTCAGCGCTGCTGGTGGTGTGCTGACAGATAAGCGCACGCGGCTCTCCACTGATAATGTAGACAGACTCATGTTCATAAAGATGAACAAATCATGGATCCGAAACGACTTTTCTACCCCTGTGTCATCCTGGGGAGAGTAAAAGCTTGATGATTGGTTAAAATCACCCTAACAACCGTTTTAAGCTTTCAAATTACTAATCATGTTTATCTGTATCTTGGCTGGAAAATAATTTGGGCTTTGTAGCAGTGTGCAGCACTGATTCTATTAGGCCATCTATAATAAGCTCCACCAGATTTAAAATTACTAATCATGTTTATCTGTATCTTGACTGGAAAATAATTTGGGCTTTGTAGCAGTGTGCAGCACTGATCCTATTAGGCCATCTATACTAAAGCTTCACCAGATTTAAAATTAATAATAATTTTTAGCTGTATCTAGCCCGGAAAATAATTTTGGGGCTCCGAGATGCGCAAGACACATAAGTGCCTTCTTGCTGCACTACCTGCAGCATGACCCTCATATTGTCAGAATTCGAAGTAATCATGACTACTGGGTTGCCACACTCTTAGATCCCCCAAACTTTTCGATCAACCTTTTCATTTAATAAAGACCAAAAAAATGGTCATTTTTGAAATTATAAGCATTAGCAGGTTGTTAGAAACTGAAATCAAACAGTTTTCAACTCAAAACTTTATTCTAGGTGATGTTACATTTTCACATAGGACCCCTTGTTCGAAAGGAGCATCTGAACTCTCTCGTCCATTGAATTTGTCAGGTTTTGGATGGTTTCTGCTTCAATTGTTTTGCATGAGGACAGAATACCCTCCCAGAGCTGTTGCTTAGATGTGAACTGCCTCCCGCCATCATAGACACTCCTTTTAATGATGCTCCAAAGGTTCTGAATGGGGTAGAGGTCAGGGGAGCATGGGGGTCACACCATAAGTTTGTCCCCTTTTATGCCCATATCAGCGAGAGATGCAGATGTTTTATGTGCAGCATGAGATGGTGCATTATCATGCAGAAAAATGATCTTGCTGTGAAATACACGGTTCTTCTTCTTGAACCATGGCAGGAAGTGCTGTTTGAGAAAATCCACATACATTATGGAGTTCATCTTTAGCGCCTTCAGGGATCCTAAAGGGGCCGACAATCTCTCTCCCCATGATTCCAGCCCAAAACATTACTCCACCTCCTACTTGTTGGCGCTGTAGCCATGTTTGCGTGGGGTGTCCATCAACCAGCCATCCTACACTCCATCCATCTGGACCATCGAGCGCTGCACGGCACTCATCCGTGAACAAAACAGTTTTGAAATCAGTCTTCATGTATTGTTTGGCCCACTGGAGCCGTTTCTGCTTGTGTGAAGTGGATAGAGGAGGTCGACAGGATGGCGTATGCACAGCTGCAAACCTCTGAAGGACCCTGCATCTTGTTGTTCGGGGGACGTTGGAGGCACAAGCAGCTTCAAAAACTTGTCTGCTGCTATGACAAGGCTTTTTTGCCGCTGCTCTTTCAACCTGACGTAATTGCCTGTAGGAAAGAGTCCTCAATTTGCCCTTATCAGCACGCACACGTGTGTACTGTGAATCAGCTACATACTTCTTGATTGCCAAGACACTTCATCCTGATCATCGCACAATGTTGATTGTAGTCATGCCTTGACCTAAACACTCCACAATTTGTTGCTTCTCAGCAGCCGACACATCCTTTTTCTTTCCCATTTTGGCAGAAAATGTAGGCTGCTTAATAATGTGAGAGAGCCTTCTTAAGTAGTCTTGCCTTTCATTGGACACACCTGCCAAACTAATTAGCACAGGTGTCTGCAATTGCTTACAGTGATATAAAGAGCCCTGACACATATCACCATCAATGAGTTTAACTGACAAACAAACAAATTCTTCCCTTATCACTCCTAAACACTTTTTGCATAATAATTTGGAACGCAGTGTACATGTGCTTTTCCACAAAACACCAGTGGTTCACGTAGTGAATTTTACAGTTCTAACTTGCCAACCGTGGTCTGTATGGAGTTGTTCAATAAAGGGCCCAAAATTAAGATAACATAGATGGGAGAGGTCTCTATGAATAGGAATTCCTAAGTATTTGATACCCTGTGAGGGCCAGGCAAAGGGAAAGTTGGACTGGATGGAATCCTATATGGATTTGGGGAGGGAGACATCGAGGGCCTCAGACTTCGCTGCATTGATTTTAAAATTTGACCATGTAACAAAGTAATCTATTTCAGCCATAACAGCATGGATGGATATATGTGATTGAGTGATATATACTAGGACATTATCAGCAAATAGAGAGCACTTGTACTCGGTGCCTCCCACCTCAATCCACCATATTGGGGTTATGGCGAATTGATGAGAGCAGGTGCTCCGTCACTAGGATGTATAAGAGAGGGGACAGAGGACATCCCTGCCTTGTCCCATTGGTGATTGTGAAAGGTGATGAAAATGTTCTGACGCACCCCCTGGGCCTTGGGACACCCGGAGCCGGACCCTTTTTGGTGGATGCTGGTGGTTGTAGTCTTCGTGGCGGCGACCCGGTTCCGTGGCTCAGGGTGGTCAAACCAGTGGCGGAACTATTTATGTGGTTTTGATGTTTAAATGTCCGACTACGCCACCCGTGGATTGCGGTCAGAGTGAACCGCCGCTCCAGGGCAGACCGCTGAGGCTGGTCTTGTGGGTGCAGCAGAGCGTAGCATAACTCCCCACGGGAGGAGTATAGCCTCAGGGCAGTGTATGCGGAGGATGGGGGTGATGGTGCAGGGCAGCAGCAGTAACGACACGGAGTGAGTGATGCAGTTCAGGGCCTTTACTCACAGTTCTTATTATCCAGACCACGTCTGCAGGTAACGGCTGCCCACGTCGTACTCTGCTCACCAGGTGAGGGGCTCAGACAACTCCCAGATAACTTTGGAGCGCTTCACAGGACCCCCTTTGTGTGTCCTTTGTCTGGCCTTTCTTACCAACACTTCTGTCCGGCTGCCTCGGGCCTCCTCTTGGTAAACTTGGCGCCAGTTTCCCTGACCCTATGTGGTGCCTTCCTAGCGGGTGTAGCGAGGGGCTGCGCCACATAAAATGTCAGAGCCTCCGGTTTCTAGCTGAGGGTCATTTCCTGCCTCCACTAGTTCGGGGACCGGTCTCCCCCTTTGGCCTGACCCCTCCACGCAGGTGGATTCGGGCGTGCGGTGGCGACTCGCCCGTCCGCACCCCTGGGATCCCTTCATTCCTCGTTCCTGGAGCCTTCTCCGCTCCTCTTCCTTCCTTCACCCTCTTGCAGGCCTGGGCCTCTGTTACTAGGCCCGCCTCCGGAGCAGAGCTCATGCAGAGCCCCTGCTCCCTGCCACTTCTGCTCAGACTTCTCTGCACTGAACTAAGATGGTGCCCACCTTTTATACTCCCTTCTCAATGCACCCAGGAACTGCTTCCTCCCTGCTCCTGCACTACAGGGTTCCCCTTCCTCAGTGTTCCCTCTGACGCGCCCCCTGGGCCAGTGCTGTAGGGGATACCCGGAGCCGGATCTCGATGGGGGTAGTAGTCCTTGTGGCGGTGACCCGGTCCGTGCCCAGGGTGTCAAACTAAGTGGCAGTCTATGGCAGTAGATGTTAACTTGATTGTCGACTACGCCACCCGTTGAGTGCGGCTTTGAAGCCGCCGCTGCAGAACAGTCCACTGAGGCCAGGTGTATGAGGATGTGCAGCGTGGTGGTATAACCCCCAACGGGAGGGGTATGGCCTCAGGGCAGCAGGTGTAGATGATGGGGGTTGTGATGATGCAGAAAGAAGATTCAGAGTCAGGAGATGCAGTTCAGGGTTTTTACTTACTGGTGTTCTCTTGGTCTCTCTGGCCTTGAGTGACCACCCGAGCCGTGCTGCGTCCACCAGGTCCTGGACTCGGCCAACCCCCAGGCAATTCCGGAGCGTGGTCCTGAGCTCCTTTCTGACTCTCCCTTCCTCTGGCCGTTCCCACCAGGGATCCACTTTTGGCCGGCTCCCTCGGGTCTCTTGGTGGTCAAGCCTCCTCTGGGCTCCCTGACCCTATACTCGGTGTGCCTTTCTAGTGGATTTGGTGAGGGTCGTGGCAGATCCTGACCACGACCTCCGGTTCCTGGCTGAGGATAAGTGGCCTCCACCAGTTCGGGTTCCGGTACCCGTGTCCGCCAACCCTTCACCCTTCTGTCCTTATTCTGGGATCTTGGGGTTCCTTCTTGTTTCCTCTCTGGGTCCTTCTCACTCCTCTCTCTCTCTCTGCAGGCTCTGCTCTGGAGCTGGGCCCAGCCGGAGCCACAGCTCCCTGTCAGCCCTTCTGGCTGAGCTCCTCTGCTCTGCTCCTCAGGCTAAACTCTGACCCTGTTCTAAGATGGTGCCCACCTTATATACTCCCTCTATGTGTGAGCTCAGGTGACCAGCACCCAATGAGCTCCTATCTTTACCCAGACTACTCCCCCTATCTGCCCCTACACTACTGGGATGTTCCACCCCCCTCCCACTCCAGCCAGGGACAGACGCTGTCGTACCTGCACATATACTGGTGGGAGTACCGTCGTTCTGTCCCCCGGAAATGGGATGTATGTAGTGCATGCAGCCTACTAGCTCAGTTCCACACTCCATCCTTACCCGGGAGTGGAATACCACACCTCTGGCTTGAGGTGTAATACCCCTGTAGCAGCCGAATCCTCAGGGTGCTACATTCCCCCCTGGTAAATCACAGCACGTCCTCGGGCTGTAAAAGAATAAACATCCAAAAACATACAATTTTTTTTCAAAACATCATAAACATATAAAACAATATATATATTATCAGCATAAAACTTTTTCATATAAACATTCTTGTTCCTCCGGCCACGGTGCAACTTGTGACCGGGTAAAGTGCAACAGTCTCTTCAAGAAAAAACAGTTTCCTATAAAACCGGTAGGGGGCGCCTTAGAAAGCGCAACTATATACAAGGGGAGGTATGGCCGCTCTCAGTCCTCGGCCAGTGGGGAAAAGGGATGGCTGCTCACAGTCCTCAGCCTGTGGGGAGATGGGACACACTGGAACAGTTCACACTTGTCCCAACGGGGAACATATTTAAATTAGCAGCATGGCATATACCCTTACGGGTAACTATTTTACAGTTTCAGTTCACCTCTTAATGGTGACGATGCCCTCCTGCTCCTTCCTGAGGGTAGGCTTCAGACCCGTCCGGGTCCTCTTGTTCCTCCTCACACCGCAGCTCCTCTTCCGTCAGGCGATGTACATGAAGTGCATAGGGTCCTTTGGCACATTGGTGCCGGGTGAAGGTGACCTCATCACCCAGGTAAAGGTCACGACCTCTGTGTCCCTCCGGTAGGTGGGACTCGACATATCTTCTGGTCACGAAGACGTCGCCGGGGGTGTGATGATCTCTGATGAAGCCCCAACCGTGCTGCAGTTGGAATTTGATTACAGTCCCGGTGGCACGGGGACCGTGGGCTGCACGGGGGTTCCTTCGGGTCCGGCTCTTCTGTTCTGCACTTTTTATTTGCAGCCGCTGCTCACGGACCCGCCTCTCTCTCCTTTCTCTGTCAAAGACCTCTAACTGCTGGCGACAGCACTCCGCACGCTCAGCTGCGGCCGCCCGGGTCTCCTGAGTGAACCCGATGAGGTCTCCTCCTGCGGGGTCCCACTCGAACTGCGCCTCCTCTAACGAGAGCGGGGTCATCTTGACGGGCGCCGGAGCCGGGATCAGGGGCTCATCCAGAGGTCTTTCTTTCCGGAGTCGGGGATGGTGGAACTCCGGCGGCCACACAAAGGGCTGCCCATCCGGGCATGTGTGCTGGGCAAATAGGTCTTCACCCAGGTGTGGCGCTGTGGACGTTGAGGGCGCTGTTGTGGTGGCGGCGCCCGGGTTCACCAGGCCTTGCGACCAGGCTTGGGGCACCCTGAAGGTAAAGGGCACTGTGAAGACGGCGGCGCCCGGGGTTACTTGGCCCAGCGACCAGGCCGGTGGCTCAGTGGAGGTAGAGGGCGCTGTTGGCACTGCGGCGCCCGGGGGTACTCGGCCTTGCGACCAGGCCAGTGGCGTCTCCTGCTTGGCCGTGCTCAGGGTTGCGGCGCGTGACGTCACAGGGGGCGTGGCCGCGGCCCCTGCCGCTTGAGGCCTAGCTTGGAGCGGTGACGATGCAGCAACGTGAGTGGTGAGTGGGGTCTCGGGCTCTGCGACGGGGAGTTGGGGCAGGCTCGCGACCATCGGGCACGGGATGTTGTCGTCCCCATTACCTGCTCCCTTTTCTTCAACTCCCTCTGCGGCGTCGTCTCCGGCCGTCGTCCCTCCTGCACCGTCCTCAGAGGTGGACATGCTCCTTGTTGTGGGTGGCGTGCTTCGCTGGCGGGTTCCAGCCTGCTGGGCCATCTCTCTGCTCCATGCGGCCAGTACGTCCCGCTGCACTCGGGCCATCCTCTGAGCCAAGCCCTCCAGTGCGGTCCGTGCATGCTCCCGATCTCTGGGGAGCTGCGCCAGGATCTCCACCAGGCCTTCTGGGGTTGTCGCTTGCAACAGGCTCCTGACCACTGGGTCGGTGCTGCCTGCCTCTCCCTCCATCTCTGGGTACGGCTCCTCCAGACTCCTCTCCAGACTCCTCCAGGCTGCTCCCATCTTCTCTCTTTTGTTCTGTATACGCCCATACCGAGGGCGGTCCTGGGGTAACTTGGTGATTGTCAGTTCCAGGGGCAGTCCCCTCACGCTGATGGACATCTCAATCATTGCAGTCTCTGCTGGTGGGGGCGGTCTTCGTTTTTGGTGCCACTCTTGGTCCTGGCCCACGATGGGAGGTCGTCTCTTACCACCCTCTGGCACGCCCATAATGGCGTCCGCTCTGCCAGGGCGGGAAATCTTCTTAGATGGCGGGAATCGCTTCCCAGTGGCGGGAAACACTGCAGATGGCGGGAAAAGACTGCAGATGACGGGCAAATGGCGGGAACCGATCCGAGATGGCGTCCGATGGCGGGGACCCTCCGGAACCAGCGGGAGACTTCTTTTTGAGGTAAATGTGAACTTTTCTTCAGGCACGCAGTACCCGGTGGTTGCGGGCACGTGATCCTGCCGACTACGCCAAAGTTGACGCGCCCCCTGGGCCAGTGCTGTAGGGGATACCCGGAGCCGGATCTCGATGGGGGTAGTAGTCCTTGTGGCGGTGACCCGGTCCGTGCCCAGGGTGTCAAACTAAGTGGCAGTCTATGGCAGTAGATGTTAACTTGATTGTCGACTACGCCACCCGTTGAGTGCGGCTTTGAAGCCGCCGCTGCAGAACAGTCCACTGAGGCCAGGTGTATGAGGATGTGCAGCGTGGTGGTATAACCCCCAACGGGAGGGGTATGGCCTCAGGGCAGCAGGTGTAGATGATGGGGGTTGTGATGATGCAGAAAGAAGCTTCAGAGTCAGGAGATGCAGTTCAGGGTTTTTACTTACTGGTGTTCTCTTGGTCACTCTGGCCTTGAGTGACCACCCGAGCCGTGCTGCGTCCACCAGGTCCTGGACTCGGCCAACCCCCAGGCAATTCCGGAGCGTAGTCCTGAGCTCCTTTCTGACTCTCCCTTCCTCTGGCCGTTCCCACCAGGGATCCACTTTTGGCCGGCTCCCTCGGGTCTCTTGGTGGTCAAGCCTCCTCTGGGCTCCCTGACCCTATACTCGGTGTGCCTTTCTAGTGGATTTGGTGAGGGTCGTGGCAGATCCTGACCACGACCTCCGGTTCCTGGCTGAGGATAAGTGGCCTCCACCAGTTCGGGTTCCGGTACCCGTGTCCGCCAACCCTTCACCCTTCTGTCCTTATTCTGGGATCTTGGGGTTCCTTCTTGTTTCCTCTCTGGGTCCTTCTCACTCCTCTCTCTCTCTCTGCAGGCTCTGCTCTGGAGCTGGGCCCAGCCGGAGCCACAGCTCCCTGTCAGCCCTTCTGGCTGAGCTCCTCTGCTCTGCTCCTCAGGCTAAACTCTGACCCTGTTCTAAGATGGTGCCCACCTTATATACTCCCTCTATGTGTGAGCTCAGGTGACCAGCACCCAATGAGCTCCTATCTTTACCCAGACTACTCCCCCTATCTGCCCCTACACTACTGGGATGTTCCACCCCCCTCCCACTCCAGCCAGGGACAGACGCTGTCGTACCTGCACATATACTGGTGGGAGTACCGTCGTTCTGTCCCCCGGAAATGGGATGTATGTAGTGCATGCAGCCTACTAGCTCAGTTCCACACTCCATCCTTACCCGGGAGTGGAATACCACACCTCTGGCTTGAGGTGTAATACCCCTGTAGCAGCCGAATCCTCAGGGTGCTACACCTCCCCCCACTCCAGCCAGGGACAGGGACTGTCGTGCCCATCTCAGGGGCATATTGGTTGCCCTGCCCCACGGCAATGTGGTGTAATGCATGCAGGTGTCGGGTCCTGATCCACACTCCATCCTTACCTGAGAGTGAGATATCACACCTCTGGGTGAGGTGCAATACGTCTGTAGCAACCGAGCCCTCAGGGTGCTACAGTTCCATTTATCTTCAGCCTAGGTGACGTATTGTGATACAGGGCCGTGATTTTGGCTATAAAAGGGTCCCCTAGACCCCTACCCCAAGCTTTTTAAGAGAATCATATATGGCGTGCCAGGAGACTCTATGGAATGCTTTCTCAGCATCCAACGAGAGTATCTACTTACAAATTTTTAACTGCATCTAGCCCAGGAAATACTTTGTGCCCAGTAGCAGTGTCTGCTAGTCAGCGGATTATCCCGGCTGTTAAGCAAGCTACACCACCTGTAGTTTGGACACTTAATTTTTTCAAAGGAAATGCTTCGGGACCACGGGATACTCAGTGAAGAGCATCAGGAGGCACCCCAAGGCATAGGGGCTGGGACTGGCAGTAGGATGCCTTGCGGTGGACAGCCGAGCTCGATCCTTATAAAAGCTTTTTAACTGCAGCAGCTTTAGTGGACGCTACTGGAGCTGGAATTACGCTGCTGCTGGCATGAGACTTGCCCTCCAATAGATCCTTGTAAATGGATTTAAAGTGTATTCATTCAAATTAGAGAGACAATTTAAATTAAAAAACTTAGAGCTGCCTCCACCACAGGGGGGCTCGCTCGACCCACCAGCGGACAGGCACCAGTATTGGGAGAGGGGGGCTGGCCGTCAGGGTTCACCACGGCTCTGGCACAAACCCGGCGACACGGAGGTGGCACGGGCAGGAGCGGACTGAACGTGTCGGCTTCTCACTTTTTGGATTTTAGAAGGGCATGACATGCCTATATCTGTCTCTCCCCCTCCTTTTACTCCTCCACCTCTTTTCTTTTCTCATGACTATATGTACTTGTCACTTTTCCATGTGTTAGTTGTGTCTTCTGAGCAGTTTGTCAGCTTTTGGACACCTTTGAAGGTGTTTTCTATGTGTTTCTATGTGTTTTTGTTTGCCTGCCATTGGTTTTAACGGTGTTCGAAGGTGTTCGACGAACAGTTCGACGAACAGTTCGGCGAACACATGGGTGTTCGACGAACCGAACCGAACTCGAACACTACGCTGGTGGCTCAACACTACTTATAACCAGCATGCTCCCACTGTTCCCCTGGTACCCGGAGAGCAGGTCTTGAAGAGAAAGAGGCGGCTCCACAAGTTGGACGACCAGTGGGAGAAGGACCCGTACACAGTACTGCCTTCAAGTCATGATAATCCAAAAGTCTGTGTAATCAGTAAGGATGGAGGAGAGACCACAGCCTTTGTCTCCAGAGACCACCTGAAAAAGTGTCCCGAGCAGCTGCAAAGCCCTGACGAAGATCAAGAGAACCCTCAACCCGCAGAGGAAAGGGAAGAAATGATCAGTACCGTACTCGGAGACTTTCCCCGGTCCTGGACTCAAATCAACAACGCAGTCGTGGTACCCATCCTCACCTTTCTCCAGCCAGCCCCTCAAGGGCCTACAGAAGAACAGGGAGTGTCAGAAGAGCAGCCGGCCCAGGAGGCAGAAGAATCCATACCAGCAGCCCAGGAGAATCAACCCTCTGCTAGTAGTGAGCCTGCCGTGACCCTGGTAAGCCAAAGAGTACGCAGAAAGCTGCCAGGCCTACCCGCAACACCTTCTACACCCTGTAGTGCAGAACCAGATAGTGGGTTACGTAGGTCCACCAGGAGCACTGGAGGACAAATGCCCGCTCTCTGGAGAATTTAAACTATAATGTGAATTTACCTGTAAACTACAAATGTTGAAAATGGTTTATGTTTGCTTCCTGTTTATTAATTATGTTTCTCTAGTTACCCTTCAGGTTTATTTGGACTGACAGGCTATGGACGCTGAATAACCGGAACTACATTGTAAATAGTTGCACTTTGTGCCTCTTGCGAAGACGGGTACGGAAGAAAAACCTGTCTGGCGTGGCCCCGTGTGGTCCAAAGTAGTTAGCTTCGCCTTGCAGCCACGCCCAGGGCCAACGTTTGGGGTTTGCTTTGGACAGGTCCCCTACTCCGTTCTAAAACTTCACCTTGGGTGATATGGACACCCGGTTACGGAAATGCCGTGATCATCAATACAAAATGTACTTTTCCTGTTATTGTTTATACCCTTGTATTTGTGTTTTTCTGGAAAATGTGTTTAGTCCCGGAGTACTAAAATTTACTAGGGGGGAATGTGGCACCCCAGGGGTCTGCTTACCACAGTAATAGAAATATTACATCTGAGAGCAGGTGGGAGGTTCCCTGGTCAGGAGCCCTTAAACATGCAACTCCTCCTGTCCCAGACCAGAATGGGGGAGGAATCTGCCCTATATAAACTGGATCTGGGGCGGGGTTAGTTGAGTCAGAGCCTGGAGTTTGTTCCAGACACAGGGAAAGTAACAGCGAGGAGCTCTATATGAGCAGGAGCTGAAGACCAGGGACGTGAGCTAAACGGAGTTCGTCCTGGCAGAAGACGCCAAGAACCGGACACAGGAGTCCGAGGCTGAGGGGACTTATTCATACCCAGCAGCAGAAACCCTCCAGCAGGGGATTTCAGGTCCTCTGGCCATAGAAGCCCGGAGGTTCAGTCACGAGCAAGGGACCAGCACCGCCATCGAGTAGCGGGGGCTATCAGAAGGCCCCAAGTCACCAGCCATACGGGTGAGCACCACACGGTATACTCAGGGACGTGCGCTACATCCACTCGCTTACAGCAAGGTAGCCAGGGAGAGTGCAGTCAGACGGGGAGGCCTACAACTCCACCTGGCCAGGGGAACTCCTGCTTGCTCACAGACTGACCAGGCCTCTTATGCTAGCCAGTACTCCCGGGAGGGTCTACCTTATAATCATCAGTAAAGACCCTGAACTGCCCTGCAAAGACTCTGAGTCGTTCCTGCTGCGCCCGTGCACCATCACTCTCATCATCCACATTCCCTGCCCTGAGGCTATACTCTTCCCGTGGGGAGTTATCCCATCCTTTGCTGCGCACACCACACCAGCCTCAGCGGTCTGCCTCGCAGTGGCGGTACACCCTGACCGCAATCCACGGGTGGCGTAGTCGGACATTAAACCACAAAAACCCTATAAAGACTGCCACTGGTTTGACCACCCTGAGCCACAGGACAGGGTCGCCGCCACGGAGACTACAACCCCCAGAGACCTGGCTCCGGGTAACCCACGCACGTGCACACACGGCCCAGGGGGCGCGTCATATATACAGGAAAAAAGCCTGGAGAAAAGCCTAAAAAGAATCAGGGCATGCGAGTCATTTCAGATTTGACATATGGACTAAGAGGTTAAAATGTGACACGTGCCAACTTTTTTACATCGCACCAACTGGGGCAGCTGTTGCTAAAACGAAAACTTACAATACTGGGCACTGTATGAAAAAGCAACCCTGAGCTGCCGCAAGGTATCCTTGGTAAAAGAGATGTTGTACTTTACTGGAGATACAACAGTGGTTTCTTACATTCCCCAAAAAAAACATACAAGTCATTCTGATGAGCACAATGCACGCACCATGACAATGCAGCAAGTAGTTGAGATGGCAGCAGATTATATTAGATTATAATTCTACCAAAAGTGGCAGTTGATACACTAGATCGTCTAATAGCTTCGTACACAAGCAAACACAAAACCAATCGGTGTCCAATGGTTTTGTTTTATAACATTCTTGACATATCTGCCTACAATTCATTCGTTTTATGGTGTGAAATAAACCCCGATCAGAACGCCAATAAACTGCATAAACTAAGACTCTTTCTGGAAGAATTAGGAAAATCACTTGTTATGCCATCTATTTAAGAAGAAAAATAAAACCCCGAAGTGAAGGAGCAGAAGCCATAGTAGCAACATGCTCAACAAAACAAACCCACGGCCTCCTTCAGCACTGGAAAAAGACTAAGGCCACGGTCCTACTATCAGTATTTGGTCAGTGTTCAGTCTTTTGAAATTCAAATTTGACGACTTTGCCGGTTTTTACAAAAAAATTTGATTTGTGGTAAATAAATCTGTGTGAATCTCAATACTGGAAAGCATGTTATGGCTCAGAAAATACGTGTGGTGGAGAGGAGAGAGAGAATGAACCATGCTGACCCTAAGAGCCTCCACTTTTCAAGTGAAAGAGAGAGAGAGTGGAACCTGCTAAGCATAAAAGCTTCCACTTTACAGAATAGAGATTACGCAGTGACTCGGAAAATTACTCTATCATACGTCCTGTGCTCTGTCAGGAACCCCTGATTTGTGATGACCCGGGTATTGACCACAATTGTACAAGATATAGTCCATAATATTCATATCTGCAAGGCATTATGGGAAAGCCTGTGTGACCATTAAAATGATGTTAGCCTGCTCTCTAAAGATTCAAAACTAATCGAATTTTAAAATTCTCAAATTCAACTTGAACTTGATTCACCAGGGAATTGATCTGATCATCTCCAAAGGTGACTCTTAAGATTGGAGCACTGCATGTTGAAGACATTTCTATTTTAGTTTTGTCACTTTCTGATGGTGCTGCTAGGACCTCCATGGTCAAGGTTACATTATCAAGTCACTGATTGCTCGTTCAACCAGATCACCAAGTGGAGATCATTTTGCTTTCGTAATTGCCGCAATGCTATACCTCAACTACCTTCTCTGAAACATTTATTGGCCTCCATTGCCTTCAATTTGCCAGCTCATTAACAGAAGGCCCAAACTCTACCTCCACATTGGCCATTTGACTATGCCATTTCCCTTCTTCCAGGTGCAGAACCACCCAGAGGTGAGTTTATACTCTATCTCCTTGAGTCTGAGGCGATGTCCACCTAAATTAAAGAGAATCTGTAAAGGAGGTTCATCCAAATATCTTCACTTCTAGATGGTGCAGACATCTTAGTAATAAAAAAAAGATAGGATTCTGAGACCATGCATAGACTGTTGGGGCCTGCATAAAATCATGCTGAAAAACCTTTATCCATTGCTCCTCATCTCTAAATTATTTTACAGGATTAAAAGTGCTACCATATTCACCAAGAAAGGCATGCATGGATCAAATAACCTAATCTGAAACAAAGAGTGTGGTGAATGAAAACTCGTGCTCAACATCTGTGGTGATCACTATGAATATCTTGTCATGCCTTTCAGATTATGCAATGCACCAGCTGTGTACCAGCACTGTGTTAGTGAGATCTTTTGTGATGTCATGTATCATTATGTATTAGTTTATCTATGTATTAGTGTATTAGTCTATCTGGATGACATCCTAATCTTACCAAGAAATCTAGACTAACATTGCCTGCTTGATGTCTGCTCTGTTTTGCAGAGACTACATCAAAACCATCTTTACGCCAAAATGAATAAATGCCTCTTTCAGAGTCATTAACTGTGAATATATCATCTCATCTGGAGGTCTGCATATGGATCCAGAGAAAGTTTCTTCTATTTTGGATTAGCCGCAACCTGGTGGTCTCAAAGCTCTCCAGAGATTCCCTTGCTTAGAAAATTATTACGGTAAATTCATTTAAAACTACTCTCAAGTGGTTCTTTCTCTTAAGGCCCAAACTCAGAAAAGTGCTAATCCTTGAAGCTGGTTGGATTTCCCTTTTCAAGCCTTCCAGGAATTTAAATCTTGTTTTTCCACTGCTAATGTCCTACACCATACTGATGTCAACAGGCTGTTTTTCTTTGAAACAGATGTCTCTGCTATTGGTATAGGGTCAGTACTTTTACAAAATTCCTCTGGATAATGAAATCATCCCTGTGGCTTCTTCCCATAGAATCTTCCTCCAGAAGGAAGGAATTATTCTATTGGTGACCATGAAATATTGGCCATAAAATTATCTCTTGAAGAATGGCTACAGGTACTTAAAAGAGCTAAATTCCCAGTGACTATCTATGCTGGCCATAAAATTCTGGAATATCTTTAGTCAGTCCGTAGGCTTAATCCCCAATTCATAGTCACTCTTCTCAGAGTTTGGCTTTATTGACATATCAGTATTTCTGATCAATATTTCATCAGTATTTCTATGCCAAAACCAGAAGTGTCTTCAAAACACAAAACAGGGATCAATCTTTCAACTATAGTTTTTCTCTGTAAAGTCCACTCCTGGCTTTGGCATACAAACATTGATGCAGAAGTTCTGACATGTGAATAAGCCCATAGACTTACTCTATCCAGGTCCTCTTCACCCTCTTTCTATACCACAAGAGCCATGGGCTGAAATTTCTATGAACTTTGTTAAAGACCTTCCTGAGGTGCAAGGGTTCACTACTATCTGGGTTATAGAGAAAATTTTCTCCAAGATGTCTTATTTTGCTTCATTATCAGGACGTCCATCTGATCCACAGTTGGCCCAAGTATTTTTTAAAGAAATCCATTTCCAGAGTCTCCCAGCTTGCATAGTCTATGACTGCAGTGTGCAATTTGTTTCCAGGTAATGGAGGGCGCTCTGCAAGAATTTAAAAATATCCTTAGACTTCTCTTCAGTGTATCACCCACAAAGTAATGGGTAAACTAAGAGAATTAAATCAATCCTTAGAACAATATCTATGAATTTTCCCTAACTCCCATGTTATTCGGATTTACTTCCTTGGGCCGAAATCGCAACAACAATTCAGTTTCTGAGTCTTTCAGGAAATCTCCATTTGTTACCATGTATGGTCAAGAGCCTCATCTTCCTCTGCCAATTGCCTCAAAAATCAACTTCCTGCTGTGTGTACCATTTCTAAGGACTGTGAAAGTTTGACTCACTCAGCTGCTCACAGAGGTAGACACAGGAACACTTGGGGTCAAAGTGCGTGGCAGGTTTATTACATAATAAATCAGAAAAACAAAATAATCATGTCATTTACCACATAACGGCAAAACAAAAGATAACATATAGCACATAGTGTTGAGCGAATTTGTCCGGCACTTCAAATTCGGGTTCGTGTTCGGAGTGCCGGCTTGTTCGCGCCAAAAAATCATCTCCGCCCACGAACATCCCTGATTTTAATCCTGAGTTTGATCATACCCCTGAGGAAGCCATGGTTAATTGGCGTAACGCGTAGGGTCTTCTATCCCTGTTATTCCTTCTGCTTGTGTGGACACTACTGGTCTGTATAACATATTGTTGATATCCCTTTAGGGGGCTGTCTGACTTTCCCTCTCTCTATTCTATATGTTGTTCAATCATCCCAGATTCATGGGTTTATTGTGGAGAGGACTATGGGACTCCTTTGCGAAATCCCTCTATAATATCTATTAGTATATACTAAGTATTTGTACATGCATTTTGTGACTATATATATTTGGTAGACCTATATTTGTCCACTTATATTTATTGCTACATATATTGTACCATATAGATGGTGTTACTAAGGGGATTGCTGTTTCTGTGTTTTTAATCATGTTTTTAATTTTTGTGTATAACTGGTGTGTTTAATAAAATCAGTATCCTTTTTTTGTATATTGGTATCTGACATTTTGGTTATTTATAAATGCTTGGTGCCTATCTTTGGACCTACCTACTTTTGTTTGTTTCCTCTACTCTCTCCAAATGTAACGTTTATGGTTGTGGCCTAAAAGTTCAATTTTGGTCTCATCACTCCAAATTACCTTGTTCCAGAAGTTTTGAGGCTTGTCTCTGTGCTGTTTGGTGTACTGTAGGTGAGATACTTTGTGGCATTTGCACAGTAATGGCTTTTTTTCTGGCAACTCGACCATGCAGCCCATTTTCTTCAAGTGCCTCCTTATTGTGCATCTTGAAACAGCAACACCGCTAGTTTTCAGAGAGTCCTGAATTTCAGCTGATGTTATTTGTGGTTTTTTTTTTGCATCCTGAACAATTTTCCTGGCAGTTGTGGCCGAAATTTTTGTTGGTCTACCTGACCGTGGTTTGGTTTTTACATAGCCCCTGATTTTCCATTTGTTAATCACAGTTTGAGTTTGAATGCTGCTGACTGGCATTATCAATTCCTTGGATATTTTTTTGTATCCCTTTCCTGTGTTATACAGTTCAACTACCTTTTCCCGTAGATTCGTTGACAATTCTTTTGTTTTCCCCATGACTCACAATCCAGAAATGTCAGTGGCTGGATGAAAAATGCAAGAGTCTGTATGAATCCCAGATACTCACTCAGCTTTTATGCACACACACTGATTACAAGCAAACAGGTCACAGGTGAGGATGTTACCTTTAGTAGCCATTCAAACCTATTTGTGTGAAATTCTGTGCATGTTATCAGGCCAAAATCACCAGGGTATGTGAACTTTTTATCAGGGTCATTTGGATGTTTTTGGTGGTCATTAAGATTTAAAAAGAGAAACAGAGTAGTTTGACAATAAATGGCTTCACCCAACCAATAACCATGAGCGGAGAAAAAGTTTTTTTGTTATCATTCATATTCTCTGAAACAAGGCCAAGAAAGGAAAAATTCTGCCGGGATATGTAAATTTTTGAGCACAACTGTACATAGTGCCAGCTTCAGTTCTTGAAATGTCATCTCTGTTTCAGCAGTCCATTTGGCTATCGTCAATTTGGTGCCTTTAAGAAGATCAGTCAATGGTGCGGCAATCATGGCGAAATTTGGGATAAACCACCTGTAATATCCCACGATTCCAAGAAACATCCTTACCTGCTTCTTGGTAAGCGGTCATGGGAGAACCTGCCCCCACCCTACCTAGGTTGTGCTGATAAGTATGCTTGTTTTCCTAAGATGGTAATTTCTCATTTAGTCAGATCTCTTTGATAGTCCTGTTATACACTGGTAGTGAGAAAGGATTTCCTTCCTAGTGTTAACCGCCTATGTATGATTTAATCTTAAGGTTGTTGAGTTAGTATTTCATGACACTTGTGGCACTGCTTGCCTTTATCTTTTGTGAATGACGTCAGCTTGGTAAGATTTCCATATACTTCTCACTTGGGAATATAATCTTTGCAATATGCATGCTACTCTCGTTTATGTTTGTATCTTTTTTTTTACAAGTTCTGTATATGCAATAAGATTTACTCTTATCTGCAGACCTGGGTGTGGGGTCTCTTTGTTTCTTCTCCTTATTTTAATATTTTAATGATTGAATTGAATGAAGATACATTGCTTTTGAATTTAAAGCAGCTTTGACTTCTTTTCTTCTTGTGTTTTCCTGTATACATAGTGCCAGCTTCAGCTCTTGGAATGCCACCTCTCTGTTTCAGCAGTGCATTTGGCCATCATCGATTTGGTGCCTTTAAGATGATCAGTCAGTGGTGCAGCAATCATGGTGAAATTTGGGATAAACCATCTATAATATTCCACGATTCCAAGAAACGTCCTTACCTGCTTCTTGGAAAACGGTTGAGGCCACTTCTGTATTGCTTTGGCCTTGTTGACTTGTGGCTTGCTTTCACCTCTCCCGATGATATAGCCTAAGTACTTGGCCTCTTCCATCCCAATGGAACTTTTTTTTTTGGATTTATAGTAAATCTTTTCTCAGAGCATCCAGAATCGCCTGTATCTTTGGTAGATGACTACCAAAGTCTGGACTAAAGACCACATTGTCATCGAGGTAGGCTGTGGCATACTTCTTATGTGGAGCTAAGATCAGATCCATGGCTCTCTGGAAAGGTGGCTGGGCCCCCCTGCAGTCAGAAAGGCATTCTGGTGTATTGAAAACACCCATCAGGTGTCGAGAAGGCTGTCTTCTCCTTGTCACTCTGGGACATGGGTATCTGCTAGTAGTCCTTTGTCAGGTCCAGGGTGGTAATGCATCTTGCAGGTTCAAGCCTCTCAATGAGTTCATTGACGCGGGGCTTCGGGTACGCGTCAAACTTGGACACTTCACTCAGCCTGCAGTAGTAGTTGCAAAACCGCCACTCCCTATAGGGCTTTAGCATGAGGACGATGGGACTTGACCAATCCGCTTTTTGACTCTTCTATCACGCCGAGGTCTAACATTCTCTTCACCTCGGTTTAGATTACCTCACGGCATGCTTCGTGAATCCTATATGGCCTAAAGTTTACCCTTATATGCGGCTCCGTCAGCACGTCATGCTCCACCACTTGCGTACTCCCCGGCAACTCTGAGAGCAGGTCACGGGTTCCGCTGCAGTAGTTCTCGACACTGTTGCTTCTGGGCAGGCAATAGAGTCTCCGCAATTGTGACATCCTCCACTTTGACTTTGGGACTGGCACCCAGGCAAGGAGCTTCCAGCGTTTCCCGATCTCGTCACGGCTTGAGCAAGTTCACGCGGTATACTTGGTGTGGCTTCCTTCGTCCTGGCTGGTGGTACTTGTAATTAACCTCGTCTAGTTTTTCCACCACCTCATATGGGCCTTGCCACTTGGCTAGGAACTTGCTCTTAACCGTGGAGATAGGCACCAGCATGCGGTCCCCAGGCTAGAAATCCCTCAGCCTCGCTAATTGGCTATACACCCTTACCTGTGCCTGGAGAATATGCGCCTTCACGATAGGTATCACTTTTGCCATTCTCTCCTGCAATTGGGCGATGTGCTCTATGATGCTCCACTGGGGCGTGACCTCATCTTCCCAGTTTTACTTGGCGACGTCTAGGAGCCCTCGCGAATGTCGACCATACAGGGGCTCGAAGGGAAAGAAGCCAGTGTAGGCATGACGAACTTCTCTGATGGAGAAGAGCAGAAACGGCAGCAGATAGTCCCAGTCTCGACCGTCCTTCTCAATGACCTTCTTGAGCATGGCTTTTCAGGTCTTATTGAGCCGCTCTACTAGGCCGTTTATCTGTAGATGGTAGACTGAGGTTCGAAGCTGGGCAATTTGGAGGACCTTACACAGCTCCTTCATCACCTTGCTCATGAAGGGGTTAGCTGGTCTGTCATGATCTCCTTTGGCAGGCCCGTCCTGGCAAAAATATGGACAAGCTCCCGGGCTGTAGTCTTGGCTGAAGAGTTCTTTAGTGGTACTGCTTGTTGGTGCTTCTTCGCATAGTTGCCCAACCACACACTTGAGGTGGAGATATAGTGGGTAGGCGTCCCTGCCCATCTCTTACACTTACAAAAAACCCAACCCTGACAAGGCCGATTAACCCCTCAGCACATAACATGCTGGAGAGAAACTTCTGGGTTTCACATCATGGAAAATAGCAACCTTCGTGACACATATCTCCCCTCACATACATTGCCAGTGACCCTGTCACAGGACATATACATCATCTGAACTGAGATGCAATCCAAGCTGCTGCGAAAGCAAAGAAGAGTGCTGATAGACACTGTTGACAAGTTCCCAATATCTCTTTCGGAGATCAGGTATGACTTTCCACCACAAATCATACATTTAAAGACTTATTGCAATAAGTTAACTCCTAAGTTCATCGTCTATTTCCAGACAATTGACGCATTGCCATGACAATTGATGCACTACCATGGAGGAGTTATAAAAGTCTTTCTTTGGTGTCAGGTGGATGAGTATCTTGCAGGCCATCACTCAATGAAAGTTGAGACAAAAAGAGAAGTAGGAAGACTATACATTTAGTGGAAGGAAGGAGAAGAAGAAAAAAGCTTGGAATGGGTTGTGGAAGCCATATGTGGTGCCATGGGAGGGTAATAACTCTGGGGATAAAAGTGATAACAATTGCAGGGACCACGAGTCACAAAAAAACTGCACAACCCTGTGAAGCAGCTTTTGTTGGAATATTGTATCAGGATAACCAGCTGCAGCAACCACTCAGTAGCAATGGGATATAACAACATCAATGACTGAATCAGTTCCAGATATCACAATGAAAACTGAGAAATCAGCTCTGCTGGCAATCAAAATTCAAAAGACAGAACTTGATGTTTCATAAAACAACTTTTAATTACAATATACATAAACTAACAAAAAAATTAATAAATGTCTAAATGCATTTACAGACTTTTAATTATTAATTTATTGTCCATAACATATTAAGCTGGCACTGGGCTGTGGTAGAGTGTAGACTCTTAGAAGCTCACAGTTAATAGCTTGAAGCACCACTCCAGCGTGTTTTTTTTTATTTCAGAGCTGGAGTGGTATCACTAATTTAAGTTCCATGCTCCTAGTATTATACTCACCAGCAATTGTCTTCAACTCTTTCCGGCGCTGCTTCGGTCCCTATCAGCCATCTTGTGACAGCAAGTTCTGACTGACCGGAAGTCAGGGGTAACGGTCACAAGCTCTCAGTGTAAGTCTCGTTCTGGCCTCGTTCTGGCTCTCATAGACCTACATTGAGAAGTGACCTCCGGATCACTCACAGCAAACACTGGAGCAATCCAGCAGGTCACAACCTACAGAAGATGACTGGAGCGGCACTGGGAACAGATGAAGACGGCGACTGGAGAGTATAATACTAGAGGCAGAGATTTTAGATTAGTGACACCACCCCAGCGGTTATATAAATAAAAAAACGCTGGATTGGTGCTTTAAAGACTCTTTGGCACCATTGACTTGATGGGACCTGAGTGTCATAAGTGTTCTTTGAGGCCCCAGTACAAGGATGAATCAGAACTGGATATGGTCTCTGTTGAAAGGGAATAAAAATGTTTTATGTTTACCTGAGAATGAAATCTTGGTTTCATCTTGGGGAGTTACTCTTACAGGTTAATTGTCTCATCATGACTTCAGATACCCCCAGGTTATTGAATAGGTGTATGACATTTAAAAAGCTGTTTTAATGCATCTAAAATTTAAATTAAGCAAGTTTGTAAAGAAGCTTAATTAAAAATGCCCTACAGTATTGGTTAATGTTTACAACTTCTAAACAGACCTGTTTCCATGGTAACAGACCGCAAATGAAAGTTATGTAGTCTGATTCTGCGTTCACACTACTGAATGTAGATTAGAAAAAGTAAGGGATGAATGTAAGGGTCTTTTTGCACAGATCTTTGTGCCAGAAACACGTTCACAATAAAACAAGTTGATGGCTTTACATGGAGCAATTGTCACCAGTGACTAAAGTATAAGACTTCATTGGGCTTGATGGCTTGGTTATAGCCTGTTACAATGGAAATGCTTAAGTTTGCATAGAAAAGATATAAAATATAACATGTCAAATTAAAGTTATTTGCAAATTTTCAATTTTTTGCAGTGCCCAGTTTAAACGGAGCGATGTTCCACCACTCCACTCACCGTCTAATGGACAGACAGCTATATCATACAACACTGTACCATTACTTATAAAACCATGTTAATTTAGATAATAATGTATGTAAAATGTATTCATATCCTTTTAATGGGAAATATGGTGACATTTTTGTTAAAATGGAAATAGTCTCTAAAGCCCTAAACAGCAATCACTTAAAAGGAATAAGTCATCAGAATTTACAATTTTTTACAATGCTTTTTTCCATTTTCCATATCACTATACTAAAAAAAATATTATTATAAATATTGCTATTTTCACACTGGCCACTAGACCTGATAGATTCATTCTTAATAGTCTTTAAAACTTTTCAGCAGTCTCATTACCATCACATACAGGATTACATTGAAAGGCAATATCTCTATATACAGTACACACATAGTCGCTTGACCATCAGGTGATCAGTGCCGGCAGCAATCAGCTGATGGTCACGTGACCATCAGCTGATTGCAGAAGCCGGTAATCAGCTGATGGTCACGTGACCTCCAAGCCCGCGTTCCAGCAGCAGTTAAAAAAAGAATAAAAAAGTAAAAAAAAACAAAAAACTTTATACTCACCTGTTCGGTGACCCCCGGTGTCGTGCTCTGCGATGTCGTCTCTTCGGCAGCTCGCGGTACACTGCAGGGCGTGGGCTCGCGCCCTGAAGTGTATTTCCAGGACCTGCGGTGACGCCACTGATCACCTGATGGTCGCGTGACCAACAGGTGATCAGTGCCGGCAGCAATCAGCTGATGGTCTCATGACCCATCAGCTGATTGCTGAAGCCGGTAATCAGCTGATCGGTCTCATGACCAATCAGCTGATGCTTACCGTGGGAACCTTCACAAGAACGTTCCCACGGTCTCTAGCTCACCGGGGCTCATCAGCTGATCTTCAGCTGATGAACCCCAGTGACCCCCTGCAGCACTATATACTGATTTTACACCCCTGTCAGTATACAGTGCTGTATTCTACAGCTGTGACATCAGTGATGGCTGATGTCACAGCTATAGAAATGATCCGGATTGTCGTGGGACAGTCGTGATCGTGGACTGCGTCATTGATGGCGGACAGGTGAGGGATATTGTTGTTTGTTTTTTTATGTTTTTTTCAGGAGATCGAGGACTTCACGGAGGCACGTAATAAAAAAAAATGTTGAACCGTGTGTTTTTTATTTCATTAAAATACTTTATTCTGGCCGCGTCTTTTATTGAAAAAAAGGCAACCATTTAATCACGTGTGTAGCGCTGGCGTCCCTGCCCTCTGCTAGGCAGGGACGCTGCTCCCCTCACCGCTCTGCTCCGTGCCCGGCGTCCTCTCCCCGCTCTGCTGTCAGCGCGCGCTCCTTCCCGGCGTCCTCCTCCCGCTCTGCTCTCAGCGCGCGCTCCTTCCCGGCCCCTGTGCTTAGGGCGCGCGCGCGCGCGCTCCCCTCCTCTTAAAGGGGCCGCGCGCGCCGTCCTAAGGAGTCCCCGGCCAATGGCCGGAGGACTTCATCATATATAAGGCACCTCCTCCAAAATGGAGGTGCCCGAGCAATGTTGTTTGCACCTGTGTCTCACCTGTGCTTCAGCCCTCAGGTCCCGTTGCCAGTTTCCTGTCAGTTACCTGCCAGTTTCCTGCCAGTTACCTGCCTGATTCCTGCCTGAATACTTGTTACCTGTCTGCCAGTCTGAGGTCCGACGGTCTGCCTTACTACTCCTGTCAGTCTGTCTAAAGGACCAGCCTGCCCGCTCACCTGGGAGCGCACATCAGCTACCTGCCTACTTTCCTGAGGTCCGACGGTCTGCCTTACAACTCCGGTCAGTCTGTCTATGGACCAGCTTGCCCGCTCACCTGGGAGCGCTTCTCCGTTACCCGCCTGCTTGCCAGCCCGGAGGCTCCGTTGTCACGTGCTGTGACCATCAGCTACTTCAGACTCTTGTCCGCTCACCTGGGAGCGCTTCTCCGTTACCTGCCTGCTTGCCAGCCTGAAGGCTCCGTTGTCACGTGCTGTGACCATCAGCTACTTCAGAAACTCTTGCCCGCTCACCTGGGAGCGCTTCTCCGTTACCTGCCTGCTTGCCAGCCCGGAGGTTCCGCCGTCACGTGTCGTGACCACCTGTTATTCCAGAGACTCTCGCTTGCTCACCTGGGAGCACACATCTACCATCTGCCTGCTAGCCTACCCGGAGGCTCTGCCATCACAGGTCGTACCTACCCTTTACCCAGAGACTGCCCTGATCACTTGCCGTATCTCCCTGTCCGTTCATCCAGAGACTGCCACCCGCTCCCTTACAAGGGCTGCCCCCTTGTATAGTAGCTCAGAGGTTCCGCCTCCCAGACCCGTTACAGTTTGCTCGGGCCATGGAACCCGGTGGCACCCAAGCTCCTTCGCTCTCGGACCTCTGTCTTGAACTGTCCCGTCAGAGGTCCCAACAGGAGGCCATCCTGGGTCACCTGCGGAATGTTAAAACTCGCCTGAACACTCTGTCTGATCCACCAACAACCTCCGCCAGTGCCATATCTTGCAATCCGGCAGCTCCGCTGCCCACTAATACCATGGTATCCTACCCCGGACCCCGGCTTTCTGCACCTCCTCGCTTCGGAGGCGACTCCGTCCAGGCTTCTTAAATCAGTGCACCCTGCATTTTGAACTTTTGTCCTACCAGTTTAACTCCGACCGGGCCAAAATTGCCTTCATCATGTCCCATCTCACCGGGGAGGCCCTGGCCTGGCTAAATCCTCTATGGGAGAGAGGAGACCCCCTGGTGTCCAACTTGCCTGCTTTTCTCACGGCTTTCCGGAAAGTCTTCGACGAACCCGGACGGAAGACCTCATCTGCATCATCGTTGCTACGCCTCCGTCAGGGGAGTCTCACCGTGGGCCAATATGCCATACGGTTCCGTACCCTTGCCTCGGAGCTGACCTGGGATAACGACGCTCTGGTTTCCGTCTTCTGGGAGGGTCTGTCCGGCCGTATTAAAGATGAACTTGCCGGTCGGGACACTCCTACCACTCTCGATGACTTAATAACTCTTGCCACCCGGATTGACCTATGGTTCCAGGAGCGTGCCAGAGAGGTCACCCGTGAGAGGAGGTTACCACGTCTAGCTCCTACTTTTCAGAAACCCGTCACTCCTTCTGTCTCTAACCAGGTACACCCTCCTGAGCCTATGCAGGTCGACCAGACCAAGATGGTCAAGACCCGTCAGGACTTACGCCGCGCCGAGGGGACCTGCTTCTACTGTGGCAGTAAGGAGCACCAGATCCGTGCCTGCCCGGAAAGGTCGGGAAACGCCTGTGTCTAGGTTCGCTCAGAGAGGTCCACCTAGACAAGAATAAATCCTCTCCATCCCTGCTGTTGTCAGTTTCAATCGTCTACGGGGAGAACCGTTATTTCGAACTAGCCCAACTGGACTCTGGAGCAGCCGGGAATCTTATTTCACAGTCCCTGGTAGAGAAATACCGCATCCCCACCAAACCTCTGGCTGTACCCTTGTCTGTGGCTGCCGTGGATGGGGGGCTCTTACCACGCCCCATCCAACTCATCACCGAATCCATTACTCTGCAGGTGGGAATGCTGCATTCTGAGAGTATCTCCTTTCATGTTCTGCCTGGACTCTCTCACGCCCTCTTGCTAGGTCTGCCTTGGCTCCAGAGACATGCACCCGTGCTTGACTGGCAAACCGGAGAAGTCCTTCGCTGGGGACAAGACTGTCATAAGACCTGCCTGGTTCCCGTCCATCCCGTCCGTCCCTCTCCTACCCCAGCTAATCTACCTGGACTTCCAATTCCTTATTGGTCTTATGCTGATGTCTTTAATAAAAAGGAGGCAGAGACATTACCCCCTCATAGACCATACGACTGTCCCATCGACCTGTTACCCGGTACTACTCCTCCCCGTGGGCGTATTTATCCTTTATCCGCTGCTGAGACCCGGTCGATGTCCGAATATATTGAGGAGAATCTGGCCAGGGGATTCATCCGGAAATCTACCTCCCCGGCGGGAGCAGGCTTCTTTTTCGTTAAAAAGAAGGACGGCTCTCTCCGTCCCTGTATAGACTATAGAGGCCTAAACCAGATCACGGTGAAGAATAAGTACCCCCTTCCGCTCATTCCAGAATTATTTGATCGTCTGAGGGGGGCTAGAATCTTCACCAAACTAGACCTCCGTGGGGCGTACAACCTGGTTCGTATCCGTCAAGGGGATGAATGGAAGACGGCATTCAACACCCGGGACGGCCACTATGAATACCTGGTAATGCCCTTTGGTCTCTGTAACGCTCCTGCCGTTTTTCAAGAGTTGGTCAATGACATCTTCCGGGACCTTCTCTACTCCTGCGTAGTGGTGTACCTGGACGACATCTTGGTCTTCTCTCCGGATCTCCAGACTCACCGGAGGGACGTTCGTCAGGTCCTGCTCAGGCTCAGGCAGAATCACCTCTTCGCTAAATACGAGAAGTGCCTCTTTGAGCAGACCTCGCTTCCGTTTTTGGGCTACATTATTTCTCAGACCGGCCTACGAATGGATCCAGAGAAACTGTCTGCCATCGAGAAATGGCCTCGACCGGAGGGGCTGAAGGCCATTCAGCGGTTCCTGGGCTTCGCCAACTACTACCGCCTCTTCATACCACACTTCTCTTCCCGGACTGCCCCAATTTCCGCGCTCACCCGTAAGGGTACTAATCCCAAAGAGTGGCCGCCCGAAGCAGAAGAAGCCTTTCTTTCCTTAAAACAGGCCTTCTCTTCCGCCCCGGTGCTGCATCGCCCGGACGGCAACAAGCAGTTCTTCCTGGAAGTGGACGCCTCCTCCTCTGGAGCTGGAGCGGTACTTACTCAAAAATCTTCTTCCGGGAGGATGGTAACTTGCGGCTTCTTCTCTAAACTCTTCTCCTCCTCAGAGCGCAATTATTCCATAGGAGATCGAGAGTTATTGGCCATCAAACTGGCATTGGAGGAGTGGCGTTACCTGCTTGAGGGGGCTCTTCACCCGGTAATAATTTACACTGACCACAAGAACTTGGCTTATCTCCAGCATGCCCAGAGACTTAACCCGCGCCAAGCCCGGTGGTCCTTGTTTTTTGCTCGTTTTGATTTTGTCCTTCATTTTCGCCCGGCTGACAAAAACGTCAAGGCGGACGCCTTGTCTCGATCCTTTCTGGTATCTGATCTCGAGGAAGATCCGAAACACATCATCGATCCCACCAGAGTAATGCAGGTGGCTCCCGTGAGTCTAAATCGTCTTCCTCCCGGAAAGACGTTCGTATCAGTACCTGATCGGGAGAAGATCCTTCACTGGGGTCACTCGTCTAAACTGGCTGGCCACGCTGGTCAGAAGAAGACCCTCCAGCTTATTTCCCGGCACTACTGGTGGCCTACCCTGCACAAGGATGTAATAGACTTTGTTTCTGCCTGTGTGTCCTGCGCCCGCAACAAGGTTCCGAGACATCTGCCAGCCGGTCGCCTCCTTCCGCTCCCAGTACCTGCTGCCCCCTGGCAGCATATTGCAATGGACTTCATAACTGACCTCCCACTCTCTGCCGGTTGTACGGTCATTTGGGTGGTCGCTGACCGCTTCTCCAAGATGGCTCATTTCGTTCCCCTGCCAGGCCTCCCGTCTGCACCCGAGCTAGCTAGAGACTTTATTCATCACATCTTCCGTTTTCATGGCCTGCCCCTCCACATCGTGTCGGATCGTGGGGTACAGTTCACCTCACGCTTCTGGAGAGCCACTTGTAAACTACTAGACGTCTCCCTGGACTTCTCTTCCGCTTACCACCCACAGTCCAATGGTCAAGTGGAGCGGATCAATCAGAACCTGACCAGTTACCTCCGGCACTTCGTTAATGCCCACCATTCTGACTGGGTGGATCTCCTACCATGGGCCGAGTTCTCTTACAATAATCACGAGAGCGAATCCTCCTCCAAATCCCCGTTTTTTGTAGTCTTTGGTCAGCATCCTCGGATTCCTTTTCCTGTCTCCACCTCGGTGGACAACCCGGCTGCGGAGTCTCTCGTTAGCAAATTTTCCTCCATTTGGGAGAGTACCCGATCCGCACTCCTTCAGTCTTCCGAGCGTATGAAAAGACACGCTGACAAAAAACGTCTGGACCCTCCTCAATTCCGTCCTGGGGATAAAGTCTGGCTCTCGTCCAAATATGTCCGGCTCAAGATCCCTTCCTATAAGTTAGGGTCTCGGTTCATCGGCCCACTGGAGGTCATCAGTCAGATCAACCCAGTGGCCTATAAATTGAAACTCCCGGCCAACTTACGGATCCCTAACTCCTTCCATGTATCTCTCCTCAAACCTGTGGTACTTAACTCTTTTTCCAAGTCTACAGGTACGCCTCCTGCTCCGGTTTCTGCTGAGGACGAGTTTGAGGTAGAGAACATTCTTGCCACCAAAAGGGTAAGAGGAAAGACCTTTTTTCTGGTAGATTGGAAGGGGTTTGGTCCTGAGGAGAGAACGTGGGAGCCCCGGGAGAACATCCATGCCCCTCTCATCCTAGCTAAATTTCTGTCTGGCCTAAAAAAGGGGGGGCCTAAAGGGGGGGGTACTGTAGCGCTGGCGTCCCTGCCCTCTGCTAGGCAGGGACGCTGCTCCCCTCACCGCTCTGCTCCGTGCCCGGCATCCTCTCCCCGCTCTGCTGTCAGCGCGCGCTCCTTCCCGGCGTCCTCCTCCCGCTCTGCTCTCAGCGCGCGCTCCTTCCCGGCCCCTGTGCTTAGGGCGCGCGCGCGCGCGCTCCCCTCCTCTTAAAGGGGCTGCGCGCGCCGTCCTAAGGAGTCCCCGGCCAATGGCCGGAGGACTTCATCATATATAAGGCACCTCCTCCAAAATGGAGGTGCCCGAGCAATGTTGTTTGCACCTGTGTCTCACCTGTGCTTCAGCCCTCAGGTCCCGTTGCCAGTTTCCTGTCAGTTACCTGCCAGTTTCCTGCCAGTTACCTGCCTGATTCCTGCCTGAATACTTGTTACCTGTCTGCCAGTCTGAGGTCCGACGGTCTGCCTTACTACTCCTGTCAGTCTGTCTAAAGGACCAGCCTGCCCGCTCACCTGGGAGCGCACATCAGCTACCTGCCTACTTTCCTGAGGTCCGACGGTCTGCCTTACAACTCCGGTCAGTCTGTCTATGGACCAGCTTGCCCGCTCACCTGGGAGCGCTTCTCCGTTACCCGCCTGCTTGCCAGCCCGGAGGCTCCGTTGTCACGTGCTGTGACCATCAGCTACTTCAGACTCTTGTCCGCTCACCTGGGAGCGCTTCTCCGTTACCTGCCTGCTTGCCAGCCTGAAGGCTCCGTTGTCACGTGCTGTGACCATCAGCTACTTCAGAGACTCTTGCCCGCTCACCTGGGAGCGCTTCTCCGTTACCTGCCTGCTTGCCAGCCCGGAGGTTCCGCCGTCACGTGCCGTGACCACCTGTTATTCCAGAGACTCTCGCTTGCTCACCTGGGAGCACACATCTACCATCTGCCTGCTAGCCTACCCGGAGGCTCTGCCATCACAGGTCGTACCTACCCTTTACCCAGAGACTGCCCTGATCACTTGCCGTATCTCCCTGTCCGTTCATCCAGAGACTGCCACCCGCTCCCTTACAAGGGCTGCCCCCTTGTATAGTAGCTCAGAGGTTCCGCCTCCCAGACCCGTTACAACGTGGTTAGTAATGGTGCATCTTATAGACGTCCTCCATTACTAACCTGGGCTTCACGTCAGCCGCCAATACAAGGCTGACATGAACCCCAACCCCATTACCCCCTGCCACCGCTACAGGGCAGTGTGGAAGTGCGCATGTCAGTGTCTGTGGGTGATTCGCAGCCTCAGATGCACGCATAGCGGACATGGGATTTCTAGAGATCCCATCCACTATGCTGTAACATCTGGATGCTGCGGGTTTGACGCTGTTTAAACACGCAGCATCAAACCTGCAGCGGCTCCTGACCGTGGCCACATACCCAAACTCACCCGTAGCATGTCAATTTCTGTAGCGGACACGCTAGTCTCCACTGCAGATTTTGACAGATTGAAGTGTCATTAAATGCGGTGGATTCACATGTACCGACAGCAAAGGTGCGGCATTATAACTCCGCGTTTTGGATGCAACATAAATATGTTGTGTCCAAAGCGCTGCTGAGTGCTGATCGGGGGTGGGACGTAGGGGCTAACGAACCAGCTGTGAGATGTTAATTATGGCCAGGGAAAATATTTGCCTAGTGGCCCATTCCCAGGCTAAATTACGTGAATAGAAATGCTAATGAAAATTGGGTGAATGGGACTAGCTGACCCCCAGCTCTTTTGTTTGGTGTCAATCAGACCTTTTCATGACCAAAGTAAAGAAACACACAGACACAGCGTAAACACTTTATTTGAAATACAACAGACCCATTCTTTAATCATTTAAATGAACCAATATACTCACCCCAGTTTTTATGGTAATCCAAGGGCTTAAGCAACTTTATTTAGCTCTAAAAATCATTCATTGATGCTCAACAACGCTTCAAAAAACGCTTCAAAAAACGCATGTAAAAACGTGTCAAAAACGCATGGAAATCCGCATGCGGTTTTTTCTGCCAGGGAGAGGCAAAAACGCTCAGGAAATTTCTGCTTCAATACCTGAACGTGTGCACATACCGTAAGGATGATTTGAAACGTGTCAGTTTTATCGTTTAGTATAACTTAATGAAGAAAAGGGAAACCTAAATCAGATCAACATTTGGTGTGGCCAGCCTTTGCATTCAAAATAGCATCGAGCATCAGTTCTTCTAGGTACAATTGCTTACAGTTTTTGAAGGAATGCAGCAGGGAGATTATTGCTAATATCTTGGAAAACTAACCACAGATTTTCTTTAGATGCAAGTTTGTGCAAATCCTCCTGAATCGTCATGTAATCCCAGACAGACTTGATGATTTTGAGATCTGGGCTCTGTGGAGGCAAGGGCGTAACTACCGCGGTCGCAGAGGTCGCCACCATTACCGGGACTGGCAGGTGAGGGGCCGCCGACGCCTACAAATACTTAAGCTGGATGTGTTCATTCAGCTGAAGTGTATTGAGGCGCACAGACCCGTCGAGTCCGTATGCGGCAGTACATGCTGTCGGCCAATCAGAGGCCTGCAGCTGACCTCGGCGCGCATGTGAATGGGGGCGCATGGCAGTGATGTAGTGCGCTCCCGTCGCTTGCACGCTGAAGTCAGCTGCCGGCTTCAGAAGAGGAAGCCGCACGGCAGGGGAGTGGAGGAAAGGTGAATATAATGATCTTATTTTTTTCTATACATTAAAAACAGCGGCAGAACGGAGGATATATACCAGGATGGGGGATATACTGTATATATCATGATGAGGCCCAAGATAAGGGACATATGCTAGGATGGGTGATATATATATATATCAAGATGGGGCCCAGGATAAGGGACATATACCAGAATGAGGGGCATATATACCAGTATAGTGAGCAAATATATATATATTACGATAAGGAACATATATACCAGGATGGAGGATATACAGTGGGGAAAATAAGTACTTGATACACTGCCGATTTTGCAAGTTTTCCCAGCTACAAAGAATGGATAGGTCTGTAATTTTTATCGTAGGTACACTTCACCCGTGAGAGACAGAATCTAAAATAAAAATCCAGAAAACCACATTGCATGATTTTTATATAATCACATTGCATTTTATTACATGAAATAAATATTTGATATGATAGAAAAACAGAACTTAATATTTGGTACAGAAATTTTTGTTTGCAATTACAGAGGTCAGATGTTTCCTGTAGTTCTTACCCAAGTTTGCACACACTGCAGAAGGGATTTTGTCCCACTCCACCATACAGATCTTCTTCAGATCTTTCAGGTTTCGGGTCTGTCGCTGGGCAACACCGAGTTTCAGCTCCCTCCAAAGATTTTCTATTGTGTTCAGGTCTAGAGACTGGCAGGCCACTCCAGGACCTTGAAATGCTTCGGACGCGCCCCCTGGGCAGTGGGGTACTCGGTGCCGAGCCGGTCGTTGCTAGGGGAGATGTCACAGTGGCGGTAACCCGGTCCGTGACCCAGGGCGGTCAATAAAAGGAGATATTTACAGGGGATTTATAGTTTTTATATACAGTTCGTGACGCCACCTGTGGTATGCGACTATATGGAGCCACCGCTGCGGAGCAGGTCCTCTGGAGCTGTTGTTAATGCAGAAGAGTTGGTTTAGCTCTCCACAGGTAGAGCTTAGCTCCAGGGCTGTGCTGAGATGTTACGGATGTTGCGGTGTAGTGCAGGGGTGATGGCGCAGTAGTAATTCACAGAGACAGTGGGGTGCAGTCTTCAGAGTTTACTCACAGTTGTTGCAATCCAAGTTACAGGTACCGGTGTAACTTCCCACGTTGTCCTGTGCTTACTCAAGGAGGGGTTCAGCAATCCCTCAGGTAATTCAAGAGCACTTAACGGGACCCCCTTCTGTGTGCCTGTCTCAGTCGTCTTCCTGTGCTGGCTCTCACCCTTCTTGCCCTGCACCTCACAATCAATGTCCCGAGCCGGTAGCCTTGGGTCTTGTTGGGCGACCTGCAGTCCCCTGAACCCTCTGTGGCCACCTTTTCGGCAATGTAATTGTGGCTGTGGCAACTGCACCCTAAAAGTACAGAAGCCTCCGGTTTCTAGCTGAACGTTGTAATTCTCACTAGTTTAGGGGCCAGTCCCCTCTGCGGCTTGATCCTTCCACGTCCCGGTAGATTCGGGCGTACGGGTGGCCTCCAGCACTGTCCGTACCCCTAGGATCCCCTCGTTCCTCCTGGAGCCTTCCTTCCTGCTCCTCTCCTCTCTTCAGTCTGTCCTGGGCCTCTCTCTAGCCCCTCCTCCTGAGCAGAGCTCCTGCTGAGCTTATGCTCCACACACTCTCCTCCTCTGACTGACCTGTTCTTCCAAGATATCTTCTCTATTTATATCACTTCCTTTCCTGTGCTCCCCTGAACTACGTCCTCCACCCACACCCACTACATAGTTCCACCCTTCAGCTAGGGACCAGGGACTGTGCTCTCCCTTAGGAGCAATCTCGCCCTGCCCCAACTGACGTGAAATGTGTTGAATGCAGGTGTTAGGGTCCCGGGCAGCACTCTATCCTTACCTGAGAGTGGGATACCACACCTCTGGGTGAGATGCAGTACCTCTGTGGTGACTGAACTCGCAGACGCGCCACACTTCTTACAGAACCACTCTTTAGTTGCCCTGGCTGTGTGTTTCAGGTCATTGTGATGTTGGAAGACCCAGCCACGACCTATCTTCAATGCTCTTGCTGAGGGAAGGAGGTTGTTGGCCAAAATCTCAAGATACATGACCCCATCTATCCTCCCTTCAATAAGGTGCAGTCGTCCTGTCCCCTTTACAGAAAAGCACCCCCAAAGTATGATGTTTTCCCCACCATGCTTCACGGTTGGGACAGTGTTCTTGGGGGCGTAATCATTCTTCATCTTCCTCCAAACATGGCGAGTGGAGTCGATGCCAAAAAGTTCTGTTTTGACCTCATCTGACCACATGACCTTCTCCCATGCATCCTCTGGATCATCCAGATGGTCATTGTCGAACTTCAAATAGACCTGGATTTGTGCTGGCGTGAGCAGGGGAACCTTGTGTGCCCTGCAGGATTTTAATCCATGACGGTGCAGTGTGTTACTAATGATAATGTTTGAGACTGTGGTCTCAGCTTTCTTCAGGTCATTGACCAGGTCCTCCCGTGTAGTTCTGGGCTGATTCCTGACCTTTCTCAGAATCATCCTTACACCACGAGGCGAGATCTTGCATGGAGCCCCAGACCGTGGAAGATTGACAGTCAGCTTTTGTTTCTTCCATTTTCTAATAATTGTGCCAACAGTTGTTGCCTTCTCACCAAGCTGCTTACCTATTGTCCTGTAACCCATCCCAGCCTTGTGCAGGTCTACAATTTTGTCCCTTGTGTCCTTAGACATCTCTTTGGTCTTGGCCATGGTGGAGAGGTTGGAGTGTGATTGATTGAGTGTGTGGACATTTATACAGGTAACGAGTTCAAACAGGTATAATTAATACAAGTAATAAGTGCAGAGTAGGAGGGCGTCTTAAAGAAAAACTAACAGGTCTGTGAGAGCCATAATTCTTGCTGGTTAGTAGGTGATCAAATACTTATTTCATGAAATAAAATGCAATTTAATTATGTAAAAATCATACAATGTGATTTTCTGGTCTTTATTTTTAGATTTTGTCTCTCACAGTTGAAGTGTACCTACGATAAAAATTACAGACCTCTCCATTCTTTGTAGGTGGGAAAACTTGCAAAATCGGCAGTGTATCAAATACTTATTTTCACCACTGTATATAAATACAGCGCATTGTGAAAGTATTTGGCCCCCTTGAACTTTTCTACCTTTTGCCACATTTCTGGCTTCAAACATAAAGATATAAAATTCTAATTTTTGGGGGAAGAATCAACAACAAGTGGGACACAATCGTGAAGTGGAACGAAATTTATTGGATATTTTAATTTTTTTTAACAAATTAAAAACTGAAAAGTGGGGCGTGCAATATTATTCGGCCCCCTTGAGTTAATACTTTGTAGCGCCACCTTTTGCTGTGATTACAGCTGCAAGTCGCTTGGGGTATGTCTCTATCAGTTTTGCACATTGAGAGGCAGAAATTCTTGCCCATTCTTCCTTGCAAAACAACTCGAGCTCATTGAGGTTGGATGGATGGCATTTGTGAACAGCAGTTTTCAGCTCTTTCCACAGATTCTCCATGGGATTCAGGTCTGGACTTTGACTTGGCCATTCTAACACCAGGATACATTTATTTTTGAACCATTCCATTGTAGACTTTGCTTTATGTTTGGCATCATTGTCTTGTTGGAAGATAAATGTCCGTCCCAGTCTCAGGTATTTTGCAGACTCCAACGGGTTTTCTTCCAGAATGGTCCTGTATTTGGCTCCGTCCATCTTTCCATCAATTTTAACCATCTTCCCTGTCCCTGCTGAAGAAAAGCAGGCCCAAACCATGATGCTGCCACCACCATGTTTGACAGTGGGGATGGTGTTTTGAGGGTGATGAGCTGTGTTGCTTTTACGCTAAACATATCGTTTTGCATTGTGGTCAAAAAGTTTGATTTTGGTTTCATCTGACCAGAGCACCTTATTCTACATGTTTGGTTTGTCTCCCAGGTGGCTTGTGGCAAACTTCAAACGAGACTTTTTATGGATATCTTTGAGAAATGGCTTTCTTCTTGCCACTCTTCTGTAAAGGCCAGATTTGTGCAGTGTACGACTGGTTGTTGTCCTATGGACAGACTCTCCCACCTCAGCTGTAGATCTCTGCAGTTCATCCAGAATTGGGCCTTTTGGCTGCATTTCTGATCAGTCTTCTCCTTGTTCGAGATGAAAGTTTAGAGGGACGGCCGGGTCTTGGTAGATTTGCAGTGGTCTGATACTCCTTCCATTTCAATATGATCACTTGCACAGTGCTCCTTGAGAGCACTTGGGAAATCTTTTTGTATCCAAATCCGGCTTTAAACTTCGCCACAACAGTATCTCGGACCTGCCTGGTGTGTTCCTTGGTCTTCATGATGCTCTCTGTACTTGAAACAGAACCCTGAGACTATCACAGAGCAGGTGCATTTATACGAGACTTGATTACACACAGGTGGATTCTATTTATCATTACCAGTCATTTAGGACAACATTGGATCATTCAGAGATCCTCACTGAACTTCTGGAGTGAGTTTGCTGCACCGAAAGTAAAGGGGCCGAAGAATATTGCACGCCCCACTTTTCAGTTTTTAATTTGTTAAAAAAGTTTAAAATATCCAATAAATTTCGTTCCACTTCACGATTGTGTCTCGCTTGTTGATTCATCCCCAAAAAATTAGAATTTCATATCTTTATGTTTGAAGCCAGAAATGTGGCAAAAGGTAGAAAAGTTCAAGGGGGCCAAATACTTTCACAATGCACTGTACATACCAGGATAGAGGTTTCCCTGTCCAAATCTTGCATCAAGGCCCATCAGACTCTAGTTACACCACTGTGTGGAGGCCATATCATCACTTTCAGGACTCTTTCTTTTTCTTTATGCTGAAGATAGTTTTTTGGTTTGGGGTTATTGTCCACCAGTACAATAATTTTGCCATTTTTCTGATCCCAGTCCCTAGGTTTTTCTGCATAGTTCAAGTCTTCTTCCTCTCTGAAAAGGTAATTTGAATATTTAATTTCTCAGAAGAGCATTGTATGGCCTATACATCTTACCCCGGCAAATGAAGCATGTCACTCTTCATAAGAAGAGCTTTTACCCCTTAGACCGCAGTCAGCGGCTGCTCATACAGTAAAAGCAGATTTCACGCTTTGCACTGAGGAGGGGGCAACACCCCGAAACATGTCTCTCAAATTGAGATTCTGGTTTGGCTTTTATCCTAAGGCATGTGGCAAGGCATGTTAAAAGGTCAATAATGACTTTTAGAATTGCTGCTTCCAATAGGTGGTGCTAGAGTTCACGTTCTCTTTCTCTCTAAAGAGACAATTTGCATATTTCTGCATAGTTGAGTCACTTAGCCTTGTTTCTATGTCAAAGATATTGTGTTTGGTCACGTTGCTTCCATGAAGACCACTTCTGGCTACACTTCTCCAAACAGCAGATAGGTGTAGCTCGGCCAGTTTACTACCACTTCTGAGCTGATGGCTCTGATAGACATCTTTCAATTTCGAAGAAAAATAAGTATGATGTGTAGTTCATCGGCTGCACTAAGTTTCCTTGGCTAACCATTGCATCCATGGTTCTCAATGTTATCAGTTTCTTGGTTTCCTCAGAGCTAAGAAATAAAGGCAGATACTTATCCATTATGTAAAACCATCAAGGAGGTGACTGTTTGGCTGTAAATTTATTCTGCAGCAGGACAACGACCCCAAACACACAGCCAATGTAATTAAAAACTAAGAGTCGTGGAAGTGATGATATGGCCCCCACAAATCCCTGATCTCAGCATCATTGATTCTGTGTGGGATTACATGAAGAGAAATAAGGATTTGCGCAAGTCTACATCCTCAGAAGTATACATACATAATGCGTCAGCATACTGCAATGAATGATTACATGAACTCCGCAATTGCTGTAAGCATTAAAAACTTAAGGCACTTAGTTATCGTTTTTTGATTAAAGAGCACAAAAGCCATCCAACCACATCAAGGTGTACCTTTAATATGGATGGTCCCTAAACTCTGATGACTAATGTATTCATTAATCGCAGTGTGCTGACGCATCATGTACAGGTGCATCTCACTAAATTCAAATATCATCAAAAAGTGAATTTATTTCAGTTCTTCAATACAAAAAGTGAAACTCCTATATTTTATAGAGTCATTACAAACAGAGTGATCTATTTCAGGTGTTTATTTCTGTTAATGTTGATGATTATGGCTTACAGCCAATGAAAACATAAAAGTCATTATCTCATTAAATTAGAATACTTTATAACAGCTTGAAAAATGATTTTAAAATCTGAAATGTTGGCCTACTGAAATGTATGTTCAGTAAATGCCCTCAATACTTGGTCAGGGCTCCTTCTGCATCAATTACTGGATCAATGCGGCGTGGCATGGAGGCGATCAGCCTGTGGCACTGCTGAGGTGTTATGGAAGCCCAGGTTGCTTTGATAGCAGCCTTCAGCTCGTCTGCATTGTTGGGTCTGGTGTCTCTCATCTTCCTCTTGACAATACTCCATAGATTCTCTATGGGGATAAGGTCAGGCGAGTTTGCTGGCCAATCAATCACAGTGATACTGCTATTTGTAAACCAGGTATTGGTACTTTTGGCAGTGTGGACAGGTGCCAAGTCCTGCTGGGGAATGAAATTTCCATCTCCAAAAATCTTGTCGGCAGAGGGAAGCATGAAGTGCTTTAAAATTTCCTGGTAAACGGCTGAACTGACTTTGGTCTTGGTAAAACACAGTGGACCTACACCAGTAGATGACATGGCTCCCCAAACCATCACTGATTGTGGAAACTTCACACTAGACCTCAAGCAGCTTGGATTGTGGCCTCTCCACTCTTCCTCCAGACTCTGGGACCTTAATTTCCAAATGAAAATTGGAACTCTGGGACCTTGTGGAGTGTGTCAATGACTGCCTTCTGGACATCTGTCAAGTCAGCAGTCTCCCCCATGATTGTGGAGCCTACTGAAACAGACTAAGGAACCTTTTTAAACACTTAGGAAGCCTTTGCAGTTGTTTTTTGTTAATTATTGTAATTTACTGAGATAATGACTTTTGTGTTTTCATTGGCTGTAAGCCATAATCATCAACATTAACAGAAATTAACACTTGAAATAGATCTCTCTGTTTGTAATGACTCTATATAATATATGAGTTTCACTTTTTGTATTGAAGAACTGAAATAAATTCACTTTTTGATAATATTCTAATTTAGTGAGATGCACCTATATGTAATTGTTTGTATATTGGCCACATAGCGTATTTATGCACTTGTATATTCATTCAATACTAAAGGTGTGCGAGCGCTATTTTTTCTTTTTTCTATTTTTCTTTTTTTGTAGTACATCCACAGAAGATCTGTGGTTAGTTCTCCAAGATGTTTGGAACAAGCTCCCTGCTGAGTTACTTTAAAGCATGTGTGCAAGAAGAATTGATGCTGTTTTGAAGGTAAAAGGTGATCATGTCAAATATTGATTTGATTCAGATTTATCTTTTATTCATTCACTTTGCATTTCGTTGTTAAAAATAAACAATTAACACTTCTGCTTTTGAAAACAATCTAACTTTGCAGATTTTTTTCCACACTTGCCTAAAACTTTTGCTCAGTACTATATATTACATACTGTATACACAAAAGCCACCATTCACAAATGGTGTCACCTCCTTTCACAATGACCTTTGACTGGGTCAGAGCATGAACATAAAATACTTGTATGAAAGTTAATAGGGTCACAGCCAGTCTATTGCTGCTTATGTCCATGTGGCTGCTGAAAAGAACAGGAAATATGATTCTAACAGTGGATTCAGTGGCCACTAAGAAAATAGCAAGTTTTCTTATTTTTTTTTCAACATTGATAGTTATATGGAAAGTGTAAACAAGTTTAAGATAACAATCTGATTTAAACAACATGTCATTTTCTGATGACACATTGGCTTTAACCATGACTCCTGAGAGGTTTCCTTCATGTGAGATTATCTACATGGTACTTCAGTGTCTTTGATGTCAGACTATACGTTTTAAGTAAATACGCTATATACAGTATAAACATATTGAGATTTTTTGCTGTTAGACTTTTTGATGCTTATTATTGTTAGTTGGGTGTCAGCTTGTGCTGGGAGGACACCATTGCAATTGACAAGCTTACACCACACTGGTTAATAAGAGTACGCTGGTCACTTGGTGTGTATGACTCGCCCCTGGGCCTAGTGTGGACGTGTGTGGGTTACCCGGAGCCGGGTCTCTGGGGGTTGTAGTCTCCGTGGCGGCGACCCGGTCCCGTGGCCCAGGGTGGTCAGGCCGATGGCGGTATTTTGTGGGTTTTAGGTTAATTGTCCGACTATGCCACCCGTGGATTGCGGTCAGTGCGGACCGCTGCTGCAAGGCAGACCGCTGGGGCTGATGGTGTATGCAGCTGAGGTAGTGTAACTTCCCACGGGAAGAGTGCAGCCCCAGGGCAGAGAATGTGGATGATGGGAGTGATGGTGCACGGGCGTCCCAGCACTAGTAGTGCTGGTGCGGCGATGAAGCACAGAGACGTGGGGTTGCAGTTCAAGTTCTTTACTCACAGTTCTTTATCTCCCAAGTCATTCCGCGGGCAATGACTGCCCAAACCGTGCTGCGTCCACCAGGCAGGGGGCTCGGTCAACCCCCAGGCAATTCCAGAGTGTGTCACAGGACTCCCTTCTACTCCTTTCTCTGGCCGTGCCCCACCAGTGACACTACGTCTGTCCAGCTCCCGCGGGCCTTCTCTTGGGAGGGCTTCGTGCTCACCTCCCTGACCCTATGTGGTATGCCTTTCTAGTAGGTGTAGTGAGGGGTCGCACCAAGATGTGATCACGACCTCCGGTTCTTGGCTGAGGATTAGTCGCCTCCACCAACTTGGGATCCGGTACCCTGTTCTGCCAACCCGTCACCCGCAATCTCCTGGGCCTTTGGGGTTCCTTCTGCCTTCGTGTCTCTGGGTCTCTCTTGGTGTTCTGTTCCTTTCTTCCTTTCCTTTCTGTTCCTGTCTTTTCTGCTGGCTCTGGCCTCACAGGCTAGGCCCGCCTCCGGAGCAGAGCTCCACAGAGGCCCTGCTCTGTCACTTCCTCTCTCAGACTGAACACTGTTCTAAGATGGTGCCCACCTCTTATACCTCCCTCTCTGTGTATGAGCCCAGGTGACTTGCAACCAATGGGCTCCTACCTATGCCCAGAAACCCAACCCCTATCTGCTCCTACATCACTGGGTTTTCCTCCCCCCTCCCCACTCCAGCCAGGGACATGTTCTGTCGTGCCTGCATTTCTGTCTAATGGGAGCACCATTGAGCTGTCCCCTGGAAATGGGGTGTGTGTGATGCATGCAGCCTACCGAGCCCTGGTCCACACACCATCCTTACCCGGGAGTGGAATATCACACCTCTGGCAGAGGTGCAATACCCCTGTAGCGGCCGAACCCTCGGGGCGCTACATATACAAGCTGAGTAACAGGTTCCCTCTGACACTGGGGTTTGTCCTGAGGAAGAAGTGTGCTACTTTGAAACGAGTTGACAAATAAACCGCATTTAATGTTCACGGGTCTTTGACTCCATCTGTCAACATTCTCCCTGTCCAGGCAGCGCAGGAATTAAACCATTCGGTTCCACCTCTGATTGTTCTTCATCCTGTGCGCTTGCAGCAGCCAGTGTAATAAGTGCATTAAGTGGTTGTACTTACACAACCCTGCCAGTTGAGAAAATCTCTTTATTAACATTTTACTACCCGGATAAGACCCTATTTGCACTATTGTCATTCCAGTTTACTTACCCATAAAGTCCCTGAATGGCTCTCACAGACAGTAAAATGATGGTGTTCGACAGCCGAAAACATGCCCAACCAAACCGCTGCATTAATTTCCTCTTAAATGTGTGTTCATGTGGGGCAAACACATATTTCGTAGGGGTCCATTTCCGATCCAAAAAAGCTGGCTCTTTTTGGCGAGCAGAACCAAGAGAGCCAGATCACTAAAAAGAGCCGGACTGCCCATCATTAATAATTATGAGCTCTGTAGAGCCCCGCCCCGACCACTGATTTGAAGCTTTCTGCCTATTCACAGTGTACACAGAAAGCAGCCAATCAGTGGACAGGGTTATTGACTCGCCCCCTGGGCCGTGGGGCACTCGGATCCGGGCAATAGGGAACGATGGGAGTAGTAGTGGCAACCCGGTTCCGTGGCTCAGGGTGGTCAGGCCAGTGGTAGTCCGTTATGTGCTATTGATTATGTCCGACTACGCCACCCGTGGATTTGCGGTCATTAGGAACCGCGGCTGCAAGGCAGACCGCTGGGGCTGATGATGTATGCAGCTGGGATGGTGTGACTCCCCACGGGAAGAGTGCGGCCCCAGGGCAGTGTAGTGGATGTTGGGAGTGATGGTAGTGAGAGTCCCAGTACCGGTAGTGCTGGAGGCGCGAAGGAGCACACAGACAATAGGTTGCAGTCCAGGGTCTTTACTGAAACAGGTAAACTGACCCATAAACAGTCCCAGCTAGGAGGGGACCTGGATGTCTGAGAGCAATGGGGAAATTGGTCCTGGTCAGGGTGAGGGTGTAGGCCTACAGTGCTTTCTGCGCTCCTTCTGGCTATCTCCTCGTTATAGGGTAACAGCCCACGTTTCCGAGCTTTCCGTGTATTCTCGCCTGTATGGCCTGCGACGTAGGTTCCTTTCTGCTCCCAGCCTTGTACGGCTTTACTGGTCCCTTCGGTTGTGGCAGGGCCTCCAGGCTTCTTAGGCCAAGGAATATACAGTCCCTTGCGGACTGGTTATCTGCTGGAGGATGTGGAATCCTCCCAGCCTCAGACACCAAAGTCTGGAAAAGTAAGTCTTTTATCTGCCAAGACAGGCTCTCTTCGCCTCTTGTCTCTGGCTTGTGGCTCTCCTCCTGCCACACTTCCTCTTAGGTGCAATACAACTGTCTGTCCCTGCTCTGCTCTGGGACACGTCTCAGTCCTGAGACAGGCCTTCAAGTTCTCTCTAACCCTGCCCCCAGTACCAGCTTTTATAGGGGCAGCCAGCTCCCCCTACTGGCCTGAGACAGGAGGCATTGCATGCTAATGTTCCCCTGACTAGAGAACCTCCCCCTTGCTCTCAGACACAGCTTTAATTACACTTGTGGCATCCAGGCCAGGGTGACACATTCCCCCCTAGTGAAATTTAGTACTCCGGGACTAAACAATAAACAAAGACACTATGCATAACCATAAAACATTAATAGACAAACGACGCACAGATTGAGTTCTTAAGGTCACAGTGTGGCCTGTGACCGGGTGTCCATATCACCAATACAACGGGGAGCCTTAACCAGGTGGGGGTCTGTCCTACCCCAAGTCCTTTACAGTCTTAGTTCTTTCCTGGGTTAGGCTCCGAACGCAGTCCATACAAGGTCCTGGTTATAAAAAGTCCATAACCTGTGAATCCGTACGGTAACTGCAAGAAACTGAAAGACAGAATTACCAAACAAGCATGTAACTTGGCAAACAATTCAACATTTGGCAACAGGGTTATTTACAATATTAGCGCGCTCTATATTCTCCAGCGAGCGGGTATCTGCCCCTTTGTGCTCCTGGTTGACCTCCTTAACCCACTGTCTGGTGGTGGACCAACCTGGCTTTCCCCACTAGCGTTAGGGGTACAGCTACCAGCTGGGTGTACAGGTAGGACAGGCAGCTGTCTGCGGGTTCTTTGGCTTACCGCAGGCATGGCAGGCTCACTGTCAGCAGAGGGTTGACTCTCCTGGGCTGCTGGTACAGGCTCTTCTGCCTCTGGAATCGCTTGCTCCTCTTCACCTTCCGGCTCTGGTGTTGGTTGTTGCTGTGCCGGTTGCAGGAAATGCAGGACAGGTACCACTATGGCATCATTTATGTGAGTCCAGGACTGAGGGAACTCTCTGAGAACGGTGCTGATCATTTCTTCCTTGTCCTCTGCGGGTTCAAGGTCACTCTGATCCTCTTCTGCACTACGGAGTTGCTCGGGGCATCTTTTGAGGTGGTCCCTGGAGACGACACTAGTGGTTTCTCCTCCATCCTTGGTGATTACGCACACCTTTGGGTTGTCGTGGTCAGACTGCAGTACGGTGTAGGGTTCCCTTTCCCACTGGTCGTCCAACTTATGTAGCCTTCTTTTTCGCTTTAGGACTTGCTCACCAGGCTCTAGGGGACCAGCAGGGGTGTGTTGATTGAAGAGTTTTTCTTGCCTCTCTCTCACCTGGGCCAGGCTCTTCTCCACACTCTCCTGTACCATCTTGTACTGCAGTTGCCTTTCCGTATCCCAGTCTGCATCCGGGGAGGTGTCCTCAGGCGTCAGGACTCCCATCTCCAGGTCTACGGGCAGCTTACCCGGTCTGGCTCACATCAGGTAAGCCGGGGTGCAGTTGGTAGCGTTCACCGGGATATGATTGTATAAGTCTATCAGGTCCGGCAGTCTTTCTGGCCACAGGCTGCGTTCCTCCAGGGGCAACGTCTTCAGGAGATTGATAACTATATTGTTCATCTTCTCACACATCCCGTTGGTTTGTGGATGGTAAGGCGTTGTCCGAATCTTCTTACAGCCATAGAGGTTGCAGAACTCCTGGAAGATTTCAGCCTCGAACGCTGGACCCTGGTCTGTCAGGACCTGTTCCGGATACCCGTGTGGACGGCGGAAATATTGCTGGAAGGCTCTGGCCGCTGTTTGGGCTGTCAAGTCTTTTACCGGGACCACCACTAGAAAACGGGAATAGTGGTCCACGATTGTCAGGGCATAGATGTATCCAGACCGGCTTGGAGCCAATTTGACGTGGTCCAGAGCTACCAGCTCAAGAGGCTGCGTGGTGACGATGGGCCTCAAGGGTGTCTTCTGGCTGGTGCGGTCCTTCCTCCTTAGGTGACAAGGGCCACAGTCTCTGCACCACTTTTCTACAGCTCCTCTCATGCCGACCCAAAAGAACCTTCCTCTTAGCAGTAAATCCAATTTCTTCCAACCGAAGTGTCCCGCTCTGTCATGGTAAGCCCCCAGGACCATAGCTGCATCCCGCCTTGGGACCACGACTTGCCAGGTCAGTTCGTGCGTCCGGTGGTTAACAATCCTTCTGCACAACTTGCCTTCGTAGAGGAACAGCTTGCTCTTCTCCTTCCATAGCTGCTTGGCTTCCTCTGGGGCATCTGGATCTAGGCGGGCGTCTTCCCGGGTCAGCAGATCTTTCACCAGGCGGACTGCAGGGTCACTATCTTGGGTCTCAGCCCAGCTGTGGTGAGGTAGGGGATTGATCATCACAGTTGTTAGATCCTCCTCCTTCACGCGGTGAGAGTGTTGAGCGGCTCCATACCGGTGAAACGCGGGGAGTTCTACCTCCTCCAGCTCTTCTGGGTCTTCGTCACCCTCAGGTAAGTGAGGCATTCTTGATAGGGCGTCCGCGTTGGCATTGGTTTTGCCTGCCCGGTACTTGATCACGAAGTCATAGTTGGAGAGACGGATCATCCACCGCTGTTCCAGGGCACCCAGTCTTGCATTGTCCAGGTGTGTCAACGGGTTGTTGTCCGTGTACACGGTGAACTTTGCGGAGGCCAGGTAATGCTTGAAGCGTTCCGTCTCGGCCCACACCACCGCCAAGAATTCTAGCTTGAAGGAGCTGTAATTCTCCGGGTTCCTCTCGGTGGGCCTCAGCTTCCGACTGGCGTATGCGATCACCCGTTCTCTGCCCTGTTGGTTTTGGGACAGTACGGCCCCCAGTCCCACATTACTGGTGTCTGTGTGGAGAATGAAAGGCTGGCCATAATCAGGGTAGGCCAGGATCTCATCCCCCGTGAGGGCCATCTTTAGTAGAGATGAGCGTTGTTCTACTCGAACTGTTCGCCAATCTCAAATTCGAGCTGTTTTGGGCGGTGTTCGAGCCGTTCGGCGAACACGAACAATTTGAGAAAAATTCGGCTGTTCGAGGTTATGTTCGATAACTGTTCGTGCACCAAAATCATAACTGGATTTTTTCTCAGTAATGATGAAAATTAATGTTAATACGCAGTTTGAGTGTACAGTGGGGTGGGGGGAGGGGCAGGGGATGGATCTCTGCAGGAACAATGAAGATCTCCATTTTTTTTTCTCTTTCCCGCATTTGCAGTGGGGAGGTGCAATCTGTCAGCCTATCAGCAGCGCACACACGGAGCGAAGTGCTTTTTTTCACACAAGCAAGGGCATGTGTCATTAGCAGTGTATGTCACATGTCCTTGCCCTATAAGACCAAGCCATTTTCCCCGTCGCCACCATTTTCTCACTGCTGCAGCTGCGTGTTAGACGGCACTGCTGTTGCTGTGTGCGCTATACCTTGTTAATTTCAAGCCAATTTTCGCACAAATCTACAGATAGCTTGGGAGTAGGGAATAGTTGTGATTGCAGTCCTATTAAGGACTAGGTTACAGCATTTCCTACGACTTTTATCAGGCAGGTCTGTGCTCTTAAATAGATAGATTGCGGGAGTAAAGACTAATTGTAATTGGAGTCCTTTTCAGGACTAGGTTACATCAGTTCCTATCAGTTTTTGCCAGGCAGGTCTGTGCCAGTGCTGTGCAAGTTTTTTTCACAGCATTTGGCTGAATCTAGCAAAGCTAATCCTTTTTGGCCTATTGCAGAGTGTGTTAGTCAGTGGAGTAGCCTATCTGTGTTGCAAGATATACCACCTGTGTATAGAATACCAATTTTTTTTACTGCACCTAGTGAAGTAAAATCTTTTGGGCATAGCATCATTCTATTAGTCCATCTATACTGACCTCCATCAGGTTGCAAACTGAATATATTTTTTTCTGCATCTACCTCTGAAAAAATATTGGGCTTCTAGCTGTGTGTGGGACTTGTTCTATTAATCCATCTATACAGACCTCCATCAGGTTGCAAACTGAATATATTTTTTTCTGCATCTACCTCTGAAAAAATATTGGGCTTCTAGCTGTGTGTGGGACTTGTTGTATTAGTCCATCTATACTGACCTCCATCAGGTTGCAAACTGAATATATTTTTTTCTGCATCTACCTCTGAAAAAATATTGGGCTTCTAGCTGTGTGTGGGACTTGTTGTATTAGTCCATCTATACTGACCTCCATCAGGTTTCAAACTGAATATATTTTTTTCTGCATCTACCTCTGAAAAAATATTGGGCTTCTAGCTGTGTGTGGGACTTGTTCTATTAATCCATCTATACAGACCTCCATCAGGTTGCAAATTGAATATAATTTTTTTCTGCATCTAACCCAGCCAATAGTTTTGGCCTAATACCACAGTTTGGCCACTCAGCTCTGCTCGGTTCCCATCCATTGTTTTTTTGTGCAAACAACTCCAGAGTTGTGAATTAGTTAACCACCAAAATGAGTGGAAAAAGGCCTGCTGCTGGTGGAAAGGGGAATAGGTGTGTTGGGAAGGGGAAAAAAGGTTGTGTCCGTGGGGTAGGTGTTAAAGCAACAGTAACATCTTCAGAAGAAAGACCATCTTCCAGCCAAACTAAAATGTCTACTTCTTTTAGCGGACAATGTGATAAGATCCCTTTCTTACGGCCACGCTAATCGCTACAAATTCCAGATGAGGCACAAAAACAGCAGGTGCTTCAACGGATATCAAGTGCTCCTTTAAGTGGGCTCTCCTCCACATCAACTTCAACATCACAAATACTCCAGTCCTCAAAGGTGTCACCCCAATCGCACTTGCTTCCTCACAGCTCCCAAATCTCCAGCTGCCCGTCTGAGTATGAGGTAGAACAGATGGTTGAGTCTGCAGAGCTGTTTACTCATACTATAGCCTGGGAATCAGAGGTCGACTCCAGCGCTTCTGTGAATCCAGACGAGGAAATGATCTGCACTGATGCCCAGAATCTTTATGAGTCGGATCCAGGACCAGACGCAGAAGGTTCTGACCATAATGTAGACCCTCATTCCCAAACTGTAACTCCTGTTGGTGGAGACAATGAGGAAGACGATGATAAGACTCAAATACCTGATTGGAGCGACAACTTTAGTTTTTTGTCAGGGCAGGAACAGGTTGGCTCTGAGGACGACGGGTGTGATAACACACAGGGTGATGATGATGAGGTTGGAGATCCCACTTACTGTCAACCCACAGTCAGCCAAGAGATGAGGTCAGCAGAGGAGGTGGAGGAAGATGCTAGTGACGACGAGGTCAGGTTGCGCCTTCCTGGACAGAGACGTAGTACTGGAAGCACGTCAACAACTGCATCCTCAAACACAACTCTGCCTCTCACCACAAGTCGTGGTGGCTCTTCAGGTCGCATGGGTGCTAAGCCTTGCATAGCCTGGGCATTTTTTCAGATCGATAAAGATGACCCAACTCGTGTTATCTGTAACATTTGTCAGCAAAAGCTAAGTAGAGGCCAAAAAATACATAGTTTGAGTACTTCATGCATGAACCGGCACATGGACATGAAGCATAAGTTGCAGTGGGAAGCTCAGTGTGCTACAATGCGGCCTAGCCGGCCGGGCCAACCACCGTCTGCCATATCTTGTGCATCCGCGGCCTCTTCATCCTCTGTGACTGGGGGGACAGCAGTCACACCTGTTTTGGGGCGCAGACCTGCCACCTCTTTACCCGCAACAGCCAGCGTGATTGGCAGGTCATCATTTTCTTTGGAGGTGGTAACACCAGCTGGTGTTGAGCGCTGTCCGACATCGATAGCACCACCTTTGGATCAAGGCAACCTAACATGTCCGCCTGCATCTTCCTCACAGACCGGCAGTTTGCCGGGGACACCCTTATCAACCCCGTTTAAGCACAATAGCCAGCCCTCGGTCCCTCAGATGTGGACAAGTAAAAGACCATTTCCTCCTAGCCATGAGAAAGCTAAGAGGTTGAATTTCACCATCTGCAAGCTCTTGGCTACAGAAATGCTGCCTTTCCGCCTGGTGGACACAGAGGATTTTCGAGACCTTATGTCCGTCGCAGTGCCCCAGTACCAGATGCCCAGTCGGCACTACTTCTCAAAGAAAGGTGTGCCTGCGCTCCACCAGCATGTCGCACACAACATCACCGCTTCTTTGAGAAACTCTGTGTGTGACAGGGTGCATTTCACCACAGACACTTGGACGAGTAGGCATGGACAGGGGCGTTACATGTCGCTGACTGGGCACTGGGTAACTATGGTGACAGCAGGACAAGGGGCTGCTGTCCAAGTCTTGCCGTCCCCACGAGTTGTGCGTCAATCCTCTTTATGTCAAAGTTCCTCCACTGCTTCTGCCTCCTCAACCTCCTCTCGGTCTTCCACCTGCACCCAAAGCCTGTCTGGTCATGCCACAAGCTTTCTAACTGCGCAGAAGGGATCCTGCACACCTCCTTACTATGCTGGCAGTAGGGTTCAACGTCATCAGGCGGTTTTTACATTGAAATGTCTGGGAAATGTGAGTCACACAGCTGAGGAGTTGTGGTCAGCTCTGGAGAACCAATTTCATGAATGGTTGTCTCCACTGGACCTGAAACCAGGGAAGGCCATGTGCGACAATGCTGCAAACCTGGGTGCGGCCCTTCGCCGGGGCAATGTCACACACGTGCCTTGTATGGCTCACGTGTTGAACCTGGTTGTCCAGCAATTTTTAGCCCACTATCCCAGACTAGATGGCCTTCTGCAGAGGGCACGGTCGCTGTGTGCTCACTTCCGCCGTTCGCATCCCGCAGCTCAGCGACTTACATCTCTACAGAAGTCGTTGGGCCTGCCACTTCACCGGCTAAAATGCGATGTGCCTACCCGGTGGAATTCAACTCTGCAGATGTTGCAGCGACTGTGGCAGCACCGACAAGCCCTGGTGCAATACGTTCTGACGTATAGCCTGGGCCAACGAGATTCAGAGGTGGGGCAAATCACGCTGGAGGAGTGGTCTCAGATCAGGGACCTATGCACCCTTCTGCACAGTTTTGAAATGGCGACGAAGATGTTTAGTGCTGACGATGCCATTATCAGCATGACTATTCCGGTGATTTACATGCTGGAGCACATGTTAAACAGAATTCGGAGTCAGGTGGTGGCACAAGAGGAGGTGGAGGAAGTAGAGGAGGAGGAGTTGTATGCGGAAGGGCTAACATCCGCAAGGTCCAGACGGTCGGCAGCACCAAGGCGGCAGGCATGTGAGGGTGGGGGAGATGGTTTTACCAGGGCGCATGGTAGCAGCCAAACTAGTGAGGAAGGTGCAGGAGCCCAGGAAGAGGTGGAGGACGAACTGATGGAAGACTCATCAGATGAGGGAGACCTTGATCACATTTCTGTTGTGCGAGGTTGGGGGGAGAGGACAGAGTAAGGAAGCATGATTGTTACCTCGCCACCAACACAACAGGGACTTGGTGCTCCTGGATGCGCAACACACATGAGTGCCTTCTTGCTGCACTACCTGCAAAATGACCCTCAAATTGTGAGAATTAGAAATAATCCTGACTACTGGGTTGCCACACTGTTAGATCCCCGGTACAAAAGTAAATTTGCAGAAATTATTCCTGCCATAGAAAGGGATGCACGCATGCAGGAGTATCAGCAGAGACTGTTGCAGAATCTTACATGTGCTTTTCCACAAAATACCAGTGGTGCACGTAGTGAATCTCACAGTTCCAACTTGCCAACCGTGGGACCGTCAAGTGTTCAGCACTCAAACCGTAACAGAACCACAGTATCTGCTGGTAACATCAATTTTGCGGAATCATTTCACCACTTTTTTAGCCCATCCTTTGCAAGGCCACAGGAGACAAGAAGTCTGACACATAGTCAACGCCTAGAGACGATGGTACAGGAGTATCTCCAAGTAAACATTGAAGCCACGACTGTGTCACTGGACCCTTGCTCTTTTTGGGCTTCCAATCTGGATAAATGGCCGGAGCTAGCCACTTACGCCTTGGAGATCTTGTCATGCCCCGCAGCCAGCGTTCTGTCTGAACGTGTGTTCAGACCTGCTGGTGGTGTGCTGACAGATAAGCGCACGCGGCTCTCCACTGATAATGTAGACAGACTCATGTTCATAAAGATGAACAAATCATGGATCTGAAACGACTTTTCTACCCCTGTGTCATCCTGGGGAGAGTAAAAGCTTGATGATTGGTTAAAATCACCCTACCAACCGTTTTAAGCTTTCAAATTACTAATCATGTTTATCTGTATCTTGGCTGGAAAATAATTTGGGCTTTGTAGCAGTGTGCAGCACTGATTCTATTAGGCCATCTATAATAAGCTCCACCAGATTTAAAATTACTAATCATGTTTATCTGTATCTTGACTGGAAAATAATTTGGGCTTTGTAGCAGTGTGCAGCACTGATCCTATTAGGCCATCTATACTAAAGCTTCACCAGATTTAAAATTAATAATAATTTTTAGCTGCATCTAGCCCGGAAAATAATTTTGGGGCTCCGAGATGCGCAAGACACATAAGTGCCTTCTTGCTGCACTACCTGCAGCATGACCCTCATATTGTCAGAATTCGAAGTAATCATGACTACTGGGTTGCCACACTCTTAGATCCCCCAAACTTTTCGATCAACCTTTTCATTTTAATAAAGACCAAAAGAATGGTCATTTTTGAAATTATAAGCATTAGCAGGTTGTTAGAAACTGAAATCAAACAGTTTTCAACTCAAAACTTTATTCTAGGTGATGTTACATTTTCACATAGGACCCCTTGTTTGAAAGGAGCTTCTGAACTCTCTCGTCCATTGAATTTGTCAGGTTTTGGATGGTTTCTGCTTCAATTGTTTTGCATGAGGACAGAATATCCTCCCAGAGCTGTTGCTTAGATGTGAACTGCCTCCCGCCATCATAGACACTCCTTTTAATGATGCTCCAAAGGTTCTGAATGGGGTAGAGGTCAGGGGAGCATGGGGGTCACACCATAAGTTTGTCCCCTTTTATGCCCATATCAGCCAGAGATGCAGATGTTTTATGTGCAGCATGAGATGGTGCATTATCATGCAGAAAAATGATCTTGCTGTGAAATACACGGTTCTTCTTCTTGAACCATGGCAGGAAGTGCTGTTTGAGAAAATCCACATACATTATGGAGTTCATCTTTAGCGCCTTCAGGGATCCTAAAGGGGCCGACAATCTCTCTCCCCATGATTCCAGCCCAAAACATTACTCCACCTCCTCCTTGTTGGCGCTGTAGCCGTGTTTGCGTGGGGTGTCCATCAACCAGCCATCCTCCACTCCATCCATCTGGACCATCGAGCGCTGCACGGCACTCATCCGTGAACAAAACAGTTTTGAAATCAGTCTTCATGTAATGTTTGGCACACTGGAGCCGTTTCTGCTTGTGTGAAGTGGATAGAGGAGGTCGACAGGATGGCGTATGCACAGCTGCAAACCTCTGAAGGACCCTGCATCTTGTTGTTCGGGGGACATTGGAGGCACAAGCAGCTTCAAAAACTTGTCTGCTGCTATGACAAGGCTTTTTTGCCGCTGCTCTTTCAACCTGACGTAATTGCCTGTAGGAAAGAGTCCTCAATTTGCCCTTATCAGCATGCACACGTGTGTACTGTGAATCAGCTACATACTTCTTGATTGCCAAGACACTTCATCCTGATCATCGCACAATGTTAATTGTAGTCATGCCTTGACCTAAACACTCCACAATTTGTTGCTTCTCAGCAGCCGACACATCCTTTTTCTTTCCCATTTTGGCAGAAAATGTAGGCTGCTTAATAATGTGAGACAGCCTTCTTAAGTAGTCTTGCCTTTCATTGGACACACCTGCCAAACTAATTAGCACAGGTGTCTGCAATTGCTTACAGTGATATAAAGAGCCCTGACACACATCACCATCAATGAGTTTAACTGACAAACAAACAAATTCTTCCCTTTTCACTCCTAAACACTTTTTGCATAATAATTTGGAACGCAGTGTACATGTGCTTTTCCACAAAACACCAGTGGTTCACGTAGTGAATCTTACAGTTCTAACTTGCCAACCGTGGTCTGTATGGAGTTGTTCAATAAAGGGCCCAAAATTAAGATAACGTAGATGGGAGAGGTCTCTATGAATAGGAATTCCTAAGTATTTGATACCCTGTGAGGGCCAGGCAAAGGGAAAGTTGGACTGGATGGAATCCTATATGGATTTGGGGAGGGAGACATCGAGGGCCTCAGACTTCGCTGCATTGATTTTAAAATTTGACCATGTAACAAAGTGATCTATTTCAGCCATAACAGCATGGATGGATATATGTGATTGAGTGATATATACTAGGACATCATCAGCAAATAGAGAGCACTTGTACTCGGTGCCTCCCACCTCAATCCACCTAATATTGGGGTTATGGCGAATTGATGAGAGCAGGTGCTCCGTCACTAGGATGTATAAGAGAGGGGACAGAGGACATCCCTGCCTTGTCCCATTGGTGATTGTGAAAGGTGATGAAAATGTTCTGATGCACCCCCTGGGCCTTGGGACACCCGGAGCCGGACCCTTTTTGGTGGATGCTGGTGGTTGTAGTCTTCGTGGCGGCGACCCGGTTCCGTGGCTCAGGGTGGTCAAACCAGTGGCGGAACTATTTATGTGGTTTTGATGTTTAAATGTCCGACTACGCCACCCGTGGATTGCGGTCAGAGTGAACCGCCGCTGCAGGGCAGACCGCTGAGGCTGGTGTTGTGGGTGCAGCAGAGCGTAGCATAACTCCCCACGGGAGGAGTATAGCCTCAGGGCAGTGTATGCGGAGGATGGGGGTGATGGTGCAGGGCAGCAGCAGTAACGACACGGAGTCAGTGATGCAGTCCAGGGCCTTTACTCACAGTTCTTATTATCCAGACCACGTCTGCAGGTAACGGCTGCCCACGTCGTACTGTGCTCACCAGGTGAGGGGCTCAGACAACTCCCAGATAACTTTGGAGCGCTTCACAGGACCCCCTTTGTGTGTCCTTTGTCTGGCCTTTCTTACCAACCCTTCTGTCCGGCTGCCTCGGGCCTCCTCTTGGTAAACTTGGCGCCAGTTTCCCTGACCCTATGTGGTGCCTTCCTAGCGGGTGTAGCGAGGGGCTGCGCCACATAAAATGTCACAGCCTCCGGTTTCTAGCTGAGGGTCGTTTCCTGCCTCCACTAGTTTCGGGGACCGGTCTCCCCCTTTGGCCTGACCCCTCCACGCAGGTGGATTCGGGCGTGCGGTGGCGACTCGCCCGTCCGCACCCCTGGGATCCCTTCATTCCTCGTTCCTGGAGCCTTCTCCGCTCCTCTTCCTTCCTTCTCCCTCTTCCAGGCCTGGGCCTCTGTTACTAGGCCCGCCTCCGGAGCAGAGCTCATGCAGAGCCCCTGCTCCCTGCCACTTCTGCTCAGACTTCTCTGCACTGAACTAAGATGGTGCCCACCTTTTATACTCCCTTCTCAATGCACCCAGGAACTGCTTCCTCCCTGCTCCTGCACTACAGGGTTCCCCTTCCTCAGTGTTCCCTCCCCCCACTCCAGCCAGGGACAGGGACTGTCGTGCCCATCTCAGAGGCATATTGGTCGCCCTGCCCCACGGCAATGTGGTGTAATGCATGCAGGTGTCGGGTCCTGATCCACACTCCATCCTTACCTGAGAGTGAGATATCACACCTCTGGGTGAGGTGCAATACCTCTGTAGCAACCGAGCCCTCAGGGGGCTACAGTTCCATTTATCTTCAGCCTAGGTGACGTATTGTGATACAGGGCCGTGATTTTGGCTATAAAAGGGTCCCCTAGACCCCTACCCCAAGCTTTTTAAGAGAATCATATATGGCGTGCCAGGAGACTCTATGGAATGCTTTCTCAGTATCCAACGAGAGTATCTAATTACAAATTTTTAACTGCATCTAGCCCAGGAAATACTTTGTGCCTAGTAGCAGTGTCTGCTAGTCAGCGGATTATCCCGGCTGTTAAGCAAGCTACACCACCTGTAGTTTAGACACTTAATTTTTTCAAAGGAAATGCTTCGGGACCATGGGATACTCAGTGAAGAGCATCAGGAGGCACCCAAGGCATAGGGGCTAGAACTGGCAGTAGGATGCCTTGCGGTGGACAGCCGAGCTCGATCCTTATAAAAGCTTTTTAACTGCAGCAGCTTTAGTGGACGCTACTGGAGCTGGAATTACGCGGCTGCTGGCATGAGACTTGCCCTCCAATAGATCCTTGTAAATGGATTTAAAGTGTATTCATTCAAATTAGAGAGACAATTTAAATTAAAAAGCTTAGAGCTGCCTCCACCACAGGGGGGCTCGCTCGACCCACCAGCGGACAGGCACCAGTATTGGGAGAGGGGGGCTGGCCATCAGGGTTCACCGCGGCTCTGGCACAAACCCGGCGACACGGAGGTGGCACGGGCAGGAGCGGACTGGCCGTGTCGGCTTCTCACTTTTTGGATTTTAAAAGGGCATGACATGCCTATATCTGTGTCTCTCCCTCCTTTTACTCCTCCACCTCTTTTATTTTCGCATGACTATATGTACTTTTCACTTTTCCATGTGTTAGTTATGTCTTCTGAGCAGTTTGTCAGCTTTTGGACACCTTTGAAGGTGTTTTCTATGTGTTTCTATGTGTTTTTGTTTGCCTGCCTTTGGTTTTAACGGTGTTCGAAGGTGTTCGACGAACAGTTCGGCGAACACACGGGTGTTCGACGAACCGAACCGAACTCGAACACTACGGGGGTGGCTCAACACTAATCTTTAGCTGGTGGAAGGACTCCTCTTCCGGTTTATCCCACTTGAAGGGTGGCTTTTGACTCCTGGACTTAGACTGTCCGATTAGGAGGTCCTGGATAGGAGCTGCCATCTTAGTGAACCCGGGGATGAACCTTCGGTAGTAGCCTACCAACCCGAGAAACTGTCTCACCTCTTTGATGTTCGAGGGGCTTGGCCAGCTCTTGATTGCCGTGATCTTGTCAGGGTCGGGGGCCACTCCTTCCGCGCTTACCACGTGCCCTAGGTACTGGACCTTTGGTTTCAGCAGGTGACACTTCGATGGTTTCACCTTCAGGCCATAGCCTGCCAGGGCTTCGAACACCTCGGCCAGGTGCTTTAGATGGTCCTCGTAGGTCTTTGAATAGACGATCACGTCGTCCAGGTAAAGGAGGACCGTCTCGAAGTTTCGGTGCCCTAGACAGCATTCCATCAGCCGCTGGAAGGTCCCTGGTGCGTTGCAGAGCCCGAAAGGCATACAGTTGAACTCGCTCAGTCCCATCGGGGTGGTGAAGGCGGTCTTCTCCTTGTCAGCCTCTGCCACAGGAACCTGCCAGTACCCGCTAGTAAGGTCCAAAGTAGAAAAGAAGTTAGCTGATTTTAGTGCGGCTAAAGACTCCTCTATTCTAGGCAGCGGATATGCGTCTTTGTGGGTGATACGGTTGATTTGTCTATAGTCGACGCACATTCTCATGGTGCCGTCTTTCTTTTTCACCAGAACCAAGGGGGCTGCCCAGGGGCTACAGCTGTCTCTAATGACCCCAGCTTCTTTCATTTCTCTTAGCATGCCCTTGGCGTTCTGATAATGTGCAGGGGGTACAGGCCTGTGTCTCTCTTTTATTGGTGGGTGGCTCCCTGTGGGGATGTGGTGTTCTATCCCCTTTACTCTGCCGAAGTCTAGCGGGTGCTTGCTAAAGACTCTATCGTACTCCTGTACCACCCGGTAGACTCCTTGTTTTTGGTGCAGGGGAGTGGAGTCAGCACCCGCATGGAGTTTCAGGCACCAGTCCTCCTTTTGTTTCTGGGAGCCATTACCCTCCGCCTGAGGAGATGGAGGCAAGGGTTCCACGGCCCTGATAGCTTTGTGTTCGACCACAAACAGCTTGGCGAGTGTAGCGTACCTGGGTAAGTGTACCTCCCTCTCCCCAATGTTGAGGATGCGGACGGGCACCCTCCCATGACGGACATCAACCACCCCCGGGCTGTCAAAATGGTGGGCCTGCTGTCTGAGTACACGGGTTCTACCATGGCTTGGTAGTCTCTACCTCTCAACCCGATTGCAGTCCGACACCAGATCATCATTTCACTTTTGGGAGGCATGGAAATAGGGAATGGGTCACTCAGTCTTACGCTACCGATCTCACCACCAGACAGTTCTACCTGCTGCCGTCTCATCAGGGCTTTTATCTCCTTGTTGAGGACTCTCTGTTGGCTGGAACTAGCATTCACCGCCACCTGTTGTAAGATTACAATTACCTCTGAAAGACAATTTTCAATTATGTTAGTACCCACAGTTATTTAGGGTGACTTTCACGACGGTCAATGTCCACAATAATTACTCCCTGTGCCGACAGTTCAACTTTACCAATTTTAATGGTCATCTCCTTGAACCCCATCTGCGGCACGGGTAAGCCATTACTGGCGATGATGCTCAAGTTACTGTCTGTATACCGCGTGATATCAGCATCAGTCCAATACTGCTTAAAAAGTACATAAGGGATAGTGGTTACTTGTGACCCAGTATCCAGTAAGGCGCTCATGGGGATACCGTCCAGCACCACGGGTAAAACCGGGCACCCCCCAACGTACTTATTACGCCAATTGTAAGGGCCTGGTGATCTTATGCCTGGGGGTTGGCCCTCTGCCCCAGGTTGGACCCGTTTAAATTACAGTACCTGGAAATGTGTCCGGGCTGGTTGCATCGACGGCAAATGGGCTGTCCATCCTCTGCGTAGCGGTCTGTGGGCCTCCCTCGGAACGACGGAATCCTCCTCTGTTGACGCCACGGGACATCCTCCGGACTTGAAGCCAGCTCGATGGGTCTTGACGGGTCCACTTGCAACGCCTGGACGGTCCTGGTCAACGCCGCGACGCTCTTGGTCAGCTCCTGGACTTGGTGGTGCAGGTCTTTCGACGGGGCTTGGTTCAGGGCCTGTGCATCAGCCCCCACGGAGTCCATAGAGGAGGGTGCCTCCTCCTGGTGGTAGGTGAGAGCAGGGCGCCGGGGGTTTATAGCGCCACTGGTTGCAGATTCACGGAGCACCCTTATGGCCCTGTCCTTGAATTGGGCAAAGGTCAGGTCGGGGTTCTGAAAGAACATGAGGCGCAGCTGGGCCCTGTGGGCGCTGGACAGCAGACCTTCTATGAATTGTTCTGTTAGCAGTTTGTCCATTTCCTGCACACTGCCAGGGTCCGTTTGTTGGATAGCCCTCAAGGCTTCCTGCAGATTTAGGGCATAGTCTCTGATGCTGTCCTGTGCCCGCTGCTTACACCCATAGAACCTCATTTTAATTTCAGCGGAGGTACGTGTGTCAAAGGTACCCCGCAGCCAGGCCAGAATACCCTTCACAGTTCTTTTCTCCTCAGTGGGCCATGATTTTACCTCCCTCTGGGCTGCGCCAGTTAACTGCCCTGTTAATATGCTGACCTTCTGTTCCTCTGTCAGGGGGTAAACGTGGAACAAACTGTATAGCCTTTCCTTGAAGTCAGTTAGGGCATGGGGCTCCCCTGAGTATTTGGGCAGCCAGGCCGCTCCAGGGATGTAGGGCAGGGAAAAGGGCATCACCGCTGCTGCAGCTGCGTTGGTGGTAGTGGGCGCCTCTGTGTCCGACATCTTCCTCCCCCCTAGTTAAGCGTGGCCTACCTTCCGACGATCCTCTTCTGTAGGCCGCGGCTCCGCTGCTGCTGCTCTGGACGATGACCTTGCGTCGCGTCCTGATGACGTCAGCGTCGCTCTCTCTCCCTTCCAGGACCTTGCGCAGCGTCGGTGCGTGGGGCGGATCTTCGGGTCTCGCGCGCTTTCTGCGTCCACGCCCCTCTTCTTCCCGTGCGGCGTCCTGAAGATGGCGTCCGATGGCGGGAAACAGCTGCGGATGGCGGGAAGACGGCAGAAGACGGCGGGAAACGGTCCAAGATGGCATCTGATGGCGCGAATCGGCTCCGGATGGCGGGAAACGACTCGGGACGGTGGGAAACTTCGCCACAGGTAAGTTACAAAAGTCTTTTTCAGGCACGCAGTACCCGGTGGTTGCGGGCATGAAATCCTGCCGACTACGCCAAAGCTGACTCGCCCCCTGGGCCGTGGGGCACTCGGATCCGGGCAATAGGGAACGATGGGAGTAGTTGTGGCAACCCGGTTCCGTGGCTCAGGGTGGTCAGGCCAGTGGTAGTCCGTTATGTGCTATTGATTATGTCCGACTACGCCACCCGTGGATTTGCGGTCATTAGGAACCGCCGCTGCAAGGCAGACCGCTGGGGCTGATGATGTATGCAGCTGGGATGGTGTGACTCCCCACGGGAAGAGTGCGGCCCCAGGGCAGTGTAGTGGATGTTGGGAGTGATGGTAGTGAGAGTCCCAGTACCGGTAGTGCTGGAGGCGCGAAGGAGCACACAGACAATAGGTTGCAGTCCAGGATCTTTACTGAAACAGGTAAACTGACCCATAAACAGTCCCAGCTAGGAGGGGACCTGGATGTCTGAGAGCAACGGGGAAATTGGCCCTGGTCAGGGTGAGGGTGTAGGCCTACCGTGCTTTCTGCGCTCCTTCTGGCTATCTCCTCGTTATAGGGTAACAGCCCACGTTTCCGAGCTTTCCGTGTATTCTCGCCTGTATGGCCTGCGACGTGGGTTCCTTTCTGCTCCCAGCCTTGTACGGCTTTACTGGTCCCTTCGGTTGTGGCAGGGCCTCCAGGCTTCTTAGGCCAAGGAATATACAGTCCCTTGCAGACTGGTTATCTGCTAGAGGATGTGGAATCCTCCCAGCCTCAGACACCAAAGTCTGGAAAAGTAAGTCTTTTATCTGCCAAGACAGGCTCTCTTCGCCTCTTGTCTCTGGCTTGTGGCTCTCCTCCTGCCACACTCCCTCTTAGGTGCAATACAACTGTCTGTCCCTGCTCTGCTCTGGGACACGTCTCAGTCCTGAGACAGGCCTTCAAGTTCTCTCTAACCCTGCCCCCAGTACCAGCTTTTATAGGGGCAGCCAGCTCCCCCTACTGGCCTGAGACAGGAGGCATTGCATGCTAATGTTCCCCTGACTAGAGAACCTCCCCCTTGCTCTCAGACACAGCTTTAATTACACTTGTGGCATCCAGGCCAGGGTGACACATTATACAGAGCTCAGCATTCAGAAAACTGGGAGATCTGCAGCAGAGAAAACTGTTTTTCAGCCAAACTGCAGCAAGCAGCCCAGAAAGTGATACATCTCTTGCATGCTCCTACATTATGCTGCTCTCAGATTAGGCAGCAAAAAACTGCTGACAGTTTCCCTTTCAAGACTTAATATGTGTAGCAGCAGTAAAGCGTTATCTCATGAACATCTAAAGAAAAAAATGCTGCTCAGGTAACAAAATATGAAGATCTTGATACTTCTTTGCAATGATGCAAATAGATTTTTTATTCAATCAGCAATCCAAAATCATCCATAGCAGCTCTCCGGCAAAGAAGTGGGTTGATGATAATGTAAGGTGCCCCTGTTTTAAAATACTCCAGCGGAGTATCACTAGACCGCCAGCGCTGCTGCCTTACTCCTACCTGCTTCCATCAGTTTTTTTCACTGGCAATCCGGTCTGATTACAGAAGACCAAAATGTCATGATCTTGGATTATGGATTGAATAAAAAATCTATTGCATTATACAAAGAAGTGCCAAGTTCTTCCTATTTAGTGACAAGGGGTGGACCTCTCTTTGAGCACCGGACCATATCCAGGAGTGCCGTGAATCCTACTTTTCAGCTGCTCAGGTAAGGCAGGGATAAAAAAACAAAGTTACATGGTTATGCATTTTGGGTGGGGATTTTTTTGATCATACACACACTTTATGCCTGAGGCAACAATAACATTTAATACAACCTTGTTTTCTTTACAAGCAGCTTATACATAGTGATACAATTACTCAGCAATCAGAATTCTATACAACGAACTATTCTTCCCATTTGACACAAATTGATATCCAGACATTTCAACTTGAAATTCACTTTCTAGACATTATAACATTACAGAGGAAATTCTTCTTGTTGGAACCAAACAAATTTCCACAAATTAAAAGCAAAAAAAAAAAAAGCCTCTCCCCAAGAGGACACATTTTGACATGGAAGCTGGGGAAATGAGAAGGAAGAGGTTCAATTATGGGTCTGGAAATATTGAGATGGATTGTATTTGTAACTATCCCACAGAGCTGTGTACAGGGTAGTTTGTACATTGCTTTATATTGGTGCTTCGCTATCATTGTACATTTTGTGTAGTACTGAATATTACATGCCACGCTCTAAATCTGAATATAACATGAGACACAAATGTCATATTTACTGTATATTGAAACTGCAATTTTTGTGATGTTTTTTTTACTTTATATCTCATGCTTACATGTACATTACTGCTCCAGATACTCTCCATGGTGTATGGTGTTGTAATAGAAGTCTATTGGATCTCCTTATACCTCCATTTTCATACACACAAGAATCTAGGAAATGTAGCTGCATTTAAGAGACATAAGTATTTTCAGTCATAACATAAATTATATTATGTTTATTCTCACCTAGCAGCATGAGATCTCACCTTGTGAGGTGGATCCTCTAAATCCAGGTCCGGGTGAGCACATGGATCACAGGCGTTGGTGCAGGAGTAGAAAGGCACGTATGGAGCAACAACTTGAAGCACTGGAGGTCGCAAGCAGACAGGACACAGGAAAGCAGGTATGGAGCAAGGACTTGAAACAAACATAACCTAGAGTCTTAATACCAAGACATAGGTGTGTGTCTTGGCGGGCCTCATATAAGTCTTGGCAGATGATCACATGGGAGCATGCCAGGCCACTTGTAAAACCCAGCGTGCAGCGCAGAAGAGACAGCGGCCATAGGAGAAGGTGATGAAGACCTGCCGAGCCGATCAAGATACATAACTGTAATATGTTGTCGTATGGAGCGTCTACACTTCCATAGAGTATAGAATCTGTGACTCTGTGTACCGCAACATTGGTAGATATGTGTGTAGCCATAGCTATCAATAGATTTCTCCTGAACACTTGTGCTCCTGATCTGTGCACTATCATAGTAAAATTTGAGTTTAAAGGGGGTTATCTGGGACTTTTGCATGTTTTTTATAGGGCAAAGAACCTACAGGCAGGTACTTGCTAACCTGCCTGTTCTGTCTGCTGCCGATCTCTGCCGGCTCAGAGTAGTCATAAACCACCCTTGCTGGCAATTCTGCTGTTTCATTAGACCTCACTCCAACAGAGCAGTTCTTCCTCTTCCGATCTGCTTTATGAATGTGGCATCGCTGCCGACATCAGGCTGATTGACAGCCAGTTCCCCACAGTTAGACAGCGGGGAGCTGAATTATAATCAACATGACATCGGCAGTGACGCTCCGTTGACAGAGTAGAGTGAAAGAGAAGCCGCTGCTCTGTCAACATGACATGACCAGAAGTTGCAGAATTGTCGTCAAGAGTGGTCTGTGACAACAGTAAATTGGCAGAGATCGGTGTCGGACAGAACAGGCAGGTAGTTCTCAACTACTTGCTTATAAGTTCATAGCCCCAGAAGAAAAAAAAATAACACAAGTCCCAGATAACCCATTTAAGTGCAAGTGAAAGATCTGCAGAGTCAAATCTTTCCAAGGACCCAAGTTATGGCTGGGATTATTTTATTATTAAATGAATTGGCATATGTACAACATATCTCACCTACCCACGGATACATGATAAGTGTATGATCACTAGGGATCTTACTTGTTAGGGCTCCAAACAATTACAAGAGTGGGAGACCCCTATTTGAATACATATGCACAACCACTCAATTCAAGTATTTAGAACTGACTGATGTCTATCGCAGTCAGTTCCATTAGAAATGAACATGCTTGCCCATTGCTACATTGAAATATAGGATACAAGTCCCAAGCCAGGGTGTCACAATTCCACCTCGCTGTGAGGGACAGCTCAGTCACTCTATAAGATAGGGGCATGCTGAGCTTTCAGTATTGTGATTGACAGTCCAGCTGGCCAATCTGTCCATCCTGCAGAGTCTTCATTTTCACCTATTGCTGAGTTCACCTTTAACAGTCGGGTCAATCAGTCTACTGGTACCTCACTGTTTTTTTGTAATTATGGTTTTCATCCCCATTTTGGTGACTTTTCTAGAATAAATTCTGAATGTGTTGGGGTGGAGGTTTCCATACAGAAATTTGGGGATTTCTGGAGGGAGGTACAAAAGAATATTGGGGCCACTCAGATTTGCCAAAAATGGAATCCTCACAGAAAACGTTTGGCGAGTCCTGTCTTTAAAGTAGGTGATAAGGTTTGGTTGTCGTCCAAAAACATCAAACTTAAAGTACTGTAGGCAAAGTTGGGTCCGAAATTTATAGGTCTCTATGATATTCTGGAAGTGGTCAATTCGGTGTTTCTTAGGTTGAAGTTTCCTCCGTCTCTTCTCATACCTAACGTCTTCCATAGATCTCTGTTAAAGGAGAGGAGTTTGTCCCTTCAATATTATCTCCTTCATCCCTGCCTCCTCCAGTTTCTGTCGATGGCCGTTCAGAGTATGAAGTACAGAGAGTCGTGGATACCTGGAGGGTCCAAAATTCTCTCCAGTACCGCATCCATTGGAAGGGGTATGGCCCGGAGTAGAGCTCCTGGGTTCCAGCCCAATCAATGAAGAATGATCGTCTGGTCAGGGCCTTCCATTCTATGCTTGACCATTGCTACATTGAAATATAAGACACAGGTCCCCAGCCGGGGTGTCACGATTCCACCACGCTGTGAGTCACAGTTCAGCTGCTCTATAGGATAGGGGCATGCTGAGCTGTCAGTATTGTGAGTGACAGCCCAGCTGCCCAAACTGGCCGGGACTGCAGGGACTTCCAGATATCACCCTTTCTGGGTGATTACCTGGCTATTTAGTTGGTTGACTATTATTAGACCTTACCAGTTGTAGCTTTTAGCTCAGTGGTGTGTTTGCTCTGTGCTCAGTATTCTGATATTCTGTTTTTATTTGCTGGACCTTGGATTTGCCTTTTTGACTACCCATTTGTATTACCCCTTTTGCCGTAATGCACTCTGACCTTGGTTTCCTGATCCTGGACTTTGCCTTTGACTATCCGTTTGTATTATCCCTTTGTCTATGGCGTACCCTCCTGGCATTTGACCTCGGATTCCTTGACTTCCCTGCCTCATGGCTTGCCCATGAGAAGTGACTCAGCATCACACGGGGGCTTCTATCGATCATAATACATTTCTTATTTATCCTGTGGACAGGTGAAAGTGTTGTTCATGGACCATCTTTAAAAAAAAATTCTTCGTTAAATAATTTTTTTTTTTTTTTTATATATACAGTTTAATTTTCTAATATCTATGTAATAACTTTTGTTTTATTTTTCTTTACAGTGAAACTAACTTGATTGTTTCATACTGGGTTCCAACCACAAACTTGGTAACTATATGATCACTGGAAGAAACAGAATGGGAAAGGTTCAGCAAAATCTTGTGTAGAAAATGATTGAGAGGTCATGATCTATTCTTAAGTAGCCAAAAATGATAGTAAAGGATCCAAGTTGCCTGGATGCTTCTGATAAGCACACATCATGAGTAGAGATGAGCGTTGTTCTACTCGAACTGTTCGCCAATCTCAAATTCGAGCTGTTTTGGGCGGTGTTCGAGCCGGTCGGCGAACACGAACAATTTGAGAAAAATTCGGCTGTTCGAGGTTATGTTCGATAACTGTTCGTGCACCAAAATCATAACTGGATTTTTTCTCAGTAATGATGAAAATTAATGTTAATACGCAGTTTGAGTGTACAGCGGGGCGGGGGGAGGGGCAGGGGATGGATCTCTGCAGGAACAATGAAGATCTCCATTTTTTTTTCTCTTTCCCGCATTTGCAGTGGGGAGGTGCAATCTGTCAGCCTATCAGCAGCGCACACACGGAGCGAAGTGCTTTTTTTCACACAAGCAAGGGCATGTGTCATTGGCAGTGTATGTCACATGTCCTTGCCCTATAAGACCAAGCCATTTTCCCCGTCGCCACCATTTTCTCACTGCTGCAGCTGCGTGTTAGACGGCACCGCTGTTGCTGTGTGCGCTATACCTTGTTAATTTCAAGCCAATTTTCGCACAAATATACAGATAGCTTGGGAGTAGGGAATAGTTGTGATTGCAGTCCTTTTAAGGACTAGGTTACAGCATTTCCTACGACTTTTATCAGGCAGGTCTGTGCTCTTAAATAGATAGATTGTGGGAGTAAAGACTAATTGTAATTGGAGTCCTTTTCAGGACTAGGTTACATCAGTTCCTATCAGTTTTTGCCAGGCAGGTCTGTGCCAGTGCTGTGCAAGTTTTTTTCACAGCCTTTGGCTGAATCTAGCAAAGCTAATCCTTTTTGGCCTATTGCAGAGTGTGTTAGTCAGTGGAGTAGCCTATCTGTGTTGCAAGATATACCACCTGTGTATAGAATACCAATTTTTTTACTGCACCTAGTGAAGTAATATCTTTTGGGCATAGCATCATTCTATTAGTCCATCTATACTGACCTCCATCAGGTTGCAAACTGAATATAATTTTTTTCTGCATCTAGCTCTGAAAAAATATTTGGGCTTCTAGCGGTGTGTGGGACTTGGTCTATTAGTCCATCTATACTGACCTCCATCAGGTTGCAAATTAAAAATAATTTTTTTCTGCATCTAGCTCTGAAAAAATATTTGGGCTTCTAGCAGTGTGTGGGACTTGGTCTATTAGTCCATCTATACTGACCTCCATCAGGTTGCAAATTAAAAATAATTTTTTTCTTCATTTAGCTCTGAAAAAATATTTGGGCTTCTAGCAGTGTGTGGGACTTGTTCTATTAGTCCTTCTATACTGACCTCCAGCAGGTTGCAAATTGAATATAATTTTTTTCTGCATCTAGCTCTGAAAAAATATTTGGGCTTCTAGCGGTGTGTGGGACTTGGTCTATTAGTCCATCTATACTGACCTCCATCAGGTTGCAAATTAAAAATAATTTTTTTCTGCATCTAGCTCTGAAAAAATATTTGGGCTTCTAGCAGTGTGTGGGACTTGGTCTATTAGTCCATCTATACTGACCTCATCAGGTTGCAAATTAAAAATAATTTTTTTCTTCATTTATCTCTGAAAAAATATTTGGGCTTCTAGCAGCGTGTGGGACTTGTTCTATTAGTCCATCTATACTGACCTCCATCAGGTTGCAAATTAAAAATATTTTTTTTCTGCATCTAGCTCTGAAAAAATATTTGGGCTTCTAGCAGTGTGTGGGACTTGGTCTATTAGTCCATCTATACTGACCTCCATCAGGTTGCAAATTAAAAATAATTTTTTTCTGCATCTAGCTCTGAAAAAATATTTGGGCTTCTAGCAGTGTGTGGGACTTGGTCTATTAGTCCATCTATACTGACCTCCATCAGGTTGCAAATTGAATAAAAAAAATTTCTGCATCTAGCTCTGAAAAAATATTTGGGCTTCTAGCGGTGTGTGGGACTTGGTCTATTAGTCCATCTATACTGACCTCCATCAGGTTGCAAATTAAAAATAATTTTTTTCTTCATTTAGCTCTGAAAAAATATTTGGGCTTCTAGCAGTGTGTGGGACTTGTTCTATTAGTCCTTCTATACTGACCTCCAGCAGGTTGCAAATTGAATATAATTTTTTTCTGCATCTAGCTCTGAAAAAATATTTGGGCTTCTAGCGGTGTGTGGGACTTGGTCTATTAGTCCATCTATACTGACCTCCATCAGGTTGCAAATTAAAAATAATTTTTTTCTGCATCTAGCTCTGAAAAAATATTTGGGCTTCTAGCAGTGTGTGGGACTTGGTCTATTAGTCCATCTATACTGACCTCCATCAGGTTGCAAATTAAAAATAATTTTTTTCTTCATTTATCTCTGAAAAAATATTTGGGCTTCTAGCAGCGTGTGGGACTTGTTCTATTAGTCCATCTATACTGACCTCCATCAGGTTGCAAATTAAAAATAATTTTTTTCTGCATCTAGCTCTGAAAAAATATTTGGGCTTCTAGCAGTGTGTGGGACTTGGTCTATTAGTCCATCTATACTGACCTCCATCAGGTTGCAAATTAAAAATAATTTTTTTCTGCATCTAGCCAAGAGATGAGGTCAGCAGAGGAGGTGGAGGAAGATGCTAGTGACGACGAGGTCAGGTTGCGCCTTCCTGGACAGAGACGTAGTACTGGAAGCACGTCAACAACTGCATCCTCAAACACAACTCTGCCTCTCACCACAAGTCGTGGTTGTTAGAACCTTGCTGTTAGGTTTTTTTTCCTTTGCTGGTCACATGACCTTGTTGGCCTATTTAATCCTGCTCCGCCCTTCTGGCTTTGCTGGACTTCATTATATATCTACTTTCTAGCTAGCCTGTGCTCTGTATCTAACTCTGTTAGTTTGCTTGGTCTACGGACCTCTATGTTCTATCTATTTTGTTTGTTTGTCTGTCTGCTACTATTTCTGTTAGGAGGTGTCCCATATTCCTCCCAGTCCTTAGTACTTGTAGGGATTCCCTCCTCACATCTATAGGTCTCCGTACAGACTAGATTAGGACTTTAGCAGGTCTGATCGCAGGATCAGGTTCCCTGTTACATCGTAGGGATTCAGCTGAGTCTTATAGTAGGGACAGATCTCCTCTCTTTCCTTAGCTTTGGTAGCAGAACATAACAGTAAGTCCAGCCTGCAAATTCTCTAAGGAAAGATTTTTTTTTTTTTTTTTTGTTCCATCATGGTGTCGGTTCAGGATTTGGCTAAACACCTGCAGGGACTCTCTCTGGAAGTGGCCGAGCTCCGTCAGCACGTGAGTAACTGTCCTGGAGCATATTTCTTGGAGCCTAAGGTATGTTTGCCGGATTTATTTTTTGGTGAACATCGAGAATTTTTTTCATTTAAAAATACTTGCTTATTGTATTTTCGTTTGAGACCCAAGTCCTCTGGGGATGAATCCCAGCGCGTAGGGTTCATAATGTCACTTTTGCGCAAAGAGCCTCAGGAGTGGGCCTTTTCTTTGCAACCTAGTGATACATGCTTCAGATCAGTGGATAGTTTTTTTTCTGCTTTAGGACTATTATATGATGATCCTGACCGTGTGGCATCAGCTGAGACTGAGTTGAGACGTTTAAAACAAGGATCAGGTAATGTCGAAAAATATTGTACTCATTTTCGTCGTTGGTCCACTCAAACAGGGTGGAACGATTCTGCTCTGAAAAGTCTATTTCTTGCTGGGCTCAGTGAAAGGGTTAAAGACCTGCTAATTGCTTATCCTACACCTGAGGATTTGCAACAGGCTATGCAATTAGCTATACGGGTGGATAGAAGACTGCGTGCTAGGGTTAATGAGAGCAAATCCTCTGCTATGTCAGTTTCTGGTTATGATAATGTGTGTACTAACAGTGGTGAACCGATGGAGATTGGATCGGTGGCACCTCGCTCTCAAGAAAAAGACCGTCGTTTTTCAGAAGGCTTGTGTTTCTATTGCGGAAAATCTGGTCATTTGATTAAAGGCTGTGAGCTTCGTATGAAGAAAGAAAAAAAAATGGTCAGTCACGCCCGTATTGCCTGTTTAAATTCCAAGGGTATATTTTTAGCTGCTTCCACGATTGCTCAAGAAAAATTAATGGAATTTCGGGTGTTTGTTGATTGCGGGTCTACACTGAATGTAATTGATGGGGGATTCGTGGAAAAACTCAATTTAAAACCTGAACCTTTATCATCCCCCATTGCTGTGGTTTCTGTGGATGGCTCCCCTTTGAAGAATATTACTCTCAAGGTCAGTGAATTTCCTCTCACTATTAATGGTGTTCACCATGAGAAATTGGATTTGGTAGTGTTGAATAACTTGCCTTCTCCAGTAATATTGGGTTTGCCCTGGTTAAAATTTCACAATCCTGTACTGGATTGGTCTACCAGTGAAATTAAATCCTGGAGCCATAAATGTTATGACAAGTGTTGTAACGGGCGTATTGCAGCTTTGGATAGGGGAGAATTGCCTGTTCCTATTCAGGATTTTTGGAGAGTTTTTTCTGAGAAGGAATCGCAGGTTTTGCCTCCCCATAGAGACTATGATTGTTCTATTGAATTTGTCCCTGGAGCGACTCTTCCTAAAAGTCGTTTATTTAACCTTACCATTCCTGAGAGGAAGGCTTTGGAGGAATACATACAGACAAGTTTGGCCGCCGGTCACATTAGGCCCTCTAAGTCTCCTGTGGCGGTTGGATTTTTTTTTGTAAAAAAAAAGGACGGCGGTTTACGTCCTTGTCTGGATTTTCGTGAGATTAACAAAACTACGGTACGCAATCCTTACCCACTGCCATTGATTCCTGATCTGTTTAACCAGTTATTGGGGGCCAAGTGGTTCTCTAAAATTGACCTTAAGGGGGCATACAATCTGTTGCGCATGAAGGAGGGTGATGAATGGAAGACTGCTTTTAACACTCCTGTGGGTCATTTTGAGAATCTGGTTATGCCTTTTGGTCTTACTAATGCTCCTGCATTTTTTCAGAATCTGATTAATGACATTCTTAGACCTTTGATCGGTAAAAATGTGGTTGTGTATTTGGATGACATTTTGATTTATTCGCCAGATCTGGAGTCTCATTGGCGGAGCGTGCGTGAGGTATTACAGTTATTAATGGACAATTCGCTTTTTGCTAAGCTGGAGAAATGTGAGTTCGCTGTACAGAGAATTAGTTTTTTGGGCTACATTATCTCCAGCAAAGGTTTTGAGATGGATCCGGTTAAGGTTCAGGCTGTGCAGGAATGGCCTAGGCCTATTGGTTTGAAATCGATACAGAGGTTTTTGGGTTTCGCCAATTACTACAGAAAATTCATAAAAAATTTTTCTAGTATTGTCAAACCTCTGACTGATCTCACCAGGAAAGGTGCTGATGCGGTTCAGTGGTCTTCTGAGGCCATTGAAGCTTTTGTGTATCTCAAGGAGAGGTTCACCTCTGCTCCCATCCTTATGCAGCCTGATGTTACTAGGCCGTTTTTGGTTGAGGTTGATGCTTCCTCTGTGGGGGTTGGCGCAGTATTGTCTCAGGATAACGGGGATGGATTACATCCCTGTGCCTTTTTTTCAAAAAAATTTTCGGAGACTGAACTGAATTACGATATTGGTAATCGGGAATTATTGGCTATTAAACTCGCATTTGAACACTGGCGCCACTTCTTGGAAGGTGCGGAATTTCCCGTTCAGGTTCTTACGGATCATAAAAATCTGATATATCTTGATGCTGCCAAGCGCCTGAATGCCCGTCAGGCTAGGTGGGCACTGTTTTTCTCGCGGTTTAATTTCTCCGTTACTTACATCCCTGGTACTAAGAATGTTAAGGCGGATGCCTTGTCTCGCAGTTTTTCTCCCATAGTCGGTGCTGAGAAAGAGGAAAACATTTTACAAGAAGGTGTTGTGATAGCTGCTTTAGACTCCGTTTTGGAAGATGAGATTCTTAAAGCTCAGGAGAATGCCCCATCTAACACTCCTCATGGGAGGTTGTTTGTGCCTGGGACCTTTAGGAGAGATTTGTTTGTTGAGTGTCACGAATCTCGGTTGGCAGGTCATCCCGGAATCTCTGAGACCAAGAGACTGGTGGGTCGCAGTTTTTGGTGGCCTGGATGGCAGAAGGAAGTCATTAAGTGGGTGCGCCAATGTACTATATGTGCTAGATCTAAGTCCTCACATACTCCTGCTGCGGGGTTGCTTTGTCCTTTGGAGGTCCCCAGTGCTCCTTGGACACATTTGGCTATGGACTTTATAACTGACCTTCCCTCCTCTGAGGGTTTTACTGTCATCTGGGTGGTCGTGGACTGTTTTAGCAAGATGTGTCACTTGGTTCCCTTCGTCAAACTGCCCTGCGCTAAAACTCTCGCTAAGGCCTTTGTCAAGGAAATTGTCAGACTTCATGGCGTTCCTACTGACATTGTTTCTGATAGGGGTCCTCAGTTCGTGGCTCGTTTTTGGCGTGCCTTTTGTGACAGGTTGGGAATTCATTTGTCGTTTTCGTCCGGATATCATCCTGAATCTAATGGCCAGACAGAAAGGAAAAACCAGGATGTTGAGCAGTTCTTGCGTTGTTTTGTGGCAGACAATCAAGAGGGGTGGTCTGAGTTTCTGCCACTTGCCGAATTTGCTCTGAACAATCATACATCTTCTTCTGCTGGTTGTTCGCCTTTTTTTTGTTGTTCTGGGAGACATCCGTCGTTTGGGTCGTTCTCCAAGTTGGGATCTGCCGTGCCTGAGGAGGAGAATTTTTCCGGTGATTTGGAAAGAGTTTGGACGGATGTGCGTGGTAATCTTCAGGAGGCCAACAGAAAATCTAAAGACTACTTTGATAGGAAACGACAGGAGGTTTTGTTCGCTGTTGGTGACATGGTTTGGTTGTCCTCTAGGAATCTGCGGTTGAGGATTCCTTCTAAGAAATTGGGTCCCAAGTTTGTAGGGCCCTTTAAGGTGCTTCAGGTTGTCAACCAATCTGCTGTTAGGTTGGAGGTTCCTACCTCCTGGAGAATTAATCCGGTCTTTCATGTCTCTCTGTTAAAAAAAGCTGTTGTGTCGGATGGTGACGCCTCTGCCTCTGTTCCTCCGGTGGTGGAGGACGGGGAATATGAAATTTCTCGCATCCTTGACTCTAGACGGTATAGAGGTAGTTTGCAGTATCTTGTGGCCTGGAAAGGTTTCGGACCCGAGGATAACTCTTGGGTGAGGTCAGATGATGTTTCCGCGTCCAGACTTATCAGAGCGTTTCACAGGAGATTTCCTGATAAGCCTGGTCCTAGGGGATCCGGAGGATCCTCTTAGAAGGGGGGGTACTGTTAGAACCTTGCTGTTAGGTTTTTTTTCCTTTGCTGGTCACATGACCTTGTTGGCCTATTTAATCCTGCTCCGCCCTTCTGGCTTTGCTGGACTTCATTGTATATCTACTTTCTAGCTAGCCTGTGCTCTGTATCTAACTCTGTTAGTTTGCTTGGTCTACGGACCTCTATGTTCTATCTATTTTGTTTGTTCGTCTGTCTGCTACTATTTCTGTTAGGAGGTGTCCCATATTCCTCCCAGTCCTTAGTACTTGTAGGGATTCCCTCCTCACATCTATAGGTCTCCGTACAGACTAGATTAGGACTTTAGCAGGTCTGATCGCAGGATCAGGTTCCCTGTTACATCGTAGGGATTCAGCTGAGTCTTATAGTAGGGACAGATCTCCTCTCTTTCCTTAGCTTTGGTAGCAGAACATAACAGTGGTGGCTCTTCAGGTCGCATGGGTGCTAAGCCTTGCATAGCCTGGGCATTTTTTCAGATCGATAAAGATGACCCAACTCGTGTTATCTGTAACATTTTTCAGCAAAAGCTAAGTAGAGGCCAAGAAATACATAGTTTGAGTACTTCATGCATGAACCGGCACATGGACATGAAGCATAAGTTGCAGTGGGAAGCTCAGTGTGCTACAATGCGGTCTAGCCGGCCGGGCCAACCACCGTCTGCCATATCTTGTGCATCCGCGGCCTCTTCATCCTCTGTGACTGGGGGGACAGCAGTCACACCTGTTTTGGGGCGCAGACCTGCCACCTCTTTACCCGCAACAGCCAGCGTGATTGGCAGGTCATCATTTTCTTTGGAGGTGGTAACACCAGCTGGTGTTGAGCGCTGTCCGACATCGATAGCACCACCTTTGGATCAAGGCAACCTAACATGTCCGCCTGCATCTTCCTCACAGACCGGCAGTTTGCCGGGGACACCCTTATCAACCCCGTCTAAGCACAATAGCCAGCCCTCGGTCCCTCAGATGTGGACAAGTAAAAGACCATTTCCTCCTAGCCATGAGAAAGCTAAGAGGTTGAATTTCACCATCTGCAAGCTCTTGGCTACAGAAATGCTGCCTTTCCGCCTGGTGGACGCAGAGGATTTTTGAGACCTTATGTCCGTCGCAGTGCCCCAGTACCAGATGCCCAGTCGGCACTACTTCTCAAAGAAAGGTGTGCCTGCGCTCCACCAGCATGTCGCACACAACATCACCACTTCTTTGAGAAACTCTGTGTGTGACAGGGTGCATTTCACCACAGACACTTGGACGAGTAGGCATGGACAGGGGCGTTACATGTCGCTGACTGGGCACTGGGTAACTATGGTGACAGCAGGACAAGGGGCTGCTGTCCAAGTCTTGCCGTCCCCACGAGTTGTGCGTCAATCCTCTTTATGTCAAAGTTCCACCACTGCTTCTGCCTCCTCAACCTCCTCTCGGTCTTCCACCTGCACCCAAAGCCTGTCTGGTCATGCCACAAGCTTTCTAACTGCGCAGAAGGGATCCTGCACACCTCCTTACTATGCTGGCAGTAGGGCTCAACGTCATCAGGCGGTTTTTACATTGAAATGTCTGGGAAATGTGAGTCACACAGCTGAGGAGTTGTGGTCAGCTCTGGAGAACCAATTTCATGAATGGTTGTCTCCACTGGACCTGAAACCAGGGAAGGCCGTGTGCGACAATGCTGCAAACCTGGGTGCGGCCCTTCGCCGGGGCAATGTCACACACGTGCCTTGTATGGCTCACGTGTTGAACCTGGTTGTCCAGCAATTTTTAGCCCACTATCCCAGACTAGATGGCCTTCTGCAGAGGGCACGGTCGCTGTGTGCTCACTTCCGCCGTTCGCATCCCGCAGCTCAGCGACTTACATCTCTACAGAAGTCGTTGGGCCTGCCACTTCACCGGCTAAAATGCGATGTGCCTACCCGGTGGAATTCAACTCTGCACATGTTGCAGCGACTGTGGCAGCACCGACAAGCCCTGGTGCAATACGTTCTGACGTATAGCCTGGGCCAACGAGATTCAGAGGTGGGGCAAATCACGCTGGAGGAGTGGTCTCAGATCAGGGACCTATGCACCCTTCTGCACAGTTTTGAAATGGCGACGAAGATGTTTAGTGCTTACGATGCCATTATCAGCATGACTATTCCGGTGATTTACATGCTGGAGCACATGTTAAACAGAATTCGGAGTCAGGTGGTGGCACAAGAGGAGGTGGAGGAAGTAGAGGAGGAGGAGTTGTATGCGGAAGGGCTAACATCTGCAAGGTCCAGACGGTCGGCAGCACCAAGGCGGCAGGCATGTGAGGGTGGGGGAGATGGTTTTACCAGGGCGCATGGTAGCAGCCAAACTAGTGAGGAAGGTGCAGGAGCCCAGGAAGAAGTGGAGGACGAACTGATGGAAGACTCATCAGATGAGGGAGACCTTGATCACATTTCTGTTGTGCGAGGTTGGGGGGAGAGGACAGAGGAAGGAAGCATGATTGTTACCTCGCCACCAACACAACAGGGACTTGGTGCTCCTGGATGCGCAACACACATGAGTGCCTTCTTGCTGCACTACCTGCAACATGACCCTCGAATTGTGAGAATTAGAAATAATCCTGACTACTGGGTTGCCACACTGTTAGATCCCCGGTACAAAAGTAAATTTGCAGAAATTATTCCTGCCATAGAAAGGGATGCACGCATGCAGGAGTATCAGCAGAGACTGTTGCAGAATCTTACATGTGCTTTTCCACAAAATACCAGTGGTGCACGTAGTGAATCTCACAGTTCCAACTTGCCAACCGTGGGACCGTCAAGTGTTCAGCACTCAAACCGTGACAGAACCACAGTATCTGCTGGTAACATCAATTTTGCGGAATCATTTCACCACTTTTTTAGCCCATCCTTTGCAAGGCCACAGGAGACAAGAAGTCTGACACATAGTCAACGCCTAGAGACGATGGTACAGGAGTATCTCCAAGTAAACATTGAAGCCACGACTGTGTCACTGGACCCTTGCTCTTTTTGGGCTTCCAATCTGGATAAATGGCCGGAGCTAGCCACTTATGCCTTGGAGATCTTGTCATGCCCCGCAGCCAGCGTTCTGTCTGAACGTGTGTTCAGCGCTGCTGGTGGTGTGCTGACAGATAAGCGCACGCGGCTCTCCACTGATAATGTAGACAGACTCACGTTCATAAAGATGAACAAATCATGGATCCGAAACGACTTTTCTACCCCTGTGTCATCCTGGGGAGAGTAAAAGCTTGATGATTGGTTAAAATCACCCTACCAACCGTTTTAAGCTTTCAAATTACTAATCATGTTTATCTGTATCTTGACTGGAAAATAATTTGGGCTTTGTAGCAGTGTGCAGCACTGATCCTATTAGGCCATCTATACTAAAGCTTCACCAGATTTAAAATTAAAAATAATTTTTAGCTGCATCTAGCCCGGAAAATAATTTTGGGGCTCCGAGATGCGCAAGGCACATAAGTGCCTTCTTGCTGCACTACCTGCAGCAAGACCCTCATATTGTCAGAATTCGAAGTAATCATGACTACTGGGTTGCCACACTCTTAGATCCCCCAAACTTTTCGATCAACCTTTTCATTTTAATAAAGACCAAAAAAATGGTCATTTTTGAAATTATAAGCATTAGCAGGTTGTTAGAAACTGAAATCAAACAGTTTTCAACTCAAAACTTTATTCTAGGTGATGTTACATTTTCACATAGGACCCCTTGTTCGAAAGGAGCTTCTGAACTCTCTCGTCCATTGAATTTGTCAGGTTTTGGATGGTTTCTGCTTCAATTGTTTTGCATGAGGACAGAATACCCTCCCAGAGCTGTTGCTTAGATGTGAACTGCCTCCCGCCATCATAGACACTCCTTTTAATGATGCTCCAAAGGTTCTGAATGGGGTAGAGGTCAGGGGAGCATGGGGGTCACACCATAAGTTTGTCCCCTTTTATGCCCATATCAGCCAGAGATGCAGATGTTTTATGTGCAGCATGAGATGGTGCATTATCATGCAGAAAAATGATCTTGCTGTGAAATACACGGTTCTTCTTCTTGAACCATGGCAGGAAGTGCTGTTTGAGAAAATCCACATACATTATGGAGTTCATCTTTAGCGCCTTCAGGGATCCTAAAGGGGCCGACAATCTCTCTCCCCATGATTCCAGCCCAAAACATTACTCCACCTCCTCCTTGTTGGCGCTGTAGCCGTGTTTGCGTGGGGTGTCCATCAACCAGCCATCCTCCACTCCATCCATCTGGACCATCGAGCGCTGCACGGCACTCATCCGTGAACAAAACAGTTTTGAAATCAGTCTTCATGTAATGTTTGGCCCACTGGAGCCGTTTCTGCTTGTGTGAAGTGGATAGAGGAGGTCGACAGGATGGCGCATGCACAGCTGCAAACCTCTGAAGGACCCTGCATCTTGTTGTTCGGGGGACGTTGGAGGCACAAGCAGCTTCAAAAACTTGTCTGCTGCTATGACAAGGCTTTTTTGCCGCTGCTCTTTCAACCTGACGTAATTGCCTGTAGGAAAGAGTCCTCAATTTGCCCTTATCAGCACGCACACGTGTGTACTGTGAATCAGCTACATACTTCTTGATTGCCAAGACACTTCATCCTGATCATCGCACAATGTTGATTGTAGTCATGCCTTGACCTAAACACTCCACAATTTGTTGCTTCTCAGCAGCCGACACATCCTTTTTCTTTCCCATTTTGGCAGAAAATGTAGGCTGCTTAATAATGTGAGAGAGCCTTCTTAAGTAGTCTTGCCTTTCATTGTACACACCTGCCAAACTAATTAGCACAGGTGTCTGCAATTGCTTACAGTGATATAAAGAGCCCTGACACACATCACCATCAATGAGTTTAACTGACAAACAAACAAATTCTTCCCTTATCACTCCTAAACACTTTTTGTATAATAATTTGGAACGCAGTGTACATGTGCTTTTCCACAAAACACCAGTGGTTCACGTAGTGAATCTTACAGTTCTAACTTGCCAACCGTGGTCTGTATGGAGTTGTTCAATAAAGGGCCCAAAATTAAGATAACATAGATGGGAGAGGTCTCTATGAATAGGAATTCCTAAGTATTTGATACCCTGTGAGGGCCAGGCAAAGGGAAAGTTGGACTGGATGGAATCCTATATGGATTTGGGGAGGGAGACATCGAGGGCCTCAGACTTCGCTGCATTGATTTTAAAATTTTACCATGTAACAAAGTGATCTATTTCAGCCATAACAGCATGGATGGATATATGTGATTGAGTGATATATACTAGGACATCATCAGCAAATAGAGAGCACTTGTACTCGGTGCCTCCCACCTCAATCCACCTAATATTGGGGTTATGGCGAATTGATGAGAGCAGGTGCTCCGTCACTAGGATGTATAAGAGAGGGGACAGAGGACATCACTGCCTTGTCCCATTGGTGATTGTGAAAGGTGATGAAAATGTTCTGACGCACCCCCTGGGCCTTGGGACACCCGGAGCCGGACCCTTTTTGGTGGATGCTGGTGGTTGTAGTCTTCGTGGCGGCGACCCAGTTCCGTGGCTCAGGGCGGTCAAACCAGTGGCGGAACTATTTATGTGGTTTTCATGTTTAAATGTCCGACTACGCCACCCGTGGATTGCGGTCAGAGTGAACCGCCGCTACAGGGCAGACCACTGAGGCTGGTGTTGTGGGTGCAGCAGAGCGTAGCATAACTCCCCACGGGAGGAGTATAGCCTCAGGGCAGTGTATGTGGAGGATGGGGGTGATGGTGCAGGGCAGCAGCAGTAACGACACGGAGTCAGTGATGCAGTTCAGGGCCTTTACTCACAGTTCTTATTATCCAGACCACGTCTGCAGGTAACGGCTGCCCACGTCGTACTGTGCTCACCAGGTGAGGGGCTCAGACAACTCCCAGATAACTTTGGAGCACTTCACAGGACCCCCTTTGTGTGTCCTTTGTCTGGCCTTTCTTACCAACACTTCTGTCCGGCTGCCTCGGGCCTCCTCTTGGTAAACTTGGCGCCAGTTTCCCTGACCCTATGTGGTGCCTTCCTAGCGGGTGTAGCGAGGGGCTGCGCCACATAAAATGTCAGAGCCTCCGGTTTCTAGCTGAGGGTCGTTTCCTGCCTCCACTAGTTCGGGGACCGGTCTCCCCCTTTGGCCTGACCCCTCCACGCAGGTGGATTCGGGCGTGCGGTGGCGACTCGCCCGTCCGCACCCCTGGGATCCCTTCATTCCTCGTTCCTGGAGCCTTCTCCGCTCCTCTTCCTTCCTTCTCCCTCTTCCAGGCCTGGGCCTCTGTTACTAGGCCCGCCTCCGGAGCAGAGCTCATGCAGAGCCCCTGCTCCCTGCCACTTCTGCTCAGACTTCTCTGCACTGAACTAAGATGGTGCCCACCTTTTATACTCCCTTCTCAATGCACCCAGGAACTGCTTCCTCCCTGCTCCTGCACTACAGGGTTCCCCTTCCTCAGTGTTCCCTCCCCCCACTCCAGCCAGGGACAGGGACTGTCGTGCCCATCTCAGGGGGATATTGATCGCCCTGCCCCACGGCAATGTGGTGTAATGCATGCAGGTGTCGGGTCCTGATCCACACTCCATCCTTACCTGAGAGTGAGATATCACACCTCTGGGTGAGGTGCAATACGTCTTTAGCAACCGAGCCCTCAGGGTGCTACAGTTCCATTTATCTTCAGCCTAGGTGACGTATTGCGATACAGGGCCGTGATTTTGGCTATAAAAGGGTCCCCTAGACCCCTACCCCAAGCTTTTTAAGAGAATCATATATGGCGTGCCAGGAGACTCTATGGAATGCTTTCTCAGCATCCAACGAGAGTATCTAATTACAAATTTTTAACTGCATCTAGCCCAGGAAATACTTTGTGCCTAGTAGCAGTGTCTGCTAGTAAGCGGATTATCCCGGCTGTTAAGCAAGCTGCACCACCTGTAGTTTAGACACTTAATTTTTTCAAAGGAAATGCTTCGGGACCATGGGATACTTAGTGAAGAGCATCAGGAGGCACCCCAAGGCATAGGGACTGGGACTGGCAGTAGGATGCCTTGCGGTGGACAGCCGAGCTCGATCCTTATAAAAGCTTTTTAACTGCAGCAGCTTTAGTGGACGCTACTGGAGCTGGAATTACCGCGGCTGCTGGCATGAGACTTGCCCTCCAATAGATCCTTGTAAATGGATTTAAAGTGTATTCATTCAAATTAGAGAGACAATTTAAATTAAAAAGCTTAGAGCTGCCTCCACCACAGGGGGGCTCGCTCGACCCACCAGCGGACAGGCACCAGTATTGGGAGAGGGGGGCTGGCCGTCAGGGTTCACCGCGGCTCTGGCACAAACCCGGCGACACGGAGGTGGCACGGGCAGGAGCGGACTGGCCGTGTCGGCTTCTCACTTTTTGGATTTTAGAAGGGCATGACATGCCTATATCTGTGTCTCCCCCTCCTTTTACTCCTCCACCTCTTTTATTTTCGCATGACTATATGTACTTGTCACTTTTCCATGTGTTAGTTATGTCTTCTGAGCAGTTTGTCAGCTTTTGGACACCTTTGAAGGTGTTTTCTATGTGTTTCTATGTGTTTTTGTTTGCCTGCCATTGGTTTTAACGGTGTTCGAAGGTGTTCGACGAACAGTTCGACGAACAGTTTGGCGAACACACGGGTGTTCGACGAACCGAACCGAACTCGAACACTACGGGGGTGGCTCAACACTAATCATGAGCAGCTTTCATTCAATATTGGGTCTGCATTTTGCAGTTAAAAAACATCAACGATTTTCATGGTCGCATTTGTCAGGATCTTTGATATTAATTGTCTATTCATATCAGCTTATGATATCTATTCATAGTTTAGAGTTGTGACAAAAGGCCCCCCATTCACATAAAAGTTATCTGAATCTGCCGATTTCAACGGTATCAGCTGACCATCTCAGTGCAAAAACAGTATATGGGACCTTTGCAGTCCAAAGAAGTGAAAGTGAGCCCCCTTATCTCTTGGGCCCTTGCACGGCTGCAGAGGTTACACCAATGATATGTCCACTCCTGGTTTATCTAATGTGTATGAGGGAGAGAAGGATCCACCCTGTGGAATTTTGATGGCCGATTTTTATGTCCAGTGGAGTCTGCAGCAGCTCTCAGATAGAAAACACAGAGGCGCTTTGCCAAGCCATATGTTCTATTGTATGGGAGGGGGACGATCGGGAGAGAGCTGATAGCCAAATGACCATTCAGCTGAAAGCTATATAATATGTGTGGCCAGTACCCCTGCTGCACATGTATGACTGTAATTAGCAGTCCTATGACATATTATTAGTCATCTCTTCATTCCTCTGATGGCTGAAGATAAGCGGTGTCTGGCAGAAGCTTATTATTCCTATCGAATAGACTTGTCCTGCTGTAAGAAATTGCATAAAGGTTATATAACTTTATATTCTAACCTTTTTGTAAGGGATATATCTATGTTGAAATCTAAAGATGGAAGAATTGATTCACTGGACTCAGGTCAGTCATTCAGGAATTTAGAAGAAGAATCTCCAAACATCTGAGTTCCATAAATACCCTCTTGTCTCTTTATGAGGGGAGAGCACAGCATGAATCCTTTGAATTTAAAATTTTCTGCCATATGGAAGATGTACAAAGGTTCGAGAAAGGGAAATTTGGATAGCCTCCTTCTACAGGAAAAGGCTAGGTGGATTTATAAATTAAACTCCTGTAGTCCCCTTGGTCTGAATGAGGGGTTTACCTTTAGTGCTTTTTTATGACTGAATTCCCTAAATCCAGCTTCATATGTCTAATATGTCTATGGACATAAGAGGCTTCATTAGCCTGCATACTTTCTAATGTAATGTAAAAATTAGAATTATAAGTCCTTGTGGATCTAGTATTTTATATCAGATTTATATACCTCCTAACTTTTAAAGAGCAGAAAGAGGGACAGATCATGGCAATATTTTTTGCCCCCGCCCCTGGCCACACCCCAATTCACGCCCATTTACCATTTTTTCTACCCTAGCAGGAGGAGATGTCAGAAGGGCGGTGGCAGATGCCAGAGACTGCAGGACGTAGATCAAAATCCAGGACTGTCCGCTGTATCTGGGAAATTTGGGCTAGAGATGAGCGGATGGATTCACAGGTCTCTGGTCCAGCATCCAGGACAGTGCTACCTAATGGCTTGAAGGGAGGCCTGTGAATCTCTAACCTTCCAGCGTTCCCGGCGCAGCTTTTTATTAGTCAGGGCGGGTGCAACGTCATCTGTGTGTCCTGCTCATCTCTAGTTGGGACCTATGGATTATTTTTTGTTCATTCATTCACAGTCAGAGCCGCCAGAACTTTCTCATCTTTATGTAGCTTCACTACATGACATCCGGATTTTATATGTGTGTCTGGAAGGCTGTGTTCACACGTTGCAGAAATACTGTATCTTTTGTTTTCTGCAGGATCCGCACCAAACTACACAATAACAGTCTTCTCCCCCTTATTTGATGCGTTTCTGTTGCAGATGTGAAGCCGCGTTGTTAATGTGTTTTTTATAGTACAGAAAAGCTTGGATTCTGCACTTAAAAAAGTAACTGCAGTTTTTTACATGCGTTTGTTTAGGCCCCACATAGAATACAAGAGAGAAAAAAAAGCACCAAAACCGCACAGTTCAGCAGCGTCTTTGGGACACCAAATATTTCCATGTTATGTGCTGATTTGAGATTATTTTTTAAAAATGCATTAAAATTACATTATTTTTTTCATTATCAAATGTTTTTCATTATTATTTTTTAGTAATTTTATAGGATGAAAAAATCTTTTATTCTCACCCTAGAATAAAAATACATAGAAATACTCTTCTGTGTACACTTTATCAGTATAATCTGTCTGTGGAGTTAGAGCCTGCAGTACAGATCAAGTACACTAAATTCTTCCCATTACATCATCAGGGATTGCCCTTAAGCAGTTTAGGCCCCTGCCTGGAAAGTTAAGATTGTGGGTTCGAGACTGGGAGGCTCACAGAAAAGAAAAATAAAACATTTTTGTAATTGCTTATTATTTTTAATACTTTTGTAGGAACAAAAAACAAATTTCTTCACCTCAGTATACAGGGACTATAGAAATACATCATGTATTTTTATGGATGTAGAACGAGCTAAAAAGCTTGTAAAAGAACTTCAACATGACGTTTCAAGGATGGAGCGAGACTGCCATCTACTGGCCAGAGACAGTCAAGCGGAACCAAAATATACAAAGGAAGTTGCAGGGAGGGCGGATTCAGAGGCTGGACCCGATCAGGTGACTTCCAGGAAGGAGTTCAGAGAGATAAGAGGCCAGCGCGCCACACCTGAGGGGTCTTTGGCGCCAAGCAGCAGAGAGGAGCAGACGTGCTCCCTGCGTCCTGAGAAACCCCGCGTGACAGGCCAAATCCAGAGGCCTAAGAGGTGCTCCAGCTGGGCACCGGTAAAAGAGCTCCGGATCCCTCACAGTTGTGACTCGAGTGCTGTGCCTGCTGAGGATACTAGGAACCTGATCGCGGTGCTGAGTGAGTTCGCGGAACCCGACGTCGGCCGCCGACAGACGAGGCCTGGACCCCCCTATCCAAGGCTCGAGAGACTGCCTCCAACGGCCAAGCAGAGAGGAGCTGCATACGTGAGCAGGGCCGTCACTTCCACTGCTCACCCACGGTACCGGGGACAATTGGGTTTAAGTACTCAGGTTGGGAGGGGGACGGTTGGGGCTAAAGTAGCACAACGTGATTTAATTGAATTCATCCGGAAAGAGACTCACGGCCTAGCGGGAATAACCGGTGACCCCCACTAGGGCCAAATTCACGGTTAAAGAACTTGTGTGGTGCTTCTCATGCTTGAGGGCATCACCTTACTTTAAGAGACTGCGCCTTATTTTAAGAGACTGCGCCTAACTTTGAGAAATTTCGTATATTTCTGATATTTCAAACCACTGTTCATTACCCTTGTTGCTAATCCCTTGTTTCAGTATACCTGTTGTATAAAACTGTTTACAAACATCTCTGACTGTTCTCGCCTTGTGTCTCTGTGCATTGCATTACGGTACCTGCATTACATTTGGCGTAGTCGGCAGGATGCAACATTCAGACGCAGAGATGGCGGATCAGTCTGTGGCTGGGTCCGGCCGGAGCCATATACCCCTGGGGGCTATGCTCAGCCATCTTCCCAAGTTTACAGGGGATGGCATGTCACTTTGGGACTGGGCAGAAAGACTGAGAAGTATGCTACGTATGTATCCCCTTGACCCTCTAGCCCAGGCGGAGCTGGCCCTCCTAACCCTTGAGGGAGAGGCCCGACAGACTGTGATGTACCGCCCACCTGGGGACCGTGACACCGTGGATAAAGTGATAAAAATTCTAGAGGACATGCACGGTGACACTACAGATTTGGGACACTTGCGCTTACGGTTGTTTCAGCGGGTCCAAGGGGAAAATGAGACAGTAAATCAGTATGTTAATGCATTACAGGAAGTGACGGCCCATATCACTAAGAAAACTCGAGATGGGAACCGAGGACTGGGACCATTGGATGAGGTGTTGCGTGACCAACTGATTGCTGGCTTGAAAGACCCTTCCCTGAGGCAGATCCTGAAGGAGCGGCTGCGATTGAGCCCTGATATGGGCTTCCTGGAGGTAGGGGCTGAAGCTAGAGTCCTGGAGAGAGAAGTTCCTGTTCTCAAAGCCACAGTTAGAAGTCATGAGGCAATTGCTCCTGGATTCACCAACCAAGAGCCTGATTGGGTACGGGAAATACGTCAGGAAATTCGAGACATTCGGGGTGAGCTGAATTCTATTAGGAAGACTCCCACTGCCCCCTTGCCGACGGACCGTACTGCTCAACGCGGACAGAGACCAGAACGAGAAAGACGTTCCTATCCGGCCCCAGCACGACATGTACCCGACCTATCGGCAGAACGAGGACAGGAGTGCTGGACCTGCGGAGGTAGGGGGCATATCTCCAAAGACTGTCCCAACCGAGAAAGGAGGTGGAGGGGACAGCCGTTAAACTAAAATGCCCCACGGTTGTGGAGCATACCGTGGGGTCTCGAGCTTCAGAGAGTAGAAGAGGGAGCTCTGAAGACATTGTCTCCGAGAGGCCCATTATCTGGGCTGAATTCAATGGGCAGCGGATCCGCTGTTTGATGGACACCGGGTCTCAAGTGACCACTATGCCTGAGACGTACTTCCAAAGTCACTTTCCTGAAGTCGCTCGTTCCTGCCGGGAACCCACTGTCAAACTGGTGGCGGCTAATCAACTACCTATCCCAGTAGCGGGAGTAGTATGGATGTCCGTGCGGGCATGTGGAAAGGACCTCGGTCGAAAAGGGATTGTACTGACCACCGGGCTCGGAGGCAATGGGCCCATTGTAACCCTGGGCATGAATGTGCTGAAAGAAGTCGGACAGTTCCTGGCTGAGGGCTGTAGCAAAAACAACTGGACCCACGCCACTCGAGACCCAGCTAACAAGAGAGTGTTCCAGCACCTCGTGCGGGTCAGTCAGATTCAAAAGTTGCCCACTACCTCCCAGTACCTTGGTAAGGTATCGATACCGCCCGAAGCCACAATGACACTGCCGGTGGGACAGACTGTACTCACTTTGCCGGTGCTGGCACATGTGTCCTTAGAGGGCGTGGACATTCAAGTTGAACCAATGGAGGGAGAAGAAGCGCCCTCTGGACTCCTAATTGCTCGAACTCTGGCCACCGTGCGGCACGGTCGAGTACCCGTGCGCTGCATCAATTTAAGTGGCACCAGTTTACAGTTGTTGCCCCGACAAGAGGTGGCGCGAGTGTGCGTAATGCCGGAGGCCCTTACTAGAGCTGACGCTATAGGGCTGGCACCTGTGGAAGGAAAACCATGGACCCTAGAGGTGTCCCTCAATAGCCAGGAACATGGAAGAGAACCGTTGGCTGGAAGAGCAAATGTTGTTCCTATCTTCAAAAAGGGGAAGAAGGTGGACCCAGGGAACTATAGGCCGGTGAGTCTGACTTCTATACCAGGAAAGATCTTTGAACAAATTATTAAACAACATGTAGGTAAGTACATGGATAAGAATGAAGTGATTAACCAGAGTCAGCATGGGTTTGTAACTAACAAGTCACGTCAGACTAACTTAATTTCCTTCTATGACAGAATCACTGACTGGGTGGATCAGGGAAATGCTGTAGATATAGTATATCTTGACTTCAGCAAAGCATTTGACAAAGTATCTCACACCATCCTTATTGAAAAAATGACCAAGTATGCAATGGACCAGGCAACTGTTAGGTGGATTCATAACTGGCTTAGTGATCGGACTCAAAGGGTGGTTGTAAATGGCTTCACATCCAGCTGGATGAATGTCTCAAGTGGGGTACCACAGGGCTCCGTCCTGGGACCTGTATTGTTCAACATCTTTATCAATGATTTAGATGAAGGAATTGAGGGTAAACTGATTAAATTTGCTGATGACACAAAGCTAGGAGGGATAGCTAATACTAGAGAAGAGAGAGAGAGGATTCAAAAAGACCTAAATAAACTGGAGCAGTGGGCAGCAACCAACAGAATGGTTTTTAACAGGGAAAAATGCAAAGTACTACATCTGGGCAATAAAAATGAAAAAAACATATACAGAATGGGAGGAATAGAGCTAAGCAACAGTACATGTGAAAAAGACTTAGGTATACTAATAGATCATAGACTGAACATGAGTCAACAGTGTGATGCAGCAGCAAAAAAGGCAAATACAATTCTGGGATGTATTAACAGAAGCATACAGTCTAGATCACGTGAAGTCATTATCGGACTTTACTCCTCTTTGGTCAGACCTCATCTGGAATACTGTGTACAGTTTTGGGCACCACATTTTAAAAAAGACATAGACAAACTGGAGCAAGTTCAGAGAAGAGCGACCAGAATGGTGACTGGTCTGCAAACCATGTCCTATGAGGAACGGTTGCAGGATTTGGGAATGTTTAGCTTGCAAAAAAGAAGACTGAGAGGAGACTTAATAGCTGTCTACAAATATGTCAAGGGCTGTCACATTGTAGAAGGATCATCTTTATTCTCATTTGCACAAGGAAAGACTAGAAGCAATGGGATGAAACTAAATGGGAGGAGACACAGATTAGATATTAGAAAAAACTTTTTGACAGTGAGGGTGATCAATGAGTGGAACAGGCTGCCACGAGAGGTGGTGAGTTCCCCTTCAATGGACGTCTTCAAACAGAGGCTGGACAGACATCTGTTTGAGATGATTTAGTGAATCCTGCTTTGAGCAGGGGGTTGGACCAGATGACCCAGGAGGTCCCTTCCAACTCTACATGCTATGATTCTATGATTCCTGGAAGAAATGGAAGCTAACCTGACTGAGTTTTCTGCTGGACAAGTAAGGCAGATCGAACAACTTCTACAGCGATATCAGGGAGTGTTTGCACAGCATGAAGATGATTTCGGGTGCACTCGGGACATTCAGCACGAAATACCCACCGGAAATACTGCTCCCATCCGAGAGAGATATCGGCAGATCCCGCCTCAAATGTACCAGGAGGTGAAAGAGCTGTTGGCCCACATGTTGCGGAACGGTGTGATCCGTGAAAGCCAGAGCCCCTGGGCGGCTCCGATCGTGCTGGTCCTAAAGAAGGATGGTACCCTGAGATTCTGCGTAGACTATCGGAAGCTGAATGCCTGTACAGTACTGGACTCCTATCCACTCCCCCGAATCGAAGAATCTCTATCTGCGCTAGGGAGCGCCAAATTCTTCTCCTCCCTCGACCTGGCCAGTGGCTATTGGCAGGTCCCAGTAGCTGAGAAGGATCGTCCGAAGACAGCTTTTGTTCTCCCTATGGGTCTGTTTGAGTTCAATCGAATGCCGTTCGGACTAACAAATGCGCCAGGAACCTTCCAACGGCTGATGGAGAGATGCTTGGGGGACCTCAACTTTGAAGCCACTTTAATATATCTGGAAGATATAATTATCTATTCCGCAACGTTTGAGGATCATCTCCGCCGATTGGAACAAGTGTTAGAACGGCTACAAAGGCACGGCCTGAAAATTAAGCCTCGTAAGTGTCGTCTCTTCAAACGAGAAATTGAATATCTGGGGCACACTGTGTCCAGTGCAGGGGTGCACCCCACTGCGGAGAAAGTAGCTGCCATGCAGAAGTGGCCCACGCCCGCCAATCTAAGGGAACTAAGGGCATTCCTGGGGCTCGCTGGATACTACCGCAGATTCATTAAAGACTTCGCTAAGATTGTGAACCCGCTCAATGAATTGCTGAGAGGAACAGCCGGGGGAGCCAAGCGGCAGCCCATTCAGTGGGGCCCACGACAAGAAGAGGCATTCCGAGCATTGAAAATGGCGCTAACAGATGCCCCGATTCTGGCGTACGCTGACTTTTCGCAGCCGTTCATGTTGTACACTGATGGAAGCTTGCATGGGCTGGGAGCAGTGCTGGCTCAAGTACAAGGAGGGAAAGAGCGAGTGATCGCGTATGCCAGCAGGTCACTCCGAGATACGGAGAAGAATCCGGACAACTACAGTTCGTTTAAGCTGGAGCTACTGGCACTGGTGTGGGCCATGACCGAGAAGTTTGCTGAGTACCTGTCAGGGTCAGAAGTGCAAGTGCGGACAGATAACAACCCTTTGGCCCACTTGGAGAATGCCAAACTGGGCGTGTTAGAACAGCGGTGGGTTGCAAGGATGTCCAAATTCCAGCATAAAATCGCCTATTGGTCCAAGGCCCTGAACACACATGCAGATGCCCTGTCCCGGGTCACTCAGGTGGGGCCGAAGAAGGACAGAGATGAGGAGCTCGAAGGCGACGAGATTCCGGATTTCAGCCAGTTCGCCGCTGCTGTGGTCAACGCCCAAGAGACCAGAGGGGAGCCGAGGCCCACTCAGATTCTGGGCCGTTCAAGAGACGAATGGATACATCTGCAGTAATCTGACCCGGAGCTAGCAAAGTTGAGAGAATGGGTCGCCCTTAATCAGAGACCCGACCAGGAAACCAGAGCCTCTTCACTTCCAACTACCCTACAAATCCTAGGCCAGTGGGAGAGGCTCCTCCTGAAGGACGGCTTGCTATGCCGAAGAATCCAGCTGCCTCGAGAGTTTGATGTTACCTGGCAAGTGGTAGTTCCAGGAGCGCTAGTAACACAGCTAGCCCAAGAAGCTCATAGAAGAGGTGCTCACTTCGGAGTAGAAAAGACCTTCCGGTGGTTGCAACGGCTGGTGTATTGGCCTCAACTGCGACAAGAAGTCGAGGGGGTCTGCCGAACATGTCGCCAGTGTGAGTTGAACAAGCCCCCGGAGCAAAGAGCTCCCATTCAGACCATCCGAACTTCTGCCCCCTTGGAAGTCTTGATGATTGACTACTTGATGGTAGGAACTTCATACAATGGTTATGGACACTGTTTAGTCATGACTGATCACTTCACCAAGTTTGCAGTAGCGATGCCCACTAAAGATCAGACGGCAGAAGCCGCAGCCAAGGCCATCTGTCAAGATTTCATCCGGATTTATGGGTGCCCGAAGCGAATACATTCTGACCAGGGGGCCTGCTTCCAAGGACGAGTGATGGATGAGCTATACCGCATCTATGGGATCGACCGTTCCCGGACAACGCCCTACCACCCACAAGGGAACGGTGCATGCGAGCGCTTTAACCGAACTCTGTTGCAAATGTTGCGAACACTGGAAGCGGACAAAAAGATGAAGTGGCCCGAATTCGTGTCCGAGCTGGTGTGGGTGTATAATAATCGAGTTCATGCAACCACCGGCTACACCCCCTACATGTTGCTGTTTGGAAGAAGTGGCCGAGAAATCACTGAACAGGAGCTAGACTCAGAAGACCCCGGTCCGGGCAGTAGCCCAAGTACCTGGATTCGAGAACACCAGCGTCGACTCCATACCGTGAGAAGACTGGTTGCTCAGAAGTTTCAGGAAGTAGAGCATGCAGTTTGGCCCCCGACCACAGGTGGATCGCTTCAGCCAGGAGACCGAGTGCTGGTGAGGGCTAAACGATTTGGGAGTAAGCTGCACCATTGTTGGGAGCAATACCATATCGGGTGGTGAAGAAGGTTCACCCAGACAACCCCGTCTACGAGGTTAGGCCCGAAGGGGATGGCGCCGCGACATCCAGGGTGTTGCACCGTAATATGTTGCGACCTTGCTCCTCTGAAGCAGAAGTCTGTAACAGGGCTGAGCCCTCAGACGTGTTGGCTGAAGTGCCACATACAGGAACCTTGGGGGATGAAGAAGGGTGGGCCACAATGCAGTTGGGCCCGTCAGAACCGCTGGTGCCACTCCCGAGTGGAACTCAGAATGAGTCAGGAAATGATTTGCAATCCCCAGTAGTTGATTCCTCGGATCTCCCAGAGTCTCCTCCGCAAGAAGAGCCCCGCAGAACTGAGCGGGCTAATGCCGGAATTCCTCCTAACCGGTATGCTCAGGAAGAGTTTATCTGGTCTCGAATCCAACAGAAAACGCAGGAGTGTGCCCAACTCCTGTCTGAGTTTGCACTGCCTGGAAGGAGACATCAATTCTGCGAGGAGTCCACTCGCCCGAGGACTGGCGAGCAAAAAGGAGGGAGGAATGTAGAACGAGCTAAAAAGCTTGTAAAAGAACTTCAACATGACGTTTCAAGGATGGAGCGAGACAGCCATCTACTGGCCAGAGACAGTCAAGCAGAACCAAAATATACAAAGGAAGTTGCAGGGAGGGCGGATTCAGAGGCTGGACCCGATCAGGTGACTTCCAGGAAGGAGTTCAGAGAGATAAGAGGCCAGCACGCCAAACCTGAGGGGTCTTTGGCGCCAAGCAGAAGAGAGGAGCAGACGTGCTCCAGCCGGGCACCGGTAAAAGAGCTCCGGATCCCTCACAGTTGTGACTCGAGTGCTGTGCCTGCTAAGGATACTAGGAACCTGATCGCGGTGCTGAGTGAGTTCGCGGAACCCGACGTCGGCCGCCGACAGACGAGGCCTGGACCCCCCTATCCAAGGCTCGAGAGACTGCCTCCAACGGCCAAGCAGAGAGGAGCTGCATACGTGAGCAGGGCCGTCACTTCCACTGCTCACCCACGGTACCGGGGACAATTGGGTTTAAGTACTCAGGTTGGGAGGGGGACGGTTGGGGCTAAAGTAGCACAACGTGATTTAATTGAATTCATCCGGAAAGAGACTCATGGCCTTGCGGGAATAACCGGTGACCCCCGCTAGGGCCAAATTCACGGTTAAAGAACTTGTGTGGTGCTTCTCATGCTTGAGGGCATCACCTTACTTTAAGAGACTGCGCCTTATTTTAAGAGACTGCGCCTAACTTTGAGAAATTTCGTATTTTTCTGATATTTCAAACCACTGTTCATTACCCTTGTTGCTAATCCCTTGTTTCAGTATACCTGTTGTATAAAACTGTTTACAAACATCTCTGACTGTTCTCGCCTTTTGTCTCTGTGCGTTGCATTCCTGTACCTGCATTACATGGACATGTATAACCTGTTCCTGTTTCATTGCCTGCAATAGAGATCAAGATTACCAAATTCTCCTATATATATATCTTCATAAGCTGTGGCTCATTGGTAGAGCTGTGGCTCATTGGTAGAGCTGCATTGATATGAGCTTAAGGCCTGGGGAGACCTGATCAGAGAAGAAGTGGTGAATACATAGTTTAATTTATGCCATCGAAAGATAGCAGCCCTGCCCCCCGAAGAGGGGGAGCGATGAAAACGTTGAAGAGAAGAGAGGTGAGTATAGAAGCCTGGGACAAAAGCTGTGATGTGACGGGACAGTCCCGCTGAATCGGGGACTATTGGGAGCTATGGATTTACTGATGTGAACTGACCCATAAATGGATGTATAATAGACATTAGATTATTTAATACAATTTATACCAGATATGCATTTGCTATGTGTCCAACAATATTATAAACCTAAAAAATGACACATATCAGCAGTATAATAAAATATAAAAAATTTTATTTATCATATTAAAATTATTCATAAAGTAGAAAATCGAAGATAAAAAGTATTCAACCAATGGCACCCGGGGTGCAGAAATACAGTATCCAGACAAAGACCATGTATCAAGTCCTAATGTTTATTATGACATGAAGCTGCTAAATACCAAGTAGTGCATTATTGTAAGTCTATAAACAGATATAATAAAGTGCAATGTGCTCAACCAGTAGACCCATTACAGGTAAGTTATCAGTGGGTAAAGTATATACTACCTAGGAGAAACATGTCCATACCTTTAACGGATACAAAGTATGCCAAGTAAGTAGAGTAATACTGACCGTAGGGCACCACCACTCATCGGTTGCGCTTTTTGCCGTGTGCTTTGACGAGGATATAAGGGTAAGTGGCAAGGATGGTTGAAAATATTGACTAATTGAAAACTTTAGATTTTGCTAAATTGCTTGTACAGCTATATACGTAATAGAATATACTTACCTCTTATATACTTACCTTAATACCTTATACTAATGTACGGACTGCAGCCATTACAGTTAGGAAGATGCAAAACCAAAGTGTTTAGTGTAAAATAAGGAATAGGGTTTAGGTAGCTGGGGTAATACACATTTCTAAATTAACAGTAAAATAGTATATAACAGCATCTGTGTTTTTAATAATAGGACTAGTTTGTAATGTTATTAAAATTTCAACATTAAAAGTAAAGTTTTACATACAATCCCTTAAATAGGGTCCTTTTCCCCCAGAGGGAACCTGGTAATAAGAGTTTTATCCGGGGTGCACCATTCAATAGGGTTTCCCATTGCTGCAAATGCCCTCAATAAATAGGCTTCCTAAAAGAAATCTACATTGTAAAGCGCATCACTTAAAAATATTCCACAGTTTGCGAGATAACTTAATACCCGAACTTACGACACTTGATCGTTGGGTTTGCTTTGTGCAGTTGCCAATTTACGGCACGGGCTCTGCTCCTGCAATCTAACGGTCAGACACAGCCAGGGATGCTGGCGATAAGACAGAAACAGTTTATTACCACTCCTGTCTTCCTTTTTTGCCAGCTACATAGTGCTCAGTGAGTGCTAGGCAGCAAACAGAAGCATCAGCACTGCCCCTGCGTCAGTAGGACCTGGTGATCACATAGTTGTTGGGTCTCTGCTGGCAAAGCAGAGCTGCTTGGTCCTAGCAAGCCGAGATCAGCTCTGCCAATGACACCTGTCACAGCAAGAGGCTGTTTTTCATGAAACTAGAGCTCCTAGTTACACAAAAAGTAAACACAAGAATAAAAAAAATGCTTCACGGAAATTTTTTAAGATCTACTAAGGGACATATTATGTAAAAAAATAAAAATATGTATAAAACATCTGCAAAAAAAATAAAAAGTCCCTACAACAAAAAATACAAAGAAAATGTTCTTGTTATTTTATACATACAAGAAAAAAACAACAAAAAACACATATTAGGTAACCACAAGGTGTACCCTAGTGGTGATGCCATGACTATGATGCTGGGATTCAGAGATCACAAAAAATTCCTGTTTTGAGGTGACCTATTTCTAAATCTACCATTTAACCTATATGTGACTGTTCACATGCATGTGTACACACACAAGTGACACGTGATTAGAAATACAAACACATTAAGATAAATTCTTAAACATGGCAAACATAGCAATCAGTGATTGCCTCATGTAATAACACAGTGTCACACACACTCCTTAGTTTGTCCTATATTCACAGTGGGCCACATACTGTCACACAATAATCTCAGTAATGTGATCTACTTACAGAAATATATCCATCTGCTTGACAAATTGGCTTTCCAGTGAAACACGATTTGACATGCTTCTCACTGCTTTCTCATGTTTGAGGCATGTGCACTACTGCTCTTGATAACAGCCCAGAATTTAGGAAAATTACTGCCTGCGATGGGTTAATTGGGGTTTCTTTCATCCTTTATAATATATGTTCATTCAGAAGTTGAAGGACAACTCAAGGTGCTAATTAAAGGACAACATATTGTACAACTTTTATAAAATATTCTGGAAAACAAATATATTGGGACCGATTCACATTTGAATTTGTGCATTTTTTGTCAGTTGTTTGGTGTTTTAAGCCTGTTTTTCACTTGCCCCTAATTGTTCATTTAATATGCGCCTTTTTTAAAAAACTTTGCTTCATGTAGGTCTGAAATTTTTGTACAGTTTGAAGAAATTTTGCTAAATGTGCGTTTTTTTCCACTAAAAAGTCACAAAAAAAGGTTAAAGGGCTCCCTTGGACGTTCCTAAGCTATTGATATGGACATACAGGTTCTAGAGTATTTAAAATAGTCATACATGTATGCCTCATATCTGTGATCTTGTTCTTCAGAAATCATCTTTTAATTCTGCGTTCTTCCAGGCTCTTGGGCGTGTGCTGCCTGGAAGGAAACTCTGCCTTCGGTCTTCATTTGCATGACTGTCGCTTCCCATCAGCGTCACAGGGCCCTGTGATATCTAGTGGTTGTCACACGCCTGCGCCCTGCAATTGTGATATTCCACTTTACTTTTCCAACCTTCTATTGGCATTGGCTTCTTGTTTCTTCTGCACAGGTGTGTCACCCTGGCCTGGATGCCACAAAATGTAATAAAGCTGTGTCTGAGAGCAAGGGGGAGGTTCTCTAGTCAGGGGAACATTAGCATGCAGTACCTCCTGTCTCAGGCCTGTAGGGGGAGCAGGCTGCCCCTATAAAAGCTGGTGCTGGGGGCAGAGTTAGAGAGAACTTGATGACCTGTCTCAGGACTGAGACTTGTCCCAGAGCAGAGCAGGGACAGAAAGTTGTATTGCACCTAAGAGGAAGTGTGGCAGGAGGAGAGCCACAAGCCAGAGACAAGAGGCGAAGTGAGCCTGTCTTGGCAGATAAAAAACTTACTTTACCAGACTTTGGTGTCTGAGGCTGGGAGGATTCTACATCCTCCAGCAGATAACCAGTCCGCAGGGGACTGTATATTCCTTGGCCTAAGAAGCCTGGAGGCCCTGCCACAACCGAAGGGACCAGTAAAGCCATACAAGGCTGGGAGCAGAAAGGAACCCACGTCGCAGGCCATACAGGCGAGAATACACGGAAAGCTCGGAAACGTGGGCTGTTACCCTATAACGAGGAGATAGCCAGAAGGAGCGCAGAAAGCACGGTAGGCCTACACCCTCACCCTGACCAGGGCCAATTTCCCCGTTGCTCTCAGACATCCAGGTCCCCTCCTAGCCGGGACTGTTTGTGGGTCAATTTACCTGTTCTAGTAAAGACCCTGGACTGCAACCTGTTGTCTGCGTGCTCCTTGCTCCTCCAGCACTATCAGCACTGGGACTCTCACTACCATCACTCCCAACATTCATTATACTGCCCTGGGGCCGCACTCTTCCCGTGGAGAGTCACACTACCCTAGCTGCACACCTCATCAGACCCAGCGGTCTGCATGCAGCGGCGGTTCCTAATAACCGCAATCCATGGGTGGCATAGTCAGACATAATCAATAGCACATAACGGACTACCACTGGCCTGACCACCCTGAGCCACGGAACCGGGTTGCCACTACTACTCCCATCGTTCCCTATTGCCTGGATCCGAGTGCCCCACGGCCCAGGGGGCGAGTCAGCTTTGGCGTAGTCGGCAGGATTGAAACCAACCCGCCACAAACGGGTATTGCGTGCCTGAAAAAGACTTTGCACTTACCTGAAAAGAGGTTTCCCGCCGTCCGGAGCCGTTTCCCGCCATTTCCAGCCGTCTCCCGCCATCTTCCATCTGTTCCCGCCATCTTCAGCCGTTTTCCCGCCATCGGACGCCATCTTCAGGACGCCGCGCGGGAAGAAGAGGGGCGTGGACGTCCAAACCGCGCGAGATCCGAAGTCCCGCCCCACGCACCGACGCTGCGCAAGGTCCTGGAAGGGAGAGAGAGCGACGCTGACGTCATCAGGACGCGACGCAAGGTCCTCAACCAGAGCAGCAGCAGCGGAGCCGCGGCCTACAGAAGAGGATCGTCGGAAGGTAGGCCACGCTTAACTAGGGGGGAGGAAGATGTCGGACACAGAGGCGCCCACTACCACCAACGCAGCTGCAGCAGCGGTGATGCCCTTTTCCCTGCCCTACATCCCTGGAGCGGCATGGCTGCCCAAGTACTCAGGGGAGCCCCATGCCCTAACTGACTTTAAGGAAAGGCTGTACAGTTTGTTCCAAGTCTACCCCCTGACAGAGGAACAGAAGGTCAGCATACTAACAGGGCAGTTAACTGGCGCAGCCCAAAGGGAGGTAAAATCATGGCCCACTGAGGAGAAAAGGACTGTGAAGGGTATTCTGGCCCGGCTGCGGGGTACCTTTGACACATGTACCTCCGCTGAAATTAAAATGAGGTTCTATGGATGTAAGCAGCGGGCACAGGACAGCATCAGAGACTATGCCCTAAATCTGCAGGAAGCCTTGAGGGCTATTCAACAAACTGACCCTGGCAGTGTGCAGGAAACGGATAAGCTGCTAACAGAACACTTCATAGAGGGTCTGCTGTCTAGCGCCCACAGGGCCCAACTGCGCCTCATGTTCTTTCAGAACCCTGACCTGACCTTTGCCCAATTTAAGGACAGGGCCATAAGGGTGCTCCGTGAATCTGCAACCAGTGGCGCTATAAACCCCCGGCGCCCTGCTCTCACCTACCACCAGGAGGCGGCGCCCTCCTCTATGGACCCCGTGGGGGCTGATGCACAGGCCCTGAACCAAGCCCCGTCGAAAGACCTGCACCACCAAGTCCAGGAGCTGACCAAGAGCGTCGCGGCGTTGACCAGGACCGTCCAGGCGTTGCAAGTGGACCCGTCAAGACCCATCGAGCTGGCTTCAAGTCCGGAGGATGTCCCATGGTGTCGACAGAGGAGGATCCCGTCGTTCCGAGGGAGGCCCACAGACCGCTACGCAGAGGATGGACAGCCCATTTGCCGCCGATGCCACCAGCCCGGACACATTTCCAGGTACTGTAATCTAAACGGGTCCAACCTGGGGCAGAGGGCCGACCCCCAGGCATAAGATCACCAGGCCCTTATAATTGGCATGATAACTACATTGGGGGGCGCCCGGTTTTACCCGTGGTGCTGGACGGTATCCCCATGAGCGCCTTGCTGGATACTGGGTCACAAGTAACCACTATCCCTTATGTACTTTTTTAGCAGTATTGGACTGATGCTGATATCACACGGTATCCAGACAGTAACTTGAGCATCATCGCCAGTAATGGCTTACCTGTGCCGCAGATGGGGTTCAAGGAGATGACCATTAAAATTGGTAAAATTGAACTACCGGCACAGGGAGTGATTATTGTGGACATTGACCGACGTGAAAGTCACCCTAAAATAACTGTGGGTACTAACGTAATTGAAAATTGTCTTTCAGAGGTAATTGTAATTCTACAACAGGTAGCGGTGAATGCTAGTTCCAGCCAACAGAGAGTCCTCAACAAGGAGATAAAAGCCCTGATGAGACGGCAGCAGGTAGAACTGTCTGGTGGTGAGATCGGTAGTGTAAGACTGAGTGACCCATTCCCCATTTCCATGCCTCCCAAAAGTGAAATGATGATCTGGTGTCGGACTGCAATCGGGTTGAGAGGTAGAGACTACCAAGCCATGGTAGAACCCGTGTACTCAGACAGCAGGCCCACCATTTTGACAGCTCGGGGGGTGGTTGATGTCCGTCATGGGAAGGTGCCCGTCCGCATCCTCAACATTGGGGAGAGGGAAGTACACTTACCCAGGTACGCTACACTCGCCAAACTGTTTGTCGTCTAACACAAAGCTATCAGGGCCATGGAACACTTGCCTCCATCTCCACAGGCGGAGGGTAATGGCTCCCAGAAACAAATGAGGACTGGTGCCAGAAACTCCATGTGGGTGCTGACTCCACTCCCCTGCACCAAAAACAAGGAGTCTACCGGGTGGTACAGGAGTACGAGAGAGTCTTTAGTAAGCACCCGCTAGACTTCGGCAGAGTAAAGGGGATAGAACACCACATCCCCACCGGGAGCCACCCACCAATAAAAGAGAGGCACAGACCTGTACCCCCTGCACATTATCAGAACGCAAAGGGCATGCTAAGAGAGATGAAAGAAGCTGGGGTTATTAGAGACAGCTGTAGCCCCTGGGCAGCCCCCTTGGTTCTGGTCAAAAAGAAAGACGGCACCATGAGAATGTGCGTTGACTATAGACAAATCAACCGTATCACCCACAAAGACGCATATCCGCTGCCTAGAATGGAGGAGTCTTTAGCCGCACTAAAATCTGCTAACTTCTTTTCTACTTTGGACCTTACTAGCGGGTACTGGCAGGTTCCTGTGGCAGAGGCTGACAAGGAGAAGACCGCCTTCACCACCCCGATGGGACTGAGCGAATTCAACTGCATGCCATTCGGGCTCTGCAACGCACCAGGGACCTTCCAGCGGCTGATGGAATGCTGTCTAGGGCACCGAAACTTCGAGACGGTTCTCCTTTACCTGGACGACGTGATCGTCTATTCGAAGACCTACGAGGATCACCTAAAGCACCTGGCCGAGGTGTTCGAAGCCCTAGCAGGCTATGGCCTGAATGTGAAACCATCAAAGTGTCACCTGCTGAAACCAAAGGTCCAGTACCTAGGGCACGTGGTAAGCGTGGAAGGAGTGGCCCGCGACCCTGACAAGGTCACAGCAATCAAGAGCTGGCCAAGCCCCTCGAACATCAAAGAGGTGAGACAGTTTCTCGGGTTGGTAGGCTACTACCGAAGGTTCATCCCCAGGTTCACTAAGATGGCATCTCCTATGCAGGACCTCCTGATCGGACAGTCTAAGTCCAGAAGTCAAAAGCCACCCTTCAAGTGGGATAAACCGGAAGAGGAGTCCTTCCGCCAGTTGAAGATGGCCCTCACGGGGGATGAGATCCTGGCCTACCCTGACTATGGCCAGTCTTTTATTCTCCACACAGACGCCAGTAATGTGGGACTGGGAGCCGTACTGTCCCAAAACCAACAGGGCAGAGAAAGGGTGATCGCGTACGCCAGCCGGAAGCTGAGGCCCACCGAGAGGAACCCGGAGAATTACAGCTCCTTCAAGCTAGAATTCTTGGCGGTGGTGTGGGCTGTGACGGAACGCTTCAAGCATTACCTGGCCTCCGCAAAGTTCACCGTGTACACGGACAACAACCCGTTGACACACCTGGACAATGCAAGACTGGGTGCCCTGGAACAGCGGTGGATGGCCCGTCTCTCCAACTATGACTTCGTGATCAAGTACCGGGCAGGCAAAACCAATGCCAACGCAGACGCCCTATCAAGAATGCCTCACTTACCTGAAGGTGACGAAGACTCAGAAGAGCAGGAGGAGGTAGAACTCCCCGCGTTTCACCGGTATGGAGCCGCTCAATACTCTCACCGCGTGAAGGAGGAGGATCTAACAACTGTGATGATCAATCCCCTACCTCACCACAGCTGGGCCGAGACCCAAGATAGTGACCCTGCAGTCCGCGTGGTGAAAGATCTGCTGACCCGGGAAGACTCCCGCTTAGATCCAGATGCCCCAGAGGAAGCCAAGCAGCTATGGAAGGAGAAGAGCAAGCTGTTCCTCTATGAAGGCAAGTTGTGCAGAAGGATTGTCAACCACCGGACGCAAGAGCTGACCTGGCAAGTCGTGGTCCCAAGGCGGGATGCAGCTATGGTCCTGGGGGCTTACCATGACAGAGCGGGACACTTCGGTTGGAACAAAACTGGAGTTCCTACTAAGAGGAAGGTTCTTTTGGGTCGGCATGAGAGGAGCTGTAGAAAAATGGTGCAGAGACTGTGGCCCTTGTCACCTAAGGAGGAAGGACCGTGCCAGCCAGAAGACACCCTTGAGGCCCATCTTCACCACGCAGCCTCTTGAGCTGGTAGCTCTGGACCATGTCAAATTGGCTCCCAGCCGGTCAGGATACATCTATGCCCTGACAATCGTGGACCACTATTCCCGTTTTCTAGTGGTGGTCCCGGTAAAGGACTTGACAGCCCAAACAGCGGCCAGAGCCTTCCAGCAATATTTCTGCCATCCACACGGGTATCCGGAACAGGTCCTGATAGACCAGGGTCCAGCGATCGAGGCTGAAATCTTCCAGGAGTTCTGCAACCTCTATGGCTGTAAGAAGATTCGTACAACGCCTTACCACCCCCAAACCAACGGGATGTGTGAGAAGATGAACAATATAGTCATTGATCTCCTAAAGACGTTGCGCCTGGAGGAACGCAGCCTGTGGCCAGAAAAACTGCCAGATCTGATAGACTTATACAATCATATCCCGGTGAATGCTACAAACTGCACCCCGGCTTACCTGATGCGAGCCAGACCAGGTAAGCTGCCCGTAGACCTGGAGATGGGAGTCCTAACACCTGAGGACACCTCCCCGGATGCGGACTGGGATACGGAAAGGCAACTGCAGTACAAGAAGGTACCGGAGAGTGTGGAGAAGAGCCTGGCCCAGGTGAGAGAAAGGCAAGAAAGACTCTTCAACCAACACGCCCCTGCTGGTCCCCTAGAACCTGGTGAGCAGGTCCTGAAGCGGAAGAGAAGGCTACATAAGTTGGACGACCAGTGGGAAAGGGAACCCTACACTGTACTGCAGTCTGATCACGACAACCCGAAGGTGTGCATGATCACCAAGGACAGAGGAGAAACCACTAGTACCGTTTCCAGAGACCACCTCAAAAGGTGCCCCGAGCAACTCCATAGTGCAGAAGAGGATCAGAGTGACCTTGAACCCGCAGAGGACAAGGAAGAAATGATCAGCACCGTTCTCGGAGAGTTCCCTCAGTCCTGGACTCGCATAAATGATGCCATAGTGGTACCCATCCTGCATTTCCTGCAACCGGCACAGCAACAACCAACACCAGAGCCGGAAGGTGAAGAGGAGCAAGCGGTTCCAGAGGCAGAAGAGCCTGTACCAGCAGCCTAGGAGAGTCAACCCTCTGCTGACAGTGAGCCTGCCATGCCTGCGGTAAGCCAAAGGACCCGCAGGCAGCTGCCTGCCCTACCTGTACACCCATCTGGTAGCTGTACCCCTAACACTAGTGGGGAAAGCCAGGTTGGTCCACTAACAGACAGTGGGCTACGTAGATCAACCAGGAGCACAAAGGGGCAGATACCCGCTCACTGGAAAATATAGAGCGCGCTAAAATTGTAAATAACCCTGTTGCCAAATGTTGAATTGTTTGCCAAGTTATATGCCTGTTTGGTAATTCTGTGTTTCAGTTTCTTGCAGCTACCGTAAGGACTCACAGGTTATGGACTTTTTATAACCGGGACCTTGTATGGACTGCGTTCGGAGCCTGACCAAGGAATGAACTAAGACTGTGAAGGACTTGGGGTAGGACAGACCCCCACCTGGTTAAGGCTCTCCGTTGTATTGGTGATATGGACACCCGGTCACAGACCACACTGTGACCTTAAGAACTCAATTTGTGCGTCACTTTCCTGATAATGTTTTATGGTCATGCATATTGTCTCTGTTTATTGTTTAGTCCCGGAGTACTAAATTTTACTAGGGGGGAATGTGTCACCCTGGCCTGGATGCCACAAAATGTAATAAAGCTGTGTCTGAGAGCAAGGGGGAGGTTCTCTAGTCAGGGGAACATTAGCATGCAGTACCTCCTGTCTCAGGCCAGTAGGGGGAGCAGGCTGCCCCTATAAAAGCTGGTGCTGGGGGCAGGGTTAGAGAGAACTTGATGACCTGTCTCAGGACTGAGACTTGTCCCAGAGCAGAGCAGGGACAGAAAGTTGTATTGCACCTAAGAGGAAGTGTGGCAGGAGGAGAGCCACAAGCTAGAGACAAGAGGCGAAGTGAGCCTGTCTTGGTAGATAAAAGACTTACTTTACCAGACTTTGGTGTCTGAGGCTGGGAGGATTCTACATCCTCCAGCAGATAACCAGTCCGCAGGGGACTGTATATTCCTTGGCCTAAGAAGCCTGGAGGCCCTGCCACAACCGAAGGGACCAGTAAAGCCGTACAAGGCTGGGAGCAGAAAGGAACCCACGTCGCAGGCCATACAGGCGAGAATACACGGAAAGCTCGGAAACGTGGGCTGTTACCCTATAACGAGGAGATAGCCAGAAGGAGCGCAGAAAGCACGGTAGGCCTACACCCTCACCCTGACCAGGGCCAATTTCCCCGTTGCTCTCAGACATCCAGGTCCCCTCCTAGCTGGGACTGTTTGTGGGTCAATTTACCTGTTCTAGTAAAGACCCTGGACTGCAACCTGTTGTCTGCGTGCTCCTTGCTCCTCCAGCACTATCAGCACTGGGACTCTCACTACCATCACTCCCAACATCCATTATACTGCCCTGGGGCCGCACTCTTCCCGTGGGGAGTCACACTACCCTAGCTGCACACCTCATCAGCCCCAGCGGTCTGCATGCAGCGGCGGTTCCTAATAACCGCAATCCACGGGTGGCGTAGTCGGACATAATCAATAGCACATAACGGACTAACACTGGCCTGACCACCCTGAGCCACGGAACCGGGTTGCCACTACTACTCCCATCGTTCCCTATTGCCCGGATCCGAGTGCCCCACGGCCCAGGGGGCGAGTCACAGGCGCCGGCACCTCTAAGTCACAAAATAGCTGCATTCTTAAAAGTTTTAAGTATTTAAAAAAATAGGCACGCATGATGTAAAACAATACTTCATAGATCTATTCTTAACCCAATTTGCTTTTTACTTCGCCCAAAAGGATGGCCACATGTTAACTCAAATAAACGTTCTCATCTGCAGGACGGTTTTGTGTGCCTCACATTACACCCATTCTCCAAAGTATTGTCAATATGTTGTCAGAATGCATATAGTTCTGAGCACTTACTCACCAGAATAGGTTACTGCAGTTCAAAGTTTAATCATGAATTACAATGTGTACATTTGATGGTAAAAAGGATCAATCATACAAGACTAGAAGAAATGTTTGTTTTGGAGGTTTATAATTTACTACAGTGCAAAGTGGACATTTTTTAAGAAATACCTAAAATTCCTAAACTATATGACTCTCAAAAGAATGGGAGTCAGCCTTGGCATTTCTAGAAAGATGCACATTGTTGTATTTTTAATGTAACGGATGCAAATATTTTACATTGATGTTGTGCAATATATTGTTTAAATTATTATGATGACTTAAAATTGGACTGAGCTCTGGAAAGCGGGAAGGCAACCTCCCGGAAGTAGGTAAGCGGCAGCTGTGTGTCAGAGGCACGCGGTGCTCATAGAGATTAAAATAAATGTGTTTTTGAGAAATGCAAACACAAAAGGAGAAGTAATATGCGGAAATAAAACTAAAGGAATGGTTACTCTAGGACATACCAAAATGTACAAAAAATAAGCTTAAAGTGTAACTCCGGGCAAAAAAACCTCAACAAAATTCAGCATTTAGCTGGTCCCATTAAACTTTACATCTTTATAAAGTTTTACTTACCTGTGTTCCACAGTTTTTGGGAGTAGACACTTTCTTCTCACTTCAGTTGTGGCTTAACCACTTAAAGGATAATGGGAAGGAAGAATGGCACTCCTTGTTTTCTTGTAAGTGCCCAGATAGGGTCCCAACTCTTAGAATAAAAAAATTTAATTGAGGAATCCAGCACTCTATTTCCTTAAGTTATATTAAATAAGACTAGTGTACAAGTAAATTTGGCACTTGGAAGTGGCTTTGTCATAACATCAGCTATCATCTGGTCTGTCTCACAATAATCAAACTCAATTATGCCACGTTCTATCAATGCACGCAGGTGATGATGTTTAACATCAATGTGTTTGATTATTGCATTAATTTTTTTAACTGCATGCAAGTTTAATGCATGTTTGGATGTCTTCATAATTCACTATTGGTTGAGTTGATGGTTTACCAAGATTGCCTAATAATTAGCTTAACCAAATGACCTCTTGACTTGTGTGGGCTGCAGACACATACTCTGTTTCTGTAGATGACAAGGCTACATACATTTGTTTTCTGATAGATCAGAAAATTTAACTTTCTCCAAGTTTGAACAAATAGCCACTGTTCACATAGCCTGTGAGTTTCAGATCTACTGTTGCAGATATCCTTAAATTTATGTATCGAGTCTCTTTCTAAATATCGAAGAACACTCTTAACAGCCTTCCAGTCCTTTTGGCGAGATTTTTTCACATATCTGCAGACAATTCCAATTGTTGCTGTGATATCCCGTCGAGTCATAGTTGCCTTGTATAGAAGTGACCCACTGCCTGTCTGTATTTCTCATTGTTAAGTAATAGATCATCTTCTCCTTCCAACTTTAAGTAGGATGGGTCCATTGGAGTTGATATACCTTTGGCTTCTGACATTCCAAACTAATTCAGAATTGAGTTGATTTTTTCACTTTAGAAAGCTTTCATCTTCTTTTTGGAACTGGATTCCTAGATAATAAGTCACATTTCCAAGGTCTTTAGTTTCAAAGTGCTGATAAATAAAAGCATTTACATTGACAATGCTGATTCAGAATTTTACTCATCTTTGCAACTTCTGTTTCCTCTTGATGAACCATAATCACATCGTCCACATATAATACAATATACATCTATACATTTTGTGTATAAAAATGGATCTTCTTGAACTCTTTTAAATCCTTCTTCTAATAAGTCTGTGTTCATTTTGGAGTTCTTGCCTTTGCTTAAGACCATAGAGAGATTTTTGCAGTTTGCAAATGAGATTCTCTTCACCCTCTTTGATATAACCCTCAGGTTGAGTCATCATGTACAAGTCTTTTTCAATGTCACCATTTAAAAAGGCAATTTCGATTTCTAAATGTCCGACAAACATGTTTTGTACAGCAGCTATAGCCATTAGAGTCCTGAATGTGGTCTGCTTAGCAACTGGAGAAAATGTGGCATCATAATCTTCACCATATTTATGAGAATATCCATTGGCGAGTAATCTTACTTTAAATTTGTGAACTTTGCCTTCAGAGTCATACTTGGTCTTAGAAACCTATTTACATTTGATTGCTTTCTTGCCTTCGGGTAGTTTGGTGAGTTTCTAAGTTTGAAATTGATGAAGTGACTTCATTTCCTTATTATCAACATTAATCCATTTCAGTTTTTTATGGACAGGCCTAGTTGTTACATCTCATCCCATGTCTGTTTCTCTGACTCAGGTAGTGTTTTGACAAAGTAGGATAGACGCTTAGCTGGTATACCATTGTTTGATCTCGACGATCTCCTGATTTCAGGTTCACCTGAAATTTCTGTTGCTTCTTCAGTGGTTCAAGAACCTAACCATCATCCTTTTTCCTGTTATTTTGATATTGTGACTGAGATTGTTGTGACATCTCTGGTTATTGTGACCCTTTTCATTTCTGAGTGCTGGATTCTATATCCTTTTTGGGTTTCACTGCAGCCCATCAGGATATCTTCTTTTGCATGAGATTCCCACTTGGTACGTTTTTACTTGGGAATATTTACAAATGCTTTACTTCTGAATATTCTTATGTGTTGTAGTTAAAGCATATTTCTGTTCCATTGCATAAATGGTGTATTCTCAGTAGCTTTACCTAGTAGTCTGTTTTGAAGATACCAAACTGTCATGATTACTTCACCCTAATATGCTGTTGGCAAATCTGCATCAAATAGCATATTTCTTCCACTTTTATAAAGTGTCTGGTTCCTTTGTTCCATTAGACCATTTTGTTCAGATATGGTACAGTGGTCTGAAACTTAATTCCATTTTTCCTTAAAATGCTTTGTTTCCCATTACTTGTATATTCAGTTCCATTATCTGCATGCAGAATTTTTGGCATTCTCCCAAATTTGTTATATATTTCAGCGAGATATATTTCAAGTTTCTCTGGAACTTCATCTTTCATGTGAAGCAGATAGACAACTGCACATCTTGAATAATCATCAATAAATGTTAGAAAATATCTCTTCTTTGCAGGATTTTGAGTATTCATTGGACCGCAAACATTTGTGTGTAAAAAATGTCCAGAAGCTGTTCTGATTTTGTAGTTTGGATCTTAGGAGAGGATTTTCTTGATATTTTCTCTTTAAGACAGCTAGTAAATTTAATTGTCTGATTACACAGGTCAACTGCAATACCATCAGCAAGTTGTTTCTTAACTAACTTTCTTATTGCTTCCGGGTCTCTATGTGCAAGGTGCCTGTGCCATACATGGATACAATTCTTGTGCTGTTCATGTTTAGCAGTGTATAAACTTTCCATGCATTTTAGCTGGTACAACTCATCTTTGATTTTCCTTCTGCTAGTGTGTGACCTTTTAAGATGACACAGCTGTAAATGTAACATAATTTCTTTGTCTTGTGAGTATCTTCACTGATAACAGATTGCTTTCAAGACAAGGGACATAGAGCATGTCCTTTACAGGGATCTTTCTGCTTTGTGCTGGGGAGACTTTACAATTAATATAACCATCTCCTATTCCCTCTGAATTCATATACTGACCATTAGCCTAGATCACTTTCTCTGACTTACTTTGGTCAAGGTTAGAGAAAAAACTTCTGGCATTAGTCATATGACTAGTTGCCCGAGAATCTATATACCATACAGTCTTAAGGTGCTCTGATTTCTTATCGACAAAACACTCTTGTGTTTCCTTCAAATGACTTTTATTTTTGGGTTGATCTTGGGGTTTTAAAGTGGATTCTGCTTTGGATACCCCACTGCTGCTTACATTTTCTATCTTTCACTTATATTCATATACAAGCTTTCCTCTGACATACTCCAATGTAAGCACATAATCTGGGCACGCATCTAGTACAGTCACAAGTGTGTCATGGCTTTCTAATAGACCGCTGAGCAGTAGTACAGCAACATGGAAATCCTTTAGATCTTCCCTAATGCCCCTCAGGTGCACCACAATTTCTAGAGTATTTCTTATGTAATCCTGCACATCTTGGCCCTTACTTAGCTTAGATTGATACAGCTATCTCATTAAATAGAGCTTATTGCTGAGATTTATGCATTTTCTGCAGCTGTTCCCACATTTCTTTTGCAGTTTGACAGTTACATAAATGCACAATCTGATCATCATCTATACTGAGGGAGATAGTTCTTTGTGCTTTTTAATCCTTCTCTGCCCAGTCTTCCGGTAGTGGGTCAGACCTAGACTCCTGTGTGTATTTCCATGTACCTTCTCTTATCAGCAGCATCTTTACCTTGAATATCCAAGATTGGTAGTTCTGGTTAATAAGATTTGGCACACATTTCACACCCATGACTCCATCCCACTCCCATATGTCTTCATCCCGGCCCCATAAGTCTTCATCCTGCCCCCATTTGTTTCCATCCTGCCCCCATGTCTCTATTCTGTCCTGATGTCTCCATTCTGCCCCCATGTCTTTCCATTCTGCCCCCATGTCTCCATTCTGCTCCCCATATCGTCTCTCCCATTCTGCCCCCATTTCGTCTCTCCCATTTTGCTCCCATGTCGTCTCTCCACTCTGCCCCCATGTCATCTCCCATTCTGCCCCCATGGTGCGGCTTTACAAAAAAAAAAAAAAAGTTTCTCCTTACCTTACCAGTGATGATTCTCCTTCATTGATCTGAGGCGCGGACGCCAGCCAGTCACAGGCTGGCAGCGACTCCCACGCACAGCAATAGATTTCAAGTGAAAAGGCATCCAAGGCCACAAGTTCAGTTCGCTGGGGCCCAGTGAGCAGAGGGGGGGCCCCTTCTAGGCCCCTCTACTCACTGGGCACCATACGCCAGTAAGGGCAGTAATGCCCTGTTGGTGGCCCTGATTGTATTATGCCCAAATTTACCTCTACTAATGTACAATACCAGTCAAAAGATTGCACACCCTGTTCATGGTTTTTCTTGTTCTCATTGTAAATTCAGACAGAAGGCACCAAATCAATGAAAGATCACATATGGAAACAGGGAGTAAAGAAGCACATCTAAAACAAGTCAGAATATGTATTGAACCTTACTTGGATGACAGCTTAGCATTCTCAAGCAGCTTCATCAGATAGTCATCTGAAATGGCTTCCAATGAGCAGGTATGCCTTGTCAAGAGTTGTTAATTTATGTAATTCCAAAACTGTACTCTTCCAGAAGTTGGGAAGAACTATTCAACTAAATAAAGAGAAATAACAGTCCATCGTTACTTTAAGACATGAAGATTAGTCAATCTGTAAAATTTCTAGGAACCTAAAGGTACACTCAAGTACACAAGTACACAGTACTCAAGTACACAGTACTCAAACTGGCTATCATGAGGAACAGAAAAAAAGACCAAAAATTAAGTCTGCTGCATCAGATCAGTTAATTGAAGTATCTAGCCTCAGAAGCTGCAAATTGACAATACCTCAGAATAATGATACACAGACATCAAGTAGCAGACACATATCAACATCAACTATTCAGAACAGACTGCAAGAAGCTGCTGTTAAGGTCAAATTATAGCAAAGAAACCACTACTGAGGAGTGGTCTGCAAACAATAAGAAGAGACTTCTTCACACCAAACAAAACAAGGAATGGACATTAAATCAGTGGAAATCTGTACTCTGGTCTAAAGTGAAAATATGAGATTTTTCATGCCAACCACCATGTCTTTGTGAGATGCAGAAAAGGTAAGAAGATTTTTTCTACATGTGTGGTGTCACTTTAAAGCATGGAGGGGGAGGTGTGATGGTGTTGAGGTGAAATCCTTTAGAGAGTTTCTTTACTCCTTGGTATTGCAGCCTTCAGTCTGAATCTACAATGTTCACGTTCCAATAAAAATAAGAAAAACCATTGCATGAACAGGTATGTCCAAACTTTCCATCAGTACTATACATCACTTGTGAGTTGGGGTAAAACCATCAAATAATTGCAACGTCAATGTTATCATATGAAAAACGAATTTGTCCAACAGGAAAATATTAATCCCATACCGTTAAGGCTTGTTTTTACCTTCTGAGCAGATCAAATTTTTCAAATCTGACATGTCAATTTTTGTGGTAATAATTCTGGAATGCTTCTGAGATAGTTTTTTTTTCTGTGACATGTTGTACTTTATGTTAGTGGTAAATTCAGGCCTATATGATTTGTGTTTATTTATGAAAATATCTAACATTTGACAAAAATTTTGAAAAAATTGCAATTTCCAGATTTTTAATTTTTATGCCCTTAAACAGATAATTAATTATACCACACAAAATAGTTCATAAATAACATTTACCATATGTCTACTTTAAGTCAGCACCATTTTTTAAATAACTTATTTTTAAATAGGAAGTTGGAAGGGCTAAATTTTGGCAACAATATTTATTTCTTTGAAGGACCATTCCACTTTTGCGACTTTAAGAAAACCCCAAAGCAAAAAAAAACCTGCTTCCCTAAAAGTATTCAAAATGCATTCAGAACGTTTGTTAACCCTTCAGGTGCTTCACAGGGATTAATGCAAAATGAAAAAAAAAATGAAGTTTACATAATTTTTTTTACTAAAATCTTGCTTTAGCCCCAAATATTTCATTTTCAAAAAGGTAAAAAAATAAAATATACTCCATAATTTGTTGTGCAATTTCTCCAGGGTACATTGATACATAAAATGTGGTCAGAAACTACTGTTTGGGAACATAGTATGATTTGAAAGAGAAGGAGCGCTATTTAGTTGTTGGAGTGTAAATTTGTCTGGAATAGATTTCAGACGCCATGTCACATTTGCAGAGCTTCCAACGTGCCAAAACACATGCATACACACGTGACCTCTTATTGAAAAGTACAACCCTCAAGGATTTCATCTATGGATGTAATCAGCATCTTGAACCCACTGGTGCTTCAAGACATTTCATAATATTGGACAGTGAAAATTAAATATTACATTTTTTTTCCATGAAAATGTTGCTTGAGCCCCAAATTTCTCATTTTCATAAAGGTAACAGGAGAATATTAGGCCCCACAATATTTTATGCAATTTCTCCCGAGTATGAAGATACCCTCATGTGGTTGGAAACAACTTTTTGGGCAAACTGCAGGGCTCGGAAGGGAAGCAGTGCTATTTGACTTTTAAAACACAGTTTTTGCTGGAAAAGATTGTGGAAGCCTTGTCACCTTTACATAACCCCTAAGGTGCCAAAACAGAAGGAGCTCCCACAAGTAACCCCATAGTGGGAACTACATTCCGTGCTGAGTTCATCTAGGGGTATAGTGAGCATTTTGAACCCACAGCTGATTCACAGAATTTTATAAAACTGAGCTGTGAAAATTATACATTACATTTTTACCACAAACATGTTGCTTCAGCCCAAATTTCTAATTTTCTCAAGGGTTACAGGAGAACAAAGACCCCAAAATCTGTGTGCAATTACTGCGCGTACGCTGATACCCAACATGTGGTTGGAAGCTACTGTTTGGGAACATGGCAGAGCTTGGAAGGAGCTCCATTTGACTTTTGAATGCAGTTTTTGCTAGAATAAATTGCGGATGCCATGTCACATCAGGATAGGCCCTGAGATGCCAAAACTGCAGAAACCCCACAAAGTGTCGCCATTCTGGAAACTCCAACCCTCAATAAATTTACCTAGGCATGTGGTGAGAGTTTTGAACCCACAAGTGATTTACAATTTTTTTTCCACTAAAATATTATTTTAGCTCCACATTTTTAATTTTCAAAACAAGTAATAGGCAATACAAACCATAGAATTTATTACACAATTTCTCTTGAGTATGCCAATACCTCATATGTAGTCAGAAATTACTGTTAAGGTACACTACAAAGCTCAGAAGGGAAGGAGCACCATATTTGTATGCAAATTTTGGACAGATGGAATGTTTTACAGATGCATTGTCACATTACCAGAGCCTTTGAGGTGCCAGAACAGCAGATCCCCCAGAAGTGATTTCAATTTACAATGTACACTCCTAGATTAATTCATCCCTGGATGTAATGAACATGTTGACCCAATTACAATGTTGTTTTAGCTCCAGATTTTACATTTTTAGAAGGGGTAGTATGTGAAAATGGTTCCATAATTTGTTACACACATTTTATATGGAATGTAACAATACCTCTTAGGTGGCTGTACAGTACTGTTTGGCCACACAGCAGTGCTTGGGAGAGAAGGAGCGCTGTTTGACTTTTGGATACAGATTTTCCTAAACAATAATAGATTTCCTAAAGGAGAAAAAACGTGGAGCTATCTAAGCGTAGTAAGATTTGATTAATTAAAAGGTTGAGTATCTATAGGAAATTGCTCACCTGGTGTGGTGAGTAGTGTTGAGCCACCCCCGTAGTGTTTGAGTTCGGTTCGGTTCGTCGAACACCCGTGTGTTCGCCGAACTGTTCGTCGAACTGTTCGTCGAACACCTTCGAACACCGTTAAAACCAATGGCAGGCAAACAAAAACACATAGAAACACATAGAAAACAACTTCAAAGGTGTCCAAAAGCTGACAAACTGCTCAGAAGACATAACTAACACATGGAAAAGTGACAAGTACATATGGTCATGCGAAAAGAATAGAGGTGGAGGCGTAAAAGGAGGGGGAGACACAGATATAGGCATGTCATGCCCTTCTAAAATCCAAAAAGTGAGAAGCCGACACGGCCAGTCCGTTCCTGCCCGTGCCACCTCCGTGTCGCCGGGTTTGTGCCAGAGCCGCGGTGGACCCTGACGGCCAGCCCCCCTCTCCCAATACTGGTGCCTGTCCGCTGGTGGGTCGAGCGAGCCCCCCTGTGGTGGAGGCAGCTCTAAGCTTTTTAATTTAAATTGTCTCTCTAATTTGAATGAATACACTTTAAATCCTTTTACAAGGATCTATTGGAGGGCAAGTCTCATGTCAGCAGCCGCGTAATTCCAGCTCCAGTAGCGTCCACTAAAGCTGCTGCAGTTAAAAAGCTTTTATAAGGATCGAGCTCGGCTGTCCACCGCTAGGCATCCTACTGCCAGTCCCAGCCCCTATGCCTTGGGGTGCCTCCTGATGCTCTTCACTGAGTATCCCGTGGTCCCGAAGCATTTCCTTTGAAAAAATTAAGTGTCCAAACTACAGGTGGTGTAGCTTGCTTAACAGCCGGGATAATCCGCTGACTAGCAGACACTGCTACTAGGCACAAAGTATTTCCTGGGCTAGATGCAGTTAAAAATTTGTAATTAGATACTCTCGTTGGATGCTGAGAAAGCATTCCATAGAGTCTCCTGGCACGCCATATATTATTCTCTTAAAAAGCTTGGGGTAGGGGTCTAGGGGACCCTTTTATAGCCCAAATCACGGCCCTGTATAGCAATATGTCACCTAGGCTGAAGATAAATGGAACTGTAGCACCCTGAGGGCTCGGTTGCTACAGAGGTATTGCACCTCACCCAGAGGTGTGATATCTCACTCTCAGGTAAGGAAGGAGTGTGGATCAGGACCCGACACCTGCATGCATTACACCACATTGCCGTGGGACAGGGCGATCAATATGCCCCTGAGATGGGCACGACAGTCCCTGTCCCTGGCTGGAGTGGGGGGAGGGAACACTGAGGAAGGGGAACCCTGTAGTGCAGGAGCAGGGAGGAAGCAGTTCCTGGGTGCATTGAGAAGGGAGTATAAAAGGTGGGCACCATCTTAGTTCAGTGCAGCGAAGTCTGAGCAGAAGTGACAGGGAGCAGGGGCTCTGCATGAGCTCTGCTCCGAAGGCGGGCCTAGTAACAGAGGCCCAGGCCTGGAAGAGGGAGAAGGAAGGAAGAGGAGCGGAGAAGGCTCCAGGAACCAGGAACGAAGGGATCCCAGGGGTGAGGACGGGCGAGTCGCCACCGCACGCCCGAATCCACCTGCGTGGAGGGGTCAGGCCAAAGGGGGAGACCGGTCCCCGAAACTAGTGGAGGCGGGAAACGACCCTCAGCTAGAAACCGGAGGCTGTGACATTTTATGTGGCGCAGCCCCTCGCTACACCCGCTAGGAAGGCACCACATAGGGTCAGGGAAACTGGCGCCAAGTTTACCAAGAGGAGGCCCGAGGCAGCCGGACAGAAGGGTTGGTAAGAAAGGCCAGACAAAGGACACACAAAGGGGCTCCTGTGAAGCGCTCCAAAGTTATCTGGGAGTTGTCTGAGCCCCTCACCTGGTAAGCACAGTACGACGTGGGCAGCCGTTACCTGCAGAAGTGGTCTGGATAACAAGAACTGTGAGTAAAGGCCCTGGACTGCATCACTGACTCCGTGTCGTTACTGCTGCTGCCCTGCACCATCACCCCCATCCTCCGTATACACTGCCCGGAGGCTATACTCCTCCCGTGGGGAGTTATGCTATGCTCTGCTGCACCCACAACACCAGCCTCAGCGGTCTGCCCTGCAGCGGCGGTTCACTCTGACCGCAATCCACGGGTGGTGTAGTCGGACGTTAAAACATCAAAACCACATAAATAGTTCCGCCACTGGTTTGACCGCCCTGAGCCACGGAACCGGGTCGCCGCCACGGAGACTACAACCACCAGCATCCACCAAAAAGGGTCCGGCTCCTGGTGTCCCAAGGCCCAGGGGGTGCGTCAGAACATTTTCATCACTTTTCATAATCACCAATGGGACAAGGCAGGGATGTCCTCTGCCCCCTCTCTTATACATCCTAGTGACGGAGCACCTGCTCTCATCAATTCGCCATAACCCCAATATTAGGTGGATTGAGGTGGGAGGCACCGAGTACAAGTGCTCTCTATTTGCTGATGATGTCCTAGTATGTATCACTCAATCACATATATCCATCCCTGCTGTTGTGGCTGAAATAGATCACTTTGTTACATGGTCAAATTTTAAAATCAATGCAGCGAAATCTGAGGTCCTCGATGTCTCCCTCCCCAAATCCATATAGGATTCCATCCAGTCCAACTTTCCCTTTGCCTGGCCCTCACAGGGTATCAAATACTTAGGAATTCCTATTCATAGAGACCTCTCCTGTCTATGTTATCTTAATTTTGGGCCCTTTATTGAACAACTCCATAAAGACCACGGTTGGCAAGTTAGAACTGTAAGATTCACTACGTGAACCACTGGTGTTTTGTGGAAAAGCACATGTACACTGTGTTCCAAATTATTATGCAAAAAGTGTTTAGGAGTGATAAGGGAAGAATTTGTTTGTTTGTCAGTTAAACTCATTGATGGTGATGTGTGTCAGGGCTCTTTATATCACTGTAAGCAATTGCAGACACCTGTGCTAATTAGTTTGTCAGGTGTGTCCAATGAAAGGCAAGACTACTTAAGAAGGCTGTCCCACATTATTAAGCAGCCTACATTTTCTGCCAAAATGGGAAAGAAAAAGGATGTGTCGGCTGCTGAGAAGCAACAAATTGTGGAGTGTTTAGGTCAAGGCATGACTACAATCAACATTGTGCGATGATCAGGATGAAGTGTCTTGGCAATCAAGAAGTATGTAGCTGATTCACAGTACACACGTGTGCGTGCTGATAAGGGCAAATTGAGGACTCTTTCCTACAGGCAATTACGTCAGGTTAAAAGAGCAGCGGCAAAAAAGCCTTGTCATAGCAGCAGACAAGTTTTTGAAGCTGCTTGTGCCTCCAACGTCCCCCGAACAACAAGATGCAGGGTCCTTCAGAGGTTTGCAGCTGTGCGTACGCAATCCTGTCGACCTACTCTATCCACTGCACACAAGCAGAAACGGCTCCAGTGGGCCAAACAATACATGCAGACTGATTTCAAAACTGTTTTGTTCACGGATGAGTGCCGTGCAACGCTTGATGGTCCAGATGGATGGAGTGGAGGATGGCTGGTTGATGGACATCCCACGCAAACATGGCTACAGCGCCAACAAGGAGGAGGTGGAGTAATGTTTTGGGCTGGAATCATGGGGAGAGAGATTGTCGGCCCCTTTAGGATCCCTGAAGGGGTAAAGATGGACTCCATAATGTATGTGGAGTTTCTCAAACAGCACGTCCTGCCATGGTTCAAGAAGAAGAACCGTGTATTTCACAGCAAGATAATTTTCATGCATGATAATGCACCGTCTCATGCTGCACATAACACATCTGCATCTCTGGCTGATATGGGCATAAAAGGGGACAAACTTATGGTGTGACCCCAATGCTCCCCTGACCTCTACCCCATTCAGAACCTCTGGAGCATCATCAAAAGGAGTGTCTATGATGGCGGGAGGCAGTTCACATCTAAGCAACAGCTCTGGGAGGGTATTCTGTCCTCATGCAAAACAATTGAAGCAGAAACCATCCAAAACCTGACAAATTCAATGGACGAGAGAGTTCAGAAGCTCCTTTCGAACAAGGGGTCCTATGTGCAAATGTAACATCACCTAGAATAAAGTTTTGAGTTGAAAACTGTTTGATTTCAGTTTCTAATAACCTGCTAATGCTTATAATTTCAAAAATGACCATTTTTTTGGTCTTTATTAAAATGAAAAGGTTGATCGAAGAGTGTGGGGGATCTAAGAGTGTGGCAACTAGTGTTGAGCCACCCCCGTAGTGTTCGAGTTCGGTTCGGTTCGTCGAACACCCGTGTGTTCGCCAAACTGTTCGTCGAACTGTTCATCGAACACCTTCGAACACCGTTAAAACCAATGGCAGGCAAACAAAAACACATAGAAACACATAGAAAACACCTTCAAAGGTGTCCAAAAGCTGACAAACTGCTCAGAAGACATAACTAACACATGGAAAAGTGACAAGTACATATAGTCATGCGAAAATAAAAGAGGTGGAGGAGTAAAAGGAGGGGGAGACACAGATATAGGCATGTCATGCCCTTTTAAAATCCAAAAAGTGAGAAGCCGACACGGCTAGTCCGCTCCTGCCCGTGCCACCTCCGTGTCGCTGGGTTTGTGCCAGAGCCGCAGTGAACCCTGATGGCCAGCCCCCCTCTCCCAATACTGGTGCCTGTCCGCTGGTGGGTCGAGCGAGCCCCCCTGTGGTGGAGGCAGCTCTAAGCTTTTTAATTTAAATTGTCTCTCTAATTTGAATGAATACACTTTAAATCCATTTACAAGGATCTATTGGAGGGCAAGTCTCATGCCAGCAGCCGCGTAATTCCAGCTCCAGTAGCGTCCACTAAAGCTGCTGCAGTTAAAAAGCTTTTATAAGGATCGAGCTCGGCTGTCCACCGCAAGGCATCCTACTGCCAGTCCCAGCCCCTATGCCTTGGGGTGCCTCTTGATGCTCTTCACTGAGTATCCCGTGGTCCCGAAGCATTTCCTTTGAAAAAATGAAGTGTCCAAACTACAGGTGGTGTAGCTTGCTTAACAGCCGGGATAATCCGCTGACTAGCAGACCCTGCTACTAGGCACAAAGTATTTCCTGGGCTAGATGCAGTTAAAAATTTGTAATTAGATACTCTCGTTGGATGCTGAGAAAGCATTCCATAGAGTCTCCTGGCACGCCATATATGATTCTCTTAAAAAGCTTGGGGTAGGGGTCCCTTTTATAGCCAAAATCACGGCCCTGTATCGCAATACGTCACCTAGGCTGAAGATAAATGGAACTGTAGCACCCTGAGGGCTCGGTTGCTACAGAGGTATTGCACCTCACCCAGAGGTGTGATATCTCACTCTCAGGTAAGGATGTAGTGTGGATCAGGACCCGACACCTGCATGCATTACACCACATTGCCGTGGGGCAGGGCGACCAATATGCCCCTGAGATGGGCACGACAGTCCCTGTCCCTGGCTGGAGTGGGGGGAGGGAACACTGAGGAAGGGGAACCCTGTAGTGCAGGAGCAGGGAGGAAGCAGTTCCTGGGTGCATTGAGAAGGGAGTATAAAAGGTGGGCACCATCTTAGTTCAGTGCAGAGAAATCTGAGCAGAAGTGGCAGGGAGCAGGGGCTCTGCATGAGCTCTGCTCCGGAGGCGGGCCTAGTAACAGAGGCCCAGGCCTGGAAGAGGGAGAAGGAAGGAAGAGGAGCAGAGAAGGCTCCAGGAACGAGGAACGAAGGGATCTCAGGGGTGCGGACGGGCGAGTCGCCACCGCACGCCAGAATCCACCTGCGTGGAGGGGTCAGGCCAAAGGGGGAGACTGGTCCCCGAAACTAGTGGAGGCAGGAAACGACCCTCAGCTAGAAACAGGAGGCTGTGACATTTTATGTGGCGCAACCCCTCGCTACACCCGCTAGGAAGGCACCACATAGGGTCAGGGAAACTGGCGCCAAGTTTACCAAGAGGAGGCCCGAGGCAGCCGTACAGAAGGTTGGTAAAAAAGGCCAGACAAAGGACACACAAAGGGGGTCCTGTGAAGCGCTCCAAAGTTATCTGGGAGTTGTCTGAGCCCCTCACCTGGTGAGCACAGTACGACGTGGGCAGCCGTTACCTGCAGACGTGGTCTGGATAATAAGAACTGTGAGTAAAGGCCCTGGACTGCATCACTGACTCCGTGTCATTACTGCTGCTGCCCTGCACCATCACCCCCATCCTCCGCATACACTGCCCTGAGGCTATACTCCTCCCGTGGGGAGTTATGCTACGCTCTGCTGCACCCACAACACCAGCCTCAGCGGTCTGCCCTGGAGCGGCGGTTCACTCTGACCGCAATCCACGGGTGGCGTAGTCGGACATTTAAACATGAAAACCACATAAATAGTTCCGCCACTGGTTTGACCGCCCTGAGCCACGGAACCGGGTTGCCGCCACGGAGACTACAACCACCAGCATCCACCAAAAAAGGGTCCGGCTCCGGGTGTCCCAAGGCCCAGGGGGCGCGTCAGAACATTTTCATCACCTTTCACAATCACCAATGGGACAAGGCAGGGATGTTCTCTGTCCCCTCTCTTATACATCCTAGTGACGGAGCACCTGCTCTCATCAATTCGCCATAACCCCAATATTAGGTGGATTGAGGTGGGAGGCACCGAGTACAAGTGCTCTCTATTTGCTGATGATGTCCTAGTATATATCACTCAATCACATATATCCATCCATGCTGTTATGGCTGAAATAGATCACTTTGTTACATGGTCAAATTTTAAAATCAATGCAGCGAAGTCTGAGGCCCTCGATGTCTCCCTCCCCAAATCCATATAGGATTCCATCCAGTCCAACTTTCCCTTTGCCTGGCCCTCACAGGGTATCAAATACTTAGGAATTCCTATTCATAGAGACCTCTCCCATCTATGTTATCTTAATTTTGGGCCCTTTATTGAACAACTCCATACAGACCACGGTTGGCAAGTTAGAACTGTAAGATTCACTACGTGAACCACTGGTGTTTTGTGGAAAAGCACATGTACACTGTGTTCCAAATTATTATGCAAAAAGTGTTTAGGAGTGATAAGGGAAGAATTTGTTTGTTTGTCAGTTAAACTCATTGATGGTGATGTGTGTCAGGGCTCTTTATATCACTGTAAGCAATTGCAGACACCAGTGCTAATTAGTTTGTCAGGTGTGTCCAATGAAAGGCAAGACTACTTAAGAAGGCTCTCTCACATTATTCAGCAGCCTACATTTTCTGCCAAAATGGGAAAGAAAAAGGATGTGTCGGCTGCTGAGAAGCAACAAATTGTGGAGTGTTTAGGTCAAGGCATGACTACAATCAACATTGTGCGATGATCAGGATGAAGTGTCTTGGCAATCAAGAAGTATGTAGCTGATTCACAGTACACACGTGTGCGTGCTGATAAGGGCAAATTGAGGACTCTTTCCTACAGGCAATTACGTCAGGTTGAAAGAGCAGCGGCAAAAAAGCCTTGTCATAGCAGCAGACAAGTTTTTGAAGCTGCTTGTGCCTCCAACGTCCCCCGAACAACAAGATGCAGGGTCCTTCAGAGGTTTGCAGCTGTGCATACGCCATCCTGTCGACCTCCTCTATCCACTTCACACAAGCAGAAACGGCTCCAGTGGGCCAAACATTACATGAAGACTGATTTCAAAACTGTTTTGTTCACGGATGAGTGCCGTGCAGCGCTCGATGGTCCAGATGGATGGAGTGGAGGATGGCTGGTTGATGGACACCCCACGCAAACACGGCTACAGCGCCAACAAGGAGGAGGTGGAGTAATGTTTTGGGCTGGAATCATGGGGAGAGAGATTGTCGGCCCCTTTAGGATCCCTGAAGGCGCTAAAGATGAACTCCATAATGTATGTGGATTTTCTCAAACAGCACTTCCTGCCATGGTTCAAGAAGAAGAACCGTGTATTTCACAGCAAGATCATTTTTCTGCATGATAATGCACCATCTCATGCTGCACATAAAACATCTGCATCTCTGGCTGATATGGGCATAAAAGGGGACAAACTTATGGTGTGACCCCCATGCTCCCCTGACCTCTACCCCATTCAGAACCTTTGGAGCATCATTAAAAGGAGTGTCTATGATGGTGGGAGGCAGTTCACATCTAAGCAACAGCTCTGGGAGGGTATTCTGTCCTCATGCAAAACAATTGAAGCAGAAACCATCCAAAACCTGACAAATTCAATGGACGAGAGAGTTCAGAAGCTCCTTTCGAACAAGGGGTCCTATGTGAAAATGTAACATCACCTAGAATAAAGTTTTGAGTTGAAAACTGTTTGATTTCAGTTTCTAACAACCTGCTAATGCTTATAATTTCAAAAATGACCATTTTTTTGGTCTTTATTAAAATGAAAAGGTTGATCGAAAAGTTTGGGGGATCTAAGAGTGTGGCAACCCAGTAGTCATGATTACTTCGAATTCTGACAATATGAGGGTCATGCTGCAGGTAGTGCAGCAAGAAGGCACTTATGTGTCTTGCGCATCTCGGAGCCCCAAAATTATTTTCCGGGCTAGATGCAGCTAAAAATTATTTTTAATTTTAAATCTGGTGGAGCTTATTATAGATGGCCTAATAGGATCAGTGCTGCACACTGCTACAAAGCCCAAATTATTTTCCAGTCAAGATACAGATAAACATGATTAGTAATTTGAAAGCTTAAAACGGTTGGTAGGGTGATTTTAAACAATCATCAAGCTTTTACTCTCCCCAGGATGACACAGGGGTAGAAAAGTCGTTTCGGATCCATGATTTGTTCATCTTTATGAACGTGAGTCTGTCTACATTATCAGTGGAGAGCCGCGTGCGCTTATCTGTCAGCACACCACCAGCAGCGCTGAACACACGTTCAGACAGAACGCTGGCTGCGGGGCATGACAAGATCTCCAAGGCGTAAGTGGCTAGCTCCGGCCATTTATCCAGATTGGAAGCCCAAAAAGAGCAAGGGTCCAGTGACACAGTCGTGGCTTCAATGTTTATTTGGAGATACTCCTGTACCATCGTCTCTAGGCGTTGACTATGTGTCAGACTTCTTGTCTCCTGTGGCCTTGCAAAGGATGGGCTAAAAAAGTGGTGAAATGATTCCGCAAAATTGATGTTACCAGCAGATACTGTGGTTCTGTTACGGTTTGAGTGCTGAACACTTGACGGTCCCACGGTTGGCAAGTTGGAACTGTGAGATTCACTACGTGCACCACTGGTATTTTGTGGAAAAGCACATGTAAGATTCTGCAACAGTCTCTGCTGATACTCCTGCATGCGTGCATCCCTTTCTATGGCAGGAATAATTTCTGCAAATTTACTTTTGTACCGGGGATCTAACAGTGTGGCAACCCAGTAGTCAGGATTATTTCTAATTCTCACAATTCGAGGGTCATGTTGCAGGTAGTGCAGCAAGAAGGCACTCATGTGTGTTGCGCATCCAGGAGCACCAAGTCCCTGTTGTGTTGGTGGCGAGGTAACAATCATGCTTCCTTCCTCTGTCCTCTCCCCCCAACCTCGCACAACAGAAATGTGATCAAGGTCTCCCTCATCTGATGAGTCTTCCATCAGTTCGTCCTCCACTTCTTCCTGGGCTCCTGCACCTTCCTCACTAGTTTGGCTGCTACCATGCGCCCTGGTAAAACCATCTCCCCCACCCTCACATGCCTGCCGCCTTGGTGCTGCCGACCGTCTGGACCTTGCAGATGTTAGCCCTTCCGCATACAACTCCTCCTCCTCTACTTCCTCCACCTCCTCTTGTGCCACCACCTGACTCCGAATTCTGTTTAACATGTGCTCCAGCATGTAAATCACCGGAATAGTCATGCTGATAATGGCATCGTCAGCATTAAACATCTTCTTCGCCATTTCAAAACTGTGCAGAAGGGTGCATAGGTCCCTGATCTGAGACCACTCCTCCAGCGTGATTTGCCCCACCTCTGAATCTCGTTGGCCCAGGCTATACGTCAGAACGTATTGCACCAGGGCTTGTCGGTGCTGCCACAGTCGCTGCAACATGTGCAGAGTTGAATTCCACCGGGTAGGCACATCGCATTTTAACCGGTGAAGTGGCAGGCCCAACGACTTCTGTAGAGATGTAAGTCGCTGAGCTGCGGGATGCGAACGGTGGAAGTGAGCACACAGCGACCGTGCCCTCTGCAGAAGGCCATCTAGTCTGGGATAGTGGGCTAAAAATTGCTGGACAACCAGGTTCAACACGTGAGCCATACAAGGCACGTGTGTGACATTGCTCCGGCGAAGGGCCGCACCCAGGTTTGCAGCATTGTCGCACACGGCCTTCCCTGGTTTCAGGTCCAGTGGAGACAACCATTCATGAAATTGGTTCTCCAGAGCTGACCACAACTCCTCAGCTGTGTGACTCACATTTCCCAGACATTTCAAAGTAAAAACCGCCTGATGACGTTGAGCCCTACTGCCAGCATAGTAAGGAGGTGTGCAGGATCCCTTCTGCGCAGTTAGAAAGCTTGTGGCATGACCAGACAGGCTTTGGGTGCAGGTGGAGGACCGAGAGGAGGTTGAGGAGGCAGAAGCAGTGGAGGAACTTTGAGATAAAGAGGATTGACGACAATTCGTGGGGACAGCAAGACTTGGACAGCAGCCCCTTGTCCTGCTGTCACCATAGTTACCCAGTGCCCAGTCAGCGACATGTAACGCCCCTGTCCATGCCTACTCATCCAAGTGTCTGTGGTGAAATGCACCCTGTCACACTCAGAGTTTCTCAAAGAAGCGGTGATGTTGTGTGCGACATGCTGGTGGAGCGCAGGCACACCTTTCTTTGAGAAGTAGTGCCGGCTGGGCATCTGGTACTGGGGCACTGCGACGGACATAAGGTCTCGAAAATCCTCTGTGTCCACCAGGCGGAAAGGCAGCATTTCTGTAGCCAAGAGCTTGCAGATGGTGAAATTCAACCTCTTAGCTTTCTCATGGCTAGGAGGAAATGGTCTTTTACTTGTCCACATCTGAGGGACCGAGGGCTGGCTATTGTGCTTAGACGGGGTTGATAAGGGAGTCCCCGGCAAACTGCCAGTCTGTGAGGAAGATGCAGGCGGACATCTTAGGTTGCCTTGATCCAAAGGTGGTGCTATCGATGTCGGACAGCGCTCAACACCAGCTGGTGTTACCACCTCCAAAGAAAATGATGACCTGCCAATCACGCTGGCTGTTGTGGGTAAAGAGGTGGCAGGTCTGCGTCCCAAAACAGGTGTGACTGCTGTCCCCCCAGTCACAGAGGATGAAGAGGCCACGGATGCACAAGATGCGGCAGACGGTGGTTGGCCCGGCCGGCTAGGCCGCATTGTAGCACAGTGAGCTTCCCATTGCAACTTATGCTTCATGTCCATGTGCCGGTTCATGCATAAAGTACTCAAACTATGTATTTTTTGGCCTCTACTTAGCTTTTTCTGACAAATGTTACAGATAACACGAGTTGGGTCATCTTTATCGATCTGAAAAAATGCCCAGGCTATGCAAGGCTTAGCACCCATGCGACCTGAAGAGCCACCACGACTTGTGGTGAGAGGCAGAGTTGTGTTTGAGGATGCAGTTGTTGACGTGCTTCCAGTACTACGTCTCTGTCCAGGAAGGCGCAACCTGACCTCGTAGTTACTAGCATTCTCCTCCACCTCCTCTGCTGACCTCACCTCTTGGCTGACTGTGGGTTGACAGTAAGTGGGATCTCCAACCTCATCATCATCACCCTGTGTGTTATCACACCCGTCGTCCTCAGAGCCAACCTGTTCCTGCCCTGACAAAAAACTAAAGTTGTCGCTCCAATCAGGTATTTGAGTCTCATCATCGTCTTCCTCATTGTCTCCACCAACAGGAGTTACAGTTTGGGAATGAGGGTCTACATTATGGTCAGAGCCTTCTGCGTCTGGTCCTGGATCCGACTCATAAAGATTCTGGGCATCAGTGCAGATCATTTCCTCGTCTGGATTCACAGAAGCGCTGGAGCCGACCTCTGATTCCCAGGCTATAGTATGAGTAAACAGCTCTGCAGACTCAACCATCTGTTCTACCTCATACTCAGACGGGCAGCTGGAGATTTGCGAGCTGTGAGGAAGCAAGTGCGATTGGGGTGACACCTCTGAGGACTGAAATATTTGTGATGTTGAAGTTGATGTGGAGGACAGCCCATTTAAAGGAGCACTTGATATCCGTTGAAGCACCTGCTGTTTTTGTGTCTCATCTGGAATTTGTAGCGATTGGCGTGGCCGTAAGAAAGGGATCTTATCACATTGTCCGCTAAAAGAAGTAGACATTTTAGTTTGGCTGGAAGATGGTCTTTCTTCTGCAGATGTTACTGTTGCTTTAACACCTACCCCAGGGACACAACCTTTTTTCCCCTTCCCAACACGCCTATTCCCCTTTCCACCAGCAGCAGGCCTTTTTCCACTCATTTTGGTGGTTAACTAATTCACAACTCTGGTGTTGTTTGCACAAAAAAACAATGGATGGGAACCGAGCAGAGCTGAGTGGCCAAACTGTGGTATTAGGCCAAAACTATTGGCTGGGTTAGATGCAGAAAAAAATTATATTCAATTTGCAACCTGATGGAGGTCAGTATAGATGGACTAATAGAACAAGTCCCACATACTGCTAGAAGGCCAAATATTTTTTCAGAGCTAGATGCAGAAAAAAATTATATTCAATTTGCAACCTGATGGAGGTCAGTATAGATCAGGGGTCTCAAACATGCGGCCCGCGGGCCGCATGCGGCCCCTCAGGCTGCTTTATGCGGCCCGCAGGCATAGACCCCTTGACGATCCCGACCTGGTCCAGGAGGAGCCGCCGACAGCAGCGCAGCATTGCCGCACAGAGACTGTTTCCCAGCACTGCATTTCCAATGCCAGCCGCCGGCCAATCAGAGGCCAGCAGCTGATATCTGCGTGTCGGCGCAGCGAGTATGACGTCATTGCCATATGCAGATGTCAGCTGCCTGCCTCTGATTGGCCGGCGGCTGACATTGAAAATGCTGTGCTGGGAGACAGTCTCTGTGCGGCAATGCAGCGCTGCTGTCGGCGGCTCCTCTTGGACCAGGTCGGGATCGTCAAGGGGTCGGACTCTGTGGTGCCTGCGGGCCACATCTGCAGGAAGGCCGCCGAGGGAACGGAGGACAGGTGAGAATCATCTTTTTTTTTTTCTATTTTATGTGTGTGAAGAACAGGGGGCACATAGCCACAAGATGGGGACCTGGATGGGGCACATAGCCACAAGAGGGGACCTGGATGGGGCACATAGCCACAAGAGGGGACCTGGATGGGGCACATAGCCACAAGATGGGGACCTGGATGGGACACATAGCCACAAGATGGGGACCTGGATGGGGCACATAGCCACAAGATGGGGACCTGGATGGGGCACATAGCCACAGGATGGGGACCTGGATGGGGCACAGAGCCTCAAGATGTGGACCTGGATGGGGCACAGAGCCTCAAGATGTGGACCTGGATGGGGCACAGAGCCACAAGATGGGGACCTGGATGGGGCACATAGCCACAGGATGGGGACCTGGATGGGGCACATAGCCACAAGAGGGGACTTGGATGGGGCACATAGCCACAAGATGGGGACCTGGATGGGGCACATAGCCACAAGATGGGGACCTGGATGGGGCACATAGCCACAGGATGGGGGACCTGGATGGGGCACAGAGCCTCAAGATGTGGACCTGGATGGGGCACAGAGCCTCAAGATGTGGACCTGGATGGGGCACATAGCCACAAGATGGGGACCTGGATGGGGCACAGAGCCACAAGATGGGGACCAGAGCCACAACATGGGGACCTGGATGGGGCACATAGCCACAAGATGGGGACCTGGATGGGGCACATAGCCACAGGATGGGGACCTGGATGGGGCACATAGCCACAAGAGGGGACCTGGATGGGGCACATAGCCACAAGATGGGGACCTGGATGGGGCACATAGCCACAAGATGGGGACCTGGATGGGGCACAGAGCCACAAGATGGGGACCTGGATGGGGCACAGAGCCACAAGATGGGGACCTGGATGGGGCACAGAGCCACAAGATGGGGACCAGAGCCACAAGATGGGGACCTGGATGGGGAACATTGCCACAGGATGGGGACCTGGATGGGGCACATAGCCTCAAGATGGGGACCTGGATGAGGCACATTAGTACAAGATGGGCACCAGGATGGGGAACGTTGCTACAGGATGGGGACCTGGATGGGGCACATAGCCACAGGATGGGGACCTGGATGGGGCACATTAGTACAAGATGGGGACTTGGATGGGGAACATTACTACAAGATGTTTTCCATTATTACTATATGATGCTAATTGTAAGACAATATTACTGTATGTGGCCAATTGGGGGAAATAAAATTGTAAAAAAAATAAAAAATAAAATAAAGCATGAAAAAATATTGGGCACTAAAAATACTGTTTTATATGTAAACTAAAGTAAACACAAAAAAGTGCACGTTTATTATCGCCACATCCATAACGACCCAAGCCATAAAAAAATAAACACGGCAAAAATGTTCAAAAGGTGTATACAAAAAAAATGGTATCACTAAAAATGTCACATTGAACAAAGAATGCGGCCCCCCAAATTCAAATTTTTTCCATGTGCGGCCCATATACCCAGCCGAGTTTGAGACCCCTGGTATAGATGGACTAATAGACCAAGTCCCACACACTGCTAGAAGCCCAAATATTTTTTCAAGCTAGATGCAGATAAAAATTATTTTTAATTTGCAACCTGATGGAGGTCAGTATAGATGGACTAATAGAACAAGTCCCACACACTGCTAGAAGCCCAAATATTTTTTCAGAGCTAGATGCAGAAAAAAAATATATTCAATTTGCAACCTGATGGAGGTCAGTATAGATGGACTAATAGAACAAGTCCCACACACTGATAGAAGCCCAAATATTTTTTCAGAGGTAGATGCAGAAAAAAATTATATTCAATTTGCAACCTGGTGGAGGTCAGTATAGATGGACTAATAGAACAAGTCCCACACACTGCTAGAAGCCCAAATATTTTTTCAGAGCTAGATGCAGATAAAAATTATTTTTAATTTGCAACCTGATGGAGGTCAGTATAGATGGACTAATAGACCAAGTCCCACACACTGCTAGAAGCCCAAATATTTTTTCAGAGCTAGATGCAGAAAAAAAATATATTCAATTTGCAACCTGATGGAGGTCAGTATAGATGGACTAATAGAATGATGCTATGCCCAAAAGGTTTTACTTCACTAGGTGCAGTAAAAAAATTGGTATTCTATACACAGGTGGTGTAGCTTGCAACACAGATAGGCTACTCCACTGACTAACACACTCTGCAATAGGCCAAAAAGGATTAGCTTTGCTAGATTAAGCCAAATGCTGTGAAAAAAACTTGCACAGCACTGGCACAGACCTGCCTGGCAAAAACTGATAGGAACTGATGTAACTTAGTCCTGAAAAGGACTGCAATTACAATTAGTCTTTACTCACAACCTATCTATTTAAGAGCACAGACCTGCCTGATAAAAGTCGTAGGAAATGCTGTAACCTAGTCCTTAAAAGGACTGCAATCACAACTCTTCCCTACTCCCAAGCTATCTGTAGATTTGTGCGAAAATTGGCTTGAAATTAACAAGGTATAGCGCACACAGCAACAGCGGTGCCGTCTAACACGCAGCTGCAGCAGTGAGAAAATGGTGGCGACGGGGAAAATGGCTGGGTCTTATAGGGCAAGGACACGTGACATACACTGCCAATGACACATGCCCTTGCTTGTGTGAAAAAAAGCACTTCACTCCGTGTGTGCGCTGCTGATAGGCTGACAGATTGCACCTCCCCACGGTAAATGCGGGAAAGAGAAAAAAAAATGGAGATCTTCATTATTCCTGCAGAGATCCATCCCCTGCCCCTCCCCCCGCCCCGCTGTACACTAAAACTGCGTATTAACATTAATTTTCATCATTACTGAGAAAAAATCCAGTTATGATTTTGGTGCACGAACAGTTATCGAACATAACCTCGAACAGCCGAATTTTTTTCAAATCGTTCGTGTTCACCGAACGGCTCGAACATCGCCCAAAACAGCTCGAATTTGAGATTGGCGAACAGTTCGAGTCGAACAACGCTCATCTCTAGTGGTGAGAGGCACAACTCCCTCTTGAAGTATGGATGAATTTGCAAAGTACTGCGGCCGACCTGGTGAGATGGGATTGAACCCTGAGACAGGAGTATCCCACAACGAGGATGCCAAAAAGGAGAACCAGGTGATGGCGCTGTCTTTGCCACCGAGTGAGAAAAAGGTGCAGGAACTTCAGGTTGCTTGTAAGTAAAATTGTTTTATTCACACGAATAAAACAATTTTACTTACAAGCAACCTGAAGTTCCTGCACCTTGATCTCACTCGTTGGCAAAGACAGCGCCATCACTTGGTTCTCCTTTTTGATTTTCCTAAACAGTTAGCACAGATATCACAGATAACTTTCACCCCAGTTTCAGACCTTAATTAGCCAGTTAGGGTTATGTCTTGTTCACTATCATCGTTAGGAAAGGCCAGGTGATGCAAATTTCCCAGCTTTATAAAAACCCAGCCTCCCTTAACCTTGTGCCAAAATACAGCAGCCATTGGTGCTTCTAAGCAGCCGCCAAGCACTCTGAAAATAGTGGAGGCCCACAAAGCAGGAGAAGGCTATAAAAAGATAGCAAAGAGTTTTCAAGTTGCCCTTTCCTCCATTCAAAATGTAATTAAAAAATGGCAGTTCACAGGAACAGTGGAATTCAAGATAAGGTCTGGAAGACCAAGCAAAATTTCAGTGAACCGATGAGGTTAAAATAGAACTCTTTGGCCACAATGATCAAACATCATTGAAAATCTGTGGCTAGACCTCAAAATAGCGGTGCATGCAAGAGTACACTGGAATCTCACAGAACTGGAAAAATTTTCCAAGTAAGAATGGATGAAAACAAGAATTGAAAGCCTCTTGGCTGTCTACAAAAAGCATTTACAAGCTGTGGTACTTGCAAAAGGGGGTGCAACTAGGTACTAACCATGCAGGGTGCCCAAACTTTAGCATCAGCCCATTTTCTTTTTTGTAATTTTTGAAATGTAAAAGATGAAAATATATACATTTTTTGGCTAAAATACAAAGGAAATGTGTCATCTTTAACTTTAGGCCTTTTAGAGATAATTTAATCTTCAACTTGCTTAACTGTTCCCAATAACAGTAATTAACAATAACAGTAATTTTGACCAGAGGTGCCCAAACATTTACATGTCACTGTATACACATACTGTATCTATATTTGTAGATGTATATACTGCTTTACCTATTAATATTTATAGAGGCATAGTTTTTGGAGTGAGTGTATCATTTGGAGAGCCTAAGGGGCTATTCATTTTGTCATTATAGGCAGGCTTCTAGAATGTAAATCCTCTATTTAGTGCATAACTTTAGCTTCAGCGTGTGGTCATTGGCTGAAAAATAAATATTTCTCCAAGTCACAGTTCTTTTACAGGTTACAGCTTGTTTTTTTTAAGAATTTCAGCATGTTTTCTAAGATTTCTCTACATTTTATTATTTTTCTTGACAAGTCTTCCAGGGTCTGTAACCTTCTCCCAGTGATGCCCTACTGAACTACACCAAAAATATTTCTATTTCTTATTGCAAAAAGCCTTTTCTATATTTGCTATTCACATGTTTTTTGAATAGTAATTTTTCAATAGTGGACTTTTCTTTTCCACTTTTACATAAAGCAGCTGTTACTCACTTGTCTCATGGACAGGCTTTGCTCCCTTCCCCTATGGCTGCCATCCTTTGCTGTTCTCCACGTGAGGTTTTACGCGTTACCCTGCAAACTTTAGGGACATCATCATCCAAAGCCTGTACATTATATAGTACAGTTCTATAAACTGAAAAAAACATTAGCAAGATTAAAAAATCAATATGGTATTAAGTCATGGCAACACATTATCATCCTTAAAGGGGTGGTCCGGCACCTAAAATGTATTTTCAAAATATTTATCCTTTCGCCCCAACCACTTTTGTGATTTGCTTTATTACGCAATACCATACACTTTTTCCTATCTAGCTAATCCCTAAATGTGTTTCCTTTCTACTGTACTTCCTGTGACATTTCGTTTGAGAGGAGTCTTAAATGTGACGTCACAGGAGGCTGGGGCTGCATTCACTCCCCACAGCATCTCTCATCAAGCTCATCAAGAGAATGCCAAGAGTGTGCAAAGCAGTCATCAAAGCAAAAGGTGGCTACTTTGAAGAACCTAGAATATAAGACATATTTTCAGTTGTTTCACACTTTTTTGTTAAGTATATAATTCCACATGTGTTAATTCATAGTTTTGATGCCTTCAGTGTGAATGTACAATTTTCATAGCCAGGAAAATACAGAAAAATCTTTAAATGAGAAGGTGTGTCCAAACTTTTGGTCTGTACTGTATATTTCAAGCACAGAGTATACATATTTAGGGTTAAGCATGTTCTGGAGTTTTGAGTATAATATTGAGATATAAAAAGCAATATTAGATTATATAGATACAAAGAGGCTACAATATGCTGAAGCACTGTAACTTCAATGCTTAATAGTCATAGGAAGCTGAATAACAGGACACCTTGATATCTGTGATCTGATGTCTTATTTCAGAGAAACCCACTTTTTTCTTATATGTAAATGAGCTGTTCAGGGCTGAGCTGTGATTAGCAATGTCTGAGAGGGATTGGTGAAAGTGAATGCCCCCAGAAAAAAACTCTAAAGAGACACCCAGTTGGACTACTAGCAGAGATTTCACATACTGCGCTCTAAAAGCAACAAATGTGAATCTCTACAATTGAGTGACACAGCACAAAATGGAAAAAAAAGCAGCAGAATCAGGGGCGCTCATGGAATTTTACAAGTTGTTTAACTATAATGTTTTAGCACATGTTAAGTTCTCTTTAAATGGGGGTAACTCATACATATTTACCACTGTTCAAATTAGGCTGCATGAGGCACCAGCTCAAGAAAAATCTGATCCCATGCAGGCTCCTTGAGTGCATTCTTTAGTGATCAGGCAGAGAGGTTACAAAATATTTTACCCAATCATACAGAGGAAAAAGTAACTGAATACTGTAAGTGATGACCTTCATGTCAAGGGTCAACAAGTATAAGATTGACAGCCCATTTACTGCTGTAGATCACTATAAATAAAGACATTTCTCATATGGCATGACCAGCCCAGTTAAAAAGGAGTTTTATAGAAACCAGATTCTAAATATCATCAAACTATTTACCCGGACACTCAGACACTCAATATATGGATGGAAGCTATATAGCTAATATTTTTGGCACTATAAGAAATTGATACTCTTAAAGAGGTTGTGCACTACTTTTACATTGATGACCTATGCCTAGGATAGGTCATTAATGTCTGATCGACCGGGGTCCGACACCGGGCACCCCCACTGATCAGCTGTTATCGGTGTAGCCGGTTAATAATTCATCGCACACTCTGGCGATTGGGATGCAGAATTCATTTATTTACAAAAAAAGAAAAGACAAACCAAGTTTTAGGCTAAGTGCCCGCGATGCAGAAATGCTGTATATTTTTTCCGCTTCTCCCTGGCAGGAAAAACGCATGCGGATTTTACATGCGTTTTTCCTGCCAGGAAGAAGCGTTTGTCAAGCGTTTTTGCATGCATTATCAAGCGCTTTTCCAAGCGATTTTAGCATCACTTGGAAAGTGCTTGACAACTTGGTCACACTATATAAATCCATGCAACCGGCTGAACAAGGGCTGGATTGGGCCAGACTTCTCAACATCACCGAATGATAGAAGCGTAACATAAACTCAAATCCAGTGTCTTTTTTTGGGAGGTGTATTCCCATGCACCTTTTCACACCCACACATGGATATACGCTTCCTGATTTTGGCTATTTGCTCTTGTCCTCCTCCTTCTCCTCATCCTCCACCACCATATCACCAGGGTGACCGTGGTCCGTGATGCAACACTCACAAAAAAATTTTAAAGGGTGTTTATGATGCCCGTAAAAATTTTTTTTTATACAGTACGTTCATGTATCTGACGCTCCCCCTGGGCCGTGGGGTACTCGGTAGCCGGGCTGGTCGTTGCTAGGGGAGATGTCACAGTGGCGGTGACCTGGTTTGTGACCCAGGGCGGTCAATAAAAGGGGATTTTATAGTTTTTATATTTAATGTTCATGACGCCACCTGTGGAATGTGGCTATATGGAGCCACCGCTGCAGAGCAGGTCCTCTGGAGCTGTTGTTAATGCAGCAGAGTTGGTTCAGCTTTCCACAGGTAGAGCTAAGCTCCAGGGCGTTGCTGTGATGGTGAATGATGAAGTAACTGTGGTGGTGCAGTGTGGTGCAGGGGGTGATGGCGCAGCAAAAATTCACAGAAACAGTGGGGTGCAGTCTTCAGGGTTTACTTACGGTTATCACGTTGCTCCTGGTGCAACGGTCGTTCATAACCACCTACGTCGTCCGGTGTTTACTCAGGGAGGGGTTCAGAAAACCCTCAGGTAATTCAAGAGCACTTAGCGGGACCCCTTTCTGTGTGTCCCTCCTGGTCGTCTTCCTGCGCTGGCTCTCACCCTCCTGCACTGCGCCTCGCAGATCTTGGCGGGCAACCTGGAGTTCCCTGGATCTTGTGTGGCTACTTTTTTGGCGATTAATTGCGGATGTGGCAACTACACCCTGAAAGTGCAGAAGCCTCCGGTTTCTAGTTGAATATGAAATTCTCACTAGTTAGGGGCCGGTCCCCTTTGCGGCCTGATCCTTCCACTCCTGGTAGATTTGGGCGTACGGGTGGCCTCCAGCACTTCCCATACCCTTAGGATCCACTCTTCCTATCTTGGAGCCTTCCTCCCTGCTCCTCTCCTCTCTTCAGTCTCTCTTCCTCCCGAGCAGAGCTCCTGCAGAGCTCCTGATCCTCCTCTGACTGAACACTCTGACTGGACTGAACTGACTGACTGACTACACACCCAAGATGGCTTCCCTTTTTATATTACTCCTTCTCAAATGCTCCCCTGATCTTCTTCCTCCACCAACACCCACTACATGGTTCCCCCTCTCTTGGATCCCCCCACTCCAGCCAGGGACAGGGCTCAGCAGCGCAGCAGGGCATCTTGCCTCTCCTGCTGGTCTGGAGTGGTGTAGTGTTGGATGCAGGTGTTTGGGTCCCGGGCAGTACTCCATCCTTACCTGACAGTGAGATACCACACCTCTGGGTGAGATGAAGTACCTCTGTGGTGACTGAACCCGCAGGGGTGCCACATATACCCCCCAGGGGTAAATGTTTGTCAGCCCATACACTTAGTGCATAGGCATTACAAGTATAGGAGGCCCGCTCCTTTCTAATGGGAACATTTTTTTATGAGGCCCTCCTCCATGTCTCTTCCAAGGGGCATTGAAGTGCCTCCAAATTTTTGGCAGCCCTTGCATTCACTGCATAGGCCAACACTATGGGAGACTCTCTCCTTTCTAATGGGAATTTGTCGTTACTGTGGCCCTGCTCTATGTGTCTTTAAATTCTTAGTGGGGTTTTTTCTAAAATTTGTCAGCCGTTGGATTCACTGCATACCCTATAACTGTATAGCAGACCCTCTCCTTTCTAATGGGAACATGTCGTACTTCTTACTGTGGCCCTGCTCTGTGAGTCTTTAAATTCTTAGTGGGGTTTTTCCTAAAATTGGTCAGCCGTTGGACTCACTGCATACCCTATAACTGTATAGCAGACCCCCTCCTTTCTAATGGGAACATGTCGTAATTGTTACTGTGGCCCTGCTCTGTGTGTCTTTAAATTCTTAGTGGGGTTTTTCCTAAAATTGGTCAGCCGTTGGACTCACTGCATACCCTATAACTGTATAGCAGACCCTCTCCTTTCTAATGGGAACATGTCGTACTTGTTACTGTGGCCCTGCTCTGTGTGTCTTCAAATTCTTAGTGAGGTTTTTCCTCAAATTGGTCAGCCGTTGGACTCACTGCATACCCTATAACTGTATAGCAGACTCTCTCCTTTCTAAATGGAATTTGTCGTTACTATGGCCCTGCTCTATGTGTCTTTAAATTCTTAGTGGGGTTTTTCCTAAAATTGGTCAGCCGTTGGACTCACTGCACACCCTATAACTGTATAGTAGACTCTCTCTTTTCTAAATGGAATTTGTCGCTACTGTGGCCCTGTTCTATGTGTCTTTATATTCTTAGTGGGGTTTTCCTAAAATTGGTCAGCCGTTGGACTCACTGCATACCCTATAACTGTATAGCAGACCCTCTCCTTTCTAACGGGAACATGTCGTACTTGTTACTGTGGCCCTGCTCGGTGTGTCTTTAAATTCTTAGTGGGGTTTTTCCTAAAATTGGTCAGCCGTTGAACTCACTGCATACACTATAACGGTATAGCAGACTCTCTCCTTTCTAAATGGAATTTGTTGTTACTGTGGCCCTGCTCTATGTGTCTTTAAATTCTTAGTGGGGCTTTTCCTAAAATTGGTCAGCCGTTGGACTCACTGCATACCCTATAACTGTATAGCAGACTCTCTCCTTTCTAAATGGAATTTGTCGTTACTGTGGCCCTGCTCTATGTGTCTTTAAATTCTTAGTGGGGTTTTCCTAAAATTGGTCAGCCGTTGGACTCCCTGCATACCCTATAACTGTACAGCAGACCCTCTCCTTTCTAATGGGAACATGTCGTACTTGTTACTGTGGCCCTGCTCTGTGTGTCTTTAAATTCTTAGTGGGGTTTTTCCTAAAATTGGTCAAACGTTGGACTCATTGCATACCCTATAACTGTATAGCAGACTCTCTCCTTTCTAATGGGAACATGTCGTACCTTGTTACTGTGGCCCTGCTCTATGTGTCTTCAAATTCTTAGTGGTGTTTTTCCTAAAATTGGTCAGCTGTTGGACTCACTGCATACTCTATAACTGTACAGCAGACCCTCTCCTTTCTAATGGGAACATGTCGTACTTGTTACAGTGGCCCTGCTCTATGTGTCTTTAAATTCTTAGTGGGGTTTTTCCCAAATTTTGGCAGCCCTTGCAGTCACAGCATGGGCATTACCACTATAGGAGACCCACTCCTTTATAATGGGAGCAATTTTTTTACTGAGACCCTCCTCTATGTCTCTTCAAAGGGGTATTGGGTTGCGTCCAAATTTTTGGCAGCCCTTGCAGTCACTGGATACGCAATAACAGTATAGGAGACCCACTTGTTAATAATGGGAACAACAAAGCATAGCTGGCTGATGGCTCTCTAACAATAGCGAGGGCCGACTGCTGGGCTTTTAAGAATAGTAAGGGCCGTTTGATGTCCCTATAAAAATAGGCTTTATGACTTTCAGAGTCCTTCCATCATAAATAAAACAGGATGTGTCTGATGATGTGTCGCACACCACATTGCCAGATAAGGTTGTAAAATGTTAAAATTACATTTCCCGGTGAATGCATTTGTCTTAAAAAATAACGTAAAAAAAACAAAACAATAGGATCTTTCTTTAGTATAAAAAACAGCGTCACCAATTTAACCTCAATGTAATCACATTGTTCAGCTCCTGCACCTCCTCTTCCATCTCCGAAATGACCACATCAGTCACAAGCTGACAGCACTGAAAGCACTGCCTTGGCCAAGCTGCAACAGGCTGTGCTGAAGATAACATGCTTAATGCTTAATTGACAAACCACCCAGCGCTGCATAGTTGTTGAAAGCTGTAACACAGCAGCCTGATCTGTGGCTCTCACCGCTGAACATACAGCCAGGCCTGGTCGTGTGTGACAATGGGCGGAACCTGGTGACGGAGAAATGACAGCCGGAGTAGATACGGTTTCCCTCTATGCCAGTCCTTTCACTGAGCTAAATACAACTCTCAGCAAAAAAAGCTATGGACTGGCTCCGTACCGCCCCTGGCCACATTCACCTGTCCACGTGTTTGTGGGTAGGCGGTCCTTCCCAGTAAGTTCACTGGGGAGGGCACGGGTAATGTTGTGGGACCCGTGCTTGTGGAAGGCGGAGACGATACCGGGAAAAATAATGGCAGCTGGGGACCGAGTATGGATACCCGGTCGCCGCCGGCATAAGATTGTGGACAGCTTCTGCCTCCACGAGCCTAAAAGACCATATTTCAAGTGCAAGCAGCTGCCCAGAAATCTGGCAGTTTAGTGTTGCGGCCTGTGGGTGGGTGGCTGGCTGCATACTTGCGCTTGCATTCAAAGTAACAGAAAACTAAGCAGATGGTGGCCTCTATCATCATCATGGCCTCACCTCAGCACTATGAACTCTCCTGAAGGAGAAGCCAGGGCCCACCGGAGGAGTCTCCGGTTCTCTGGTGGGCCCGTCCAACCCTGCCGAGAAGCAGCCCTGACTAAGAAAATTGTGGGGGAATGTTCCCGGACACTCTATGGCTGCTTTTTTAATGTAGATCGGACATGCTTATGCATGTTATTTCTTAAACCGCATTGCAGATCAGGCCATTGTCCAACGCTGTATTCATTAAATTGAATGCACAAAGAAAGATGTTTGTGTGTCAAAGCACCACCGACAAGTGCGAGTTGATGTTGGATGGGCTGCCATTGCTTCTGCAACAAGTTGCATTAGAGGACTTCCTAGGAGAAATGACACCCAGGGTAGATACGGTTTCCCTCTATGCCAGTCCTTTCACCGAGCTAAATACAACTCTCAGCAAAAAAAGCTGTGGACTGGCTCCGTACCGTCCCAGGCCACATTCACCTGTCCACGTGTTTGTGGTTAGGTGGTCCTTCCCAGTAAGTGCACTGTGGAGGGCACGGGTAATGTTGTGGGACCCGTGCTTGTGGAAGGCGGAGACGATACCGGGAGAAATAGTGGCGGCTGGGGACCAAGTATGGACACCCGGCCGCCGCCGGCATGAGGTTATGAAAAGCTTCCGCCTCTACGAGCCTAAAAGGCCACATTTCAAGTGCAAGCAGCTGTCAAAAATTTGGCAGTATAGTATTGCAGCCTGTGGGTGGGTGGGTGGCTGGCTGCATACTTGCACTTGCATTCCAAGGTGTGGGGTAGGGACAGCTGAATGCTGCACTGGGACAAGGACGTGGACGGTGATTGTTGCAAGTCTGCAGCGACTGGTGCATGGCGGGAGGCATCTTCGCATGCGCCAAGGATCACTTATGATGGGCACACTTTTAGGCAGTGACCTGGAAGTCAGAGATGCTTCCAGAGCTCTTCCCCATGCTGTTCCCATGTCTTTTCAGCACTGTATGCATGTGTCTGATAATGTGTCACACACCACATGGTCAGATAAGGTCGTAAAATGTTAAAATGACATTTCCCAGTGAATACATTTGTCTTTGTTGAAAGCAATGCAAAAGTGCAAAAACGCATCAAAAACGCTACGTGTGAACATAGCCCAAGGAGTGGAGGAGTATTTTTGGTTTTGGTTATTTATTTTGCCTTATATACAAGTCATTACCCTGGAAAGGATGTTCTTTAATATATTTCCCAGGAAAATCCATTTTGTTTTTGTTTTTGTATGTTTTATTGTGAATCCGTAAAAGTGGCGTAATACTCTGACAACGTTGTTGACAGCAGTGACCTGGGAGTCAGAAATGCTTCCAGGGGTCTTCCCCATGCTGTTCCCATGTCATTTGAGCACTGTTCCCATCGGTTTGGGCACTTTTTAGGCCCTCTGCAAACCGCCGGGGGGAGCCGCCTGAAAAATGCTCGAGTTTCCCATAGACTTACATTGGGCTCGTTGCTCGGGTCGAGCACCCGAGTATTCCAATTTGCTCGACCCGAGCAACGAGTACCCGAGCATTTTAGTGCTCGCTCATCACTACACACAATGATACAATTCCATTACAGATCCAAATAGCAATACCATGAACACTCAGATAACATGGGATGCCTTACTTGTTTATTGGTTTGTGAATGCCTAGTGTCTGAGCAGGACTAGGATAAAGTCCAGGGATAGCAAGAGCTGTAATATCAAGATACTAAGATTAGATTTATTACCACATTGTATCATTGAAAGGCTTACTCACACCCTAACTGGGGTCCCATGTGGGTGCGAGGTCACAGGAACCTATAAAATATATAGCATGAGTGGTTAGGGGTAAGTATTTGACGATGTTGTGCTGTGGTAGAAGCCCAGGTGTACAGGCACACTCATACCTTGCAATTCAGCCGGTGGATGGACCTGCTTCAAGATGAGGTTCCCATAGGAGATGAGTCAGTCATTGGTGGTGTGGTGGAGTATAGCAGCACTCCCGCGTCTTGCTCTGGCTGTGGTTGGAGGCAGTGTGCAGGGACCGCATGTTAAGCACCGGCGGGCAGCGCCGGACCGGAAGTGCATTATCGGCGGGGGGGCGTGTCACCGGAAGTGACGTTCTGCCAGCCCCGTGTCACAGAATAGGGTGGCTGCATGTTGTCTGTGTTTGTGGGCATGGCGTTATGGCTCACAGGGTGTAGTGCAGGTAACCAGGGAAAGCGGCGCATGCGCAGGGGCACATACTGTATGTAGCTCAGAATACACAGTCATGAGGAATACCTGGTGTAGATGTACATAAGCTGTGGTAAAGTGTGGAGGCATGCGTGTAAGTAGGTTGGCGACAAAGATTACTTTTAAATATGTCTTCTTTCCTCTCAGCTCACCTCCTGGGTTTTGTAACTAAACATTTTAGCGGTACACAACCATCCATTACCACGAGCATGTTGGTTTCAGGTACAAGCTGGTATACATATATTCTAGTTTCATTCATATTTAGTCACTATAAACCTTGTATATTTCATTCTATAAAACACTTTAGTGTCAATAACATAACCATAGAGTGCCTACATATCATTCCTTGCATTCCATGTCGTACACATTTTTCAAGGACTATGTGGCTGACCAGTCACCATACTAAGAATATTTTTCAGTATAACGCCCATGATGTGGTAATTTGAAGGCCTACAAGTTTATTAACCACTATAAAAACACAGAATGCAGTGAAAAGTTTCACTTACATTTATGCAGGATACAAGTTACCAGTTCAACATACTAAAAAAAGAACAATATATATATATTTTTAATGATTTCCTAAAAATGCACTCAAGATATAAACCAGAAAAATAATTGATATGGTAACAGGAAAAAGGATATACCACATAAAAAATTGAACTTCTAAACCTGCTCCAATTTAAAGGCATCAAGGGGGATTTATATTCACGTGACGAGGTCCAAGTAATAACCATAGGACGCTTAAAAGAATACATGCTTCCAATGTTAGCAAATTCCGATTTCTACTACTTGTATTAGGCGTAGAAAAGGCATTTGACACTGTCCTCTGGCCTTACCATTTCAATAATCCTATGTTCCCCACAGGTCTAGATGCAACTGAATATTTAGGATTATTCAAAAAGGAAAAACTCATTAAATTAGTACAAGAGGCCTTTTCTTTGGGCTTTTTCACTAAAAAAGAATCAGAATTCCTCATTGTGGATTCTCCAACTATTCCCATCTTACATGCCTTACCTAAGACTCACAAGAATGAACAACCACCACCCATGCGCCCAATTATTTCAGGAATTGGCTCGCTGGGAGAAAGATTAGGTCAATGGTTGGACTCTGCTTTACAGCCACTTGTCATGAGTATTCCAGGTTATCTTGAGGACTCATGCGACGTCCTTAATTTATTTGATAATGTTACCTGGTCAAATTCATGGTCATGGCTTACTTGTGACGTCATGGCACTGTACACTAGCATTCCTCACCACATAGCAATCTCTGCCATAGATCACCATATGTTCAAATATAGTTCTTACTCCCATGAACTTCAATCGTTCATTAAAACAGTTTTATCTATTCTATTAACACATAATTATTTTATTTTCAATGGGAAATTTTTTCTCCAAACTGGTGGAGTTTCTATGGGGGCTAAATTTTCCCCTTCGGTTGCTAATCTTGTTATTGCTTGGTGGGAGGAATGTTATGTGTACAGTGCCCATAACCCCTTTTGTACATCCCTCATTTATTACTCAAGATTTATTGATGATATTTTAATGGTTTGGGGGGGGCAACATGGATGACATTCCAGAATTTATATCGTATTTGAATAATAATGAATTTAATTTACGATTTACATACACCACCAACCGTAACTCTATTACTTTTTTGGACTTAGAACTAAATGGCCAAAATAATGAACTAATCACTTCTAAAACATTCAGGAAACCCACATCAGGGAATACAATTTTGCATGCGCACAGTTCACCCACCCCATGTCCTAAAAGCCATTCCAGTAGGAGAAATTACTAGAGCTAGGAGGAATTGTAGTGACTCCATTTCCTTCTCAAAAGAATGTACCACCATTAATTCTAGACTATTATGTAGAAATTATCCAAAATGGACCTTAGAGCAAGAAAAATAGTAGATAGTAAATCTAGAAGCAGTCTCATTACTAAAAGGAACCACCACAACAACACCAGCTCTAATATTCCAACATTAGTTCTCACCTATAACACTCATTTTTCTGCAATATCTAATATAGTAAAACGCAACATAGATACATATTCTGAGAGAGGATTCTGTTATCGATGCAATATTAAAGGACGGAATTAGGGTAGTTCCACATAGAGCACCAACAATAGGCAACAAAATCTCTCCAAGTTTATACAGAGGAAAGCCCATCAAAACGACTGGTAACCGGCTATCAACTAGTGGCTACCATAAGTGTGGTTTCACAAACTGCAAATCATGTCTGGTTTCATCAAAAAAATTAACATTTCCGGATAAAAATAATTCCAAGCTATATCCAATAAAAGGGTTTCTGAATTGTAACACTGATTATGTTATTTACATGATTGAGTGCACTATTTGTAATCTAAAATACATCGGATCAACTACTAGGAAATTCAAAGTACGCCTGAGGGAACATTTATATGATATTTCCCATCAATCTAATCGTAGTATGTCTGGTGCTTCCAGACATTTTATCAATTGTCATAATAAATGCACTAAAGGCCTGTTAGCTTATGCTATAGAACATATTCCCCGTCACATCCGTGGCGGAGACAAACAAAATACTTTCAGAAATAGGGAGGCGTTTTGGATTTTTGTATTGGTTACTAGAATTCCCTCAGGCTTAAAGTATAGAAAAGAGTTCATGTTACATTACTGACTTGGTGTCTCATTCTCGTTTTTAAAAATTCCCGTTGCTTTTTAATTCACCACTCTTAGGCTATGTGCCCACGATGCAGAAATGCTCCGGATTTTTCCTGAGCGTTTCTGCATCTCCCTGGCAGAAAAAAACGCATGCGGATTGTACATGCGGATTGTACATGTGGATTGTACATGCGGATTGTACATGCGTTTTCCTGCCAGGGACATGCGGAAGTGAAGCGTTCTTCACTTGCATTTCCGCATGCGGGTTGACAAGCGCTTTCCAAGCGATTTTAGCATCACTTGGAAAGTGCTTGTCAACTTGGTCACACTATATAAATCCATGCAAACAGCATGGATTTATATAGTGTGACCGAGAGAATGTCAAAAAATAAAAAAATAAACATATACTTACCCTCCGATGGCCCGCGCTGTCTTGATTTCCTCCGTCCCGGCTGCCGGCAGCGGTAGAGTGAAGGACCTGCCGACGTCAGCGTCGCGTGACCTGTCACATGACTCTGACGTCAGCGCAGGTCCTTCATTCCATCGCGAAGTGCTGGGAAGCAAGGAGGAGCGCACCACGGGCCGCCGGAAGGTAAGTATACATTTATTTTTTATTTTATTCTTTTTTTACAGCTTTTTTAATGTTACCTGGGTGTGGAGGAGAGTCTCCTCTCCTCTACACCCGGGTACATCCGCACATTAGAACGCGCCAATTACGCAAGTACAGATGCAGTCTTGCGGAATTGGCGTGTTCTAATGCAAGTCAATGGCAGCGAAAACGCAGCACTTCCGCAAAATAATTGGTAGTGCTGCGTTTTTTTTCCGCAATGATAATCTGCAGCTAAAATTTCCGCAGCATGTGCACAGCACATGCGGATTATCATTGGGGGACATGGCAGGCCTTCTACCATGCGTTTTTTAAGCGTTTCTGCCGCTGCGGAAACGCTTAAAAAGCGCATCGTGGGCACACAGCCTTACAATTTTTTTTTTTTTCTTGGGTTGTTACACACCTGCAGCACCTTTCTTGATTAGTGCCAGCATAAGAAGGGTTCCTCCCCTTATGACTGACACTTATTCATACCAAGTTTAAGAGCGGTCTTCGCTCGAAACACGTCTGGTAGCGCACCCCTGCTTGGTGCCCCTGTGTTTCCCTATTATTGTTCTTCCACCAGCTGGAGTTACATTATCGCTATCTGGATATTTTAAAAAAATTCTAAATAAAAGACATTTGTTTTTATTATTGGAGTCTGTGGAGTTGGATCATCGTCTTTCCTATCACCTGTCTACTGAGCGCAAGCAGCAGCGCTGATCACGGATCCCGGAGACACCCAGCTGGTTCATGGAGGTGAGCTGTTTTTTTTTCTTTTCCCTTTCCACGCTTAAAAGAATACATGCTTCCAATGTTAGCAAATTCCGACTTCTACTACTTGTATTAGGCGTAGAAAAGGCATTTGACACTGTCCTCTGGCCTTACCATTTCAATAATCCTATGTTCCCCACAAGTCTAGATGCAACTGAATATTTAGGATTATTCAAAAAGGATAGTGCAAAATGATTGCCTTGGTATTCATAACTGTGAGAACCTAACACAAATGTATTAACAGGACTATCCAAGTTTTAGCTATACACTACAAATTTTCAGAGATTCCCATTGGTGACACTGCAGATGTCTAGGCGGCAGTCAAGTTCTGTCCAGACATGTGCCAGCATATCTTCAGATATGGACTCTACTGTTTCAGTTATGCATCAGATACTATGGCTGGTTGAAAAGGCAGATCACTGATGTAGCCCCATAGAAAGAAGTCACAGGGTGTTGGATCTGGCGATCGGGGAGGTCAGCACAAAATTGGAGAATCGACCTAAGACAATCACTGAAACAGCAGAGTCCATATCAGAGGACATGGATAGAACTGGACTGCCGTCTAGACATCTGCCGTGTCACCAATGGAAATCACTTTGCACATTTGTAGTGTACAGATAAAACTTGGATAGATACTGTGTTTTTTAATTTAATACAATTGTATAATGTTCTCTCAGTTATCAATTACTAAGGCTATAATTTTCCACCCTGTATGCCGTATAAGCATAGGGGACCTACCTAAGACAATTCAAAACTGGAAACACTATTTATGATTTCTGAGGTCAAAGAATACTGCAAAGCCCCTCCATTTGAAACTTTCTATGTTAACCTAATATGCTACTATATTTATTCACTTCTTATGAACCCTTCTTTAGCTGGCACTACATAGTTCAAATGAATCTGCATTTCTGATCTTTTTGGCTATGGTGTGATATTCTACTTGTACTCACTGTTTATTCTTCACCCCGGCGTGTTAAGCTGACAGCAATGGAGCAACGGTAGATGGATCTCGGGCAAACTATTTCACATGAAAGATGGTGGCACTGCTGTAGTAACCAATTTTTATTAACTGAAGCATCCCTCAAGATCTTACACCAGATCCCACTAGATTACATATATTTTATCCTTCAGCCTATTTTTGCTGCTTCAGTAGTTGTGATGAATCATCTGGTACCTGATGGAAATGCCCTATTTTGAGTGTCCTACAGAGAAAAGATGCCTCTCTAATCACTACACTCATAGAAGGGATATTTGGCCCCTCACCCACATCAATGTTATTGGAAAACAAACTTCTTAATGTTACTAATAGAGCTCATTGCCTCATCCATTTTGTCAGCAAGGTCACCAGGATCCACAAAGCCGCTAGGTGGAAATCTACATTTCTATCCTCTCAAGTAGTTAAACAACATATTAAATCACACAATTTGAGTGTATTGAAGCCACTAATTCTGACATGATTTGGATCATTTCTATAACATCTGGACACCCTGACTGAACCGCCTCTCCCACTCTACTTTACATAGGGGGAAGGGAGCCCAACAACTAAGGAAAGGGGGAGTGGAGACCCCATAGTCAAATCTAATATCACCTTGACTAACCTATTGTCCCTATATAGGTTCCGCACCTATCGCCGAGCAGGAAACTTAATCCCTGAATGTCCCCAGAGCTAGGCCCTAGGTAGGCAGGGGACGGGGGTGAACACTAGCCAGGCCCCACTGTAACTAAATACAACAAGGTAAACAAACAAAGGGGATACATTTAGCTTGAGAAGACACCAGAGAGATAACGCCAACTGTTCCCCAAGGGAAGTTCAAGAAGAAACTACCCAACTACTAGTACTCCATGCATGGACAGAGGAACATAGAACTATCACCGGCGACTCTCTGGAGACACAGAGCATTTTTAACTACCAAGCAAGGGTGTGTCAATTAGCAGCAGAAAGTGGAGGTCGCTGCTGGGTCCTAAAGGGAGGAGGATATCACTACGCTACAGAGATGATAGGACAAGAAGATGTCTGCAATGCCAAGCGCAGTGACTTTCTACAGCCCGATCCAGAGCGACTGTCTGTCACACTTGATACACCTGTGACAGTTATCCTTTCTGCTCTATGGCTCTTAAATAACAACCTGTCCTTACTGCTGTCACAAAACATTTCACTCAGGATCTATCTTTATTGATATTTTTGATGATATATCAATATCTTTAGTGATATCTTTCATAATATAGATTACTTCTGTTCTGTATCCCCCTCTTTCCCACTCTTGTTTTCTTGCTAGTTTACTGAAAAATTGCCCCTGTTTGAAGAATTTATGTTTTCTTCTTCATTGAAAAGCTGTCTTTTATCTTCAGTTCAATAAAATATTTCTGAAACAAAAAAAGGAACTTCCAACATTTCCTCTGAAATGCAACTTATTCAAAGTTTTCAGAAATTGTGAGAAATGTGCACACGATATAAAAGATTTTTTTCCATTGAAACGAGAAGTTCAAATGGCTTACAGCTTCTTTTCTTGTTGTCTTCTCAGGATTGGCCTTACACGAACTACACGTGTAGAAAATCCAGACTAAAATTATGTATACCGATTAATCGCAAGCTTTTGACTTGACATAAAGGATCCGGTTCTGGCAAATACACTCTTAGGTATTCCTTCTGGTCAAATTGGTTCTTTCTTACGTCACCTCTCCTCTACTATGGAGATAAAATAAGCTACATCTTCTGTATAACCAGTGCTTCTTTGCTCATATTTAATCTACTTACAAGAAATTCAATAAAAATTAGCATTAAAACTGCATTTAGCCCATCTGTTGGACAGAGTCACATGATTTGTTTACTACATGAAATTTTTTTCTGTTGATGTGACTGGACATTCCAACAAGGACTTCCAACAGTTCATGTTATTGAGCAAGGCCTTGCACACTTAATTGGAACATGACCGGTAGAATGCTTGTCACATACTTGCAGTAACATGACTGCAGCTCTGGAGAATACCCATAGCGCACACTGCAGTGCCCATAGCGCATACTTGCAGTAACATGACTGGAGCTCTGGAGAATACCCATAGCGCACACTGCATTCACTGTGAGGATTCCCAAGTCTGTAGACACATAGCGTGAGAACTTGTGGGCCCTTCTTAAATGAGAGATTAAGGCTAAGTGCCCATGACGCGCCCCCTGGGCCGTGTGTGCACGCGTGTGGGTCACCTGGAGCCGGGTCTCTGGGGGGTTGTAGTCTCCATGGCGGCGACCGGGTCCCGTGGCTCAGGGTGGTCAAACCAGTGGCAGTCTTTTATATGTTTTAGGTTAATGTCCGACTACGCCACCCGTGGATTGCGGTCAGGGTGTACCGCCGCTGCGAGGCAGACCGCTGAGGCTGGTGTTGTGTGCGCAGCAGAGGATGGGACAACTCTCCACGGGAGGAGTATAGCCTCAGGGCAGTGAGTGTGGATGATGGGAGTGATGGTGCACGGGTAAAGCAGGAACGACTCAGAGTCTTTGCAGTGCAGTTCAGGGTCTTTACTGATGATGATAAGGCAGACCCTCCCGGGAGTACTGGCTATCATAAGAGGCCTGGTCAGTCTGTGAACAAACAGGAGTTCCCCATGCCAGGTGGAGTTGTAGGCCTCCCCGTCTGTCTGCACTCTTCCTGGCTACCTTGCTGTAAGCGAGTGGAAGTAGCCCACGTCCCTGAGTATACCGTGTAGTGCTCACCCGTATGGCTGGTAAGTTGGGGACTTCTGGTAGCCTCTGCTCCTCGATGGCGGTGCTGGTCCCTTGCTCGTGACTGAGCCTCCGGGCTTCTATGGCCAGAGGACCTGGAATCCCCTGCCAGCTGGTTTCTGCTGCTGGACTTAGAGATCCTCACAGCCTCGGACTCCGTTGTCCGGTCGTAGTGTCTTCAACCAGGACGAGCAATATCAGCTTCCAGTCCCTGGCACTCAGCTCCTGCTCCTACAGAGCTCCTAGCTGTTGCTTCCCCTGTGTCTGGAACTTCACTCTCTCTCCTTTCTGCTCTAACCCCGCCCCAGATCCAGTTTATATAGGGCAGATTCCTCCCCTATCTGGTCTGGAACAGGAGGTGTTGCATGTTCAAGGGCTCCTGACCAGGGAACCTCCCACTTGCTCTCAGACGTGATATTTCTATCACTGTGGCAACCAGACCCCTGGGGTGCCACATTCCCCCCTAGTGAATTTTAGTACTCCGGGACTAAACACATTTTTGAAGCATAATATAACAGGGTAAAAACAAAAGCACAACAACATATGTACAAGAAGTTTAGTCTTTAGAGGTCACGGCGCGTCCTTGACCGGGTGTCCATGTCACCCAACGAGGTGAAGTCTTGAACGGTGCGGGGACCTGCCCAAAGCAAACCCCAAATGTTGGCCCTGGGCGTGGCTGCAAGGGGAAGCGAACTACTTTGGACCACACGGGGCCACGCCAGGCAGGTTTTTCTTCTGTGGCCGTCTTCGCAAGAGGCACCAAGTGCAACTATTTACTATGTAGTTCCAGTTATTCAGCGTCCATAACCTGACAGTCCAAATAAACCTGCAGGGAAACTAGAGGAACATAATTACTAGTGTTGAGCCACCCCCGTAGTGTTCGAGTTCGGTTCGGTTCGTCGAACACCCGTGTGTTCACCGAACTGTTCGTCGAACTGTTCGTCGAACACCTTCGAACACCGTTAAAACCAATGGCAGGCAAACAAAAACACATAGAAACACATAGAAAACACCTTCAAAGGTGTCCAAAAGCTGACAAACTGCTCAGAAGACATAACTAACACATGGAAAAGTTACAAGTACATATAGTCATGCGAAAAGAAAAGAGGTAGAGGAGTAAAAGGAGGGGGAGACACAGATATAGGAATGTCATGCCCTTCTAAAATCCAAAAAGTGAGAAGCCGACACGGCCAGTCCGTTCCTGCCAGTGCCACCTCCGTGTCGCCGGGTTTGTGCCAGAGCCGCGGTGGACCCTGACGGCCAGCCCCCCTCTTCCAATACTGGTGCCTGTCCGCTGGTGGGTCGAGCCCCCCCGCGGTGGGGGGGGGGAGTAACATCGGCAGAAGAAAGACCATCTTCCAGCCAAACTAAGATGTCGACTTCTTTTTGTGGACAATGTGATACGATCCCTTTCTTACGGACACGCCCATCGCTACAAATTCCAGATGAGGCACAAAAACAGCAGGTGCTTCAACGGATATCAAGTGCTCCTTCAAGTGGGCTCTCCTCCACATCAATTTCAACATCACAAATACTCCAGTCCTCAGAGGTGTCACCCCAATCGCACTTGCTTCCTCACAGCTCCCAAGTCTCCAGTTGCCCGTCTGAGTATGGGGTAACACAGATGGTTGAGTCTGCAGAGCTGTTTACTCATACTATAGCCTGGGAAACGGAGGTCTGCTCCAGAGCTTCTGTTAATCCAGACGAGGAAATGATCTGCACTGATGCCCAGAATCTTTATAAGTCGGATCCAGGACCAGATGAAGAAGGTTCTGAGCATAATGTAGACCCTCGTTCCCAAACTGTAACTCCTGTTGGTGGAGACAATGATGAAGACGATGGTGAGACTCAAATACCTGATTGGAGCGACAACTTGACTTTTCGGTCAGGGCAGGAAGAGGTTGGCTCTGAGGACGACGGGTGTGATAACACACAGGGTGATGATGACGAGGTTGGAGATCCCACTTACTGTCAACCCACAGTCAGCCAGTCGATGAGGTCAGCGGAGGAGGTAGAGGAGGATGTGACTAGCCCGGGGGATGGGGATGACTCGGTACCCGGGCCTTTGCCTGGCCTTGGGGATGTCGCGGTGGTCGGCTCCCTGGCCCGTACCCTGGGGTCACTCTTTAAAAGGGTGGATAATTGTTAATTTTATAAGAGTTTGTGACGCCACCTGTGGTATCAGGTGAGAAGCACCAGCGCTGCAGCAGTCCACTGAGGCCCGTGATAAGGCAGCTCGATGGTATAGCTCCCCACAGGTGGAGCTAGGTCTCAGGGCAGCGTATGCAGGGGGAATGCAGGACAGGCGAGACCCAGCTGGGTCAGAGCAAGAACGGGAAAGGACACGGCAGTCACTTTAGTACCTTTTACTGGAGGAAATTCAGGCACATCCCGGAGCACTGTAGGGTGAAGGGTGCATATCAGAATCCTCCCCAATGAGCGGGTGTAGGGCCTCCTGTTTCTTGCCTCTGCGTAGTAAGTTTCTGACCTGCCTGGAGCTAGGCCTAACTTTGTCTCTGTCCTGCGCTGGCTGACCTTGTGGTAGGGCCTTCTCTTGGAGTTCACGCCTAAGCGTCTCCTGGCTCCGTTACGTATCAGCACCTTAGCGATCCTGGGACTTGTAGTTCTCCAGGGATTCCGGTTATGCCTCACTGGGTCATAGAGATCCCGGTAAGCTCGGATCCGGTGTCCGGTAAATGCTTCGGGGTGAGCTGGTTAAGCTCCTCTGCCCCTTATGTACTAACTCACCACTCGCCTTCGGCCTACTCGGGCCCTCACTAGGCTATACACACTAACGGCAGCTTGCCGCGCTTCACCGATCTTATGGCGCCGGCACACCTTAAGCTCTATCTGGGCTCCCTGAATCTAGCTAGCAGGAGCCTCGTGCTCCACTGCTGAACTAATAACTGAGTTCTCTAGACTAGACTGAGCTCCACTGCAGACTAACCTCTCTTAGGCTTCTCTACTGCAGGAACTCTTCAGAGGAGCTGAACTGCCTAGCTCCACCTTCCCTATTTATATCCCTAACGGGCTCCCTCTGCTGGTCTGAGGTGGAAGGTGGAGATGTGTGAATGTTTATGGGGGCCTCTTGTGGAGGATTCCATCAATACACTCTTTTAGGATCTGTGATACCAAGCGCAGCGGGGCGTCACAGATGCTATTGACGACGAGGTTAGGTTGCGCCTTCCTGGACAGAGACAGAGTACTGGAAGCACGTCAACAACTGCATCCTCAACCACAACTCTGCCTCTGACCACAAGTCGTAGTGGCTCTTCAGGTCGCATGGGCTCTAAGCCTTGCATAGTCTGGGCATTTATTCAGATCGATAAGGATGACCCAACTCGTGTTATCTGTAATATTTGTCACCAAAAGCTAAGTAGAGGCCAAAAAATCCATAGTTTGAGTACTTCATGCATGTACCGTCACATGGATATGAAGCATAAGTTGCAGTGGGAAGCTCACTGTGCTACAATGCGGCCTAGCAGGCTGGGCCAACCACCGTCTGCCCCATCTTGTGCATCCGCGGCCTCTTCATCCTCTGTGACTGGGGGGAGAGCAGTCACACATGTTTTTGGACGCAGACCTGCCACCTCATTACCTGCAACAGCCAGCGTGATTGGCAGGTCGTCAGTTCATTGGGAAGTGGAAACACCTGCTGGTGTTGAGCGCTCTCCGACATCGAGAGCACCACCTTTGGATCAAGGCAACCTAACATGTCCGCCTGCATCTTCCTCACAGACCGGCAGTTTGCCGGGGACACCCTTATCAACCCCGTCTAAGCACAACAGCCAGCCCTCGGTCCCTCAGATGTGGAAAAGTAAAAGACCATTTCCTCCTAGCCATGAGAAAGCTAAGAGGTTGAATTTCACCAACTGCAAGCTGTTGGCTACAGAAATGCTGCCTTTCCGCCTGGAGGACACAGTGGATTTTCGAGACCTTATGTCCGTCGCAGTGCCCCAGTACCAGATGCCCAGTCGGCACTACTTCTCAAAGAAAAGTGTGCCTGTGCTCCACCAGCATGTCGCACACAACATCACCGCTTCTTTGAGAAACTCTGTGTGTGACAGGGTGCATTTCACCACAGACACTTGGACGAGTAGGCATGGACAGGGGCGTTACATGTCGCTGACTGGGCACTGGGTAACTATGGTGACAGCAGGACAAGGGGCTGCTGTCCAAGTCTTACCATCCCCACGAGTTGTGCGTCAATCCTCTTTATCTCGAAGTTCCTCCACTGCTTCTGCCTCCTCAACCTCCTCTCGGTCCTCCACCTGCACCCAAAGCCTGTCTGGTAATGCCACCTGCTTTCTAACTGCGCAGAAGGAATCCTGCACACCTCCTTACTATGCTGGCAGCAGGGCTCAACGGCATCAGTGTTTACTTTGAAATGTCTGGGAAATGTGAGTCACACAGCTGAGGAGTTGTGGTCAGCTCTGGAGACCCAGTTTCATGAATGGTTGTCTCCACTGGACCTGCAACCAGGGAAGGCCGTGTGCGACAATGCTGCAAACCTGGGTGCGGCCCTTCGCCGGGGCAATGTCACACACGTGCCTTGTATGGCTCACATGTTGAACCTGGTTGTCCATAAATTTTTAGCCCACTATCCCGGACTAGATGGCCTTCTGCAGAGGGCACGGTCGCTGTGTGCTCACTTCCGTCGTTTGCATCCCGCAGCTCAACGACTTACATCTCTACAGAAGTCGTTGGGCCTGCCAGTTCACCGGCTGAAATGCGATGTGCCGACACGGTGGAATTCAACTCTGCACATGTTGCAGCGACTGTGGCAGCACCGACAAGCCCTGGTGCAATACGTTCTGACGTATAGCCTGGGCCAACGGGATCCAGAGGTGGGGCAAATCACGCTGCAGGAGTGGTCTCAGATCAGGGACCTATGAAGTTGACGCGCCCCCTGGGCCGTGGGGTACCCTGAGCCGGGCCGGTAGACGCTGGGGGTTGTAGTCACTGTGGCGGTGACCTGGTCCGTGACCCAGGGCGGTCAATCCAAGTGTAATTTGTATATATGGATTTTATAATGTCCGACTACGCCACCTGTGGAGTGCGGCCAAAGGGGCCACCATTGCGGAACAGTCCTCTGAAGCTGGTGGTTTTGCAGCAATGGTATTGTTACTCACCACAGGAAGAGTGTAGCTTCAGGGCAGTGTGGGTGGATGATGGTGGTTGTAGTGCAGGGAGTCAGTAATGAACACAGAGTCCATGTGATGCAGTCCCAAGATCTTTACTCACAGTTGTTGCAGTCCAGATTACAGGTACCAGAGCAATCTCACCCGTGGTGCTGTGCGTACTCAGTGAGGGGCTCAGTCCGCCCCCAGATAGCTCCGGAGTACTTAGCAGGACCCCCTTCTGTGTGTCCTTTCTCTGGCCTTCTCCCTGCACCTCACACCCAGTGACACTTCTATCCGGTATCCTCGGGCCTCGGCGGGCGACTTGTGTTCCGTCCCCTGGGTCCTATGTGGCTACCTTCTTAGTGAGACTGGTGTGGACTTTGGCCTGCAGTACATGAAATGCTGCAGCCTCCGGTTTCTAGTTGAGCCTTGCTGTTTCTCCGCTAGTTGAGGGACCGGTTCCCCTTATCTGGCCTGACCCCTCTACCTCCTGGTAGCAGCGGGAGTACGGGTGGCCTTCTGCACGGCCCGTAGCCCTAGGGTCCCTTCGCTTCCTGGAGCCTTTCTGCTCCCACTCCTCTCTTCTCTCCTTCAGTCCTGGGCCTCCCAGGCTAGGCCCGCCTCCGGAGCAGAGCTCATGCCGAGCCTCTGCTCCTGTCACTTTTCCTCCTCTGACTAGCTTGCTCTTTCTAAGATGGCTTCCTATTTATACTCTCCCTGTCATGTGCTCCCCTAAGCTGCTCCCCTAAGCACCCACTACATAGGACCCTCCCACCAGCTAGGGACCTGGGACTGTGCTCTCCCTTAGGAGCAATCTCGACCTACCCCCACTGCGGGTATGTGTTGGATGCAGGTGTTAGGGTCCCGAGCCATACGCCTTCCTTACCTGAGGGTGAGATACCACACCTCTGGGTGCGATGCAGTAACTCTGTGGCGACTGAACCCTCAGGGGCGCCACACACCCTTCTGCACAGTTTTGAAATGGCGACGAAGATGTTTAGTGCTGACGACGATGCCATTATCAGCATGACTATTTCGGTGATTTACATGTTGGAGCACACATTAAACAGAATTCAGAGTCAGGTGGTGGGACAAGAGGAGGTGGAGGAAGTAGAGGAGGAGTCGTATGCGGAAGAGATAACATCTCCAAGGTCCAGACGGTTGGCAGCACCAAGGCGGCAGGCATGGGAGGGTGGGGGAGAGGGATTAACCAGGGTGCATGGTAGCAGCCAAACTGTTGAGGAAGGTGCAGGAACCGAGGAAGAAGTGGAGGACGAACTGGCGATGGGCATGTAAGACTCATCAGATGAGGGAGACCTTGATCACATTTCTGTTGTGCGAGGTTGGGGGGAGAGGGCAGAGGAAGGAAGCATGATTCTTACCTCGCTACCAACACAACAAGGACTTGGTCCTCCCGGATGCGCAAGACACATGAGTGCCTTCTTGCAACATGACCCTCGGATTGTCAAAATTCGAAGTAATCCCGACTACTGGGTTGCTACACTCTTAGATCCCGGGTACAAAAGTAAATTTGCCGAAATAATTCCTGCCATAAAAAGGGATTGACGCATGCAGGAGTATCTGCAGACGCTGTTGCAGAATCTTACATGTGCTTTTCCACAAAACACCAGTGGTGCACGTAGTGAATCTCACAGTTCTAACTTGCCAACCGTGGGACTGTCGAGTCTTCATCACTCAAACCGTAACAGTAACACAGTATCTGCTGGTAACAGCAATTTTGTGGAATCGTTTCACCACTTTTTTAGACCATCCTTTGCAAGGCCACAGGAGACAAGAAGTCTGACACATAGTCAATGCCTAGAGAGGATGGTGCAGGAGTATCTCCACGTGAACATCGAAGCCATGACTGTGTCACTGGACCCTTGCTCATTTTGGTATTCCAATCTGGAAAAATGGCCAGAGCTCGCCACTCACGCCTTGGAGATCTTGTCATGCCCTGCAGCCAGTGTTCTCTCTGAACATGTGCTCAGCGCTGCTGGTGGTGTGCTGACAGATAAGCGCAAGCGGCTGTCCACTGAGAATGTAGACAGACTCACGTTCATAAAGATGAACAAATCATGGATTCGCAAGGACTTTTCTACCCCTGTGTTATCCTTGGGAGACTAAAAGCTTGAGGATTTGGTAAAATCACCTCACCAACCGTTTTAAGCAACTGTGGGGCAATTGATGCCACTTAATCCTAGAACGCATGACCATAAAAATCTACACTTTCACATACCTGAGGCCTTTTAGGTCCGTGTGCAAATAACATGGAATAACTCAAACTCAAATGACAAACAACTATATACATGAAGAATACCTAGAGTTTCAAAATTCTAACTAAAGTGATCTTGCAGAAAATAGAAAACAATTAACAGGGCGGGCCTGCGAGGCCCCTGGTATGCGTTCTAGGGTTAAGTGGTGTCTGTGCCACAATTTTGGGAAAAAATGGAGACTCTTTTTGGAGTCCCCTTGCTGTGTCTTACGTGACGTTGGCATCGTCAATTCCAGGTGGGTTGGGTCGCTCCTCCCCCCTTTTAACTGTAAGAAACTACATACACTATGGCTTGGGGTAACACAGATGGTTGAGTCTGAAGAGCTGTTTACTGAGAGGTCTGCTCCAAATCTTCTGTGTCTGCTAGTCAGCGTAGAATTTTTAACTGCATCTAGCCTAAGCAATACTTTGGGCGTAGTAGCCCAGCTGCGAAGCAAGCTGCACCGCCTGTGTATCTAATAAGAATTTTTAAATGCATCTAGCCTAGGCAGACTGTGGGGACCCCCAACCAAACCCAGACGCTCAGCCCCCCTACCGCCCCCCTTTCCTTGACAATACAATAATGTAACTCTTACAACTGGATGGGTGAGGATCGGTCACAGCTTTATTAACTCTTTATACTCATTCCATTAGAAAGGCATTTTATTTCTAAAATAATTCAGCTTGTTGCAGCATGCCCTGGGTCTCCACTCCGGCAAGTTGGCCAACAAGTGTAACTCTCCAACATGTCCTTTCTATTTCCAGGCCACGGAGGATCCTGCGTACTCGTATGCAGGACTCTGACCCCCACCCATCACTCTTAACGCTTGTTCCACTCCGTCCTGGAGTCCTGACAGGAATATGTCCAGTCCAATATCCATTAAGTGAACACCGTCGGGCCGTATGAGGCCTGCTTTATCTCCTTCCAGTTGTCAGTGTCGTACCACTACACCGCCTCTGTCTCTTCTAAATTTTGCCATCCGAATATTTATTACCCGCCTTGTCCGTTCGATGGCCGTGATGTCTCGCGCACCTTGCCATACCGCTATCGGCACAATCTCTGACCATACTATAGCTAGTTTTGTGAAAAATTCTCTGAAGCGCTCAGTGTCTAGTTTCATTATTGCCATTAGTTATGCGCTCTTGTAATGACCTAGGTTGTTTCCCCTGGCCTGTATAACTAAGATGACCGGACCTCTTGCCTCTCTCCCTACCTTGATTACCTCCATTAGTACCTGTGGCCATAGCAGGCCTCTAATACCTCTCCAGTTGAAATATGTGTTATGAAACTCTAATTTCCTCCCGCCTGGGTGGACTTTCGCCCTTTTTTCTGCCCAATACATATACGAGTGGCCTATCACCCACACTGTTGGCTTAGCGTCACCTGTAAAAGAAACAAACCACGTTAGGATAACAAGTCCGGTCTTATGTATCTCGCCAAACACGTGGATCGCCATCTCCCTATCCTCTGAACTTTTGTTTCTGACAGTCCTGCTCTTGCTGCTTCCGTGGCCGCGCCTATGCGGAATGAGTGTGTCCCGTAATCTTTGGGGTGGTTCCCTGCCGATGTTATGCATTTATTAAATATAGCTTGGAACTGGTATCTTGATAATGGCGTTCCATCAATATGTGATAGGAAGAAATTACTTTGTGATCTGATGGTTAGATATGTTTTTACTATTGTTACCCGACTCAGTGTACCGTTTGTGGGTTGTAGAAGTACCCAAGTGCTCCGGCCCGCTGGAACCGTTTTCGATTGGTGTATGCGTAGACGTATTGCATTATTGGCTATGACTTCGTCCTGGTGTAATAAGCCTCCACTGGTGGTAATTTTGGATTGAGGGACTAATTCGCTTATGCATAGCGCCCCGAAGAAGGCGATCACAAATGCAGTAGACAGTAGTGTTGCTTCAAATTGTGAGTGTCATGTTAATGGTGTTAGGGATATGATGTGAGAAATCAGTTTTAGTGACACGGGACGGGACGTCTACACTCCTGACTTGGCTGACCCCTTTTCCACCCTTTTATGGATTGTCTGATGATGAATCTTTGTCACATCTCCCCAATTCAGTAGTTGGAAGTGAAATGCTACTCCGGTCAGACACCGTTGCGCTGACGCCCCTGATATGCCCCTCATCATTAGCTGGTGGAGAAATTCTATGGTGACTTGTGATCTGGCTTGTTCATATTGGTCAACTCATCTGCCTGCTACTAGTCGTGTCCACTCTTCCCATGCCTTACCGTATGCTTGCCTCGTCGACGGGGCAACTGACGCTCTGATTAATGGCATCAACTATTCGCCACTAGATCCCATAGGGAACGTGGGCAACTGTTGCCCAATGGGTGGGCGTTGTGGAAGAGCTCTGTGAAAATCTGCCAATTGAAATGTTATAAATAGTGTTGAGCCACCCCCGTAGTGTTCGAGTTTGGTTCGGTTCGTCGAACACCCGTGTGTCCGCCGAACTGTTCGTCGAACTGTTCGTCGAACACCTTTGAACACCGTTAAAACCAATGGCAGGCAAACAAAAACACATAGAAACACATAGAAAACACCTTCAAAGGTGTCCAAAAGCTGACAAACTGCTCAGAAGACACAACTAACACATGGAAAAGTGACAAGTACATATAGTCATGCGAAAAGAAAAGAGGTGGAGGAGTAAAAGGAGGGGGAGACACAGATATAGGCATGTCATGCCCTTCTAAAATCCAAAAAGTGAGAAGCCGAGACGGCCAGTCCGCTCCTGCCCGTGCCACCTCCGTGTCGCCGGGTTTGTGCCAGAGCCGCGGTGAACCCTGACGGCCAGCCCCCCTCTCCCAATACTGGTGCCTGTCCGCTGGTGGGTCGAGAGAGCCCCCCTGTGGTGGAGGCAGCTCTAAGCTTTTTAATTTAAATTGTCCCTCTAATTTGAATGAATACACTTTAAATCCATTTACAAGGATCTATTGGAGGGCAAGTCTCATGCCAGCAGCCGCGTAATTCCAGCTCCAGTAGCGTCCACTAAAGCTGCTGCAGTTAAAAAGCTTTTATAAGGATCGAGCTCGGCTGTCCACCGCAAGGCATCCTAGTGCCAGTCCCAGCCCCTATGCCTTGGGGTGCCTCCTGATGCTCTTCACTAAGTATCCCGTGGTCCCGAAGCATTTCCTTTGAAAAAATTAAGTGTCCAAACTACAGGTGGTGTAGCTTGCTTAACAGCCGGGATAATCCGCTGACTAGCAGACACTGCTACTAGGCACAAAGTATTTCCTGGGCTAGATGCAGTTAAAAATTTGTAAGTAGATACTCTCGTTGGATGCTGAGAAAGCATTCCATAGAGTCTCCTGGCACGCCATATATGATTCTCTTAAAAAGCTTGGGGTAGGGGTCTAGGGGACCCTTTTATAGCCAAAATCACGGCCCTGTATCACAATACGTCACCTAGGCTGAAGATAAATGGAACTGTAGCACCGAGGGCTCGGTTGCTACAGACGTATTGCACCTCACCCAGAGGTGTGATATCTCACTCTCAGATAAGGATGGAGTGTGGATCAGGACCCGACACCTGCATGCATTACACCACATTGCCGTGGGGCAGGGCGACCAATATGCCCCTGAGATGGGCACGACAGTCCCTGTCCCTGGCTGGAGTGGGGGGAGGGAACACTGAGGAAGGGGAACCCTGCAGTGCAGGAGCAGGGAGGAAGCAGTTCCTGGGTGCATTGAGAAGGGAGTATAAAAGGTGGGCACCATCTTAGTTCAGTGCAGAGAAGTCTGAGCAGAAGTGGCAGGGAGCAGGGGCTCTGCATGAGCTCTGCTCCGGAGGCGGGCCTAGTAACAGAGGCCCAGGCCTGCAAGAGGGAGAAGGAAGGAAGAGGAGCGGAGAAGGCTCCAGGAACGAGGAATGAAGGGATCCCAGGGGTGCGAACGGGCGAGTCGCCACCGCACGCCCGAATCCACCTGCGTGGAGGGGTCAGGCCAAAGGGGGAGACCGGTCCCCGAACTAGTGGAGGCAGGAAACGACCCTCAGCTAGAAACCGGAGGCTCTGACATTTTATGTGGCACAGCCCCTTGCTCCACCCGCTAGGAAGGCACCACATAGGGTCAGGGAAACTGGCGCCAAGTTTACCAAGAGGAGGCCCGAGGCAGCCGGACAGAAGTGTTGGTAAGAAAGGCCAGACAAAGGACACACAAAGGGGGTCCTGTGAAGCGCTCCAAAGTTATCTGGGAGTTGTCTGAGCCCCTCACCTGGTGAGCACAGTACGACGTGGGCAGCCGTTACCTGCAGACGTGGTCTGGATAATAAGAACTGTGAGTAAAGGCCCTGAACTGCATCACTGACTCCGTGTCGTTACTGCTGCTGCCCTGCACCATCACCCCCATCCTCCGCATACACTGCCCTGAGGCTATACTCCTCCCGTGGGGAGTTATGCTACGCTCTGCTGCACCCACAACACCAGCCTTAGCGGTCTGCCCTGTAGCGGCGGTTGACTCTGACCGCAATCCACGGGTGGCGTAGTCGGACATTTAAACATCAAAACCACATAAATAGTTCCGCCACTGGTTTGACCGCCCTGAGCCACGGAACCGGATCGCCGCCACGAAGACTACAACCACCAGCATCCACCAAAAAGTGTCCGGCTCCGGGTGTCCCAAGGCCCAGGGGGTGCGTCAGAACATTTTCATCACCTTTCACAATCACCAATGGGACAAGGCAGGGATGTCCTCTGTCCCCTCTCTTATACATCCTAGTGACGGAGCACCTGCTCTCATCAATTCGCCATAACCCCAATATTAGGTGGATTGAGGTGGGAGGCACCGAGTACAAGTGCTCTCTATTTGCTGATGATGTCCTAGTATATATCACTCAATCACATATATCCATCCCTGCTGTTATGGCTGAAATAGAGCACTTTGTTACATGGAAAAATTTTAAAATCAATGCAGCGAAGTCTGAGGCCCTCGATGTCTCCCTCCCTAAATCCATATAGGATTCCATCCAGTCCAACTTTCCCTTTGCCTGGCCCTCACAGGGTATCAAATACTTAGGAATTCCTATTCATAGAGACCTCTCCCATCTATGTTATCTTAATTTTGGGCCCTTTATTGAACAATTCCATACAGACCACGGTTGGCAAGTTAGAACTGTAAGATTCACTACGTGAACCACTGGTGTTTTGTGGAAAAGCACATGTACACCGCGTTCCAAATTATTATGCAAAAAGTGTTTAGGAGTGATAAGGGAAGAATTTGTTTGTTTGTCAGTTAAACTCATTGATGGTGATGTGTGTCAGGGCTCTTTATATCACTGTAAGCAATTGCAGACACCTGTGCTAATTAGTTTGGCAGGTGTGTCCAATGAAAGGCAAGACTACTTAAGAAGGCTCTCTCACATTATTAAGCAGCCTACATTTTCTGCCAAAATGGGAAAGAAAAAGGATGTGTCGGCTGCTGAGAAGCAACAAATTGTGGAGTGTTTAGGTCAAGGCATGACTACAATCAACATTGTGCGATGATCAGGATGAAGTGTCTTGGCAATCAAGAAGTATGTAGCTGATTCACAGTACACACGTGTGCGTGCTGATAAGGGCAAATTGAGGACTCTTTCCTACAGGCAATTACGTCAGGTTGAAACAGCAGCGGCAAAAAAGCCTTGTCATAGCAGCAGACAAGTTTTTGAAGCTGCTTGTGCCTCCAACGTCCCCCGAACAACAAGATGCAGGGTCCTTCAGAGGTTTGCAGCTGTGCATATGCCATCCTGTCGACCTCCTCTATCCACTTCACACAAGCAGAAACGGCTCCAGTGGGCCAAACATTACATGAAGACTGATTTCAAAACTGTTTTGTTCACGGATGAGTGCCGTGCAGCGCTCGATGGTCCAGATGAATGGAGTGGAGGATGGCTGGTTGATGGACACCCCACGCAAACACGGCTACAGCGCCAACAAGGAGGAGGTGAAGTAATGTTTTGGGCTGGAATCATGGGGAGAGAGATTGTCGGCCCCTTTAGGATCCCTGAAGGCGCTAAAGATGAACTCCATAATGTATGTGGATTTTCTCAAACAGCACTTCCTGCCATGGTTCAAGAAGAAGAACCGTGTATTTCACAGCAAGATCATTTTTCTGCATGATAATGCACCATCTCATGCTGCACATAAAACATCTGCATCTCTGGCTGATATGGGCATAAAAGGGGACAAACTTATGGTGTGACCCCCATGCTCCCCTGACCTCTACCCCATTCAGAACCTTTGGAGCATCATTAAAAGGAGTGTCTATGATGGCGGGAGGCAGTTCACATCTAAGCAACAGCTCTGGGAGGGTATTCTGTCCTCATGCAAAACAATTGAAGCAGAAACCATCCAAAACCTGACAAATTCAATGGACGAGAGAGTTCAGAAGCTCCTTTCGAACAAGGGGTCCTATGTGAAAATGTAACATCACCTAGAATAAAGTTTTGAGTTGAAAACTGTTTGATTTCAGTTTCTAACAACCTGCTAATGCTTATAATTTCAAAAATGACCATTTTTTTGGTCTTTATTAAAATGAAAAGGTTGATCGAAAAGTTTGGGGGATCTAAGAGTGTGGCAACCCAGTAGTCATGATTACTTCGAATTCTGACAATATGAGGGTCATGCTGCAGGTAGTGCAGCAAGAAGGCACTTATGTGTCTTGCGCATCTCGGAGCCCCAAAATTATTTTCCGGGCTAGATGCAGCTAAAAATTATTTTTAATTTTAAATCTGGTGAAGCTTATTATAGATGGCCTAATAGGATCAGTGCTGCACACTGCTACAAAGCCCAAATTATTTTCCAGTCAAGATACAGATAAACATGATTAGTAATTTGAAAGCTTAAAACGGTTGGTAGGGTGATTTTAACCAATCATCAAGCTTTTACTCTCCCCAGGATGACACAGGGGTAGAAAAGTCGTTTCGGATCCATGATTTGTTCATCTTTATGAACGTGAGTCTGTCTACATTATCAGTGGAGAGCCGCGTGCGCTTATCTGTAAGCACACCACCAGCAGCGCTGAACACACGTTCAGACAGAACGCTGGCTGCGGGGCATGACAAGATCTCCAAGGCGTAAGTGGCTAGCTCCGGCCATTTATCCAGATTGGAAGCCCAAAAAGAGCAAGGGTCCAGTGACACAGTCGTGGCTTCAATGTTTACTTGGAGATACTCCTGTACCATCGTCTCTAGGCGTTGACTATGTGTCAGACTTCTTGTCTCCTGTGGCCTTGCAAAGGATGGGCTAAAAAAGTGGTGAAATGATTCCGCAAAATTGATGTTACCAGCAGATACTGTGGTTCTGTTACGGTTTGAGTGCTGAACACTTGACGGTCCCACGGTTGGCAAGTTGGAACTGTGAGATTCACTACGTGCACCACTGGTATTTTGTGGAAAAGCACATGTAAGATTCTGCAACAGTCTCTGCTGATACTCCTGCATGCGTGCATCCCTTTCTATGGCAGGAATAATTTCTGCAAATTTACTTTTGTACCGGGGATCTAACAGTGTGGCAACCCAGTAGTCAGGATTATTTCTAATTCTCACAATTCGAGGGTCATGTTGCAGGTAGTGCAGCAAGAAGGCACTCATGTGTGTTGCGCATCCAGGAGCACCAAGTCCCTGTTGTGTTGGTGGCGAGGTAACAATCATGCTTCCTTCCTCTGTCCTCTCCCCCCAACCTCGCACAACAGAAATGTGATCAAGGTCTCCCTCATCTGATGAGTCTTCCATCAGTTCGTCCTCCACTTCTTCCTGGGCTCCTGCACCTTCCTCACTAGTTTGGCTGCTACCATGCGCCCTGGTAAAACCATCTCCCCCACCCTCACATGCCTGCCGCCTTGGTGCTGCCGACCGTCTGGACCTTGCAGATGTTAGCCCTTCCGCATACAACTCCTCCTCCTCTACTTCCTCCACCTCCTCTTGTGCCACCACCTGACTCCGAATTCTGTTTAACATGTGCTCCAGCATGTAAATCACCGGAATAGTCATGCTGATAATGGCATCGTCAGCACTAAACATCTTCGTCGCCATTTCAAAACTGTGCAGAAGGGTGCATAGGTTCCTGATCTGAGACCACTCCTCCAGCGTGATTTGCCCCACCTCTGAATCTCGTTGGCCCAGGCTATACGTCAGAACGTATTGCACCAGGGCTTGTCGGTGCTGCCACAGTCGCTGCAACATGTGCAGAGTTGAATTCCACCGGGTAGGCACATCGCATTTTAGCCGGTGAAGTGGCAGGCCCAACGACTTCTGTAGAGATGTAAGTCGCTGAGCTGCGGGATGCGAACGGCGGAAGTGAGCACACAGCGACCGTGCCCTCTGCAGAAGGCCATCTAGTCTGGGATAGTGGGCTAAAAATTGCTGGACAACCAGGTTCAACACGTGAGCCATACAAGGCACGTGTGTGACATTGCCCCGGCGAAGGGCCGCACCCAGGTTTGCAGCATTGTCGCACACGACCTTCCCTGGTTTCAGGTCCAGTGGAGACAACCATTCATGAAATTGGTTCTCCAGAGCTGACCACAACTCCTCAGCTGTGTGACTCACATTTCCCAGACATTTCAATGTAAAAACCGCCTGATGACGTTGAGCCCTACTGCCAGCATAGTAAGGAGGTGTGCAGGATCCCTTCTGCGCAGTTAGAAAGCTTGTGGCATGACCAGACAGGCTTTGGGTGCAGGTGGAAGACCGAGAGGAGGTTGAGGAGGCAGAAGCAGTGGAGGAACTTTGACATAAAGAGGATTGACGCACAACTCGTGGGGACGGCAAGACTTGGACAGCAGCCCCTTGTCCTGCTGTCACCATAGTTACCCAGTGCCCAGTCAGCGACATGTAACGCCCCTGTCCATGCCTACTCGTCCAAGTGTCTGTGGTGAAATGCACCCTGTCACACACAGAGTTTCTCAAAGAAGCGGTGATGTTGTGTGCGACATGCTGGTGGAGCGCAGGCACACCTTTCTTTGAGAAGTAGTGCCGACTGGGCATCTGGTACTGGGGCACTGCGACGGACATAAGGTCTCGAAAATCCTCTGTGTCCACCAGGCGGAAAGGCAGCATTTCTGTAGCCAAGAGCTTGCAGATGGTGAAATTCAACCTCTTAGCTTTCTCATGGCTAGGAGGAAATGGTCTTTTACTTGTCCACATCTGAGGGACCGAGGGCTGGCTATTGTGCTTAGACGGGGTTGATAAGGGTGTCCCCGGCAAACTGCCGGTCTGTGAGGAAGATGCAGGCGGACATGTTAGGTTGCCTTGATCCAAAGGTGGTGCTATCGATGTCGGACAGCGCTCAACACCAGCTGGTGTTACCACCTCCAAAGAAAATGATGACCTGCCAATCACGCTGGCTGTTGCGGGTAAAGAGGTGGCAGGTCTGCGCCCCAAAACAGGTGTGACTGCTGTCCCCCCAGTCACAGAGGATGAAGAGGCCGCGGATGCACAAGATATGGCAGACGGTGATTGGCCCGGCCGGCTAGGCCGCATTGTAGCACACTGAGCTTCCCACTGCAACTTATGCTTCATGTCCATGTGCCGGTTCATGCATGAAGTACTCAAACTATGTATTTTTTGGCCTCTACTTAGCTTTTGCTGACAAATGTTACAGATAACACGAGTTGGGTCATCTTTATCGATCTGAAAAAATGCCCAGGCTATGCAAGGCTTAGCACCCATGCGACCTGAAGAGCCACCACGACTTGTGGTGAGAGGCAGAGTTGTGTTTGAGGATGCAGTTGTTGACGTGCTTCCAGTACTACGTCTCTGTCCAGGAAGGCGCAACCTGACCTCGTCGTCACTAGCATCTTCCTCCACCTCCTCTGCTGACCTCATCTCTTGGCTGACTGTGGGTTGACAGTAAGTGGGATCTCCGACCTCATCATCATCACCCTGTGCGTTATCACACCCGTCGTCCTCAGAGCCAACCTGTTCCTGCCCTGACAAAAAACTAAAGTTGTCGCTCCAATCAGGTATTTGAGTCTTATCATCGTCTTCCTCATTGTCTCCACCAACAGGAGTTACAGTTTGGGAATGAGGGTCTACATTATGGTCAGAACCTTCTGCGTCTGGTCCTGGATCCGACTCATAAAGATTCTGGGCATCAGTGCAGATCATTTCCTCGTCTGGATTCACAGAAGCGCTGGAGTCGACCTCTGATTCCCAGGCTATAGTATGAGTAAACAGCTCTGCAGACTCAACCATCTGTTCTACCTCATACTCAGACGGGCAGCTGGAGATTTGGGAGCTGTGAGGAAGCAAGTGCGATTTGGGTGACACCTTTGAGGACTGGAGTATTTGTGATGTTGAAGTTGATGTGGAGGAGAGCCCACTTAAAGGAGCACTTGATATCCGTTGAAGCACCTGCTGTTTTTGTGCCTCATCTGGAATTTGTAGCGATTGGCGTGGCCGTAAGAAAGGGATCTTATCACATTGTCCGCTAAAGAAGTAGACATTTTAGTTTGGCTGGAAGATGGTCTTTCTTCTGCACCTACCCCACGGACACAACCTTTTTTCCCCTTCCCAACACGCCTATTCCCCTTTCCACCAGCAGCAGGCCTTTTTCCACTCATTTTGGTGGTTAACTAATTCACAACTCTGGAGTTGTTTGCACAAAAAAACAATGGATGGTAACCGAGCAGAGCTGAGTGGCCAAACTGTGGTATTAGGCCAAAACTATTGGCTGGGCTAGATGCAGAAAAAAAATATTTTTAATTTGCAACCTGATGGAGGTCAGTATAGATGGACTAATAGACCAAGTCCCACACACTGCTAGAAGCCCAAATATTTTTTCAGAGCTAGATGCAGAAAAAAATTATTTTTAATTTGCAACCTGATGGAGGTCAGTATAGATGGACTAATAGACCAAGTCCCACACACTGCTAGAAGCCCAAATATTTTTTCAGAGCTAGATGCAGAAAAAAATTATTTTTAATTTGCAACCTGATGGAGGTCAGTATAGATGGACTAATAGACCAAGTCCCACACACCGCTAGAAGCCCAAATATTTTTTCAGAGCTAGATGCAGAAAATTTTTTTATTCAATTTGCAACCTGATGGAGGTCAGTATAGATGGACTAATAGACCAAGTCCCACACACTGCTAGAAGCCCAAATATTTTTTCAGAGCTAGATGCAGAAAATTTTTTTATTCAATTTGCAACCTGATGGAGGTCAGTATAGATGGACTAATAGACCAAGTCCCACACACCGCTAGAAGCCCAAATATTTTTTCAGAGCTAGATGCAGAAAAAAATTATTTTTAATTTGCAACCTGATGGAGGTCAGTATAGATGGACTAATAGACCAAGTCCCACACACTGCTAGAAGCCCAAATATTTTTTCAGAGCTACATGCAGAAAAAAATTATTTTTAATTTGCAACCTGATGGAGGTCAGTATAGATGGACTAATAGAACAAGTCCCACACGCTGCTAGAAGCCCAAATATTTTTTCAGAGATAAATGAAGAAAAAAATTATTTTTAATTTGCAACCTGATGGAGGTCAGTATAGATGGACTAATAGACCAAGTCCCACACACTGCTAGAAGCCCAAATATTTTTTCAGAGCTAGATGCAGAAAAAAATTATTTTTAATTTGCAACCTGATGGAGGTCAGTATAGATGGACTAATAGACCAAGTCCCACACACTGCTAGAAGCCCAAATATTTTTTCAGAGCTAGATGCAGAAAAAAATTATTTTTAATTTGCAACCTGATGGAGGTCAGTATAGATGGACTAATAGAACAAGTCCCACACGCTGCTAGAAGCCCAAATATTTTTTCAGAGATAAATGAAGAAAAAAATTATTTTTAATTTGCAACCTGATGGAGGTCAGTATAGATGGACTAATAGACCAAGTCCCACACACTGCTAGAAGCCCAAATATTTTTTCAGAGCTAGATGCAGAAAAAAGTTATTTTTAATTTGCAACCTGATGGAGGTCAGTATAGATGGACTAATAGACCAAGTCCCACACACTGCTAGAAGCCCAAATATTTTTTCAGAGCTAGATGCAGAAAAAAATTATTTTTAATTTGCAACCTGATGGAGGTCAGTATAGATGGACTAATAGACCGAGTCCCACACACCGCTAGAAGCCCAAATATTTTTTCAGAGCTAGATGCAGAAAAAAATTATATTCAGTTTGCAACCTGATGGAGGTCAGTATAGATGGACTAATAGAATGATGCTATGCCCAAAAGATTTTACTTCACTAGGTGCAGTAAAAAAATTGGTATTCTATACACAGGTGGTATATCTTGCAACACAGATAGGCTACTCCACTGACTAACACACTCTGCAATAGGCCAAAAAGGATTAGCTTTGCTAGATTCAGCCAAATGCTGTGAAAAAAACTTGCACAGCACTGGCACAGACCTGCCTGGCAAAAACTGATAGGAACTGATGTAACCTAGTCCTGAAAAGGACTCCAATTACAATTAGTCTTTACTCCCACAATCTATCTATTTAAGAGCACAGACCTGCCTGATAAAAGTCGTAGGAAATGCTGTAACCTAGTCCTTAAAAGGACTGCAATCACAACTATTTCCTACTCCCAAGCTATCTGTATATTTGTGCGAAAATTGGCTTGAAATTAACAAGGTATAGCGCACACAGCAACAGCGGTGCCGTCTAACACGCAGCTGCAGCAGTGAGAAAATGGTGGCGACGGGGAAAATGGCTTGGTCTTATAGGGCAAGGACATGTGACATACACTGCCAATCACACATGCCCTTGCTTGTGTGAAAAAAAGCACTTCGCTCCGTGTGTGCGCTGCTGATAGGCTGACAGATTGCACCTCCCCACTGCAAATGCGGGAAAGAGAAAAAAAAATGGAGATCTTCATTGTTCCTGTAGAGATCCATCCCCTGCCCCTCCCCCCGCCCCGCTGTACACTCAAACTGCGTATTAACATTAATTTTCATCATTACTGAGAAAAAATCCAGTTATGATTTTGGTGCACGAACAGTTATCGAACATAACCTCGAACAGCCGAATTTTTCTCAAATTGTTCGTGTTCGCCGACCGGCTCGAACACCGCCCAAAACAGCTCGAATTTGAGATTGGCGAACAGTTCGAGTAGAACACCGCTCATCTCTAGTTATAAAGCGTTAGCAGCAGCTTTAGACCCCTCAGCATAGTGGCTAGCGCGGACCCATACATTGTGTTTTAGGCACAGGAATGCTAGCCTGCGTAGTAGGCCTAGCACTGGGAGAGACGATGATGCCATCTTATTAATGCAGTGCGCTAGGCTGGTGTTTTTTTGTTATGAAGCGTATCTTTTTGTAAGCCAGGTGCGCGCCACATATTTCTATTGCTACCACTATTGGGAAGAAAAATTATTTTCAGGGCTAGAAGCAGCTAAAAATTATTATTAATTTCAAAGCTGGTGGAGCTTGGTATAGATGGCCTAATACAATGAGTCCCACACACGGCTAGAAGCCCAAAAATTTTTTCAGAGCTAGATGCAGAAAAAAATTATATTCAATTTGCAACCTGATGGAGGTCAGTATAGATGGACTAATAGAACAAGTCCCACACACTGCTAGAAGCCCAAATTTTTTTCAGAGCTAGATGTAGAAAAAAATTATATTGAATTTGCAACCAGAAGAAGCTAATGCGAAACGTGCGCGTCGGGGCAGGAAGCAGGAGCGTTTACATTGGTATTGGATATTTCTTTGATGACTTTATTGTAAATTATCTATCTGGTATTGATATTTGTGTGTGATATTCCACTTTTCATTGGAGGACTCGCTTTGGCAATTGGCATGTCAGTTAGAGGAGAACTTTGTATTTTTTGGCCGTATCATCTTTTGTGATTAAGGCACGATAGCACTGCTGTTTCCCTCACCTGACATGCTGCTGTCAGTGATTTGCCCCGGTATGTGGAACATATAGGTCAATTCTGTGTGTTTTCTGTGTTTTTAATTTGATTAATTAAATCATTTTTTGAATGACATGAATTATATTCACAAAGAACGCTACTGAGCAGATATATATTTTTTACCATGAAACTTTGATTATGGACAACTTTAGCCCTATTTATATCAATTTTCTCATCCAAATATCCTCCCAAGTACTGAATAGCTCCTATTGTGTCTTCCTTTGATTGGTACCTTTCCCTTTTATTTTTCCATTTTTTTTTATATATATGTCTCAAATAAAATATTTATTTTAATACTTCTCTTGTTACTCCTTTCTTTACTTGGTGATTACCGTACACCTTTGTAAAAAATTTGTATATATAAGTGATATTGGGAGTACTCTCATTTCTTTATATACCTGAACTATTTATGTGAAATTTCCCAAGCTATCTGTAGATTTGTGCGAAAATTGGCTTGAAATTAACAAGGTATACTGCACACAGCAACAGCGGTGCCGTCTAACACGCAGCTGCAGCAGTGAGAAAATGGTGGCGACGGGGAAAATGGCTTGGTCTTATAGGGCAAGGACATGTGACATACACTGCCAATGACACATGCCCTTGCTTGTGTGAAAAAAAGCACTTCGCTCCGTGTGCGCTGCTGATAGGCTGACAGATTGCACCTCCCCACTGTAAATGCGGGCAAGAGAAAAAAAAATGGAGATCTTCATTATTCCTGCAGAGATCCATTACCTGCCCCTCCCCCCACCCCGCTGTACACTCAAACTGCGTATTAACATTAATTTTCATCATTACTGAGAAAAAATCCAGTAATGATTTTGGTGCACGAACAGTTATCGAACATAACCTTGAACAGCTGAATTTTTTTCAAATCGTTCGTGTTCGCCGAACGGCTCGAACACCGCCCAAAACAGCTCGAATTTGAGATTGGCAAACAGTTCGAGTCGAACAACGCTCATCTATAATAATTACTAAACAGGCAACAAAAACATAAACCATTTTCAGCATTTGCAATTTACAGGTTAATCCACATTACAGTCTAGATTCTCCAGCGAGCGGGCATCTGTCCTCTAGTGCTCCTGGTGGACCTACGTAACCCACTATCTGGCTCTGCACTCCAGGGTGTAGGATGTGTTGAGGGTAGGCCTGGCAGCTTCCTGCGTACTCTTTGGCTTACTAGGGGCACGACAGGCTCAATACTAGCAGAGAGTTGATTCTCCTGGGCTGCTTGTATGGATCCTTCTGCCTCCTGGGCTGGCTGCTCTCCTGACACTCCCTGTTCTTCTGTAGGCCCTTGAGGGGCAGGCTGGAGAAAGGTGATGACGGGTACCACGACTGCTTTGTTGATTTGAGTCCAGGACCGGGGAAAGTCTCCGAGTACGGTACTGATCATTTCTTCCTTTTCCTCTGCGGGTTGAAGAATATCCTGGTCTTCTTCAGCACCTTGTAGCTGCTCGGGACACTTCTTCAGGTGGTCTCTGGAGACAGTGGCTGTGGTCTCTCCTCCATCCTTACTGATGACACATACTTTTGGGTTCTCATGGCGTGAAGGCAGTACGGTGTACGGTTCTTTCTCCCACTGGTCATCCAACTTATGGAGCCGCCTCTTTCTCTTCAAGACCTGCTCTCCAGGTGCCAGGGGAACAGCGGGAGCATGTTGGTTATAAGTCCTCTCTTGCCTTCCTCTTGCTTGAGACAGACTTCGCTCGACGCTCTCTTGTACTTTCCGGTACTGCTGCTGCCGTTCTGTATCCCAGTCCGCCTCTGGCGAGGTGTCCTCAGGTGTCAGGACTCCCATATCCAGGTCAATAGGCAGCTTACCAGGTCTTGCTCTCATTAGGTAAGCCGGGGTACAGTTGGTGGAACTTACCGGGATGTGGTTATACAGGTCCACCAGATCAGGCAGTTTCTCAGGTCACAGATTACGTTCTTCCAGGGGCAACATTTTTAGCAAGTCTATCACCACCTGGTTCATTTTTTCACATAGTCCGTTGGTCTGAGGGTGATAGGGCGTTGTTCTTATCTTCCTGCAGCCATACAGGTTGCAGAACTCCTGGAAGACCTCCGCTTCGAAGGCTGGTCCTTGGTCCGTCAACACTTGCTCCGGATACCCGTGTGGACGGCAGAAGTGCAGCTGGAAGGCTCTGGCTGCTGTTTGAGCCGTCAAGTCTTTGACAGGGACCACCACCAGGAACCGGGAGTAGTGATCTACGATGGTGAGGGCGTAGATGTACCCGGATCTGCTCGGAGCCAGTTTCACATGGTCCAGAGCTACCAGCTCCAGTGGCTGCCTGGTGATGATGGGCTGCAGAGGAGTCTTCTGGCTGGCACGGTCCTTCCTTTTTAGGTTGCACGGGCCACAGTCTCTGCACCATCTCTCGATGGCTCCTCTCATGCCTACCCAGAAGAACCGTCCACGCAACAGGAACTCCAGCTTCTTCCATCCGAAGTGCCCTGCTCCGTCGTGGTGTGCCTCCAGGACCATAGCCGCTTCTCGTCTCAGGACCATTACCTGCCAGGTCAGCTCATGTGTTCGGGAGTTGACCACTCTCCGGCACAGCTTCTCTTTGTAAAGAAACAGCTTACTTTTCTGTTTCCACAGTTGCTTGGTCTCCTCTGGAGCATCTGGGTCAAGGCGGGCATCAGCCTGTGTCAGCATTTCCTTCACCAGACGGACTGCGGGGTCACTGTCTTGCGTCTCGGCCCAGCCTTAGTGGGGTAAGGGATTGAACGTAGCAGAGCGCCTGTCCCTTACGCGGTGGGAATACTGAGTAATCCCACAAAGGTGGAACGCATGGAGTTCGATCTCTTCTAGTTCTTCTGGATCTTCTCCTCCGTCCAGTAAGTTTGGCATTCTGGACAGGGCATCCGCATTGGCATTTGAGCGTCCCGCCCGGTATTTGATGGTAAATTCATAGTTGGAGAGGCGGGCCATCCATCTCTGCTCCAGGGCACCAAGTTTTGCAGTGTCCAGGTGTGTCAACGGGTTGTTATCTGTGTACACGGTGAACTTGGAAGAGGCAAGGTAATGCTTGAAACGTTCAGTCACTGCCCACACCACTGCCAGGAACTCTAGCTTGAAGGAGCTATAATTCTCAGGGTTCCTTTCTGTGGGCCGTAGTTTCCGGCTGGCGTAAGCGATTACCCGTTCTCTCCCCTGCTGGATCTGTGACAGTACGGCTCCTAGCCCGATGTTGCTTGCGTCTGTGTGGAGGATAAAGGGCTGGCTGTAGTCAGGGTACACCAGGATTTCATCCCCCGTGAGGGCCATCTTCAGCTGGCGGAAGGACTCCTCTTCCAGCTTTTCCCACCTGAAGGGTGGCTTCTGGTTTTTGGCCTTCTTGGACTGGCCTATCAGGAGGTCCTGCATAGGAGCTGCGATTCTGGTGAAACCGGGAATGAATCTTCGGTAGTAGCCTACCAACCCGAGGAACTGCCGCACTTCCTTTACGCTGGAGGGGCTTGGCAAGTCCTTAATCACGGTGATCTTATCGGGGTCGGGAGCCACTCCTTCAGCACTCACCACGTGTCCCAGGTACTGTACTTTTGGTTTCAGTAGATGACACTTGGAGGGTTTCACTTTTAGGCCGTAGCTTGCCAGGGCGTCAAACACTTCAGCCAGGTGTTTCAGATGGTCCTCGTAGGTCTTGGAATGAACAATGACATCATCCAGGTATAACAGGACCGTCTCGAAATTCCGGTGTCCCAGACAGCATTCCATCAACCGCTGGAAGGTTCCCGGTGCGTTGCAGAGCCCGAATGGCATACAGTTGAATTCGCTGAGACCCATCGGGGTGGTAAACGTGGTCTTCTCCTTGTCCGCCTCTGCTACAGGAACCTGCCTGGACCCGCTAGTAAGATCCAAAGTGGAGAAGAAGTTAGCAGATTTTAATGCAGCTAAAGATTCTTCTATCCTAGGTAACGGGTACGCATCTTTGTGTGTGATTCGTTTGACCATTCTGTAGTCTACACACATTCTCATGGTGTTGTCTTTCTTTTTCACTAGAACTAGTGGAGCTGCCCAGGGGCTACAGCTGTCCCTGATTACCCCAGCCTCCTTCATGTCTCACAACATCCCCTTTGCATGCTGATAGTGTGCAGGGGGTACAGGTCGGTATTGTCACGGGTGTGTTGCCACGAAGATCGTCACGAGTACACAGCCTGACTTCTCGCAGCTGACTTGTTGGTGCTTTGTGTTTCTCGGCAGTGAGGGAGTTAATTCTCTCTCTCTCTCTGGGCTAGATGAGGTCCAGCCTCGCCCAGCTGCAATCAATACTTCTGTAGTGAGACTCCTTCATATACCTGCTGGTCTGTTTGGGAGGTGTCGGTGAAAGCATTTCATTCAGACTGACAGAGCGGATCGTGGTGTTTGGAGTTGCTGAGATAAGTGTATTTGGAAGTGTTTTTTCCCTTTCCTCGCTTTATCATTTATCTCCTTTCCCGTTGGTGTTCCCTCTGTTGTAGTTGAGAAGTTGTTTGTATGCAAGGTGGTTTTGGTTTTTCCCTTGTACTGTCTCGTTCGTCTAAATACTGTGTTTGGGCATATTATTTCTTGTTCCCTTTGGTTGTGATCGGGGTCCTTCTCAGGACTAGATTACTGAGGTGCAGGGATCTTCAGGAGGTAGGGGTTACGCTGGCGGCCTGGACCTCTGTACCTTTAACAGTACCTCCAGGTTGAGGGATTAGTCAGGGCCCCAGCTTAGGGTCAGCTTAGGCCCCCTACCTCCAGTATACAGAGACAGCGTGACATTTTCACCGACCCACTTAGTTTTTCTCCAGCTACTATGGATCCAGTAGCCGGTCTAGCTCGGCAATTGCAGAGTTTGTCCATGGAGCTGGCGGACGTTAGGTCCAAGGTTTGGCATCCTCAGGAGCAAGCCGGACCAGAACCTAAAGTAGCTCTCCCTGATAGGTTCACTGGGGGGCGGGACAAGTTTTTTGTTTTCCGGGAGGCATGTAAATTGTACTTTCGGCTGCGGCCTCGGTCATCGGGGAGTGAAGAACAAAGGGTGGGAATTGTCATCTCGCTCCTACAAGGGGACCCACAATCTTGGGCGTTCTCTCTTCCCCCGGGTTCCCCGGCTCTCCAGTCAGTGGATAGGTTTTTCGCTGCCCTGGGACTCGTATATGATGACCCAGATCGGATCTCCCTTGCTGAGTCTAAGTTACGTAGGATCCAGCAGGGAGATCGTCCGGCGGAGGAATTCTGTTCGGAGTTCCGTAGGTGGGCCACGGACACCCAGTGGAATGACCCGGCTCTTAGGAGCCAGTTTTGTCATGGTTTATCCGACAAATTACAGGATGTGTTGGCACAGTATGACTCTCCCGTGTCTCTGGAAGCCGCTATGGCCCTCGCTATTCGCGTGGACAGACGGCTTCGGGAGAGGTGCGGGATAACTCTACCCCCTGTGATGACTCCACCTCCTACAAGGTCCCCTCATATGGTGGTTCCCCTGGTCAGTCCAGAGGAGCCTATGCAATTAGGAGGGACATCATTTCGGGGGAGGGGACCGGTGGTGCGCCATAAGGCAGGAAGGTGTTTCTTCTGCGGGAGAAAGGGACATTTTATTGGGGGGTGTCCATCCCGTCCCTTGCAGAGTGAAGAGTCGTCGGAAAACTGTTGATCCCAGGTTGTGTGGTGGACGGCAATCTGGGAGTAGGTATTTCGTCCCTAGGTTCGTCTCAGTTTCTCGTACCGGCGGAGGTGGTGGTGGGTACGAGAACTGAGAGGATATCTGTTCTTCTGGATAGTGGGGCCGGGGCTAATCTGGTTGATGCTCGGTTTGCCCGGGTTCAAGGTATGCGGTTGAGTGAGTTGGCTAAACCCATCCCCATATTCTCGATCGATGCCAGGCCTCTCGGGCAGGGAAGTTTTTTGCAAGTTGTGCATGACGTAAAACTTCAAGTGGGGGCAATACATAAAGAATTGTTGTCTTGCTACGTGTTGGAGGGTCTTCCCACTCCTATTGTGTTGGGCCTTCCTTGGTTAGCTAAGCATAACCCGGTTATTAATTGGCAAACCAGGGAGATAAGCCAATGGAGTAAATTCTGTAATAAAAACTGCATGAACACGGTCATTGGTGCGGTTACTCCTTGGGTCTTACCTCCATTTCTGGCGGACTTTGAGGATGTATTCTCGGAGAAAGGGTGTCAGGAACTACCTCCTCATCGCGTGTATGACTGTTCTGTAAAACTGCTCCCTGAGGCCAAGTTACCTAAAGCTAGGTTGTATAACTTTTCTGGTCCTGAGAGGCAGGCCATGAAGGATTATATCTCAGAAAGTCTGGCTAAGGGGCATATTAGACCTTCATCTTCACCGGTGGCTGCGGGGTTCTTCTTTGTTAAGAAGAAAGATGGAGGCCTACGCCCTTGCCTGGATTTCCGTGAACTTAATCGGATTACGGTCCGAGATCCGTATCCGCTCCCACTTATTCCCGATCTCTTTAATCAGATCGTGGGCGCCAAATGGTTCTCTAAGTTGGATCTCAGGGGGGCGTACAATCTGATTAGGATGAAGGAGGGGGATGAGTGGAAGACGGCGTTTAACACTCCGGAGGGGCATTATGAGAACCTTGTCATGCCATTCGGTCTGACTAATGCCCCGGCGGTGTTCCAACACTTTGTTAATGACATTTTTCGCCGCTTGGTGGGACAGTTTGTTGTCATATATCTGGATGATATCCTAATTTACTCGCCGGATCTGGTGTCTCATCAGGAGCACGTTAGGCAGGTGTTACAGATCTTGCGGGATAATAAACTGTATGCCAAGTGGGAAAAGTGTGTGTTCGCTGTAGAGGAACTCCAGTTTTTAGGCTTCCTGGTTTCAGCGTCCGGTTTTCGTATGGACCCTGGGAAAGTGCGGGCAGTTGTTGAGTGGGATCGGCCAGAGAATCTTAAGGCACTACAACGTTTCCTGGGGTTTGCTAATTATTACCGGAAGTTCATTCGTAATTTCTCGTCCATGGTTAAGCCTCTCACTGACATGACTAAAAAGGGGACGGATTTTTCTAGGTGGTCTGACAAGGCTTGTCAAGCATTCTCCTCTTTGAAAAAATGTTTTGCCTCGGCGCCCATACTCATTCAACCTGATGCGTCTCAGCCATTCATTGTAGAGGTAGACGCTTCCGAGGTAGGGGTGGGAGCAGTATTGTCACAGGGTTCGTCCCCTGGTAAGTGGCATCCGTGCGCCTTTTTCTCTAAAAAATTGTCGTCCGCTGAGAGGAATTACGATGTCGGCAATAGGGAACTCTTGGCCATTAAGTTAGCTTTTGAGGAGTGGCGCCATTTTCTGGAGGGGGCAGTTCATCCGGTCACCGTCATCACCGATCACAAGAACCTGCTATATCTGGAGTCCGCGAAACGTCTGAATCCCAGACAAGCTAGGTGGTCATTGTTTTTTACCAGGTTTAATTTTGTCGTTACATATCGTCCTGGGTCAAAAAATGTAAAGGCGGATGCCTTATCTCGTAGTTTCCCGGGGGCCGGGAATACGGACGACCCGATTCCTATCCTTCAGGAGGGGGTGGTGGTTTCGGCAGTATGCTCTGAGGAGGAGGTATTGGAGGCTCAGGGGGACGCCCCTGTTGGACCTCCAGGGAGATTGTTTGTTCCAGATCAGTTGCGACAAAAGGTGATCGAGGCACACCATAACTCAGTTTTTGCAGGACACCCGGGGAGTAAAGCAACTATGGATCTCCTCTCGCGTCGGTTTTGGTGGCCTAATTTACATAAGGAGGTGGTAACTTTTGTCGCGTCCTGTGGGGTTTGTGCGCGCTCTAAGACCTCACATACCCGTCCGTCTGGGGCCCTCTTACCTTTGAAGATCCCGGAGCGTCCTTGGACTCATCTGTCTATGGACTTTATTACGGACCTCCCTCCGCCTTCGGGTAAAACGGTCATACTCGTTGTAGTGGACAGGTTCAGCAAGATGGCACATTTTATCGCTCTTCCGGCTCTCCCTAATGCTAAAACTCTTGCGCAGGTGTTCATTGGGGAGATTGTGAGGCTTCACGGGGTACCCTCCGAGGTGGTGTCTGATCGGGGGTCTCAGTTTGTGTCTAAGTTCTGGAAGGCATTTTGTGCACGGCGGGGGATGCAGTTGTCATTCTCATCGGCTTTTCATCCTCAGACCAATGGTCAGACGGAACGTATGAACCAGAGCTTGGAGACATATCTCCGGTGTTTTGTGTCAGAGAACCAGGAGGACTGGGCTTCTTTCTTACCTCTGGCAGAGTTTGCTCTTAATAATAGGCGGAGCGAGTCCACTGGTAAGTCCCCGTTTTTTGGGGCATATGGTTTTCACCCCCAGTTTTGTACTTTCAGTAGGGGGGGCTCTTCGGGGGTTCCTGAGGAGGAACGATTTTCCTCATCACTCGCTTCAGTATGGAGAGGGGTGCTGAAGAATCTGAATACTATGGGGAACCGATACAAACGTATGGCTGATAGGAGGAGAGTGTCTGGTCCGGACCTAAGTGTGAACGATCGGGTATGGTTGTCTACCAGGAATATAAAACTTAAGGTTCCCTCCTGGAAACTGGGTCCCAGGTTCATCGGGCCGTACAGAATCAGTTCTATTATTAATCCGGTGGCATTCCGTCTTGACCTCCCCCCTACGTTTAAAATTCACAACGTGTTTCACAGATCATTGCTTAAGAGGTATGTGGCGCCAGTGGTACCGTCACTTTTACCTCCCCCTCCAGTGGTGGTCAATGGTAACTTGGAGTTCCAGGTATCGAGGGTCATTGATTCACGCTTTAATCGCCGGTCCCTTCAGTACCTGGTTCATTGGAAGGGGTATGGTCCTGAGGAGAGGATGTGGGTTCCTGCGTTGGATATTAACGCAGAACGATTAGTTCGGGCCTTCCACACGACTCACCCGGATAAACCTGGCCCTGAGGGTCCGGAGGCCCCTCGTAGAAGGGGGGGTACTGTCACGGGTGTGTTGCCACGAAGATCGTCACGAGTACACAGCCTGACTTCTCGCAGCTGACTTGTTGGTGCTTTGTGTTTCTCGGCAGTGAGGGAGTTAATTCTCTCTCTCTCTCTGGGCTAGATGAGGTCCAGCCTCGCCCAGCTGCAATCAATACTTCTGTAGTGAGACTCCTTCATATACCTGCTGGTCTGTTTGGGAGGTGTCGGTGAAAGCATTTCATTCAGACTGACAGAGCGGATCGTGGTGTTTGGAGTTGCTGAGATAAGTGTATTTGGAAGTGTTTTTTCCCTTTCCTTGCTTTATCATTTATCTCCTTTCCTGTTGGTGTTCCCTCTGTTGTAGTTGAGAAGTTGTTTGTATGCAAGGTGGTTTTGGTTTTTCCCTTGTACTGTCTCGTTCGTCTAAATACTGTGTTTGGGCATATTATTTCTTGTTCCCTTTGGTTGTGATCGGGGTCCTTCTCAGGACTAGATTACTGAGGTGCAGGGATCTTCAGGAGGTAGGGGTTACGCTGGCGGCCTGGACCTCTGTACCTTTAACAGTACCTCCAGGTTGAGGGATTAGTCAGGGCCCCAGCTTAGGGTCAGCTTAGGCCCCCTACCTCCAGTATACAGAGACAGCGTGACAGGTATCTTTCCTTTATGGGTGGATGGTCTCCTGTGGGGATGTGATGTTCTACCCCCTTTACTCGCCCGAAGTCTAGCGGGTGTTTACTAAAGACTCTTTCGTACTCCTGAACCACCCGGTAGACTCCCTGTTTTTGGTGTGAGGGAGTGGAGTCAGTACCCAAATGCAGCTGCTGACACCAGTCTTCCATTTGTTTCTTAGAGCCGTTACCATCCTCTGGTTGAGACGGAGGCAAGGGTTCTACAGCCTTTATAGAATTTTGGTTTATGGTGAACAATTTGGCTAGCGTGGCATACCGGGGCAGGTGTACATCTCTCTCCCCGATATTTATGATGCGGACGGGCACCCTCCCATGGCGTACATCGACCACCCCCCGTGCTGTCAAAATGGTGGGCCTACTGTCTGAGTAGAGGGGTTCAACCATTGCTTGGTAGTCTCTACCTCTTAGACCAATAGCTGTCCAGCACCATATCATCATCTCACTTTTCGGGGGCATGGCAATAGGGAACAGGTCACACATTCTCACGCTACCAATCTCACCACCAGATAGTTCCACCTGTTGCCGTTTCATCAGCGCCCGGATCTCCTTTTGTAGGACACGCTGCTAGCTGGAACTGGCGTTCATGGCAACCTGCTGTAAAATGAGAATTATCTCTGCAAGACAATTTTCAATCACATTAGTACCCAAGGTTATTTTAGGGTGACTCTCACGACGGTCAATGTCCACAATAATCAGTCCTTGTGCCGCCAGTTCAACTTTACAGATTTTAATGGTCACCTCTTTGAATCCCACCTGCGGCACGGGCTGACCATTGCTGACGATGATACTCAGGTCGTCATCTGGGTAGCGGGTTATGTCCAAGTCATTCCAGTACCGCTTAAAGAGCACATAAGGGATGGTAGTCACCTGTGACCCGGTGTCTAGCAGTGCACTCATAGGAATGCCATCCAGTACCACAGGCAAGACTGGACGTCCCCCTACGTATTTATCACGTCAGTTCGATGGGCCTGATGATCTTATGCCTGGGGGTCGGCCCTCTGCCCCAGGTTGTGCCCGTTTAAATGACAGTACCTTGCCATATGTCCGGGTTGATTGCAGCAGCGGCAGATGGGTTGTCCGTCCTCGTTGTATCGGTCGCTGGGTCTTCCTCTGGACGATGGGATCCTCCTCTGTCGGCGCCACGGGACGTCCTCCGGTCCGGATGCCAGCTGGATCTTTCCTGGAGGAGAAACCTGTAAAGACTGCACAGTTCTGGTTAGCGCGGCAACGCTTTTGGTTAGCTCTTGGACCTGATGGTGCAGGTCTGTAGCCGGGTTGTTGTCCAAAGCCTGCGCATCAGCTCCCACAGGCCCTGCAGACAAGGGCGCCGCCTCCTTGGGATAAGTGATAGCGGGGCGCCTGTGGGTTACATTACCACCCGGTGCCGGTTCTCGGAGCACCCGGATGGCTCTGTCCTTGAACTGTGCAAAATATAAATCAGGGTCATGTAGGGCCATTGCCCGCAACTGGGTTCGGTGGGCATTGGACAGTAGACCCTCTATGAATTGCTCAGTCAACAGCTTATCTTCATTCCGCACGCTGTCAGGGTCTGCCTGCTTAATGGCTCTCAGGGCCTCCTGCAAGTTCAAAGCATAATCCCTTATACTTTCCTGTGCCCGTTGCTTGCACCCGTAAAATCTTAGTTTAATCTCTGCTGAGGTGCGGTGGCCAGGACTTTACCTCCCTTTGGGCTGCTCCGATTAACTGGCCCACCAAGATGCTCACTTTTTGTTCTTCTGTCAGGGGATATACTTGGAAGAGGCTGTTAAGTGTTTCCTTAAAGTCACTTAGGGTGTGTGACTCCCCTGAGTACTGGGGTAGCCATACCGCTCCGGGGATATATGGCATTGTGAGCGGCATCACTGCGGCAGCAGCCACGATGGCGGTGGGAGCTTCCTCCATTACTGGTATCTTCCGCCCCTCTAGTTAACCGTGGCCTACCACTTGTTGCTCTTCCTCCGTAGGCCGCGGCTCCGCAAGCGATCGTCGGGGTTGAGGACCTTGCATCGCGTGCTGATGACGTCGGCATCCGCTGGGCTCCTTCCAGGACCTTGCGCAGCGTCAAGACGTAGGGCGGGGCTTCAGCTCTCACGCGTTTTCGGCGTCCACGCCCCTCTTCTTGACGCGCGGCATCCCGAAGATGGCGCTCAATGGCGGGAAAACGACTGCGGATGGCGGGAAACTTCACCATGGCAGGTATGACAGTCTTTTGAAGGCACGCAGTACCCGGTGGTTACGGGCACGAGATCCTGCCGACTACGCCAAAGTTGACGCGCCCCTGGGCCGTGTGTGCACGCGTGTGGGTTACCCGGAGCCGGGTCTCTGGGGGGTTGTAGTCTCCGTTGCGGTGACTCGGTCCCGTGGCTCAGGATGGTCAAACCAGTGGCAGTCTTTTATATGTTTTAGGTTAATGTCCGACTACGCCACCCGTGGATTGCAGTCAGGGTGTACCGCCGCTGCGAGGCAGACCGCTGAGGCTGGTGTTGTGTGTGCAGCAGAGGATGGGACAACTCCCCACGGGAGGAGTATAGTCTCAGGGCAGTGAGTGTGGATGATGGGAGTGATGGTGCACGGGTAAAGCAGGAACGACTCAGAGTCTTTGCAGTGCAGTTCAGGGTCTTTACTGATGATGATAAGGCAGACCCACCCGGGAGTACTGGCTAGCATAAGAGGCCTGGTCAGTCTGTGAACAAACAGGAGTTCCCCTGGCCAGGTGGAGTTGTAGGCCTCCGCATCTGTCTGCACTCTTCCTGGCTACCTTGCTGGAAGCGAGTGGAAGTAGCCCACGTCCCTGAGTATACCGTGTAGTGCTCACCCGTATGGTTGGTAAGTTGGGGCCTTCTGGTAGCCTCCGCTCCTCGATGGCGGTGCTGGTCCCTTGCTCGTGACTGAGCCTCCGGGCTTCTATGGCCAGAGGACCTGGAATTCCCTGCCGGCTGGTTTCTGCTGCTGGACTTAGAGATCCTCACAGCCTCGGACTCCGTTGTCCGGTCGTAGTGTCTTCAGCCAGGACGAGCAATATCTGCTTCCAGTCCCTGGCACTCAGCTCCTGCTCCTACAGAGCTCCTAGCTGTTGCTTCCCCTGTTTCTGGAACTTCACTCTCTCTCTTTTCTGCTCTGACCCCGCCCCAGATCCAGTTTATATAGGGCAGATTCCTCCCCTATCTGGTCTGGGACAGGAGGTGTTGCATGTTCAAGGGCTCCTGACCAGGGAACCTCCCACTTGCTCTCAGACGTGATATTTCTATCACTGTGGCAACCAGACCCCTGGGGTGCCACACCCACGATGCAGAAATGCTGCGCAGCATTTTTACATCTTCCTGGCAGAAAAAACACATGCAGATTTTACATGCGTTTTTTCTGCCAGGTAGAAGCGTTTGTGAAACGTTTTGAACATGCGATTTCGCATGCGGGTTATCAAGCGCTTTTCCAAGTGATTTTAGCATCACTTGGAAAAGTGCTTGACAACTTAGTCACACTATATAAATCCATGCAACCGGCATGGATTTATAGTAGTGTGACCAAGTTCCAATTCTGCAAATGCAACATCAATAGTAAAAAGAAAAGAATAAAATGTTGAAAATTAAAAAAAAAAAATTATACTCACCTTCCGATGGCCCCCGGTCTCCAATACGGTGCGTCCGGTGTCTTCGGCCGCTCGCGGTGATCTAGAAAGGACCTTCCATGACGTCATTTAGTCATGTGACAGGTCACGCGACTAAATGACTCCCTACAAGTACCATTCGTGTAACAATTTCTGGGCCAATCCCACAATTTTCTGGATCACTTTGCCACCTGGATTCCTTGCTTTGTTTCCTGTGACATTCCCACTCTCATCATGAAGGACTTTAGTTTTTAATCCCCATTGATAATCAACTCTCCCCATCTGCCACTCATCTTCTGTTTCTTACTTCCTCTCTTGGCCTGTCACAGCTTACTAATTCTCCTACACATGAATGCAAGAATACACTGGACCTGGTATTCTTCCGACTTTGCTCAGTGTATGATTTTACTAGCTTCCCTCTCTTGCTCTTTGATCACAAACTTCTTTCCGTCTCTGTCAAAATTTTTCACCCTACTAAGAACATCCCTACATATCACACATATAGATCACACATAGATCATATCACACATAGAGATCTATGTGCCATCAATGCCCAGCAATTTATAAAGGATTTACAGTCATCATTGGCACCAATCTCCTTCCTCTTATGTCATGACTTAGCTTTGAAACATTACAATAAGACATTGGAAAGTGCTTTTGATTAGTGTTGAGCGAATTTGTTCGTCATTTCAAATTCGGGTTCGTGTTCAGGGTTGCAGCATGTTCGCGCCAAAAATCGGCTCCGCCCATGAACATCCCTGATTTGCCATGCTGTCATGCAGATAACATTTCAGGGATGTTCATGGGTGGAGCCGATTTTTGGCGTGAACAAGCCGGAACCCCGAACACGAATTTGAAATGCCGAACAAATTCGTTCAACACTACTCTTGATTAAGCTGTACCCCATCCCCACAGAACACCCCTGCACAGGTGATCCCCGACATAGGGTGCAAACACGTTTTATCCAGCTGTGTTCTAGGTGTGCCAAACATCTACGTAGAAAATCTTTTTTGGCCGAAGACTTCATGCATTATATGTTTATGCTCAAAAGATATAACTCTGCCATTTATCTTGTCAAAAAAGCCTATTTCACCCCCCTTATCACCTCTCTATCCAACAATCAAAAATGACTCTGACACTTTTCACTCCCTCCTTTGTCCTAGAGTTTAGGCCTATATCATAACCCTCAGCGCTGACAATCTGGCCTCTTATTTTAAAAAAAATTAAATAAAATTCTGTGGATGGCTCCCTCATGATTCCCAAGCAGCACGTTTGCTTTCTTGGAGTTATATTTTATTCAGATCTTTCTTTTACTCCCTATATCCTATCACTCACTCGATCTTGTCATCTGCACCTCAAAAACAACACGATATAATAATAATCTTTTTATTTATATAGCACCAACATATTCTGTGGTGCTTTACAATTCAGACATTATGGGCACTGTCCCCATTGGGGCTCACAATCTAAATTCCCTATCAGTATATCTTTGGAGTGTGGGAGGAAACCAGAGAACCAGAAGGAAACCCACACAAACACAGAGAGACCATACAAACTCCTTGCAGATGTTGTCCTTGGTGGGATTTGAGCCCAGGACCCCAGTGCTGCAAGGCTGCAGTGCTAACCAATGAGCCACCATGCTGCCCTGCGCAAGAATTCAACCTTTTCTCACATTTGATTTTCTTTTACTTTGTACAAAAAAGGGCGTTGCTTTTCCTTTTTGAGCTGGGCATTTCATCTATATAGCTTCCCATGGGCAGGTGTCTGAACAGTCAGGCCCCTATCCTGCTCTGCACTTATCTATATTGAGCTCGGTTGACACAAGGTGAGGTTTTAATACTGGGAACAGGATGGCTTATACACTTTTTTGATCAAAATAGTGTTAACTAAGTACCCTATGTTATTTACATGTACTATTACTACTTACTTATTTACTTCATACAGGGTATATGCTCTTTTTTGGGGGGAGGGGTTTGTCTGTGAAATGACCACAGTGTGTACATGCTCTTACACATTGCACATATACCAACTTATGCTCCTGCCCATTTCTTTGGATTTGTTGTAGTTTTTTTGTACTTTGTACCATCAGGGCCGTGGCCCCCCTTTTTGAGCTAGACGTTTCATCGATATAGCTTCCCGTGGACAGGTGTCTGAACAGTCGGGCCCCTGTCCTGCTTTGCCCTAACATGAGATATTAATACTAAAGACAGGATAGGACCATCCCGATTGGGTACACTTTGTCGCGGTGGGATGGCTTTTACGCTTTTTTGATCAAAATACTACCCTATTTATTTATTTAACGACCTTTGGTATCAATCTCCAGCCATGGCAACTTGATGAATGAACTATCTGTAGGAAGACTGATCTTTTGCAGGCCTATATAGGTCCACCAGGGTCTTCTAGGCCGTTATCTTGATTGTATCAATTCTTCCACCCATGATATTGTGGCACCCTGCTGTTCACAGGTACCACAGGACCCAAAAGGGTGCATGGAGGCCTTCATTACATACAAACACCTCCACCCTTCCACCTCATAGCACCAGAGAGAGCACGTTAGGGATATATATATGGAGGGTGGAGCCAGGCAGTTCAGTCAGTCAGTCAGAAGTTCAGTTAGTCTGAGGAGAGCGTGCTGACGCTGAGAGCAGCGAAGACGCAGCACGTCTGCTGCAGTATTGAGGGCCCCGAGTGTGGCCAAAGGCAAAGAGGAAAGGAGAGAGGAGTTGAGGGGGCAGAGGAGCATCATAGGCTCACCCCGAGAATACAAACTGGACACCGGGTCTTCGCCTACAGGGTCCTTTATACCCAGTAGGGATCACCGGCATACCAGGAGGACTACAAGTCCCTGGCCGACCTGAAGCTAAACCCATTACAGGACCAGGAACCATGAAGGCCCCGGCGCCCAGGGATAGTGGTTGCCAGTGGAAGGTCCTACTACCAAGCGACAGGTGAAGAGAGCAACACGACACAGAAGCCAGGCCCAGTTGCAGGCTGGCCAGCAGCTTAGAGAGAGGGAGACATGGACCAGGAGGCCCTATACCCGCTCACTGGGGAGAAGTCCTGAAGTGCACCCTTCCTACTGAGTAGCCTGGATCGTACCTGACATCTGCACCAGTAAAGGTATTGAAGCGAATCCCCTGTCTCTGTCAGTTACTCCTGCTGCGCCATCCCGACTGCACTACAAGCCCCAGCATCACCACCCACCATCAAACTCTACCTGCAGCAGCGCTGGTACAAATTACCAGAAACCACAGGTGGCGTCACGATCAAACTACAAATCCCATATAAACTATCCCCCTTTTGTTGACCGCCCTGGGCCACGGACCTGGCCAGCCACTGTGACATATTCCCCCTCAGCATCCATAGGTCCGGACACCGAGTACCCCACTGCCCTGGGGGCCCGTCATCTCTGGCTTCACGAACAGGATTTCGTGCCCGTTGCCACCGGGTACTGTGTGCCGTAATTGAACTGTGTTTTAACTGTGGTGAACATCGCCGCCATTACCGCGTAGCCGCGCGGGAAGAAGAGGGGCGTAACCGCGGGAATCGGAGAGGTGTGACTGCTAGAAGCGCGCGAAGCTCAAGCCCCGCCTCACGCTCTGACGCAGCACCAGGAAGCGTCAGGTCCTGGAAGGAGACCGTCGTCTGCGGAGCTGCGGCCTACCCCATTAAAGAAACAGGAGGTAGGCTACGGTTCACTAGGGGGGCGCAACCATGGCCGACGACCAGCAAGATGCCGGAGCACCGGATAACGCTCTCGATGCTCAACTTGCGCCCGGCGCTGCACAGGCCGGGACGGCCGCCCCACCAGCAGGGGTCGTGACTCCGTTGATACCCATGGCCCTGCTGTATATCCCTGGAGCAAAATGTCTTCCCCAGAATGATGGCAAACCAGACACCCTGTCTGGATTCAATAGAAAGATATGCGGTGTATTGGACATGTATTCAATAACTGGTAAACAGAGAGCCGCTGTTGTGCTGGGACAATTGACTGGTGCCACAGAGCGTGAAGTTGAAACCTGGCCAGCCGCAGACCAGGAATCAGTATCCATTATCTTTAAAAGACTGCAAACTGTCTTTGAAAACCGCACTGAGACAGATCTCTGGATGAGGTTCTACCACTGTACCCAGAAACCTGAGGACAGTATCCGGGACTATGCCTGGCGCTTACAGGAAGCCCTGCAGGCCCTGAAACAGGTTAGTCTAGCCAGCATACAAGATGAGAATAAAATGCTGACAGAACAATTCATCCGGGGGTTGAGGTCCCAGGAGGAGAGCAGAACCGTACGGTGGTGGGCCTTAGATCATCCAAATGCCACCTTTGACACCCTGAAGGACACGGCTATTAAGGCCTTCAACCCCTGGAAACATCAGGGACTGCTATCCAGCGTTATCAGGGTGGGGCCACCCCAGTGCCCGCAGCACCCACTGCCCCCTAGCGAGCTGGACAGCCTGCGCTCTGAAGTGCGTCAGCTAAGTAAAACCCTGGCCACTGTCCTGAGCACCTTGCAGCTACAGACGGAGCCTGAGCCAGAAGGAAGGATCCTACTCGCCGACAGTCCTGATGATGTCCCCTGGATGAGGAGAAGAAGGAAGACAACGCCACCCCGTAGGAGGACAACGCCACCCCGTGGGAGGACCAACGACCAACGTCGCCCTCCAGGAGACTTCATCTGCTACCGTTGCCACAAGGCAGGCCACACCGCGTGGAACTGTCCTTTAAACGGGCAAACCCTGGGGCTGAGGGCCGACACCCAGGAGTAACTCAATCAGGCCCAACAAGCTGGTACGACCGGTTCGTAGGAGGAAGGCCTTTCCTGTCCATCATGTTGGACGGCATAGCAACACCTGCGTTACTGGACACCGGCTCACAGGTAACCATCATACCTGATGTCCTCTACAAAAGGTACTGGTCCATAGATGAACTCCACCCACCAGCCCGAACCTTTCTGTGTATGCCTCTAATGGCCTTCCTCTTAACCTACTAGGGGTTAAGGACATGATGGTGAAGGTGGGGAGAGTGTAACTAAAGGACCAAGGACTAATTGTTATAGAATCTAACCCTGGTGATACCAATCCATATATGATACTTGGTACAAATATTGTTGGTAACTGTTTGGGAGAAGTGTTGTTTTTACTCCAACAGATTGCTGACACTGCCAAACCCGGGCAGAGAAAGGTGCTCCAGAGAGAGATTCGAGCCCTCCTGTACCAGCAACAGGTAAAGCTAACAGGTGGTGAGATTGGTAATGTACGGGTGACAGACCCGATACCCATTGTGATTCCCCCAATGAGTGAGATGCTGATTTGGTGTAGGGCAGCAATAGGTCTCAAAGGATAGAACTACCAGGTGGTAGTGGAGCCCATTAGCTCAGAGCACAGACCTACACTCTTAACTGCTAGAGGGGTAGTTGATGTACGCAATGGGAGGGTACCCATACGTCTCCTAAATTGTGGGGAGGAGGAAGTTAAATTGCCAAGATATACCACTGTTGCCAGATTGTATACTGTGGATAATGATGCCATACACACAGTGGAATCCTTGATCCCACCAGATACAGTGGAGGACAATGACTCCGAAGCTCAGCTGGAGGATTGGTGTCAACAGCTCCATGTTGGAACTGACGCCACTCCTGTCCATCAAAAACACGGTGTTTACAGAGTGGTTCAGGAATATGAACAGGTGTTTAGTAAGCACCCACTTGATTTTGCAAGGGTTAAAGGGGTACAACATCACATACCCACCAGTAACCATCCACCCATTAAGGAGCGTTACAGACCCGTACCACCAGCACATTACCAAAAAGCCAATGAAATATTGCATGACATGAAAAAGGCAGAGGTAGTAAGGGATAGCTGTAGCCCCTGGGCAGCTCCCCTGCTCCTGGTCAGAAAGAAGGACGGTAGTATGAGGATGTGTGTAGATTATAGACAAATTAATCGAATAACACATTAGGATGCATACCCTTTGCCCCGTATAGAGGAATCCCTGGCTGCACTAAAATCTGCCAATTACTTCTCTACATTGGATCTCACTAGCGGGTACTGGCAAGTCTCTGTTGCTGAAGAAGACTGGGAGAAGACAGCCTTCACCACCCCGATGGGACTGTGCGAATTCAACAGTATGCCGTTTGGGCTCTGTAACGCCCCTGGAACGTTCCAGAGGCTGATGGAGTGTTGCTTAGGACACCGGAACTTCGAGACAGTGCTGCTGTACCTGGATGACGTTATCGTGTACTCGAGGACGTATGAAGACCATCCGAAGCACCTGGCGGAGGTATTTGAAGCATTGTCCCGGTATGGGATGAAACTAAAACCTTCTAAATGCCACTTGCTTAAGCAGAAGGTTCAGTACCTGGGACATGCAGTCAGCTCAGAGGGAGTAGCACCAGACCCGGAGAAGGTCACTGCCATCCAGAAGTGGCCTGAACCGAGAAGCATCAAAGAGGTACGGCAATTCCTGGGACTGGTCGGGTACTACAGGAGGTTCATTAAGGACTATACCAAAAAGGTAGCACCTCTACAAGACCTCCTGGTAGGACAGTCCAAAAGAGGAAAGAGTCCCCCATTCCAGTGGGGCAAAGAGCAGACTGAGTCCTTTGCATCAATGAAGGAATTCCTTACCGGTGAAGAAATCCTGGCTTACCCTGACTACAGCCAGCCTTTTCTGCTGTACATCGACGCCAGCAACGAGGGACTGGGAGCTGTGTTGTCCCAGAAGCAAAATGGCAGCGAAAAGGTAATTGCGTATGCCAGTAGGAAGCTTCGCCCTACTGAGAGGAACCCGGAGAATTACAGTTCCTTCAAGCTGGAGTTCCTGGCCTTGGTCTGGGCTATCACTGAAAGGTTCAAGCATTACTTAGCCTCAACGAAATTCACAGCCTTTACTGACAATAATCCCTTGACATACCTGGAGACAGCCAGGTTGGGAGCCATGGAACAGCGTTGGGTGGCCAGACTGTCGAATTATCAGTTCACCATTAAGTATTGGGCAGGTCACAAGAACACCAATGCTGATGCCCTGTCAAGGATGCCTCACCAGTCAGACACCGAGGATGAAGTGGACGATTTAGAGGAAGTTGAATTACCTGCTTTCCACCGAAGTGGAGTGGTCCACGAGCAACACGCCACCAGAAGACGTCATGGAAGAACGCTGAATCATCTACCCCACCACAGTTGGAAGGAGACTCAAGACAGTGACCTGGTTGTCAGCCTCATCAAAAGACTGATCACCCAGGAATGTTCACACCTGGAGAAGGATGCTCCCCCACAAGCCAAACACCTGTGGAATGAAAGAAGCCGGCTGTTCATCTACAGAGAGAAGCTGTGCAGAAGATATGTCAACCCCAAGACCCATGAAATGGTGTGGCAGATTGTTGTACCCAGGACAGATATCCAGATGGTGTTAGAGACCTACCACGATCAAGCAGGTCACTTTGGCTGGAAGAAGCTGGAAACCCTGCTGAAGGACTGGTTCTATTGGAATGCGGAGTTCCATAGAGAGGTGGTGCCAGAATTGTGGGCCCTGTAGCCTCAGAAGGAAAGACTACTGCAGCCAAAAAGCACCCTTGCACTCCATCAAAACAACCCAGCCTCTGGAGATTGTCGCTGTGGATCACGTCAAGCTGTCACCCAGCAGGTCAGGCTATTCCTATGCACTAACCATGGTGGATCATTATTCCCGGTTCCTGGTGGTAGCCCCTGTCAAGGATCTGACAGCAGAAACTGCAGCAAGAACGTTCCAAGCATACTTCTGCAGGCCCCATGGATACCCAGACAAAGTGCTGACGGATCAAGGACCTGCCTTTGAAGCCGAGCTGTTTAAAGAATTCTGTCATCTGTATGGGTGCAAAAAGATCCGGACTACGCCGTATCACCCTCAGACCAATGGTTTGTGTGAGAAAATTAACAACATCGTCATAGACCTGCTGAAAACCTTACCCTTGGAAGAAAGGAACCAGTGGCCAGACAAACTACCTGACCTGGTATATCTGTACAATCACATACCTGTGAGTTCTACTAATTGTACCCCAGCGTACCTCATGAGAGCAAGACTCGGAAAATTGCCCATGGACCTGGAACTCGGAGTGATAGAACCTGAAGCAGATATGTCCACTGAAGACTGGGATATAAATCGGCAAGAGCAGTACAGGAGAGTACAGGCCTGTGTCGAAGACAGTCTAAACAGAGTAAGGGAAAAACAAGAAGAACAGTACAATAAACATGCACCAGCAGAACCCTTGGCACCTGGAGAGATAGTGCTAAAACGGAAGAGAAGAGGTGACAAGCTCGATGACCAGTGGGAAAGAGAACCCTACACAGTGTTGAACTCCAAATTTGACAACAGTAAAACCTGCCTGATTAGCAAAGATGGAGGTAAGACAACCGCAACAGACTCAAGAGACCACTTGAAAGTGTGCCCAGGTCTACTGAAGACAAGGGAGGAAGAAGTACCTTCTATAGCAGCGGAAGAACCCAAGGAAGATGTGCTTCACACAGTTCTAGGAGATTTCCCTGTGGACTGGCCTCAACTTGATGGAGCAGTTATTATACTCGTGATACACTTCTATCAGCCACAAGAAGAACCTGTGAGCGCTCTGGAAGAACCTGCTCAGGAACAGGAAGAGTCCCCAGAAAGAGGAGGATCACCCGTTGAAGAAGAGCCTGAAGGCCCAGTGGACAGTGCACTTGCCAGTCCCATAGAGAGATTAAGTCAGTTTTATAATCTACCAGCACGTACACCTGCTAGATTAACAGAGAGTGCATGCACAGACACTAGTAACACCCCAGTGCTACGAAGGTCCACACGCAGCACACAAGGACAAATCCCTGCCAGGTTTAGGGAATAAGCACGAAGTGCCTACATTGTAAACAGTTACCCAGTTGGGTATTGCCTATGTTATTTATTATGAACTGAAATAATATGTGCATTTAGTTACCCGTAAGGGTATAAAGAAAGACTTGTAGGCTGAGGACTGTGAGCAGCCCAAAACTGTCCTTGTAAATAGTTGCACTCATCAAAAGTGCCCCTTATTTGACCACTGAGCAAAAACCCGTTTGGCGTGGCCGAAGACGTGGTCCAGCACCTGGATCACTTATGCCCTGTAGCCACGCCCAGGGCCTAAAATTGAGGGTTTTCAGGCGGGTCCCTCATGTTTCTCCTGTTGTTACACTTTCATAGGTGAAATGGACACCTGGTTATGGGACATACTGTAACTCAATTATTATTATTATAATTGTTGTTATTGTTGTAACCTGTTATAAAATGCTTCAGTCCTGGAGTACTGAATTGCGCTAGGGGGGAATGTGGCACCCTGCTGTTCACAGATACCACAGGACCCAAAAGGGTGCATGGACGGACTTCTCCACAAGAGGCCCTCATTACATACAAACACCTCATACCACCAGAGGGAGCCCGGTAGGGATATATATGTGGAGGGTGGAGCCAGGCAGTTCAGTCAGTCAGCGAGAAGTTCAGTTAGTCTGAGGAGAGCGTGCTGACGCTGAGAGGAGCGAAGACACAGCACGTCTGCTGCAGTATTGAGGGCACCGAGTGTGACCGAAGGCAAAGAGGAAAGGAGAGAGGAGTTGAGGGGGTAGAGGAGTATCATAGGCTTACCCTGAGTATACAAACTGGACACCGGGTCCGCGCCTACAGGGTCCTTTATACCCAGTAGGGATCACCGGCATACCAGGAGGACTACAAGTCCCTGGCCGACCTGAAGCTAAACCCATTACAGGACCAGGAACCATGAAGGCCCCGGCGCCCAGGGATAGTGGTTGCCAGCGGAAGGTCCTACTACCAAGCGACAGGTGAAGAAAGCAACACGACACAGAAGCTGGGCCCAGTTGCAGGCTGGCCAGGAGCTTAGAGAGAGGGAGACACAGACCAGGAGGCCCTATACCCGCTCACTGGGGAGAAGTCCTGAAGTGCACCATTCCTACCGAGTACCCTGGACCGTACCTGACATCCGCACCAGTAAAGGTATTGAAGCGAATCCCCTGTCTCTGTCAGTTACTCCTGCTGCGCCATCCCGACTGCACTACAAGCCCCAGCATTATCACCCACCATCAAACTCTACACTGCCCTGAGGCCCGCTCCACCTGTGGGGAGCTGTTCCATCCTAGCTGCCCTATCAACTGCCTCAGAGGTCTGAAGCAGCGCTGGTACAAATTACCAGAAACCACAGGTGGCGTCACAATCAAACTACAAATCCCATATAAACTATCCCCTTTTTGTTGACCGCCCTGGGCCCCGGACCGGGCCAGCCACTGTGACATATTCCCCCCCAGCATCCATAAGTCCGGACACCGAGTACCCCACTGTCCCGGGGGCCCGTCATCTCCCTTCTTCAGTGATTGCTCTCTTTGTTTGATGTGTCTGAAGTAGATAAGCTGTAGCTTGGTGATCCTTGCTTTGAGTGACATGTCTATCTTGACTTATTCCAAAATTGATTTTTTTCTTCTTCTTGCCATCCATGGTATTGATAACATCCTTCTCCAGCACCACATTTTGAAGGCGTTGATTCTTCTTCTGTCTTGTTTCTTTTCCGTCCTTGTTTCGCAACCATATGTTTGTACAGAAAAAAACAGACTATGAATGAGCCGTGTCTTCATCACTAGTGATATGTTCCTCGATTTGAAGACCTTGTCCAGTAACTTCATTGTTGATTTGCCCATAGCTATTCTCCTATTGACTTCCAGTGTCGTCGCTGCATCTTGAGTGATCATTGGTAGGTTGATGTCCTTTATAACTTCCAGTTCATTGCCATCCATAGTCAATATCTTTGTCTTCTTTGTATTGCTTAGCAGTCCCATGTTCGATTTTTCTCCTTGACACTCCGTAATAAGTCCGTCATTCCATCTGCGCTTGTAGCTATCAATGTTGTATCGTTTGCGTATTTAAGATTGCAACATGTGCTATTGATATATACTTATTTACTTACTACAGGTTATATGCTCATTTTGTTTTTTTTTATTGGGTTTTGTCTATGAAATGACCACAGTGTGAAGGTGCTCTTATACAGTGCATGAATACTAACTTATGCTCTGGCTCATTTCTTTGGTTTTGCTGTAGTTTCTTGTACTTTGTACAAACAGGGGCATGGCTCCCCAATTTTAAGCTAGGCATTTCATCCTTCCCGTGGGCAGGTGTCTGAACAGTTAGGCAAATAGGCACTTGTCCTGCTCTGCCCTTATCTATATTGAGGTCAGCTAAAACGAGCTGATGTTTTAATACTAGAGACAGGATAGGACCATCCCGATTGGGTACACCTTATCGTGGTGGGGTGGCTTTTATGCTTTTTTTAACAAAATAGCTTTAACTAAGTACCCTATGTTAGTTACATGTACTTTTAATATTTACATATTTACTTACTACAGGGTATATGCTCAGAGGTCTAAGAGTGTTTAAAGAAATATCTCAATTCCGAGAGGACCCTGACTTCCAGAGGGAATGGGAAGCCATTCATTTGAAATGCTCCACGGACTTGATGCATCTAGTTCTTAAACGGAGCGAAGCCGCACATGCGGCTATTAAAAATCAGTTGGAAGCTACCGAAACAGAAATTCGTTCCAGGCTCTCAACAACACAGGTGTCTTCTTTTTTCAGTCGACTGAATAAGAAATTGTTGCCGATCCAAGCGGATATTAAGTCCAGAAAGAAGGACAAATTTATCCGAGACAAAGTCAACTTTGAAACAGGCAATGTGTTTTCATGGAATAAAAATAAAAATTCGGGTCATAAACAGTCCTGTTCCAATAACAGACACGCTACCAATAAGAAGAATCGGTCTTATAACAACAAAAGAACACCACAAGAGTTCTGGACTACGGATTCAGACTCTAGTATCAACCATGAATCTAATGATCTTTCTGAGTCTGAAATTGCGGCTTCTCCAACTGCCTTGCGCTCACTCCCTTTAGAAAAAAGATCAGGAGAGGTGGAAAGAAAAAGAAAAAGATATCCAAACCGCAAGAGAAAGCAAGTTTCCTGGAAGAACTAGTTCCCACTGACTATGTCCTTAATCTTAGGGATCATGCGCTATCTCAGTTTTATCTGTTTGTGCTGTCCAAGGGACTAAATTTTTGTTTACCTGAAGCTTTTGATCCAGTGGATTTCAGAGTCAATTTGTTTAAAGCCGTCAGAAAGATACATCTTCACAAATCTTTTTCTAACAAAAAATAGTGATACCCGTGTTCATGCACCTCTTGAGTGTGAGACTCCTTGCAGTTCTGAAATCCTTTGCTTTTATGTCAATGATCCTGCAGACCAGCATATTATGGATGATGCACTTGTTTTGGCTAATTTGAATACCATTTCACCTGCTGATTTTGATGCTGATTTTGATGCTGATTATGAGGTTTTGTCTGACTTACCTGCCGGCAATGAGAATGCAGCCTTCACTGGTGGCATCTCGTCTTCTTTGCTACCTCCCACTAGTCCTGGTAATATTATTGACACCTTTCAGGATCGTGTTATCTCGGAGGTTGAATCATTGATTTATGTACCCCCGCTTTCTAATTTGTCACAAAATGAGAAATCGGCTTTGAATGAAATTAAATCTTGGAAGGATGTTGTTGTACGTAAAGCAGATAAAGGTGGTAAAATAGTATTACTTAATAGAGATTTTTATGTGGCAGAGTCATTGTCGCAATTGGCAGATTCCAATACTTATACACCTTTACCTAGTGACCCCACATTTAAAAATAAAAATTTATTGAGATCTTTATTAAGAAAATACGTAGAGAAAGGCGTTCTATCTAAATCTACTACTGAAAAGCTTCTGCCAGAATTCCCATTGAGACCTTATTGGTATACTATACCAAAAATGCATAAGTGTACCAAAATGCCCCCAGGCCGCCCTATTGTCTCGGGGGTGGGCTCCCTTTTGGAGTCTCTCTCGAGATATATAGATTGGCTTTTAAAACCGTTTCTACAAAAAATACCTTCATTCATAAAGGACACTGATAGTTTTCTGGTTGCTCTAAAGGAGGTAAACTGGCAACCTGATTTTTCTCTATGTTCTATAGATGTTACCAGTTTATACACTTGCATCCCCAAAGCACTAGGGTTGGAGGCAGTAAAAAAATTCCTGATGCAGTCTAATAAAAGTGAGGAATTTTCCTCCTTTATTTTAGAAAGCCTTGATTTTGTGCTCTCAAATAACTGTTTTCAGTTCCAGAACCAATGGTACCGCCAGAATATCGGGACTGCGATGGGCACACCCGCAGCGTGTGTCTATCCAAATATTTTTTTACCTTTTTTTGAAACGCAATTTATCATTTCCTGCAAAAATCCATTTGTTAAGTATATTAGATCTTTTTTAAGATATATTGATGATATTTTCATCGTTTGGTCAGGTACTGCAGAAGATTTTACGGCTTTTGTTCAGTTTTTGAACACCACATATGCAGCTAATATGAATTTTACTGCGAATTTTGGAGGACTTTTTCTTGATTTTCTGGACGTTTCCATTTCAATTGAAAATAATACCATTCACACAAAATTATTTAAAAAATCTTCAGCTGGTAACACTTTGTTACATTATAATAGTGCTCATCCAGTGCATACTATATCTGGGGTTCCATACAGCCAATTTCTCCGTCTGCGCAAATTGAATACTTCTGACCAAACCTTTCTTGATCAGGCTTCGGAGTTGAAAAACAACTTTCTTGCTCGTGGTTATCCTAGACATGAACTAAATACCGCACTTGAGAAAGCACAAAAATTTACACGAGATAGTCTTTTATCAAAATGCTATAAGTCACCCTACCATCATGCACAAACGGCTACTAAAAGGTTTGTTTTTCATTTCAAACATAGTCCCATTAATGACACATTTAAAAAAGCAATTTTGAACAATTGGCATCTTTTGGAGTCTGATCCAGATTTATTATCAGTGGCCAAAAACAAACCTATAGTATCCTACATGCATAGTCAGAATATAGGAGACTTAGTCAGTAAACACAGACTCCCAGTGGAATCTAAAAATTGGTTGCAGAAAAACATTCCCTCCGGGAATTTTAGATGCGGTTCTTGTTCTTTCTGTAATCTGCACCTCACGACTAATCCCTTCGTATTGGCCCGATTACACATTTTGTTAAGGATTTCATTACCTGTAGGTCCAAGAATATTGTTTATGTATTGTTTTGTCCTTGTAATTTTTTTTACATAGGGAAGACTATACGTTCTTTATTTATTAGAATCAGGGAGCATTTACATTCCCTAGAAACCCAAAAGGGCTCCAAAAGATTTATTAAGCATGTTACTGAATTTCATAATGCGAACCCTAAATCATTGAGATTTGCTGGCTTAGAACAGCTTCATTTTCCCAGTAGAGGCGGCAATCTGAATAAGCTGCCGCTTCAAATCGAAACTAAATGGATCATTCGCCTGAATGCTAATGGTCCATTGGGCTTAAATGATCGTCTGGATTTTTCTATGTTTTTATGATTGTGTTCTGATTTGTGTTTTTTTATTATGATCATGTGTTCTTGTTTAATTTGCATATAAAGGATGTGATGTCATGTTTTGTGTGTAACACAGACCTGTAGAAGCATCTTTACGCAAAACTGCTGTTGTCTGCTTTTTTCTTCCCCGCTCTCCCTGCTTGCCGCACTTTTTATTCTTATGGAATAAAGATACTGCTTTTAAGGACTGGTGAGTGCAGCTCATTTTCCTTTCTTATGGTTATATGCTTAGTTTGCTTGTTTTTCTTGGGTTTTACCTTTGATTCTTCAAAAACTCTTACTGTCGCTCTTATTCATTCTTATTTGAACTACTGCAATTGGTCTCCCTCTTACTAAACTCACCCCTCTCTAATCTTTCCTGAATGCAGTACCATAGTCATATTTCTGTCCAGCTGCTACACTGATGCCTCCACTCTATGCCAGTCATTGCATTGGTTACTCATCTGCTACAGAGTTCAATATAAACGTATCTCTCTCATCCATAAATCTATCCACAGTTCTGCACCTCCTGACATCTCCTTCCTCATCTTAGTCTACCAACCTACCTTTGCTCTGTATTCCACCATCCTCTATAATCTGAACCTCCCACTCACATCTCTAAATCATCTCTCATGCTGAGACAGTTCTCTGGAATGCACTAACCCAGACAATCCGGTCAACTCCTAGTACCCACAGTTTAAATGTGCCTTAAAAACACATTATTTAGAGCGAATCATGACTGTGACCGCATTGCACACTCTCATGATTTTGCGATCTGTAGTTACATAAAGTGACTGCAGACTTTTCTTTTCAGCCTGAAAAATCCCTTTAAAATGGGGATCTTTTGCTAACAGTGGTGCCAGGGAGGCCAGACCTGGAGACATTGTGTCAAGGGGACACATACCATTGTATTAAATAGACATATTTTAGATATGGATCATTATATGTTGCAAGATTCCTTACCAGCACAAGGATTAAAGGTCTTCCTCATGACAATGACATAAAAACTATTACTAAACATGTATTGTTTGATTTCCTCTTACTTGCAGGACAACGATCAGACTTTCCTTAACCCCCAAATGGTAACTTTTGTCACTCAGATCCCCTTCTGTTTCCTGTTATGTGGCTGAAGCTCGTGGTGTCCCCTCATCTCCATGGCAACCTACATCCTTGACTGTCTGTGACCGAGAACTATAAAAGGGACAAAGGGCGAGAAGTTTAGGATTTTTCTGCGGTGACTCATAAGGCTTCTGTTTTGTTTTTCAGTTGCAGATAAAATTCCTGTGGACTTGGAAATTTCAGGAAGCTGCAGTTAGTAAACACAAAATCCTGTTTTGCTGACTAGAAAGTTCAGAAAAATGAAGAAGTGAAGAGGAAATAGGAAAAGGGGGGTGGGTTGGGGGTTACTTCATTGTCTCATTACAATGACATAATATCAACAGTGTGAAATTAAAATTTTTACCTCCAAATATGTCCAGTTCAATCAATATAAATTTTGGCCAAGAGTTATGGGTTAACATTTATATGTATTAACAGTCATAGGCTAAGGTCACATGCCATTATTTCTTTTCATCCGAGAGAATCGGATCAATTATGCAAATCACACTCTGATCTAACTCTGATTAGAGTCTGATCATAGTGTGACCATGGAGTGATCCGATTCTCTCGGATGTGGAGAAGGTGGAAAAAAAAATCTCCATCTTCTCCATTCTGTCAGTGCGTGGAAATCTAACTGCACTCAGATGTCATCCAACTCATTTGCATGGCCGAGTGCGTTCCGAATATTGGATCAATTAGGTATGTTACGATTTATCCTCGGACAGACCCTGTCCTAGGAAAAAATCAGACATGTGCGTGACCCCATAGACCAACATTGGTCCGGGTGCAATGCAATGTTTTTTGAATCTTACTTGGGCCGAAAATACGCTCCGTCTGCATGAGCCCTTATTGTGTAAGTGGGAAGCTTTTGTGGTTTGCTCATACCAACATTAAAAAACACAAAACCTGTGGAGACCCATGCTAATCTGTTTTGCCATTCTTTTGGATTAATAGAAAAAGAAAGAAAATATTTCCAGAACACTATACAAATAATACAGTGAACCAATTTCAGGCCTCCACGAAGCACCCAAACAGGCCCGATAACATCACTCGGCGCACCTGGGCAAGTGCCGGGGCCCTGAGCAGGCGGGGGGGCCCACCTACCATCTGGCACACCGGCGCTATGGGACCCGTGAGCGGTGTGGTGCCGGTGTCTGCGCCGGCTCCCCCCGCTTGCTCAGGGCCCCAGCACAATACTTACCTCTCCTGGTGCCTCCGCAGCAGCTCCGGTCTCTTCCGCGGCTGCTGCGCTGTGACGTCTCAGGTCAGAGGGCGCAGTGACGTCTTTACACTGCCCTCTCTCCTGATCCGTCACAGGCAGCGCAGAGCGGGAAGACGGCAGCGTGGGTGAGGGGCCCGGAGCAGCCGCAGCAGGTGAGAAGTGAGGTGAGTATTTGATTTTTTTTTATATGTGGGGGGGGACAAGTGACATCCTGCATGGGGCATTATATGGGGGGGGGAAGTGACATCCTGCATGGGGCATTATATGGGGGGAACAAGTGACATCCTGCATCGGGCATTATATGGGGGGGGACAAGTGACATCCTGCATCGGGCATTATATGGGGGGGAGGTGACATCCTGCATGGGGCATTATATGGGGGGGAGAGGTGACATCCTGCATGGGGCATTATATGGGGGGGAGGTGACATCCTGCATGGGGCATTATATGGAGGGGAGAGGTGACATCCTGCATGGAGCATTATATGGGGGGGAACAAGGGACATCGTGCATCGGGCTTTATATGGGGGGGACAAGTGACATCCTGCATGGGGCATTATATGGGGGGGGAAGAGACATCCTGCATGGGGCATTATATGGGGGGAACAAGTGACATCCTGCATCGGGCATTATATGGGGGGGGACAAGTGACATCCTGCATCGGGCATTATATGGGGGGAGGTGACATCCTGCATGGGGCATTATATGGGGGGGAGAGGTGACATCCTGCATGGGGCATTATATGGGGGGGAGGTGACATCCTGCATGGGGCATTATATCGAGGGGAGAGGTGACATCCTGCATGGAGCATTATATGGGGGGGAACAAAGGACATCGTGCATCGGGCTTTATATGGGGGGGACAAGTGACATCCTGCATCGGGCATTATATGGGGGGAGGTGACATCCTGCATGGGGGATTATATGGGGGGAGAGGTGACATCCTGCTTGGGGCATTATATGGGGTGAGAGGTGACATCCTGCATGGGGCATCATATGGGGGGGAGGTGACATCCTGCATGGGGCATTATATGGTTGGGGGAGAGGTGACATCCTGCATGGGGCATTATATGGGGGGGGGTAGGTGACATCCTGCATGGGGCATAATAAGGGGGGGGGTGACATCCTGCATGAGACATTATGTGGGGGCCAGTATTCTGTATGGAGCACTATAAGGGGGCCAGTATCCTGTATGGAGCGTTATATGGGGACCAGTATCCTGTATGGAGCGTTACATGGGGACCAGTATCCTGTATGGAGCATTATTTGGGGACCAGTATCCTGTATGGAGCGTTATATGGGGGCAGTATCCTGTATGGAGCGTTATATGGGGCCCATAATACTGTATGGAGGACTATACTGTCCGATGTGCACTGTGCGTTGCGAGAATTCGCCGGTTTCTGAGCTATTGTAGAATTTACAATAGAAATCGGTCATGTAATGTAAAAAGTGAAATCTTCGGCATTGTATTATATATATATTTCTCTGCGGGTTCTGTGCATCATGAATCGTGGTATGTGTTAAAGTGGCCCACTGAAACTCTTTCACCCACGGCCCACAAAAACCTGGAGCCGGCCCTGCACCCAAATAACTGTTCTGCATAGTCCTCAATTAATGCTACTACACAGTATGCTATACAGACATGGCCAAAGTTTGTAGTGGGCTAGAAAGGCAAGGACAGTGTAGAGACCTTAAAGGGGTTTTCCCACGAACGAAAGTTCATTTTAATCAATAGATCTTGGAATAATAATAAGTTCCACAAGTGGATGTGTTTAAATAAAATGTCCCTGTGCTGAGATAATCTGATAAATGTTCCCCTGTGTAATGGCTGTGTCTGACTGTGTATGGAACATGGTCTACAGCTCCTGGCAGGGGAGGAAGCAAAAGAGTATATAGACATTACAGCACGGGATCACAGCTGATTCTTTTTGTGAGGTAAAACATTTCTCTGCCTGTTTATAAATAATGTTTTACTTCAAAGAAAGCACAGCATGGGATCACAGCTGATTCTATCTGTATACTCTTTTGCGTCCTCCCCTGCCCAGGAGACGTGTTATGATCAGACCATGTTCCTGCACGGTCAGACACAGCCATTACACAGTACACAGCAGGGGCACATTTTTAAGATTATCTCAGCACAGGAACATTTTATTTAAACACATCCAACTGTGAAACTTATTATTATTCCAAGATCTATTGATTAAAATCAACTTTTGTTCGTGGGAAAACCCCTTTAAATTCAAATTTTCACCTTTAATGGGGATAATAGTTCCCAATTTTACTGATCGTGGGGATCCCAGCAGTCCAACTCCCACCGCTCAACAGGATGGGTAATAACTTAACTTGGTCAGGCAACCCCTTTAAACTTAACAATGTACTTTAATGTTAAAAGCAGTACACATGGCCAGATTTCAGTGCCTATCCAGTGGTCCTAGAGGTAAATGTCTCCTGTGTAAGCTGTGATGTCCCAGCACAGACAGAGAGCTTCCTTCCTCTCCTTGTGGGTCGTTGACATGTATTAGGGGCTGACTGGCAGTCTGGCTCTCTTTATTTGTTACCCTCTTCCATCATAGTCAGTTTATGCTTTCCTGATCGAGTCCCATTATTCAAATCTGTCGTGTGTCACTTTATGTGCTAACACCTTTAGAATGGCGGAACCTATACCGCTGATTGCGAGAATGTTCTTTCATCACATAGTATAGTAATTTATGTTAGTGGTAAATTTAGGTCAATATGTTTTGCGTTTAATTATGAAGAAATCTGCAAATTGTTAATTTTATTTAATAAGCTTTTCATATTAGAGCTGAGTAGATCTTCTGAAATTTGAACTCTTCAGCTTTGCTGAATTTTCTCAAAAAATTGGATTTGCAATTCATAAATTTGTGTGAATCTAAATACGGGAAAGCTTGTAATTGTTTGGAAATACTTGTGAGGAAAAGAGAGAAATAGTGAAAAAGAGGATGACTACAAGAGCTTTCACTTTACAGGGGAAAGAGAGGACTCTGCTAACCATAAGAGCTTAAACTTTACAGAAGAGAGAGACTTACCCAGTGACTCTGGAGATGGAAAACTTCCGTACAAACTGTGCTCCACTGGGAACTTCTGATTGGTAATTTACCAGGCAGTGATCACTATTGTATGAGGTATAATAATCTGCTACATGTTATTGCTGCAGGACACTATGGGGAATCCCGCGTGACATTTGAAACTACTTTAGCCTGTGCTCTGATGCTTTAGCAGTGTTGGAAATGGTGAAGAGCAATTTTTTTTTTTTGTGAACTGCGAATCAAATTTCAAAATGTTCTAGTTGGCGTGAGTCTGTGAACATACAACATACCCTAAGAGAACCCACCTACTGTTTAGATGTCGTGAGAGTTCAGGCTACAAAGAGCGCATTGTTGGTGGTTGGGTTGATTTTGGAAACATGAAGTTGACGCGCCCCTGGGCCTGTGTCGCGCTGCGTTGCGCACGCGGGAGCCTACCCGGAGCCGGATCAGTGGAGGGTTGTAGTCTCGTGGCGGTGACCCGGTCCGTGCCCAGGGAGTCAAACTAGACGGCAGTCTATTAGTAGTAAATAGTTGAGGACTACGCCACCCGTTGAGTGCAGCCAGGGAGCTGCTGCTGCAGGGCAGACCGCCGAGGCCGGTGGTAGGATTGTGCAGCGTGATAGTATAACCCCCAACGGGAGGGGTATGGCCTCAGGGCAGCCGACGTGGATGATGGGGGTAGCAGGAACCACTCAGAGACGGTACGGTGTAGTTCAGGGTCTTTACTGGTAACAACGACAGACCCTCCCGGAGTACTTGCTAGCAAACGGGGCCTGGTCAGTCTTTGAGCAGATGGGATCTCCCCTGGCCAGGCGTAGTTGTAGGCCTCCCAAACTGACTGTACTCTTCTGGCTACCTTGCTAGAAGCTGATGTAAGTAGCCCACGTCCCTGAGTGTACCGTGTGGTGCTCACCCGTATGGCCGGTGACTCGGGGCCTTCTAATGGCTTCCGCTCCACGATGGCGGTGCTGGTCCCACGCGTGTGACCGTGCCTTCGGGCTTCTGGGCCAGAGGACCTGAAATCCCCTGCCTGACGGATTCTGCTGCTGGGTAGGAGTTAGTCCCCACAGCCTCGGACTCCGGGTCCGGTAAAGAATCTTCTTAGTCAGGGTGAACTCTGCAGCTGCCAGCCCCTGACTCCTTGTAACTCTGCTGTTTCCTATGCTGCTTCTTGTCTCCACTCTCCTTTTTCTGACTCACCCTGCCTCAGCCCCGGGTTTATACAGGGGAAGTTCTTCCCCTCCCAAGACTGGGCAGGAGGTGTGGCATGCACAGGATCCCTGACCAAAGGACCTCCCACCTGCTCTCAGACATAACATTACATTACTGTGGAAAACCAGACCCCTGGGGTGCCACATTCCCCCCTAGTGAAATTTAGTACTCCGGGACTAAACACATTTAGAAAAACATAACAAGGCAAAAACATTAATAATACAATAAGAAAACATATAAAGATGGTTACGGCGTGTCCGCAACCGGGTGCAGTCTCTGAAGAAAGCAAGGTGTCCATTTCACCAACACAGGGAGACGTAACCAGGTAGGGGTCTGTCCTACCCCGAGTCCTTAACAGTCTCTAGTCCATCCTGGGTTACGCTCCAACTATGTACAAGGATTCCCGGTAAATCCACCAAGGATCCCTAAAAATAACTAGAAACACAAAATTATACACAAGCAACAAGACACAGAAAAACATAAATAAAACAATTTATACACTTCAAATTCTCCAGCGTGCGGGTAACTGGCCTCTAGTGGCCCGAGTGGACCTACGGAGCTGACTGTCTGGCCCTGAACTACAGGGTGTAGGAACTGTCAAGGGTAAACTGGGCAGCTGTCTACCGGCTCTTTGTCTCACTAGGGGTACGGCAGGCTCACTATAAGCAGAGGGTTGATTCTCCTGTTCTGCTTGTGTGGAGTCTTCTGCCTCCTGGACCGGCTGTTCTTCCAGCTCTACCCGTTGCTCCGTAGGTTCTTGGGATGATGGTTGGAGGAAGGTGAGTACGGGTACCACAACTGCACCATTGACTTGAGTCCAGGACTGAGGGAAGTCCCCGATCACGGTACTAACCATATCTTCCCTTTCTTCCACGGGTCGATGGTCTTCTTGTTCCTCTTCAGGGTTCCTCAGTTGTTCGGGACACTTCTTCAGGTGGTCCCGGGATACAATGGCTGTGGTTTCCCCTCCGTCTTTACTGATGGTACAGACCTTCGGGTTCTCGTGGCTTGAGGGCAGTACGGTGTACGGGTCCTTCTCCCACTGGTCGTCCAACTTGTGGAGCCGTCTCTTCCTCTTCAAGACCTGCTCTCCGGGTACCAGGGGAACAGCGGGAGCATACTGGTTGTAAGTTTTCTCTTGTCTTTCCCTAGCCTGACAGAGACTTCGCTCCACGCTCTCCTGTACTCTCCGGTACTGCTGCTGCCTCTCTGTGTCCCAGTCTGTTTCTGGTGAAGTGTCCTCGGGGGTCAGGACTCCCATTTCCAGGTCAACAGGTAACTTACCAGGTCTTGCCCTCATTAGGTAAGCCGGGGTACAGTTGGTGGAACCTACCGGGATGTGGTTGTATAGGTCCACCAGATCGGGCAACTTCTCAGGCCACAGACTGCGTTCTTCCAGGGGCAATGTTTTTAGAAGATCCATTACCACCTGGTTCATTTTTTCACAAAGTCCATTAGTTTGCGGATGGTAGGGTGTCGTCCTTATCTTCCGGCAGCCATACAGATTGCAGAATTCCTGGAAGACCTCCGCTTCAAAGGCAGGTCCCTGGTCCGTCAGCACTTGGTCCGGGTACCCGTGTGGACGGCAGAAGTGCTGCTGGAAGGCTCTAGCTGCTGTTTGAGCCGTTAAGTCCTTGACGGGGACGACAACCAAGAACCGGGAGTAATGATCCACGATGGTTAACGCGTAGACGTAGCCACTTCTGCTTGGGGTCAGTTTTACATGATCCAAGGCTACCAGTTCCAACGGTTGCCGGGTGACGATGGACTGCAGGGGAGTCTTCTGGCTGGCTCGGTCCTTCCTTCTCAGGTTGCACGGGCCACAATCTCTGCACCACTTCTCGATGGTTCCCCTCATGCCTACCCAGTGGAACCGCTCGCGCAGCAGGAACTCCAGCTTTTTCCACCCAAAGTGTCCAGCTCCGTCGTGGTATGCCTCCATCACCATGGCTGCGTCTCTTCGTGGCACCACTACTTGCCAGAGTAATTCATGCGTCCGGGAGTTAACCATTCTGCGGCACAACTTCCCTTTGTAAAGGAACAGTCGACTCTTCTCTGCCCATAGTTGTTTGGCTTCCTCCGGAGCGTCTGGTTCAAGGCGAGCCTCCGGCCGAGTCAGCATCTCCTTCACCAGTCGGACGGCAGGGTCGCTGTCTTGCGTTTCCGCCCAGTTGTAGTGGGGTAAGGGGTTCAACGTAGCAGCCTGCTTACTCCTTACCCGGTGGGAATACTGAATAGTCCCATGACGGTGGAACGCAGGGAGTTCAACTTCTTCCAGTCCCTCCGGATCTTCTCCTCCGTCCGGCAGGTTGGGCATCCTGGACAGGGCGTCCGCGTTGGTATTGGAGCGTCCTGCCCGGTATTTAATTGTGAACTCGTAGTTGGACAGACGGGCCATCCACCTCTGCTCCAGGGCACCGAGTCTTGCCGTGTCCAGGTGTGTCAGCGGGTTGTTATCCGTGTACACGGTGAACCGGGAAGAAGCGAGGTAATGCTTAAAGCGCTCAGTGATTGCCCATACTACGGCCAGGAACTCTAACTTAAATGAGCTGTAATTCTCGGGGTTCCTTTCGGTGGGTCGCAGTTTTCGGCTGGCGTAGGCGATTACTCGTTCCTTCCCCTGCTGGATCTGGGACAGTACGGCTCCTAGCCCGATGTTACTGGCGTCGGTGTAGAGGATAAAGGGCTGGCTATAATCCGGGTACGCCAGGATTTCGTCCCCCGTGAGGGCCATCTTCAGCTGGCGGAAGGACTCTTCTTCCAGCTCTTCCCATTTGAAGGGCGGCTTCTGGTTCTTGGCCTTCCGGGACTGGCCTATCAGGAGGTCCTGCATAGGTGCTGCCTTTTTGGTGAAACCGGGAATAAACCTTCGGTAGTAGCCTACCAACCCGAGGAACTGCCGCACTTCTTTTACGCTGGAGGGGCTTGGCCATTCCTTAATTGCGGTGATTTTTTCAGGGTCGGGAGCCACTCCGTCAGCGCTCACTACGTGTCCCAGGTACTGCACCTTTGGTTTCAGGAGGTGACACTTGGAGGGTTTCACCTTTAGGCCGTAACTTGCCAGAGCCTCGAACACTTCCGCCAGGTGTTTCAGGTGGTCCTCATACGTCTTGGAATATACGATGACATCGTCCAGGTACAACAGGACCGTCTCGAAGTTTCTGTGGCCCAGACAACACTCCATTAGGCGTTGGAAGGTTCCTGGTGCGTTGCAGAGTCCGAACGGCATGCAGGTGAACTCGCTAAGTCCCATCGGGGTGGTGAATGCGGTCTTCTCCCGGTCTGCCTCTGCTACAGGAACCTGCCAGTACCCGCTAGTGAGATCCAAGGTAGAGAAGAAGTTAGCAGATCTTAAAGCAGCCAATGACTCCTCTATCCTTGGTAAGGGGTACGCATCCTTGTGTGTGATACGGTTGATTTTCCGGTAATCTACACACATCCTCATGGTGTTGTCTTTCTTTTTGACTAAAACTAATGGGGCTGCCCAGGGGCTACAACTATCCCGGATTACCCCAGCCTCCTTCATGTCTCTAAGCATCCCCTTGGCGTGTTGGTAATGTGCAGGGGGTACGGGTCGATACCTCTCTTTTATGGGAGGATGATCTCCCGTGGGGATGCGATGTTCTACCCCCTTGACTCGCCCGAAGTCTAACGGGTGTTTACTAAACACTCTCTCATACTCTTGAACCACCCGATAGACTCCTTGTTTCTGATGTGAGGGAGTGGAGTCAGTACCCAGATGTAGTTGCTGACACCAGTCCTCCATGTCTTTCTTAGAGCCGTTACCTTCCTCCGGGTGAGATGGAGGCAAGGGTTCCACAGATTGTATAGAATTTTGATTAGTGATATATAATTTGGCTAGCGTGGCATACCGGGGCAGGTACACTTCCCTCTCCCCGATATTTATTATGCGAACGGGCACCCTCCCATGGCGTACATTGACGACCCCCCGTGCTGTCAAAATGGTGGGCCTACTGTCTGAGTAAACTGGTTCTACCATTGCCTGGTAATCTCTACCTCTCAGACCAATAGCTGCCCGGCACCAAATCATCATTTCACTTTTTGGGGGCATGGCAATAGGAAAAGGGTCACACATTCTTACGCTACCAATCTCACCGCCGGAGAGTTCCACTTGTTGCCGTTGCATCAGTGCCCGGATCTCTTTCTGGAGCACCCGCTGCTCGCCGGAGCTGGCGTTCTTGGCAACCTGCTGTAAAAGGAAAATCACCTCTGCAAGACAATTTTCAATTACGTTAGTTCCCAGAGTTATTTTTGGGTGACTCTCATGTTTATCAATATCTACAATGATCAGTCCCTGTGCGGCCAGTTCGACTCTACCGATTTTGAGGGCCACCTCTTTAAATCCGATCTGTGGCACGGGCTGGCCATTGCTGGCGATGATACTCAAGTCGTCGTCAGGGTAGTGGGTAATATCCGAGTCATTCCAGTACTGCTTGAAGAGCACGTACGGGATGGTGGTGACCTGTGACCCGGTATCCAGTAGGGCACTCATGGGAATGCCATCCAGTACCACAGGCAAGACTGGACGTCCTCCCACATATCTGTCGCGCCAGTTCGATGGGCCTGGTGATCTTTTTCCTGGGGGTTGGCCCTCTACCCCAGGTTGTGCCCGTTTAAAGTACAGTACCTTTCCATATGTCCGGATTGATTGCAGCGGCGGCAGATGGGTCGTCCGTCCTCGCTGTATCGGTCACTGGGTCTTCCTCTGGCCGGTGGGGTCCTCCTTGGTCGACGCCACGGGATGTCCTCCGGTCCGGATGCCAGCTGGATCTTCCCTGGGGTGGAAACCTGTAAAGACTGCACAGTTCGGGTTAGCGCAGCAACGCTCTTAGCTAGCTCTTGGACCTGATGGTGTAGGTCTGGAGCCGGGTCATTGTCCAAAGCCTGCGCATCAGCTCCCACAGGCCCTGCTGACAAGGGCGCCGCCTCCTGGTAGTAAGTGGTAGTGGGGCGTCTGTGGGTCACAACGCCACCTGGTGCCGGTTCTCGGAGCACCCGGATGGCTCTGTCCTTGAACTGTGCAAAGTCCAGATGGGGATCCTGTAAGGCCATTGCCCGCAACTGGGTTCGGTGGGCATTGCAATATAAACCCTCTATAAATTGTTCAGTCAACAGCCTGTCCTCGTTTCCCACCCCATCAGGGTCGGTCTGCTTTATGGCCCTCAGGGCCTCTTGTAGGTTTAGTGCATAGTCCCTTATACTCTCATGCGCTCGCTGCTTGCACCCGTAGAATCTAAGCTTAATCTCGGCTGAGGTGCGGGTATCAAAGGTGTCCTTCAGCCGGGTTAGTATCCCTGCGACAGTCTTCCTCCCAGGTGGCCAGGATTTTACTTCCCTTTTGGCTGCCCCGGTTAGTTGGGCCACCAGGATGCTCACTTTTTGCTCTTCTGTGAGGGGGTACACCTGGAAGAGGCTATCCAGCTTTTCTCTAAAGTCATGCAGGGTATGTGACTCCCCTGAGTACTGGGGTAGCCAGGCTGCTCCCGGGATATAGGGCATGGTGAAGGGCATAACTGCAGCAGCGGTAGCGCTGGCGGGGGTTGGGGCAGTGAAGCTCTCCTCCGTATCCGACATCTTCCTCCCCCCTAGTGGACCGTGGCCTACCTTGCGATGATCCTCTTCCGTAGGCCGCGGCTCCGCAGTGGATCGTCAGGGTTGAGGACCTTCCGTCGCGCTCCTGTGACGTCGGCGTCTGCTGGGCTCCTTCCAGGACCTTACGCAACGTCCGGACGTGAGGCGGGGCTTCAGTTCTCGCGCGCTTTCAGAGTCCACGCCCCTCTTCTTCCCGCGCGGCGTCCCCAAGATGGCGTCCAACGGCGGGAAAACTCCACGGATGGCGGGAAGAAGGCCGAAGATGGCGCCGGATGGCGGGAAACTTCACCGATGGCGGGAAGAAGGTAGAAGATGGCGCCGGATGGCGGGAAACCTCCACGGATAGCGGGAATCTTCACCACTGGTAAGTTTGAACAGTCTTTGCTTTTCAGGCACGCAGTACCTGGTGGTTGCGGGCACGAGATCCTGCCGACTACGCCAAAGTTGACGCGCCCCTGGGCCTGTGTCGCGCTGCGTTGCGCACGCGGGAGCCTACCCGGAGCCGGATCAGTGGAGGGTTGTAGTCTCGTGGCGGTGACCCGGTCCGTGCCCAGGGAGTCAAACTAGATGGCAGTCTATTAGTAGTAAATAGTTGAGGACTACGCCACCCGTTGAGTGCAGCCAGGGAGCTGCTGCTGCAGGGCAGACCGCCGAGGCCGGTGGTAGGATTGTGCAGCGTGATAGTATAACCCCCAACGGGAGGGGTATGGCCTCAGGGCAGCCGACGTGGATGATGGGGGTAGCAGGAACCACTCAGAGACGGTACGGTGTAGTTCAGGGTCTTTACTGGTAACAACGACAGACCCTCCCGGAGTACTTGCTAGCAAACGGGGCCTGGTCAGTCTTTGAGCAGATGGGATCTCCCCTGGCCAGGCGTAGTTGTAGGCCTCCCAAACTGACTGTACTCTTCTGGCTACCTTGCTAGAAGCTGATGTAAGTAGCCCACGTCCCTGAGTGTACCGTGTGGTGCTCACCCGTATGGCCGGTGACTCGGGGCCTTCTAATGGCTTCCGCTCCACGATGGCGGTGCTGGTCCCACGCGTGTGACCGTGCCTTCGGGCTTCTGGGCCAGAGGACCTGAAATCCCCTGCCTGACGGATTCTGCTGCTGGGTAGGAGTTAGTCCCCACAGCCTCGGACTCCGGGTCCGGTAAAGAATCTTCTTAGTCAGGGCGAACTCTGCAGCTGCCAGCCCCTGACTCCTTGTAACTCTGCTGTTTCCTATGCTGCTTCTTGTCTCCACTCTCCTTGTCTGACTCACCCTGCCTCAGCCCCGGGTTTATACAGGGGAAGTTCTTCCCCTCCCAAGACTGGGCAGGAGGTGTGGCATGCACAGGATCCCTGACCAAAGGACCTCCCACCTGCTCTCAGACATAACATTACATTACTGTGGAAAACCAGACCCCTGGGGTGCCACATAATATCTTAGTGGATGCAGACACCAAAGAAAGTGCCAGAGCATCAAGCACCAGACAAGTGGCTGGTGCAACCCCACTATTCAACACCTGCGGCAGGGATTTACCTCCCTTACATCTATATGGTAGTTACGTTTAGAGCCTTGGCCATTTTAGGGAGCAGCCTGACAGCCGTGCCTCAATTAAAAACTGGTAAATTGGTGCAATTATTCAACTGTTAACTGATTTGCCATTCAAGAGACTGTGACCACCAAGTGTGAGTATAGGGCAGTATGGTGGCTCAGTGGTTAGCACTGCAGCCTTGTAGCGCTGGGGTCCTGGGCTCAAATCCCAACAAGGACAACATCTGAAGGAGTTTGTATGTTCTCCCCATGTTTCTGGGTTTCCTCCCACACTCCAAAGACATACTGATAGGGAATATAGATTGTGAGCTCCAATGGGGACAGTGCTGATATTGTCTGAATTGTAAAGTGCTGTGGAATATGATGGCGCTATATAAATAAAAAGATTATTATAAGTGCCAGATAAAATAGTCACCAAAATCCCTAGTTTTCATAGAAAAAAAAAATATTCTTGTTTGCATTGAAACGTGTTTGTGACTTCCTGTTTCTGCTTAAAAGTGGTTGTCTTAATGAGAGTTAAAGAACATTGAAAGAGCAAGTGTTTTCACTTGTCACGTAGCAAAAAGCATATTTTGGCCGCAACAGAACTTCCTACCAAGATTTGCTAGTCATCAGTTGCACAACAGTGTGTTTTGCAAAGTTTTCAGGCTGGAACAGACTGCTTATTTTGATACTCAACCTAAAGCGTTAGCACATTTCCTACATGCTTCCTATTTTCTTATAGCACTAGTACCCTTGAAGAATTAATCACTAAAGTTTCCCAACTTTATCTTTTGATTTTACAAAGTTATGAACATAAGGATCTGGTGAATTGTACAGTGTTTACCCACAGAGTAGTGATACAGCAATAGATGCTAAAATTTCACATGCTACTGCAATCAATTTTACTATGTTCAATCAATGCAATCAATTTTGTTTTTAAAAAGCAACTCAGACTTAGACAGGAAACCTAGGGTCCAATTCATTAAAGCTTTCATGCTAGAATTCTGGTGAAAAAGCTTTGAAAATTCGTAAAATTTAGGCGCAACTCGGAGCTGCATTTAAATTTTAGAGATTTCTAGTGTCTCCACGCCAGTTTCTCCCAGCTCTGGTGAAATGGGCAAAGCTGGTGTGGGCCAAGAGCATGGCAACTGCCGCTCTTCAAATTGATGATGAGCAGCAACATTCACTAAGCCACAAATGTTACTTCAAGCATTGGCTGGAGTAGGATTTGTGGTGAGGCGCACACAGAGGCACATTCCAATCATCTGGTGCCCCTTATTCATGAGGAGGCACTGACTGACAGCCAGCTCTGTACTCATGCACTGCTTGGCTGGCTGTCAGTCAATCCTGGGGTGTAGTTACTGACGCGCCCCCAGGGCCGTGGGGTACTCGGCAGCCGGGCCTCTGGTTGCCGGGGGATATCACGGTGGCTGGCCCGGTCCGTGACCCAGGGCGGTCAGTGAAATGGGGAAACTTCTATTATTTGGGGTTTTTGGAATTATTCGTGATGCCACCTGTGGTGTCTGGTGAGGATCACCAGCGCTGCAACAGTCCTCTGAGGCAGATGTTAGGGCACCAAATGATGGGACAGCTCCCCACAGGTGGAGCAGGCCTCAGGGCAGTGTAGGCGATGTACTGGATGGGGGTGCAGGGGAGAGACTGCAGGTTGGTCCCGGAGGAAGTATAGACACTCACACAGGGGTAAACTTCAATACCTTTACTGGTGATGCTGCAGGCACGGTCCAGGGTACTCCAGGTGAAGGGTGCACTTCTGGACTCTCCCCAGTGAGCGGGTATAGGGCCTCCTGATCCGTTGCTTTACTCTCTAGGCTTCTGGCCTGCCTGGAGCTAGGCCTAGCTTGGTTACTGTCTCTCTCTGCACCTGCTGACCTGGTGGTAGGGCCTTCTCTTTGGAGATCACTCTCCCTGGACGCTGGGACCTCTGTGACTCCTAGCCCTGGTACTACAATCAGCATTCGGTGGACCTGGGACCTGTAGTTCTCCAGGGGTTCCGGTGGTTCCTACTGGGTGTAGAGAGTCCCTGTAGGCGCGGACCCGGTGTCCGGTAAATATATATCGGGGTGAGCTGACTATGCTCCTCTGCCCCCTAAGTTCCACTCTCTCTTTCTCCTCGCCGTCGACCACACTCGGGGCCCTCACTACTTGGCAGCCGGCTTGCTGCGTCTTCACCACTCTCTGAGCATCCGCACACTCTCAGCTCCCTCTGAGCTGTGTTCCTCTCTGAACACTGACTTCCAACTAACTGGGCTGCCTAGCTCCACCTTCCCAATATATGTCACTAACGGGCTCCCTCTGCTGGTCTGAGGTGGAAGGTGGAGGTGTATGAATGTAGTGTGGGCCTCCTGTGGAGAAATCCATCCATGCACCCTTCTGGGTTCTGTGGCACCAATGCGCAGCAGGGGCGCCACATTAGAGCAACTGCTCACTACGTACTGAGCAGAAATTAATGCTGTGCTGGCGCCACCCCTATTACTGAAAGCCCGAGGTTGCCAGGAGGAATTAAGTTCATTTCTTCCTGGCAGAGGTGCCGGCTTCAGAATGCTATTAGCCTGCAAATCAACCCCATATGTGCAGGTTAATAGCATTTATTTTACATAACAGATTTAATTTAAGGATGACTATCCTTAAAGCGAACCTGTCAGCAGGATTGTGCTTAGTAAACTAAATACACTGTCAGGTGGGTGACATTACACTGAGTAAAATGATACCTTGGTTGATGAAATCCATCCTGTGATTCTTGTGTAATCTTTACTTTCAGTTTGGAGATAATGATATGCTCGTGCTTTGGGGCTTCCTGTGGGGGGCGCTCTATCTAGTGCTCTGCTTAGATATTCATCTGTATGCTCTTATGACAGCTTACTCTGCCTTCACTGACCTATCTCCTATTTAACCTGGCTCCGCACTACTAGATGCATTATGTAAATTAGGAGGCAGGTCAGTGAATGATCAGTGAGGTGTCATAAAACCATACTGTGTTTGGGCGCACAGCATGGCTTGGAAGGGAAGGAATGCCATTCGACTCTTTGAATGTAAAATTTGCGTGAATAATTAGGGGATGCCATGTCGCGTTTGGGTAGCCCCTAATGTGCCTATATACCCTATATGTAGAGAAAAAACATTGTTTGGGTACACGGCAGGGCTTGGAAGGGAGGGAGCACCGTTTTACTATTTCAACGCAAAAGTCGCTGGAATTGAGAGTGGACGCAATGTCGCATTTGGAGAGCCCCTGATGTGTCAGTGGGAACCCCCGACAAGTGACCCCATTTTGGAAACTACACCCCTTAAGGAACTTATATAAATGTGTGGTGAGCACTTTGAACCCCCAAGTGTTTCACAAAAGTTTATGACGTAGAGCCATGAAAATAAAAAAATTACTTTTTTTCCACAAAAGTGACCTTTTAGCCCCAATTTTTTTATTTTCACAAGGGTAAAAGGATACATTGACTCCAAACGTTGTTGTGCAATTTCTCCTGAGTACACTGATACCTCATATGTGGGAGATCACTACTGTTTGGGCGCATGTCACGGATCAGAAGTGAAGGAGTGACGTTTTGGAATACAGACTTTGAAGGAATGGTCTGTGGGCGTCATGTCGCGTTTGCAGAGCCCCTGATGTGCCGAAACAGTGGAAATGCCCAACAAGTGCCCCCTTTTTGGAAACTAGACCCCCAATGAATTTAGCTAGATGTGTGGTGAGCACATTGAACCCCAGGTGCTTCACAGAAAATATAATGTTGACTTGTGAAAATAAAAAAAATCGAATTTTTTCCACAAAAATGTTATTTTAGCCCCAAAAAAATTATTTTCACAAGGGTAACGGACTAACAGGAGAAAGTGGACCCCAAAATTTGTTGTGCAATTTCTCCTGAGCACGAGCACGCAGATACTCCATATGTGGTCGAAAACTACTTTTGAGCCACAGTTCACCTCTCAATGAATTCATATAGGGGTGCAGTTTGTATGCTGACAACACATGTGCCTCACAGAATTTTACACCATTGGGTGCTGAAGAAAGAATAATTACATTTTTACTAACAAAGTTTTGTTTTAGTCCCGGGTTTTACATGTTCACACTGGGAAATGGGTAAAAATGGCACCAAAATTTGTCACACAATTTTTTCTGAATGTAGAAATACCCCATATGTGGCTGTACAGTACTGCTTAGTCACACGGCGAGACTCAGGAGGGACGGAGCACTATTTGCCTCTGTCCCTCCTGGAGCACAGATTTTCCTAGAATAGTATGTAGACTCCATAAGCACAGCTCCTAAGTGCTAGAAGAGCATAATCCCCCCTCAAATTGATCCCGTTTTGGAAATTATACCCCTTTGGGAATTTGTCTACAGGTGTGGTGAGGATTTTAACTACATGGGTGTTTTCCAGAAACAAGTAGCAGTGGATGTTGCTGAGTGAAAATTGCAAACTGCCAGTGTAGTGACCAGTACGCAATGCCCAGCTCGTGGTTCTGGAGACATGCATCCATAAATTAGGTGGGCTCTCATCGCTACAGAAATGTCAAACATGTGGACGCTAACTGCGGTTTAGACATACTGTGGGGCTCAAAAGGGAGATGGGCATTTTTATTTGGGAGCACAGAATTTGCTGAATTTCTATTGGGGGTAAGGGCCATTTAGCTTTTCCAGAGCTTTTGTGCTACTAATAACGTGGAAGCCTCCTATATTTCCGTTAACAGATGACAGACCTGAGTGGGGATTTACTTTTTTTGTGGATTGAATCGAAGCTCTTTGAGTGATTCAAAATGTTATGTAATATGTTTCCATTTATCCTATGCTCTACGCTGAGCACTGATATCAGAATTTCCCCGGACAAAGCATTCTGGTGCAAAACGTGCGTCGGGTGTGGTGGGTGCCTGGATTCTATGCTCCATTAGGTAACACCTCAATATTTGTTATGGTCCTATTATGCTGTGTACATTGTTTTCAGGTGGATTTGAATTGTATTTCAGCAATAATGTTCAAATGACTGTCATAAATGGTGTACTTTCCCTGTATGCAGCCTTATGAAGTGATTATTTAATATACTTCTGCCCATAATATCCACTATCAATTTTTTTGCTCATTTTGCACATTATGCGCGTGGTTACCCTTTTATGGGCTCTGATGAATATGCATAAACACTTTCTTTGGTTGTCAGAGTAATATATATTTTTGTCTTTTTGATATATCCACCTGTTGTGTTATCTGTGAATATACATAGTCATTGGCTTTACATCCAGGTTCACTCACCTAGTTTTCTCCATCTGTGGTGGTTTCTTTTTTAACATGATTTTTATATATTTCTGTCTTATGCATTCAATAAAGTATTTGCAATTTTTTTACTTTGACCATATAGTTAATTATTTGCTTCATTTTTTGATGTTTATTTCAGCCCAATGTTATACAATTCTGTGACTTAGCTTATGGTTAAAAATGCTCACTACTTCCCTAGATGAATTCCTTGAAAAGTGTAATTTCCAAAATGGGGTCACTTGTGGGGGTTTCTGCTGTTTTGGCATTTCAGGGGCTCTTCAAATGTGACATGGCATCCACAATCTATTCCAGCCAAAATGCCGTTCCTTTCCTTCCGAGCCCTGCTGTACATCCAAGCAGTAGTTTTTCACCACATATAGGGCATAAGCATACTCAGGAGAAATTGCACAGCAAATTGTATGTTCCATTTTCTGCTGTACCATTTTTGTGGGAAAAATATGATTTTTTTTTCACACCTCAATGTTATAAAATTCTGCCAGTTGAAAATGCTCACTACACATCTAGATACATTTTTTTGGGGGGTCTAGTTTCCAAAATGGGGTCAATTCTTAGGGGTCTCCACTGTTTGGGCACATCAGGGGCTCTGCAAATGTGACATGGTGTCCGCTCTCTATTCAAGCCAGTTTTGTGTTCCAAAATATAAATGGTGCTCCTTCCCTTCCGAGCCCTGAAGTGCACCCAAACAGTAGTTGTCCATCACATATGGGGTATCGGTGTACTCAGGAGAAATTGCATAACAAATTTTATGGTCCATTTTCTCTTGTTACTCCTGTGAAAATGCAAAATTTGGGGATAACGTAACATTTTTGTGGGAAAAAGTTAAATTTTCATTTTTTTTCTTTCACATTGCTTTAACTCCTGTAAAGGACCTAAAGGATTAATAAACTTCTTGAATGTGGTTTTGAGCACTTGAGGGGTGCAGATTTTAAAATGGTGTCACTTTGGGTATTTTCTGTCATATGCGTACCTCAAAGTCACTTCAAATGTGATATGGTCCATAAAAAAATGGTTTTGTAAATTTTGATGGAAAAATGAGAAATTGCTGATAAACTTTTAACCCTGCTAACTTCCTAACACAAAAAAATTATGTTTCAAAAATAATGGTGATGAAAAGTAGATAAATGGGAAATGTTATTTATTAACTTTGTGCGATATGACTATTAAAAGTTGAAAATTGCTAAATTCTCAAAATTTTTGCAAAATTCCAATATTTTCACAAATAAATGCAAAACATATTGACCCGAATATACCGCTAACAGGAAGTACAATATATAACAAAAAAACATTCTCAGAATCACTGAGATGCGGTGAATTATTCCAGAGTTATTACCTCATAAAGTGATACTGGTCAGAATTGAAAAAAATAGCCTCATCAGGAAGGTGAAAACAGGCTTTGGCGAGAAAGGGTTAAATATTCAGGTTTATTAACCTTTTGAATTGACCAATAACACTGTAGTTTTTCAGTAATAAAATTAATCATCAAAAATACAAACTGCCTAAAAATTCCGCACACAATGTATTGATAATGATATTCGTAAGATTTTGAAAAGTACCTGTATTTATTACAAAATATTGTTCATATATATCTCAATGACAACTATATGCCAGAAGAACAGTGATTTGGCTCACGTTGCTCCCAAAGTAGTATGGGAATGTCAAAATATAGCTTGATGTACCCATACATTTCTATTTTAAAGAAGCACTCTGTCAGGATTTCTTTTACCCTTCTACAGTTTGACCACTAGTGGCCGCTATTGTTCACTTTAATATTGTGCTGCAGTTTCACTCCTTACCACTGGAGGCTGCTGTTATGTTCTGCAATTGCCCTTTACCAAGCTGGCAGATTCTGAATCTATGGAATCTATCTTGTTTCCTGTTTGGACCTACTTAAAGCCGCATGGATCTCTCACTCTTGAGTATTGTGTCTAGCTGTCAGCCTAGTTCCAGTTCTCCAGCTCTTGAAAATTCTTACCCAGACTGTTCTATTTATCTACAGATTGTTTCCTACAACTCCTTGCTATCTCCAAAACCTTTTACTACCGCTTGCTTTTCCTGCTTGTGCTCCTTTGGCCATTGGTTTCCAGCAGTACTACGCCAGTATCGTAACACACTCAAATCAAAGTTTTTAATCCTTTAATCTATTGCAATCATCAAATTATATGGCACTATGTACTTAAAATTGCACATTTTGCCTTTCTACTCAGTAAATTCTTCTCTTTTCTCTGCTCTACGTAGAAACAGAAAGTCTCTTGTCCCTGCAAAAATCATTTTCGTCTTCAACTCCTGATTTAGCTGTTCCCTCCACCCTCCTCCAGGGACTTTTGAAGTGATTCATAAAGGGAAAATAGACCTCCTGTTTCTACATAGAGCTTAGACAGATTCAACTAGTCAGTTTTTAATCACATGATGTCATAGACCTAAGAAAACAGAAGAATTAACTTGGTAGAAAGGCAAAATGAGCAATTAAAAGAAAACAATGCCATATAAAATGATGACTGCAATATATTAAGAGGATAAAAAACGATGGGAGTGCTATTTTAACCCCTTCCCGAACTGCATTCCCGTGAAGCGTTGTATATATACGGCGTTGCGATCGCTCAGGCTCACGCTGAGCACCACCGTGATCGAGTGTGCATGTCAGCTATATGTGAGAGCTGACACCCCGCAGCAATGCCCATGATGGGTGTTAGCACCGATTGAGGGGGTTTAACCCCTGTGATGCCGCTGTCAATGGTGACAGCAACATCGCAGGGCATCTCACATGGAGTTAGCTCCCTGTCTCCTTCCATCAGCATAACACGATGCGATCGCATTGTGCTGATGGTCTCCATGGTGACCCCCGGTCCCAAGATGGCCTTGGAGTACTTCAGCACCCTTCAGGCAGGTGGCCTGTCAACGCCTGCTCAGACAGCAGATGCTGAGACGCCTCCTTCCTGCCTGTCAGATGCTGATCTAATGCTCTGCAGTGCAGAAGCATTCCAGAGTATTAGATCAGTGATCAGGGCAGGGAAAGTTGAGCAGAAAAATAAAAAAGTTACAGCTCTCAGAATAAGGCGATGCAAAAATATATATTTTTTTTATAAAATAGTTTTTATTGTGAAAAAGTGCCAAAACTTAAAAAAACTATATAAATGTGGTATTGCTGTAACCCTTTTGACCCGAAGAATAAAGCTGCCTTATCAATTTTACCACATGCGGAACGACATAAAAAAAATCCCCAAAAACAATTCCTGAGTTACTGGTTTTTGTTCATTTTGCCACCCTAAAAATAAAATATAACGCAATCAAAAGATGTAATTTGCCCCAAAATAGTACCAATAAAAATGTCAACTCGTCCTGCAAAAAAAAAGCAGTCACATGACTCTGTCGGCAGAAATATGGAAAAATTATATCAAAATATTGCAAAGCAAAAACTTGTTTTTACAATAAAAAGTGTCTTTTAGTGTTTGACATCTGCTAATCATAAAAACCTGATATAAATCTGTAATTGCACTAACCCAAAGAATAAACTCACCTAATCACCTATACTACACGAAGAACGGCGTAAAAAATAAATTCTTCACCTGCTGTTGATTTATTCATTCTGCCTCGCGAAGATCACAGTAAGGCTCAGCTCACATTTATCCTGCGCTCTACTCTGAGCACTTATACCGAGGTTTCCAAGTAAATCTCTGAAATACGTGATTCAGATGGAAACCTCGGCCGAAGATTCCCTATAATGAGGCAGATGGAGGCACTGTGAATCCTGTCTGGCCTATGATCCTGCGGTGTCCGTCTTTTTATTAGGCGTGCATAAAAGTGCTGTCAGCCACAGTTTTGTTCATTTCTGAAAAGAAGGACGACACTGAACAGAGGCCAGACGGAGTCCAGAGTAACTCTGCTACGTCATTAAAGTAAATGGATCTTTCGGGGGTTTCATCTGAGTCACATGCACCCAAATAGTAGTTTTCCTCCACATATTGGGTATCTGCGTACTCAGAAGAAATGGCACAACAAATTTTATGGGGCAATTTTTTTTGCTATCCTAGTAAAAATACAAAATATGGGGCTAAACATTTTTTTGCAGAAAAATGTGATTTCTTTCTTTTTACGGCTCAACGTTATAAACTTCTGTGAAGCACCTCGGGGTTCAAGGTGCTCACCACTCATCTAGATAAGTTCCCTGAGGGGTCTAGTTTCCAGAATGGTGTCACTTGTTGGGGGTTTCCACTGTTTAGGCACATCAGGGGCTCTCCAAACGCGACATGGCGTCCACTAATTATTCCTGCAAATTTTAAATTCAAAAAGTCAAATGGTGCTCATTCAATGGTGCTCATTCCCTTCCGAGTGTTTTTTCCCCACATATTAGGCTCAGAAGAAATTGCACAACAATTTTTTGGGTCCATTTTCTCCTATTACCCTTGTGAAACTAAAAACAATGGGTCAAAATTAAAATTTTTGTGAAAAAAGTTAAATGTTTATTTTTTCCTTCCACATTCCATTAATTCCTGTGAAGCATCTGAAGGGTTAATAAAGTTCTTGAATGTGGTTGTGAGCATCTTGAGGGGTGAAGTTTTTAGAATGGTGTCTCTTTTTGGTATTTTCTGTCATATAGTCCCCTCAAAGTCACTTCAAATGTGATGTGGTCCCTAAAAAAATGGTTTTGTAAATTTTGTTGAAAAAAAATGAGAAATCGCTGGTCAACTTTTAACCCTTATAACTTCCTAGAAAAAAAAATTATGCTTCCAAAATTGTGCTGATGTGAAGTAGACATGTGGGAAATGTTATGTATTAACTATTTTGTGCAACATGACTCTCTGATTTAAGGGCATAAAAATTAAAATTTGAAAATAGCTAAAATTTCACAATTTTCGCCAAATTTCAGATTTTTTCACAAACAAACTTAAGTCATATCAAATTAAATTTTACCACTATCATGAAGTATAATATGTCATGAAAAAACATTCTCAGGATTACCGGGATCCGTTGAAGCGTCCCAGAGTTATTACTTCATAAATTGACACTGGTCAATAATCAAAATATTGGCCTGGTCAGGAAGGTGAAAACAGGATGCGGGATGAATGGGTTAATGAGTGTCATTGTCATTTTGCAACGGAGTTCGTTTTCATACTGTTGGGGCATGTTTACTATTTCACTGCTTTCCACTTAGCATTGTAATTTTTTTAACAGTAGAAACTCAGAGAAAGCTCCACATAAGAACATACCCTTAAAGTTTCAAAATAGTGAGAGAAGCAATAGACATAACAAATCAAATCCTATAAAGTTACCTGTGACTAATCCGTACCTCGCCACCCACCTGATGTCACCATTACGTCAGACGGATCACGTGATACGAATCCGCACTTTGCACCAACATGATGTTCTGCACCCCTTGGGGACACATGAGGTTAGATTGGTACAGTTTTACACAGACACCCCCTGTCATCACGAGCTCAGGAAGGTACAGGAAATGAAAAGAGGTGGTCCACTCAGTCACTGACGTGGTACCACACTCGCTCACACCCCTGAGAGGCCCCTTTCACTAGCCCCAGTGAAACAGAACCTTATCAGCCCGGTAGAGCTGCCATCCGTTCCTATTCGATATAAGCCGGTAGCATGGGAAATTAGACCGAGCAATGGACGTGTGGATTCGTGGATTGAGATAAAAGAGCAGCCCAAGGGTAAATGATATATTTAATTGCCTTAAGGGCACACTAGACAATACACTATATATACGGGTTATAAATATATAATGGTCAGATATGCATAGTAGTAGAATAAAAGATATAAGAAGATGAATCATGTCAATTACCGGTGACGTCTGACCATGTGTGCGCTGGGCCTCTTAGGCGATTAAGCTTCCAGCGGGATCCTTGGTCCTTCGCAGCACGTTACTCAACGTGAGCACCCCTGTTTGAAGTAGACCGCATGGATCAGAGAGACAGCCACATGACCTTACTCTAGCTTATATCTCCTATGGGTAACTCCCCTCCTGCTCTCTGGGCTTAACCTGAGTGCCCTCCCCGTGCCCTTGGCAGATAATAACTTCAGATGGGTCATAACTCCTTAATGGATGGTCTTAGGGAGGTGGTTCTGGTGTCATCAGATCCAGACGGGCACTTGTTACACGTGGAGACTAAACACAGCTGTATGATCTGTTCACTACTAGATATTCTATGTATCTCCCCACCCTGTGAGACCAGAACCTGTGTGCGGTCCAGTCTGGGGATCTCAGAAATATACATAATGTATGGCTAGGACGTATAGTATTTCCAGAACTTGATATGGAATTCCTATCTGTTTGAACAAAGCAGACCGCTTAGTTTGCATCCACAGGGGATCTTGCTGTAGGAGCTTGCATCAAGCTAGCTGGTGGGGGGTTGAATCCCTTATTTGAAGCTGGCCAAGTGTCTTGTTACAACTACACCTGCTTACAGGATGATTGTAAGCTGCCATTACATCCCACCCATCCTTCACATTAGCCACGTTTATTTTGGAAAAGGTGAATGGATGGTTAAGTGTCCACGAACTAAATTGATCAATAGCCTAAATCCAAGCATTTATGAAACAATCACATAAAAATAAAGTTTATACAATGCCAGGCTACTTACTTCTTTCAAAATCAACTAGTGCTAGACAGCTTGTAGACTGTAAATGGTGGTTCAGTCTCAGGGGTGGATTAAGAGTAGCAAGGGCCCCGGTCAGTTTAGATGGCGCGGCCCCCCCACCCACCCACACACACACATGATGTATCACGTGACATGTCACATGATTCCCTGTGATAGATTATGTGATAGTTCACGTGAAATTAATTTGGCACAATATTAGTATATTAATTATAATTTTTTTTTACGTTAATTGTATGACTTAATATTGAGCACAATTAAGTATGCTGACATCCCGTAGATACAGTATGAGACCCTACACACAATATGAGCTGCCACAATCCTCCCATACACAGCAGGAGGCCGCACGTAGACATCTATACACAGCGGGAGGCCACACGTAGCCATCTATAAACAGCAGGAGGCCGCACGTAACCATCTATACACAGCGGGAGGCCGCACATAGCCATCTATACACAGCGGAAGGCAGCACGTAGCCATCTATACACAGCGGAAGGCCGCACGGTGCCACCTATACACAGCGGGAGGCTGCACGTAGTCATCTATACACAGCGGGAGGCCGCACGTAGCCATCTATACACAGCAGGAGGCCGTACGGTGCCATTGTTATGTTCTGCTACCAGAGCTAAGGAAAGAGAGGAGATCTGTCCCTACGATAGAACTCAGCTGAATTCCTACGATGTAACAGGGAACCTGATCCTGCGATCAGACCTGCTAAAGTCCTAAGCTAGTCTGTACGGAGACCTATAGATGTGGGGAAGGAATCCCTACAAGTACTAAGGACTGGGAGGAATATGGGACACCTCCTAACAGAAATAGTAGCAGACAGACGAACAAACAAAATATATAGAACATAGAGGTCCGTAGACCAAGCAAACTAACAGAGTTAGATACAGAGCACAGGCTAGCTAGAAAGTAGTTATACAATGAAGTCCAGCAAAGCCAGAAGGGCGGAGCAGGCTTAAATAGGCCAACAAGGTCATGTGACCAGCAAAGGAAAAAAAAACCTAAGAGCAAGGTTCTAACAGTACCCCCCCTTCTAAGAGGATCCTCCGGATCCCCTAGGACCAGGCTTATCAGGAAATCTCCTGTGAAACGCTCTGATAAGTCTGGACGCGGAAACATCATCCGACCTCACCCAAGAGTTATCCTCGGGTCCGAAACCTTTCCAGGCCACAAGATACTGCAAACTACCTCTATACAGTCTAGAGTTAAGGATGCGAGAAATTTCATATTCCCCGTCCTCCACCACCGGAGGAACAGAGGCAGAGGCATCACAATCCGATACAACAGCTTTTTTCAACAGAGAGACATGAAATACCGTATTAATTCTCCAGGAGGTAGGAACCTCCAACCTAACAGCAGATTGGTTGACAACCTGAAGCACCTTAAAGGGCCCTACAAACTTGGGACCCAATTTCTTAGAAGGAATCCTCAACCGCAGATTCCTAGAGGACAACCAAACCATGTCACCAACAGCGAACAAAACCTCCTGTCGTTTCCTATCAAAGTAGTCCTTAGATTTTCTGTTGGCCTCCTGAAGATTACCACGCACATCCGTCCAAACTCTCTCCAAATCACCGGAAAAATTCTCCTCCTCAGGCACGGCAGATCCCAACTTGGAGAACGACCCAAACGACGGATGTCTCCCAGAACAACAAAAAAAAGGCGAACAACCAGCAGAAGAAGATGTATGATTGTTCAGAGCAAATTCAGCAAGTGGCAGAAACTCAGACCACCCCTCTTGATTGTCTGCCACAAAACAACGCAAGAACTGCTCAACATCCTGGTTTTTCCTTTCTGTCTGGCCATTAGATTCAGGATGATATCCGGACGAGAACGATAAATGAACTCCCAACCTGTCACAAAAGGCACGCCAAAAACGAGCCACGAATTGAGGACCCCTATCAGAAACAATGTCAGTAGGAACGCCATGAAGTCTGACAATTTCCTTGACAAAGGCCTTAGCGAGAGTTTTAGCGCAGGTCAGTTTGACAAAGGGAACCAAGTGACACATCTTGCTAAAACGGTCCACAACCACCCAGATGACAGTAAAACCCTCAGAGGGGGGAAGGTCAGTTATAAAGTCCATAGCCAAATGTGTCCAAGGAGCACTGGGAACCTCCAAAGGACAAAGCAACCCCGCAGCAGGAGTATGTGAGGACTTAGATCTAGCACATATAGTACATTGACGCACCCACTTAATGACTTCCTTCTGCCATCCAGGCCACCAAAAACTGCGACCCACCAGTCTCTTGGTCTCAGAGATTCCGGGATGACCTGCCAACCGAGATTCGTGACACTCAACAAATAAATCTCTCCTAAAGGTCCCAGGCACAAACAACCTCTCATGGGGAGTGTTAGATGGGGCATTCTCCTGTGCTTTAAGAATCTCATCTTCCAAAACGGAGTCCAAAGCAGCTATCACAATACCTTCTTGTAAAATGTTCTCCTCTTTCTCAGCACCGACTATGGGAGAAAAACTGCGAGACAAGGCATCCGCCTTAACATTCTTAGTACCAGGGATGTAAGTAACGGAGAAATTAAACCGCGAGAAAAACAGTGCCCACCTAGCCTGACGGGCATTCAGGCGCTTGGCAGCATCAAGATATATCAGATTTTTATGATCCGTAAGAACCTGAACGGGAAATTCCGCACCTTCCAAGAAGTGACGCCAGTGTTCAAATGCGAGTTTAATAGCCAATAATTCCCGATTACCAATATCGTAATTCAGTTCAGTCTCCGAAAAATTTTTTGAAAAAAAGGCACAGGGATGTAATCCATCCCCGTTATCCTGAGACAATACTGCGCCAACCCCCACAGAGGAAGCATCAACCTCAACCAAAAACGGCTTAGTCACATCAGGATGCATAAGGATGGGAGCAGAGGTGAACCTCTCCTTGAGATACACAAAAGCTTCAATGGCCTCAGAAGACCACTGAACCGCATCAGCACCTTTCCTGGTGAGATCGGTCAGAGGTTTGACAATACTAGAAAAATTTTTTATGAATTTTCTGTAATAATTGGCGAAACCTAAAAACCTCTGTATCGATTTCAAACCAATAGGCCTAGGCCATTCCTGTACAGCTTGAACTTTAACCGGGTCCATCTCAAAACCTTCGCTGGAGATAATGTAACCCAAAAAACTAATTCTCTGTACAGCGAACTCACATTTCTCCAGCTTAGCAAAAAGCGAATTGTCGATTAACAACTGTAATACCTCACGTACGCTCCGCCAATGAGACTCCAGATCCGGCGAATAAATCAAAATGTCATCCAAATACACAACCACATTTTTGCCGATCAAAGGTCTCAGGATGTCATTAATAAGATTCTGAAAAAATGCAGGAGCATTAGTAAGACCAAAAGGCATAACCAGATTCTCAAAATGACCCACAGGAGTGTTAAAAGCAGTCTTCCATTCATCACCCTCCTTCATGCGCAACAGATTGTATGCCCCCTTAAGGTCAATTTTAGAGAACCACTTGGCCCCCATTAACTGGTTAAACAGATCAGGAATCAATGGCAGTGGGTAAGGATTGCGTACAGTAATTTTGTTAATCTCACGAAAATCCAGACAAGGACGTAAACCGCCGTCCTTTTTTTTTACAAAAAAATCCAACCGCCACAGGAGACTTAGAGGGCCTAATGTGACCGGCGGCCAAACTTGTCTGTATGTATTCCTCCAAAGCCTTCCTCTCAGGAATAGTAAGGTTAAATAAACGACTTTTAGGAAGAGTCGCTCCAGGGACAAATTCAATAGAACAATCATAGTCTCTATGGGGAGGCAAAACCTGCGATTCCTTCTCAGAAAAAACTCTCCAAAAATCCTGAATAGGAACAGGCAATTCTCCCCTATCCAAAGCTGCAATACGCCCGTTACAACACTTGTCATAACATTTATGGCTCCAGGATTTAATTTCATTGGTAGACCAATCCAGTACAGGATTGTGAAATTTTAACCAGGGCAATCCCAATATTACTGGAGAAGGCAAGTTATTCAAAACTACCAAATCCAATTTCTCATGGTGAACACCATTAATAGTGAGAGGAAATTCACAGACCTTGAGAGTAATATTCTTCAAAGGGGAACCATCCACAGAAATCACAGCAATGGGGGATGATAAAGGTTCGGGTTTTAAATTGAGTCTTTCCAAGAATCCCCCATCAATTACATTCAGAGTAGACCCATAATCAACAAACACCCGAAATTCCATTAATTTTTCCTGAGCAATCGTGGAAGCAGCTAAAAATACACCCTTGGAATTTAAACAGGCAATACGGGCATGACTGACCATTTTTTTTTCTTTCTTCATACGAAGCTCACAGCCTTTAATCAAATGACCAGATTTTCCGCAATAGAAACACAAGCCTTCAGAAAATCGACGGTCTTTTTCTTGAGAGCGAGGTGCCACCGATCCAATCTCCATCGGTTCACCACTGTTAGTACACACATTCTCATAACCAGAAACTGACATAGCAGAGGATTTGCTCTCATTAACCCTTGCACGCAGTCTCCTATCCACCCGTACAGCTAATTGCATAGCCTGTTGCAAATATTCAGGTGTAGGATAAGCAATTAGCAGGTCTTTAACCCTTTCACTGATCCCAGCAAGAAATAGACTTTTCAGAGCAGAATCGTTCCACCCTATTTGAGTAGACCAACGACGGAAATGAGTACAATATTTTTCCACATTACCTGATCCCTGTTTCAAACGTCTCAACTCAGTCTCAGCTGATGCAACACGGTCAGGATCATCATATAATAGCCCCAAAGCAGAAAAAAAACTATCCACTGATCTGAAGCATGTATCACTAGGTTGCAAAGAAAAGGCCCACTCCTGAGGCTCTTTGCGCAAAAGTGACATTATGAACCCTATGCGCTGGGATTCATCCCCAGAGGACTTGGGTCTCAAACAAAAATACAATAAGCAAGCATTTTTAAATGAAAAAAATTCTCGATGTTCACCAAAAAATAAATCCGGCAAACATACCTTAGGCTCCAAGAAATGTGCTCCAGGACAGTTACTCACGTGCTGACGGAGCTCGGCCACCTCCAGAGAGAGTCCCTGCAGGCGATGAGCCAAATCCTGAACCGACACCATGATGGAACAGAAAAATCTTTCCTTAGAGAATTTGCAGGCTGGACTTACTGTTATGTTCTGCTACCAGAGCTAAGGAAAGAGAGGAGATCTGTCCCTACGATAGAACTCAGCTGAATCCCTACGATGTAACAGGGAACCTGATCCTGCGATCAGACCTGCTAAAGTCCTAAGCTAGTCTGTACGGAGACCTATAGATGTGGGGAAGGAATCCCTACAAGTACTAAGGACTGGGAGGAATATGGGACACCTCCTAACAGAAATAGTAGCAGACAGATGAACAAACAAAATATATAGAACATAGAGGTCCGTAGACCAAGCAAACTAACAGAGTTAGATACAGAGCACAGGCTAGCTAGAAAGTAGTTATACAATGAAGTCCAGCAAAGCCAGAAGGGCGGAGCAGGCTTAAATAGGCCAACAAGGTCATGTGACCAGCAAAGGAAAAAAAAACCTAAGAGCAAGGTTCTAACAGCCATCTATACACAGCAGAAAGCCACACGTAGTCATCTATACACAGCAGGAGGTCGCACGGTGCCATCTATACACAGCAGGAGGTCGCACGTAGCCATCTATACACAGCAGGGGGCCGCACGAAGCCATCTATACACAGTAGGGGGCCACACGTAGCTATCTATACACAGCAGGGGGCCGCACGGTGCCATCTATACACAGCGGGAGACCGCACGTAGCCATCTATACACAGCGGGAGGCCCCACGTAGCCATCTATACACAGCAGGGGGCCACACGTAGCTATCTATACACAGCAGGGGGCCGCACGGTGCCATCTAAACACAGTGGGAGTCCCACGTAGCCATCTATACACAGCGGGAGGCCGCACGTAGCCATCTATACACAGCGGGAGGCCGCACGTAGCCATCTATACAAAGCGGGAGGCCGCACGTAGCCATCTATACACAGTGGGAGGCCGCACGATGCCATCTATACACAGCGGGAGGACGCACGTAGCCATCTATACACAGCAGGAGTCCGCTCGGCGCCATTTATACACAGCAGGGGGCCGCACGGCGACATCTATACACAGCGGGAGACCGCACGGTGCCATCTATACACAGCGGGAGGCCGCACGTAGCAATCTATAATCAGCAGGAGGCCACACGTAGCCATCTATACATAGCGGGGGGGACACGTAGCCATCTATAAACAGCGGGAGGCCGCACGGTGCCATCTATACACAGCGGAAGGAAGCACGTAGCCATCTATAAACAGCAGGAGGCCACACGTAGACATCTATGCACAGCAGGAGTCCGCACGGCGCCATCTATACACAGCGGGAGGCCGCACGGTGCCATCCATACACAGCGGGAGGCCGCACGTAGCCATCTATACACAGCGGGAGGGCGCACGGCGCCATCTATACACAGAAGGGGGCCGCACGTAGCCATCTATACACAGCAGGGGGCCGCACGGTGCCATCTATACACAGCAGGAGGCCGCACGTAGCCATCTATACACAGCAGGAGGCCGCACGGTGCCATCTATACACAGCAGGAGGCCGCACGGTGCCATCTATACATAGCAGGAGGCCACAAGTAGCCATCTATACTCAGCGGGAGGCCGCACGTAGCCATCTATACACTGAAGGAAGCCGCACGGCGCCATCTATACACAGCAGGGGGCCGCACGGCACCATCTATAAACAGCGGGAGGCTGCACGGTGCCATCTATACATAGCGGGAGGCCGCACAAAGCCATCTATACACAGCAGGGGGCCGCACAGTGCCATCTATTCACAGCAGGAGGCCGCACGGTGCCATCTATACACAGCAGGAGGCCGCACGTAGCCATCTATGCACAGCAGGGGGCCGCATGGTGCCATCTATATACAGCGGGAGGCCGCACGGCGCCCCCAAGATACAGCGGGAGGCCACACGGCGCCCCCCCAGAGACAGCGGAAGGCGCCATCTATGTACAGCTGGAGGCCGCACATAGCCATCTAAACACAGCAGGGGGCCGCACGGCGCCATCTATACACAGAAGGAGGCCACATGGCACCATCTATACACAGCAGGGGGCTGCACGGTGCCATCTATACACAGCAGGGGGCCGCATGGCGTCATCTATACACAGCGGGAGGCCGCACGGCGCCCCCCAGATACAGCGGGAGGCCACACGGCGCCACCCCAGAGACAGCGGAAGCCCGCACAGCGCCATCTATACACAGCAGGAGGCCGCACGGAGCCATCTATGCATAGCAGGGGGCCGCACGGTGCCATCTATACACAGCAGGAGGCCGCACGAAGCCATCTATACACAGCAGGGGGCCACACGCTGCCATCTATGCACAGCAGGGGGCCGCATGGTGCCATCTATACACAGCGGGAGGCCACACGGCGCCCCCAAGATACAGCGGGAGGCCACACGGCGCCCCCCCAGAGACAGCGGAAAGCCGCACGGCGCCATCTATACACAGCAGGGTGCCGCACGGCGCCATCTATACACAGCTGGAGGCCGAACGTAGCCATCTAAACACAGCAGGGGGCCGCACGGCGACATCTATACACAGCAGGAGGTCGCATGGCACCATCCATACACAGCAGGGGGCCGCACGATGCCATCTATACACAGCAGGGTGCCGCATGGCGCCATCTATACACAGCGGGAGGCCGCACGGCGCCCCCCAGATACAGCGGGAGGCCACACGGCGGCCCCCCAGAGACAGTGGAAGGCCACACGGCGCCATCTATACTCAGCAGGTGGCCGCATGGCACCATCTATATGCAGCAGGGGGACGCACGGTGCCATATATACACAGGAGGGGGCCGCTTGGTGCCATCTAAACACAGCGGGAGGCCGCATGGCGCCCCCCAGATACCGCGGGAGGCCACACTGCGCCCCCCCAGAGACAACGAAAGGCCGCACGGCGCCATCTATACACAGCAGGGGGCCGCACGGTGCCATCTATACACACCAGGGGGCTACATGGCGCCATCTATACACAGCAGGAGGCCTCACGTAGCCATCTATACACAGCAGGAGGCCGCACGGCACCATCTATACACAGCAGGAGGCCGCATGGCACCATCTATACACAGCAGGGGGCCGCACGGTGCCATCTTTACACAGCAGGGGGCCGAATGTCGCCACTTAAACACAGCGAGAGGCCGCATGGCGCCCCCCAGATACAGCAGGAGGCCACACGGCGCCCCCCCAGAGACTGCGGAAGGCCGCACGGCGCCATCTATACACAGCAAGGGGCCGCACGGCACCATCTATACACAGCAGGAGGCCGCACGGTGCCATCTATAAACAGCGGAAGGACGCACGTAGCCATCTATACACAGCAGGAGGCTGCACGTAGCCATCTATACACAACAGGGGGCCGCACGTAGCCATCTATACACAGCAGGAGGACGCATGGCGCCCTCTATACACAGCAGGGGGCCGCATGTAGCCATCTATACACAGCTGGAGGCAGCACGATGCCATCTATACACAGTGGGAGGCCGCATGGCGCCATCTATACACAGCGGGAGGCCGCACAGCGCAACCCAGATACAGCGGGAGGCCACACGGTGCCCCCCCAGAGACAGCGGAAGTCTACACGGCGCCATCTAAACACAGCAGGGGGCCGCACGGCGCCATCTATACACAGCAGGAGGCCGCACGTAGCCATCTATACACAGCAGTGGGCCGCACGGTGCCATCTTTACACAGCAGGAGGCCGCATGGCACCATCTATACACAGCAGGGGGCCGCACAGTGCCATCTATACACAGCAGGGGCCGCATGGCGCCATCTATACACAGCATGAGGCCGCACGGCGCCCCCCAGATACAGCGGGAGGCCACACGGCACCCCCCCAGAGACAGCGGAAGGCCACACGGCGCCATCTATACACAGCAGGGGGCCGCACGTAGCCATCTATACACAGCAGGAGGCCGCACGGTGCCATCTATACACAGCAGGAGGCCGCACGTAGCCATCTATACACAGCAGGAGGCCAAACGTAGCCATCTATACACAACAGTGGGCCGCATGTAGCCATCTATACACAGCAGGAGGACGCACGGCGCCATCTATACACAGCAGGGGGCCGCACGTAGCCATCTATACACAGCAGGAGACCGCACGTAGCCTTCTATACACAGCAGGAGGCCGCACACAGCAGGAGGCTGAACGGTGCCATCTATACACAGCAGGGGGCCACACGTAGCCATCTATACACAGCGGGAGGCCGCACCGTGCCATCTATACACAGTGGGAGGCCGCACGTAGCCATCTATACACAGCAGGAGGCCGCACGGTGCCATCTATACACAGCAGGTGGCCGCACAGCGCCATCTACAGACAGCGGGAGGCCACACGATGCCATCTATACACAGTGGAAGGCCGCACGGTGCCATCTGTACACTGCGGAAGGCCGCACGTAGCCATCTATGCACAGCAGGGGGATGCACGGTGCCATCTATACACAGCAGGAGGCCGCACGGTGCCATCTATACATAGCAGGAGGCCGAACGGCACCATCTATAAACAGCAGGAGGCTGCACGGTGCCATCTATACACAGCAGGGGGCCGCACGTAGCCATCTATACACAGCGGGAGGCCGCACCGTGCCATCTATACACAGCGGGAGGCCGCACGGTGCCATCTATACACAGCAGGTGGCCGCACAGCGCCATCTATAGACAGCGGGAGGCCACACGATGCCATCTATACACAGTGGAAGTCCGCACGGTGCCATCTGTACACTGCAGAAGGCCGCACGCAGCCATCTATGCACAGCAGGGGGATGCACGGTGCCATCTGTACACAGCAGGAGGCCGCACGGTGCCATCTATACACAGCAGGAGGCCGAACGGCACCATCTATACACAGCAGGGGGCCGCACGGTGTCATCTATGCACAGCAGGGGGCCGCATGGCGCCATCTATACACAGCAGGAGGCCGCACAGCGCCCCCCAGATACAGCGGAAGGCCGCACGGCGCCCCCCCAGAGACAGCGGGAGGCCGCACGGCGCCCCCCCAGAGACAGCAGGAGGCCCCATGTAGTCACGCACACACACAAACTCATGCAGACATATACATACATACACTCATAAACACATTTGAAATACAAAAATACATATAAACAGACATCACACAATGATATCTGCACACACACAGTCACACACACACACTCACTCACTCACCATCCCCCGGCTCCCATCGTCCAGCTCCTCTCCGGTGGTAAGTAGCAGTGCAGGGTGCACACTGTGTGATGTCAAACTAGCAGACACAGCCGCGCACAGGGCCGTGTCTGCTAGCTGTGACCCGGCCGGGCCAGCACACATAGAAGTTAACAGGTACAGTGCTGGCCCTGCCGAAGAAGCAGCGGCAGTGCGCCGCTGCTGGGGGAGCGGTCTGGGGCCCCCCGCCTCTAACTGCCGGTATGTGCCGCGGCGCAGCACATATTATAATGAGGGCAATTTGGCCATGGACCCCCGGAACCCCCGGGGCCCCGGGCGGTAGCCCAGATTGCCCTCATTATAATTCGCCTATGGTCAGTCTTCTAATGGTTTCGCCTTAATGCCACTTATCGTTAGGACAAGACTTTTGAGGTAGAGAGAAAAATAATTTTATTCACCACATTTGTCTCCTTGGTCTCTTTCCAGTATAGACAATACTCAGTCTTACAATTGATTCAAACTGATTCAAAGTGACTACGTAATACACTGTGTTCCAAATTATTATGCAAGTAATATTTTCTCAGATTTTCCCAAATTACCTATATGAATTGCAGTCATTGTAATTTTCCAGTCAAATAACTATTAGAGTACAATTGAAAGGTTTTTGTACAAACTGCCTATGATAACAGTATATTTTTGAAAAAATCCAACACTCAAACTGCACTCAAAATGCATGTTCCAAATTATTATGCACAGCAGAGTTTTCAACCTTTTCATTTTAATAAAGAACACAAAAATGGTCATTTTTGAAATTATAAGCATTAGCAGGTGATTACAAACTGAAATTAAACAGTTTTCAAATCAAAACTTTATTCTAGGTGATGTTACATTTGCACCTAGGACCCCTTGTTCGAAAGGAGCTTCTGAACTCTCTCGTCCATTGAATTTGTCAGGTTTTGGATGGTTTCTGCTGCAATTGTTTTGCATGAAGACAGAATACCCTCCCAGAGCTGTTGCTTAGATGTGAACTGCCTCCCGCCATCATAGACACTCCTTTTGATGATGCTCCAGAGGTTCTCAATGGGGTTGAGGTCAGGGGAGCATGGGGGCCACACCATAAGTTTGTCCCCTTTTATGCCAATAGCAGCCAGAGATGCAGATGTGTTATGTGCAGCATGAGACGGTGCATTATCATGCATGAAAATGATCTTGCTGCGGAATGCATAGTTCTTCTTGTTGAACCATGGCAGGAAGTGCTGTTTGAGAAACTCAACATACATTATGGAGTTCATCTTTACCCCTTCAGGGATCCTAAAGGGGCCGACAATCTCTCTCCCCATGATTCCAGCCCAAAAACATTACTCCACCTCCTCCTTGTTGGCGCCGTAGCCGTGTTTGCATGGGGTGTGCATCAACCAGCCATCCTCCACTCCATCCTTCTGGACCATCGAGCGTTGCACGGCACTCATCGGTGAACAAAACAGTTTTGAAGTCAGTCATCATGTATTGTTTGGCCCACTGGAGCTGTTTCTGCTTGTGTGCAATGGATAGAGGAGGTCGACAGGATGGCTTACGCACAGCTGCAAACCTCTGAAGGACCCTGCATCTTGTTGTTCGGGGGACGTTGAAGGCACCAGCAGCTTCAAAAACTTGTCTGCTGCTATGACAAGGCTTTTTTGCCGCTGCTCTTTTAACTTGACGTAATTGCCTGTAGGAAAGAGTCCTCAATTTTCCCTTATCAGCACACACACGTGTGTACTGTGAATCAGCTACATACTTCTTGATTGTGCGATGATCAGGATGAAGTGTCTTGGCAATGTTGATTGTAGTCATGCCTTGACCTAAACACTCCACAATTTGTTGCTTCTCAGCAGCCGACACATCCTTTTTCTTTCCCATTTTGGCAGAAAATGTAGGCTGCTTAATAATGTGGGACAGCCTTCTTAAGTAGTCTTGCCTTTCATTGTACACACCTGCCAAACTAATTAGCACAGGTGTCTGCAATTGCTTACAGTGATATAAAGAGCCCTGACACACATCACCATCAATGAGTTTATTTGACAAACAAAAAAATTCTTGCCTAATCACTCCTAAACACTTTTTGCATAATAATTTGGAACACAGTGTAGTAAGGTGCTTGGTCAGCTCCAATTACACTTTAGAAAAAAAAGGATTATGGGGAAAAAGAGAAAAGAATATACAAATAGTATAAAATCGTAATTATTTCATAATGAGTCTTCTAACCCAACATTATATTTTGTAGCTTTCTGAATATCAGTTCCACACTTCGAATGTACTTATTTCCACCTGAATTGTGTTGCTGATTGTGGGGAAAAATAGCAGTCATGTTTTTCTAATCTTGAACATCTCCTATAAAATAATAGCAGACACTGTTTAGGTCAGTTTCACAAGAATGTATTTTGGTCTGCATTTGCTTCCATAATTGTAGACAAATCCAAAAGTAGATCCAAGATCCTTGAGAGGTACAAATCTTTCCATTGTATTTTCTTTTTTATGTCCCATTAAAGGGTTATTCCAATCTTTAGAAGTTATCAAATACAAAGTCAGATGTCCGACTACTGAAAGGCCCTGATTTCAGCAATGTGACACTTACTGGGCTGCTTGGTACAACTTTTATGGAATCCCTGCTTCCTCTGCTGCAGATATAGCAGTGGTCAAAATGCTGAGCTGTGTATAACCCCAACCACACCTCTGATTGGCAGCTTCCTGTGTACACTGTGCATTGTAGCAAGCTGCCAATCAGTGGTGGGGGCGTGGTTACACAGATTAGCTGGACTACTGGGCACTCACACTTAGTCCTGCAGTGATAATCTCCTGCTAATTAAACACTTATTGTATTGAAACTACAGCAAGCTTTTGAGCAAGTGACACATCCCTGTAATCAATCTCTCTACCCCTACATCATACTGCTCTCAGACTAAATAACAGAAAAGTGCTGACAGATTCCCTTTGTGGGACTGTATTTATTGCTACCTTTGGCAATATCATAGAGAATGAATACACATTTACAGCCATGACTCCATTTAGACAGCACATTTCAGAAACTTGTTGTGGGGATCAATGGGAATCCTAGTGGTCGGACTCACCTCAAACAGCAATTTATCATCTCCCTAGAGATAGATGATAGATTTTAAAGATGCGAATAACTATTTAATTGTTTTAGTTTATAAATACAAATGCAAAAAAACAGACCAAAATTTGTTCTTGTAAAAGTGGCTTGGTGAAGATATTTAGAGTTTAGTGTAGATGAAGTTAAAGTATTTTTATTTAGTATCAATTAACCCTGATAATCGCTATTAATTAAAAGAAAAAAACATCTTTCTAACACATACTGTACAAAATAATGGCAGAACGGTCACGTCACCCATTCCACACAATAGCTAATGTTAGGAAAGTTAGCAATTCTATTAGACATTATATTAGTAGGAGCATACATTGTTGGCATATTATGGTATGAAATATTTGACACAATGAAGAAAACGTTGATAAACAATATTTTTGCTGGTGCTGTATATACAGCATATGTGTCACCTGCATCTATTGGCAAAGTTCCAATCTATGGGGTTAGCACTTGCATAAAGAATTTTCATAGCCAAGTTTCAAGCACATGCTTCACCCTATAACATTCTTTAAATTATTTTGCCAAAAAGAGGAATTCAGTTCTGTGGAAAAAAAAGTTTCCCATGATATATTACAATTGTTGTAAGAACTGAGATTGTCACCTAGCAACAATTAGTGGGAGATATTAAATGTTCATGGGAGGCCCCCAAAGGCAGACAAAAAGAGATGAAGAAATAACAGATTGTGCCGTTGTAAACTAACCAACTGTGATGGAAGAAAAATTCACACTGACTAAACAACTGAAAAAGATTTACTCTTCGACAGATTGTTATACAGATAGAAATTGTTATAATAATGGGTAATATTGATGGGATTTTCCATGAGGGCAGCAAAAAAGGAAACACAAATAATTGCTTGAACATATATATTTCTTATCATTGGTAAATCGAAGGGACTTTGCATGTAACTTTGTATCACAAAAACAATCCAATTGGAAAAAAGAGTACAGGGTATGTCTCAAACTTTTTCTTTTAGCTAGGGCCATATTAAAAGATAACAGATGGGCTCTTGAAGACGACTGTAAAAATCAGATGAGTGCTATCTGTGGTTTTTACTTGTCCCCATGTTGTTCTATGCGACTGTGCACAATGTGCCTCCAAAAATCAGATGGCAATTGACCATTCAACGCAATGGGTTTGTGGAAAAAAATTCATATCTATTTTCATGGACTGACAATATAGGGAAGGTAGAGAAACTTTTTTTATTTTCGCCACCTCAGAGAAAAACAAATCAAACTCTGATCAGAGTATGATTAACATAATAGGTCGATTTTCTTAGATGAGAGAAAACTGTTGTGTGACTGTAAGGGGGTGCGCCATGAAGAATGAGGATCCTCGCGTTGTGCAGCAATTGTGACCAAAGATTGCCACTTACTGTCCAAAATGACTCTAGTAAAACCGAAGGATGGGAGACATGTTTCAGGAAGGACCGATCAAAAGAGAGCACTGGGTTAGGTGACACCTCTGGCTCAGTTACCTGATATGAAAAGCCGGAGTGACACGGCAAGAAGTCAGTTGGTGCCAACAAGAGAAACCAGCGGGACGCCTGTGCAGAGCGACACCGCGGCCAAGTCACCGGGACGCACTTGGAAAACGATACAGGCGTGACATCGTAGCCCAGTGAGCGAGATCTGGACGATGCCAGTCAAGGTTTGGGATCCAGACTATGCCAGTCATGACCGGAGGGCCAGCCCTTATCCATCAAGGCCCGATAGTCGACTGTCGTAGGTCAAGTACTGAAGGTCGAGTGTGGGCCGCCATACAGAAGTGGACAATCGCTGTCGTGATCCGGAGGCGCGAGTGAACTGTGCCATTACTTCAGACTCTGACGTACAGGGGTTTGTCCGGGCCTGTGCAGCAGATGGGACGGGGACCGGCAAATGTGCGGAGGGCTCAATGAGCATCACTTGACTTTGTCAGAAGGACTTATGGCCTAGCGGGAAATACTGGTGCCCCCCATTAGTCCCTATAACCTAAGTGGAAGCGTGCTGAAGAGACATTCTCTTGTGGCCTTATAGTTGTGAGTACCACCCTTGGAATTTATCACACAAGGGACATTAGGGAGTCGCTCCTATTTGGAAATTGTCGGATAGGATAGAAAATCCATATTGCAACTGTTGAGATTCCCCCATGATGAAGGGGTCATTTATACAAGCGAAACGTGCGTAGGGGACGTGGGGAATCTTCTCACCAGGCTGACGGTCCCATTGGCGTCCATCTCCAACTGCTGGGTATGTTCATGAGTCCAATTATTTAATATGTATTCTCCCTTGAGCCTATTGATAACTACCAAGATGTACAAGGTACTATATCTTCCCTTTGGCTCAGGGTTTAACTTATGGACTCATTAGATACCATCAGTATGTACTATGTATAGGAATGCCCTTGTGGCATAGTCACTATTCATGATACCACATTGTAATTGGCGCCACTGGCTACCCACAGCTTGAGGTCTGTGTTGATCACATTTTTGTGCATAAATGTTATATGGGTGTTTTTTGCTACTGATTTTAATCTTTATATGCAATAAAATTTGAATAATTGTTCAAAGCTATTGAAGGCTTCATTTTTCTATTTGTCATAAATTATGGCATGTATATGGATTTGTTTTTGGGGGACAAAAGGGGCACTGTTCCCACTTTTGAACCTCTAATCATGATGTTTGTGATCCAAATGGGTTGTTGTATAATAACTGTTGAAGTGTGTTTATTGTCATTGTACTAATATTGTATTACTTAATACCCTGTATTTGAATAATTGATTTCTTGCAAAATTAACCCTTTCATTCCCGTGTTAAGAGATTAAATAGTTTAGTTGGTTACTTCCTCATTGTCCGTGTCTGAGTATTGCATCCTAGTAACCTGTTTACGTAAACCTAGCCTAATAATAAGGAGAAACTACACTCAACAAGAAAGTGTCTGACGCCCCCAGGGGATGAGGAAGCGACTCGGCGCCCGGGCCTTGTTCTTGGTTTTGGGGATGCCGCGGTGGCCCGTACCCTGTGGTCACTCTTAAAAAGGAAGGGGGAAATTATATAGGATAGGGAAAGTTGTTTGTGACGCCACCTGTGGTGTCTGGTGAGCATCACCAGCGCTGCGACAGTCCTCTGAGACCGGTGATCAGGCAGCTTAGTTGGTTCGGCTCCCCACAGGTGGAGCGGGGCCTCAGGGCAGCGTAAGAGAAGGGATGCAGGACAGAGGGGACCCAGCCGGGTCAGAGGAAGGGTAGAAGAATAGGCACCACACCGGAGTTCACTTCAGTACCTTTACTGGTGGTGTTTCAGGCACGATCCAGGGCACTGTAGGGTGAAGGGTGCATATCAGGACTCTCCCCAGTGAGCGGGTGTGGGGCCTCCTGTTTCTTGCCTTTCCTTGATAAGTTTATGACCTGCCTGGAGCTAGGCCTAACTTGGTCTCTGTCTTGCACCTGCTGACCTGGTGGTAGGGCATTCTGTTGGAGATCACACTCCCCGGTCTCTTGGGCCTCCGTGACTCCTGACCATGGTATAACAGTCAGCTTTTGGTGTTCCTGGGACATATAGTTCGCTAGGGGTTCTGGTAGTTTCTGCTGGGCCTTAGGGATCCCTGCAGACGCAGACCAGGTGTCCGGTAAATGGTTGTGGGGTGAGCTGGTTAAGTTCCTCTGCCCACTATGTAGCTCGCTTACTCCACTTGCCTTCGGCCGCGCTCGGGGTCCTCACTAGGCTTCACACTGGCAGTAGGCCTCGCTACTCTTCACCGCTCTTATGGCGTCGGCACGCCTTGGGCTCACTAACCTGAGCTCCCTGAGTCTGGGCTGTACTGACTTAGAATCAGACTGTAGGTTCCAGACCGACTGTGACTGAACTCCTTACAGACTTGACTCTCTCCCAGACTAGACTGAACTGCCTTGCTCCACCTTCCCTTTTTATATCCCTATCCGGTCTCCCTCTGGTGGTCTGAGGTGGAAGGTGGAAGTGTGTGAATGCTACGAGGGCCTCTTGTGGAGGAATCCGTCCATGCACCCCTCTAGGATCTGTGGCACCAATGCGCAGCAGGGCGCCACATGTCCCATTTGCCCCATTAAAAAGATTGTTTGGTTTAGAAAGTCTGTTTTCAAATTCAGTATTAGATAAATTGGAGATATGGGGTTTACATGGAAAACACTTTGGTTTTAATGAGAAATGTGTAATGTTTGAGCTCCCCTGTGGCGGTGCTGCAGGAGAGTTAAAAACTTCCTGCCAGGATCGTTTGCTTATCATCAGAGATCCTTTCTCACAAAAGGGTATTGTTATAAAAGTTTTATGTCTTGCTGTACATTGAGCCTAGTGCTCATTTTACGATTGTATCCCAAAAGCAAAGGGACTTTTATCTGCCGCAGACCAGCTAGGTTTAATAATGTGGTTAAAAAATTAGCATATAGAGGTAAAATGTCTCTGAACAAGCAGTGATTAGGAGAACTGCTCTGGAAAATGCCAGTGCTGGGGACTGGCCATTTTGCAAGACTGCTAACAGCTCAGGAGGTGTCAGGAAGGGGAGTTGAGTTTGTGGATCACACCAAACAAAGGACTAGAGTCTCAATCCCAAGAACCAGTTATATGTCTAAATGGACCTAAAAAGGTCTAGGAAGAAGATGTCATTTATTCACTCTGGGCAACTTGCAAAACTTGAGGTGGAGCACAGCAGAGGGCAGCAGACCCAGGGGAAAGAAATGGAGCCAGATATTCCTGGGACAGGTGTATAATTATAAGGTGCCCCAGTGAGGCAGTCATGGGCGAGCTGTAGCCCATGCTCACTTTGGCACCCTACAGACAAAGTGTGTCCTCCCTCTGATGTACTGCTGTGTATGTGGTGCTTTCCACGTACTTCTGACCAGCCGGTCTCTTCTGACCCCAAGAATTCTTCTTCTGGAACCAGGGCAGCAATGAATTCAGAGGACACAAAGTTCATAACAGCAACTGGAACTTTACTTAGGAACTGGAAGTATTTACAGTATTTACAGGCAGGTATAAAGGATAAGACCCAATGGGTTGTCATCTTTCCCACAGGTTCTTGATACAACTTCAGCCCTAGTTCCCAATTTAGGTGAAGCATCTCTATGGCTTTGTTCTCTAGACCTAGAGAATCTTCCTCACCAGTGACAGTATATACGGATCTTAGTTCTCTCCACGTCCTAGCATTGAGTCCTAACTTTTTCTGAAAGCCTGCAGATAGAATGCGCCCCTAGGTCCCGGACAACTCTCTCGAGATTCCCAGGCCATCTAAGGGGAGTCTTGTGGAGGGATTCTTTTATTTGATGATCCACTGTCTCGGATACTACTCCCACGTTTACCCTAGCAGCCAGAACAGAGCCTGTCAGTCTTTCTGAAGTACTGTACACTACTGACTGAGCTCACCTCCTGTTCTCAACATTAGCACTGGGTTCCTCCTCCCTCTACTGGGCTGGCTGTCACAGCTAACCCCTACCTGCACTAAACTGAAGCCCCAGTGGGTTCTAACTTTTGGGAACATGCTTTTAACCCATTTTTAGTGTCAGAGGGAAACTACCTCCTTCACCACTACTACATAGCAATGCCCCCCTGTTAGGGCCCCCCTGAGATGAGCCAAATGATAGCAGAAAGATTAAATATCTTTAGCAGGAGAGTAGAATCTATGTCCTTTTTAGGCACCCAGTATCTCCTTAGAAAGGAGCGGTTCTGCTATACAGTTATTGCGTATGCAGTGACTACAACGGCTGCCTAAATTTGGGAAATACTCCAGTACCAATTTGAAGACACATTGAGGTGGGCCTCAGTAACAAAATGTTCTCATTAGAAAGGAGCGGTTCTGCTGTACAGTTATTGCGTATGCAGTGACTACAACGGATGCCTAAATTTGGGAAAAACCCCAATATCAATTTAAAGACACATAGAGGAGGGCCTCTGTAACAACATGTTCCCATTATAACGGAGCGGTTCTGCTATACAGTTATTGCGTATGCAGTGACTACAACGGCTGCCTAAGGCTATGTGCCCACGATGCAGAAATGCTCCGGATTTTTCCTGAGCGTTTCTGCATCTCCCTGGCAGAAAAAACGCATGCGGATTGTACATGCGTTTTTCCTGCCAGGGACATGCAGATGTGAAGTGTTCTTCACATGCATTTCCGCATGCAGGTTGACAAGCGCTTTCCAAGCGATTTTAGCATCACTTGGAAAGTACTTGTCAACTTGGTCACACTATATAAATCCATGCAAACGGCATGGATTTATATAGTGTGACCCCAAAGAATGGTTAAAAATAAAAGAATAAATCTATACTTACCTTCTGATGGCCCCCGCAGTCTTGCTTTGCTCCGTCCTGCCTGCCGGCAGATCGCGGTACACTGAAGGACCTGCCGTCACATGACTATGACGTCAGTGCAGGTCCTTGAGTCCACCGTGAGCTGCCGGCATGGGAGGACGAGTGCAGCGAGGGCCGTCAGAAGGTAAATATAATATTTATTTTTTATTTTATTCTTTTTTTCACAGGTTCTATGGTACCCGGGTCCGGGGGAGAGTCTCCTGTCCTCAACACCCGGGTACCATCCGCACATTGGAATGCATGGATTCCGCATCTACAGATGCAGTGATGCGGAATCCATGCGTTCCAATGCAAGTCAATGGCGGCGAAAACGCAGCGCTTCCGCAAAATAATTGGTAGTGCTGCGTTTTTTTCCGCAATGATAATCCGCAGCGGAAATTTCCACAGCATGTGCACAGCACATGCGGATTATCATTGGGGAACATGGCAGGCCTTCTACCATGCATTTTTTAAGCGTTTCTGCAGCATTTTTGCCGCTGCGGAAAGGCTTAAAAAACGCATCGTAGGCACAAAGCCTAAATTTGGGAAATACCCCAGTACCAATTTAAAGACACATAGAGGAGGACCTCTGTAACAACATGTTCCCATTAGAAAGGAGCGGTTCTGCTATACAGTTATTGCGTATGCAGTGACTACAACGGCTGCCTAAATTTGGGAAAAACCCCAATACCAATTTAAAAACACATAGAGGAGGGCCTACGTAACAACATGTTCCCATTATAAAGGAGCGGTTCTGCTATACAGTTATTGCGTATGCAGTGAGTACAACGGCTGCCTAAATTTTGGCAATACCCCAATACCAATTTAAAGACACATAGAGGTGGGCTCAGTAACAAAATGTTCCCATTATAAAGGAGTGGGTCTCCCATACTGTTCTTGCGTATGCAGTGACTGCAACGGCTGCCAAAAATTTGGACGCACTCCAATGCCCCTTGGAAAAGCCGTAGAGGAGGGCCTTATTAAATTTTTTTTAACATTATTAGGAAGTGAGTCTCCCATACTGTTATTGCCTATGCCGTGAATGCAAGGGCTGCCAAAAATTTGGAGGCACTCCAATGCACCTTGCAAGAGACAGATATGGTGATATGGTAAATATGGTGGTGATATAGTGGTGGAGGATGAGGATGAGGAGAAGGAGAAGGAGGAGGACAACAGCAAATAGACAAAATCAGGAAGTGTATATGACTCACCCCCTGGGCCAGTGCTGTAGTGCGGCGCGCGTGCGCGCGGGGGATACCCGGAGCCGGATCCGATGGGGGTAGTAGTCTTCGTGTGGCGGTGACCCGGTCCGCGCCCAGGGTGGTCAAACTAAGTGGCAGTTATTGGTATGATGGTATTAGTGTCCGACTACGCCACCCGTTGAATGCGGTTATGAAACCGCCGCTGCAGGGCAGACCGCTGAGGCCGGTGGTATAGGTGTGCAGCAATGTTGATATAACCCCCAACGGGAGAGGTATGGCCTCAGGGCAGCGGATGTGGGTGATGTTGGGAGTGATGGTGTGGATGTCCCAGCACTAACGGTGCGACAAGGAAGCACAGAGACGCGAGGTTACAGTTCAGGGCCTTTACTGATGGTACAAGGCAAATTCCCCCAGGAGTACTGGCTAGTAGTTGGGGCCTGGTTAGTCTGCGAGTAAGCCGGAGTTCCCCTGGCCAGGTGGAGTTGTAGGCCTTCCCGTTAGTCTGTACCCTTCCTGGCTACCCTGCTTTCGGCGGTTACAAGTAGCCCACGTCCCTGGGTATACCGTGTGGTGCTCACCCGTATGGCTGATGACCTGGGGCCTCCTGTTAGCCTCCGCTCCGGGATGGCGGTGCTGGTCCCTTCGTTGTGACTGAGCCTCCGGGCTTTTATGGCCAGAGGACCTGGAATCCCCTGCCGGATGGATTCTGCTGCTGGGTATATCTTAGTCCCCACAGCCTCGGACTCCTGTGTCCGGTTTTAGTACCTTCTCCCAGGGCGAGCTCTGCACAGCTCCAGCCCCTGGCGCTTCTCCTTGGCTCCTACAGAGCTCCTGATGTTTATCTGTCCCTGTTTCTGCGTGTCCAGACCAGACTCCGTCTCTGTCTGGAACTCCTCTCTCTAACCCTGCCTCAGCCCCAGTTTATGTAGGGGAAGTTCTTCCCCTCCCAGGACTGGGCAGGAGGTGTGGCATGCTTAGGATTCTTGCCCAGGTGCCACATTCCCCCCTAGTGAAATTTAGTACTCCCGGACTAAACATATATTTTTTTTTTTTTCAAAACATAACAGGGTATAAACAATAACAATTAAATACATGAGATGGTCACGGCGTGTCCGTAACCGGGAAGCAATAAGGGTGTCCATTTCACCAAAGAACAGGGAGCCGTAACCAGGTAGGGGTCTGTCCTGCCCCGAGTCCTTAACAGTCTTTAGTCCATTCCTGGGTTACGCTCCAAACATATTTACAACTGAGTTCCGGTTACTCACTGTCCATAACCTGTCAGTCCATATAAAGAAATCTGTAACTGAAAAACATAATTAGCAACGGCTACAACAAAACAGGTAAACATAAAATAGTTAAAGCAACTAGCCAACTTAGATTCTCCAACGTACGGGCATCTGGCCTCTGGTAACCCTAGTGGACCTACGGAGCTCACTAACTGGTCCTGCACTACAGGGTGTAGGAGGTGTTATGGGCAGGCTGGGCAGCTTTCTGCGCACTCTTTGGCTCACTAGGGGCACGGCAGGCTCACTACTAGCAGAGGGTTGATCCTCCTGTACTGCTGGTGTGGACTCTTCTGCCTCTTGGGCCGGCTGCTTTTCCAGCTCTACTGGTTCCTCTGTAGGCACTTGCGGGGCTGGCTGGAGAAAGGTGAGGACGGGTACCACGACAGCACCGTTTACTTGTGTCCAAGACCGGGGGAAGTCTCCGAGTACAGTCCTGATCATTTCTTCCCTTTCCTCTGCGGGTCGAGGGTTTTCTTGATCTTCTTCTTCAGGGTTTTGCAGCTGCTCGGGACACTTCTTCAGGTGGTCTCTGGAGACAACGGCTGTGGTTTCTCCTCCATCCTTACTGATCACGCAAATCTTTGGGTTCTCATGGCTTGATGGCAGTACGGTGTACGGGTCCTTCTCCCACTGGTCGTCCAACTTGTGGAGCCGTCTTTTCCTCTTCAAGACCTGCTCTCCAGGTACCAGGGGAACAGCGGGAGCATACTGATTATAAGCCCTCTCTTGCCTTTCTCTAGCTTGAGACAGACTTCGCTCCACGCTCTCCTGCACTTTCCGATACTGCTGCTGCCGTCCTGTATCCCAGTCTGCCTCTGGCGAGGTGTCCTCGGGCGTCAGGACTCCCATATCCAGGTCGATAAGCAGCTTACCAGGCCTCGCTCTCATTAGGTAAGCCGGGGTACAGTTGGTAGAACCTACAGGGATGTGGTTGTATACGTCCACCAGATCAGGCAGCTTCTCAGGCCACAGACTGCGTTCTTCCAGGGGCAATGTTTTCAGGAGGTCTATCACCACCTGGTTCATCTTCTCGCAGAGTCCATTAGTTTGTGGGTGATAGGGCGTTGTTCTTATCTTCGTGCAGCCATACAGGTTGCAGAACTCCTGGAAGACTTCCGCTTCAAAGGCTGGCCCTTGGTCTGTCAGCACTTGGTCCGGGTACCCGTGTGGACGGCAGAAGCGCTGCTGGAAGGCTCTAGCTGCTGTTTGAGCCGTTAAGTCCTTGACCGGGACCACCACCAGGAACCGGGAGTAATGATCTACGATTGTGAGGGCGTAGACATACCCAGATCTGCTTGGAGCCAGTTTCACATGGTCCAGGGCTACCAGTTCCAGTGGCTGTCGGGTGATGATGGGCTGCAAGGGAGTCTTCTGGCTGGCACGGTCCTTACTTCTTAGGTGGCACGGTCCACAGTCTCTGCACCACCTCTCGATGGCTCCTCTCATGCCTACCCAGTAGAACCGTTCACGCAACAAGAACTCCAGCTTCTTCCACCCGAAATGTCCTGCTCCGTTGTGGTACGCCTCCAGAATCATAGCCGCGTCTCGTCTGGGGACCACTACCTGCCAGGTCAACTCATGTGTTCGAGAGTTAACCATTCTCCGGCACAACTTCTCCCTGTAGAGGAACAGCCTACTTTTCTCCTTCCACAGTTGCTTAGTCTCCTCTGGGGCGTCTGGGTCCAGACTGGCATCGGCTTGGGTCAGCATTTCCTTCACCAGACGGACTGCAGGATCACTGTCTTGCGTCTCCGCCCAGTTGTAGTGGGGCAAGGGATTGAACGTCGAGGAGCGCCTGTCCTTCACACGGTGGGAATACAGGGTAATCCCATGACGGTGGAACGCAGGGAGCTCAACTTCTTCCAGATCTTCTGGATCTTCCCCTACGTCCGGTAAGTTCGGCATTCTAGACAGGGCATCCGCGTTGGCATTTGAGCGTCCTGCCCGGTATTTGATGGTGAATTCAAAGTTGGACAGGCGAGCCATCCATCTCTGTTCCAGAGCACCGAGCCTTGCATTGTCCAGGTGTGTCAACGGGTTGTTATCCGTGTACACGATGAATTTGGAGGAGGCAAGGTAATGCTTGAAACGTTCGGTCACTGCCCACACTACTGCCAGGAACTCCAGCTTGAATGAGCTATAATTTTCAGGGTTCCTCTCGGTGGGTCGTAGCTTTCGGCTAGCGTAAGCGATTACTCGTTCTTTTCCTTGCTGGATCTGGGACAGCACGGCTCCTAGCCCGATGTTACTTGCGTCCGTGTGGAGGATAAAGGGCTGGCTGTAGTCTGGATATGCCAGGATTTCATCCCCCGTGAGGGCCATCTTCAGCTGGCAAAAGGACTCCTCTTCCAGCTTTTCCCACCTGAAGGGCGGCTTCTGGTTTCTGGCTTTTCGAGATTGACCTATCAGGAGGTCCTGCATAGGGGCTGCCATTTTGGTGAAACCGGGAATGAATCTTCGGTAGTAGCCTACCAACCCGAGGAACTGCCGCACTTCCTTTATGCTGGAGGGTCTTGGCCAGTCCTTAATCACGGTGATCTTATCAGGGTCAGGAGCCACTCCGTCAGCACTCACCACGTGTCCCAGGTATTGCACCTTTGGTTTCAGGAGGTGACACTTGGAGGGTTTCACCTTTAGGCCGTAGTTTGCCAGAGCTTCGAACACTTCTGTCAGGTGTTTCAGGTGGTCCTCGTAGGTCTTGGAATAGACGATGACATCGTCCAGGTATAACAGGACCGTCTCAAAGTTCCGGTGTCCCAGACAGCATTCCATCAACCGTTGGAAGGTTCCTGGTGCGTTGCAGAGCCCGAATGGCATACAGTTAAATTCGCTGAGACCCATCGGGGTGGTGAATGCGGTCTTCTCCCGGTCCGCCTCTGCTACAGGAACCTGCCAGTACCCGCTAGTGAGATCCAAAGTAGAGAAGAAATTAGCAGATTTTAATGCAGCTAAGGACTCTTCTATCCTTGGTAACGGGTACGCATCTTTATGTGTGATACGGTTGACCTTCCTGTAGTCTACACACATTCTCATAGTGTTGTCCTTCTTTTTCACTAAGACTAGTGGAGCTGCCCAGGGGCTACAGCTGTCCCTGATTACCCCAGCCTCCTTCATGTCTCTAAGCATCCCCTTGGCGTGTTGGTAGTGTGCAGGGGGTACGGGTCGGTATCTCTCCTTTATGGGAGGATGGTCTCCCGTGGGGATGTGGTGTTCTACCCCCTTTACTCGCCCGAAGTCTAACGGGTGTTTACTAAACACTCTCTCGTACTCTTGAACCACCCGATAGACTCCTTGTTTCTGGTGTGAGGGAGTGGAGTCAGTACCCAGATGTAGTTGCTGACACCAGTCCTCCACTGGTTTCTTAGAGCCGTTACCTTCCTCTGGTTGAGATGGAGGCAAGGGTTCCACGGCCTGTACAGAATTCTGGTTTATGGTGAACAATTTAGCTAGCGTGGCATACCGGGGCAGGTGTACTTCTCTCTCACCGATATTTATGATGCGAACGGGCACCCTCCCATGGCGTACATCGACCACCCCCCGTGCTGTCAAAATGGTGGGCCTACTGTCTGAGTAGACGGGTTCTACCATTGCTTGGTAGTCTCTACCTCTTAGACCAATAGCTGCCCGGCACCAAATCATCATCTCACTTTTTGGGGGCATGGCAATAGGGAACGGGTCACACATTCTCACGCTACCTATCTCACCACCAGATAGTTCCACCTGTTGCCGCTTCATCAGTGCCCGGATCTCTTTTTGGAACACACGCTGCTGGCCGGAACTGGCGTTCTTGGCAACCTGCTGTAAAATGAGAATCACCTCTGCAAGACAATTTTCAATTACATTGGTTCCCAGGGTGATTCTAGGGTGACTCTCATGACGGTCTATGTCCACTATAATCAGTCCTTGTGCCGCCAGTTCGACTTTACCGATTTTAATGGTCACCTCCTTGAATCCCACCTGCGGCACGGGCTGACCATTGCTGGCGATGATACTCAGGTCGTCGTCTGGGTAGCGGGTTATGTCCGAATCATTCCAGTACTGCTTGAAGAGCACGTACGGGATGGTGGTGACCTGTGACCCAGTGTCTAGTAGGGCACTCATAGGAATGCCATCCAGTACCACAGGCAAGATTGGACGTCCCCCTACGTATTTATCACGCCAGTTTGATGGGCCTGATGGTCTTATGCCTGGGGGTTGGCCCTCTACCCCAGGTTGTGCCCGTTTAAATGACAGTACCTTGCCACATGTCCGGGTTGATTGCAGCGGCGGCAAATAGGTCGTCCGTCCTCGTTGTATCGATCGCTGGGTCTTCCTCTGGCCGGTGGGGTCCTCCTTGGTCGGCGCCACGGGATGTCCTCCGGTCCGGATGCCAGCTCGATCTTCCCTGCAGTAGAAACCTGTAAAGACTGCACAGTTCGGGTTAGCGCGGCAACGCTTTTAGTTAGCTCTTGGACCTGATGGTGCAGGTCTGTAGCCGGGTCACTGTTTAAAGCCTGCGCATCAGCTCCCACAGGCCCTGCAGACAAGGGCGCCGTCTCCTGGTGATAAGTGATAGCAGGGCGCCTGTGGGTCACAGCGCCACCTGGTGCCGGTTCTCGGAGCACCCGGATGGCTCTGTCCTTGAACTGTGCAAAGTCCAGGTCAGGGTCCTGTAAGGCCATTGCCCGCAACTGGGTTCGGTGGGCATTGCACAGTAGACCCTCAATGAATTGTTCAGTCAACAGCTTATCTTCATTTCCCACGCTGTCAGGGTCTGCCTGCTTAATGGCTCTCAGGGCCTCTTGTAGGTTTAGAGCATAGTCTCTTATACTCTCATGTGCCCGTTGTTTGCACCCATAAAATCTTAGTTTTATTTCGGCTGAGGTGCGGGTGTCAAAGGTGTCTTTCAGCCGGGTTAGTATGTCTCTGACAGTCCTCTTCCTCCCAGGTGGCCAGGACTTTACCTCCCTTTGGGCTGCCCCGATTAATTGGGCCACCAGGATGCTCACTTTTTGCGCCTCCGTGAGGGGATACACCTGGAAGAGGCTATCCAGACTTTCTCTGAAGTCATTTAGGGTATGTGACTCCCCTGAGTACTGGGGTAGCCAGGCTGCCCCCGGGATATAGGGCATGGTGAAAGGCATGACCGCAGCAGGGGTGGCGCTGGAGGCGGCTGTGGCGGTGAAGCTCTCCTCCGTATCCGACATCCTCCTCCCCCCTAGTGGACCGTGGCCTACCTTGCGATGATCCTCTTCCGTAGGCCGCGGCTCCGCAGTGGATCGTCAGGGTTGAGGACCTTCCGTCGCGCTCCTGTGACGTCGGCGTCTGCTGGGCTCCTTCCAGGACCTTACGCAACGTCCGGACGTGAGGCGGGGCTTCAGTTCTCGCGGGCTTTCGGAGTCCACGCCCCTCTTCTTCCCGCGCGGCGCCCTCAGGATGGCGTCCAATGGCGGGAAAACTCCACGGATGGCGGGAAGAAGGCAGAAGATGGCGTCGGATGGCGGGAATCGGCTCCAGATGGCGGGAAACGACTCCGGACGGCGGGAAACTTCACCACAGGTAAGTATAAAAGTCTCTTTTTTCAGGCACGCAGTACCCGGTGGTTGCGGGCACGTAATCCTGCCGACTACGCCAAAGTTGACTCACCCCCTGGGCCAGTGCTGTAGTGCGGCGCGCGTGCGCGCGGGGGATACCCGGAGCCGGATCCGATGGGGGTAGTAGTCTTCGTGTGGCGGTGACCCGGTCCGCGCCCAGGGTGGTCAAACTAAGTGGCAGTTATTGGTATGATGGTATTAGTGTCCGACTACGCCACCCGTTGAATGCGGTTATGAAACCGCCGCTGCAGGGCAGACCGCTGAGGCCGGTGGTATAGGTGTGCAGCAATGTTGATATAACCCCCAACGGGAGAGGTATGGCCTCAGGGCAGCGGATGTGGGTGATGTTGGGAGTGATGGTGTGGATGTCCCAGCACTAACGGTGCGACAAGGAAGCACAGAGACGCGAGGTTACAGTTCAGGGCCTTTACTGATGGTACAAGGCAAATTCCCCCGGGAGTACTGGCTAGTAGTTGGGACCTGGTTAGTCTGCGAGTAAGCCGGAGTTCCCCTGGCCAGGTGGAGTTGTAGGCCTTCCCGTTAGTCTGTACCCTTCCTGGCTACCCTGCTTTCGGCGGTTACAAGTAGCCCACGTCCCTGGGTAATAATAATAATAATAATAATAATAGTTTATTTTTATAGCGCCAACATATTCCGCAGCACTTTACAAATTTTAGGGGGGACTTATACAGACAATACAGAATAAGCATATCTCATATCGAACGGAGTGAGGGCCCTGCTCGCGAGCTTACAGTCTATGAGGAAGTGGGGGAGACACAAAAGGTAAAAAGTACATATATTGTATAATGCAGCCTTGATATACTGAATAGGATAAATAATAATACATGGACTGGTCGCCAGCCAGTATGTGTGCAGTCCTGACAGAGGCTTTTATGTGCATGGTTGGTTTGAACCCGAAGTTGAAGAAGATTTTAATATGGGGGAAAGCTGGGATGGACAGAGTGTGTTTAGGTGATACGCCAGTCTAAAGAAATGTGTTTTTAGGGTTCACTTGAAACTGTGGGTATTGGGAATTAATCGAACTGTCCTGGGTAGTGCATTCCAGAGAATTGGCGCAGCACGCGAGAAATCTTGGAGACGGGAGTGGGAAGTTCGGATTATGGAGGATTTTAGTTTCAAGTCATTTGCAGAACGGAGGGCACGTGTAGGGTGGTAGACTGAGACAAGGGAGGAGATGTAGGGGGGTACTGAAGCATGGAGCGCTTTGTGGGTAAGCGTGATAAGTTTAAAACGAACTCTATATTGGATGGGCAACCAATGCAATGACTGGCACAGGGAAGAGGCATCTGAGTAGCGGTTGGCGAGGAATATGATCCTGGCTGCTGCGTTCAGGACGGATTGGAGAGGGGAGAGTTTAGTAAGAGGGAGACCGATTAGTAGAGCGTTGCAATAGTCAAGACGAGAATGAATAAGAGCGACAGTAAGAGTTTTTGCCGAGTCAAAGGTGAGAAAAGTCCTGATTCTTGAGATGTTTTTGAGGTGTAGATGACATGAACGAGCGAGTGATTTGATGTGAGGAGTGAAAGAAAGATCTGAATCAAAAATGACCCCAAGACAGCGGGCTTGTAGCTGGGGAGTAATGGTTGAGCCACAAACGGAGATGGCAATATCGGGCACAGGTAGATTAATGGAGGGAGGAAAGACGAGTAGTTCAGTTTTTGACAGATTCAGTTTTAGGTAGAGTGAGGACATAATGTTAGACACAGCAGAAAGACAATCACTGGTCTTTTGTAGTAATGCAGGGGTGATGTCCGGAGCAGAGGTGTATAATTGGGTGTCATCAGCATAGAAATGGTACTGAAAACCGAATCTACTGATTGTTTGTCCAATAGGAGCGGTGTATAAGGAGAAAAGAAGGGGGCCTAGGACTGATCCTTGAGGAACCCCGACAGTAAGAGGAAGTAGGGAGGAGGAGGAGCCGGCAAAAGACACAGAGAAGGAGCGGTCAGAGAGATAAGAGGAGAACCAGGAGAGAACCGTGTCCTTGAGGCCAATAGTGCGGAGCATAGTGAGGAGGAGCTGGTGATCCACAGTGTCAAATGCTGCAGAGAGATCCAGGAGAATCAGCAGGGAGTAGTGACCATTAGATTTAGCTGTTAGTAGATCATTAGAGACTTTAGTGAGGGCAGTTTCAGTAGAATGTAAAGAGCGGAAACCAGATTGTAAAGGGTCAAGAAGAGAGTTGTCTGAGAGATAGCGGATTAGACGGGAGTGGACCAGGCGTTCCAGGAGTTTAGAGATAAAGGGAAGATTGGAAACAGGTCTGTAGTTGGCCGTGCAGTTCTGGTCGAGGGATGGTTTTTTAAGTAATGGTTGTATGCTGGCGTGTTTAAAAGAAGAGGGAAAGATACCAGATGAGAGGGAAAGGTTGAAAATTTTAGTTAGGTGAGAGGTGACAGCTGGAGCAAGGGACTGAAGGAGATGTGAGGGAATAGGGTCGCTGGTGCAGGTGGTAGGGCGAGAAGATGCAAGGAGCCTGATCACTTCATCTTCCGTGACTGGTTCGAAGTCAGAAAATGAGCAAGATACAATGTGGCGGGGGGGAGCATGCATAACATTTGGGGATTGGGAGAAAATTTCCTGTCGGATATGGTCAATTTTTTCTTTGAAATAGTTAGCCAGATCGTCAGCGCTGAGGTCGGTGGTCGGGGCCTGTGCTCTTTGATTGAGGAGAGAATGAAACGTGTCAAAGAGTCGTTTAGGATTATTGGAAAGTGAGATGATGAGGTTGTTAAAGTAGGTTTGTTTGGAGAGGTGAAGGGCAGAGTTATATGTTTTCAGCATAAATTTATAGTGGAGGAAATCTTCGGGCAGATTTGATTTTCTCCACAGCCGTTCAGCGCACCTGGAGTACCTCTGGAGAAGACGTGTTTGAGGCGTGTGCCAGGGTTGTCGCCGTCTATGCCGAATTGTTCTTTGTGTAGGAGGTGCGGCTTCATCCAGGGCGCATAGCATTATTTTGTTATAATGCTTCAATGCAGATTCGGGACATGAGAGGGAGGAGATTGGGGCCAATGATGATTGCAACCTTTTTATAAATTTCTGGGTGTTAATGGCGTGTAAATTTCTATAAGTGTGGACGGTGGGAGTGTCTTGAGTAAAGTCACAGTTCTTGACAGAGAATGAAAGAAGATTATGGTCAGAGAGTGGAAGGGGAGAGTTAGTAAAGTCATGTACTGAGCAAAGCCGGGAGAAGATCAGGTCCAATGTGTTCCCGTCCTCATGTGTAGGAGAATTAGCAAGCTGTGAAAGGCCGAAGGAGGAGGTTAATGATAAAAGATGCGTGGCAGATGGGGAAAGAGGATCGCCAATTGGGATGTTAAAGTCTCCCATGATTATCGTGGGGATGTCGCAGGATAGAAAATTTGTAAGCCAGGCAGCAAAGTGATCCAGGAATTGACGGGGGGGACCTGGGGGGCGATAGACAACCGCCACTCGCAGGGAGAAGGGCCGGTAGAGTCTGACTGTGTGGGCCTCAAAGGACGGGAAGATAAGGGAGGGTACAGGGGGGATAACCTGAAAAGTACATTTTGTTGAAAGAAGCAGACCAACACCTCCACCTGATCTGTTGTCAGGTCGCGGGGTATGAGAGAAATGTAGGCCACCATAGGAGAGAGCTGCAGCGGCGGTGGTGTCCGACTGCTGGATCCAGGTTTCAGTGAGAGCCAGAAGGTTGAGGGAATTAGAGAGGAAAAAGTCATGGATGTAAGAGAGTTTATTACAAGCTGAGCGTGCATTCCAAAGGGCACAGTTGAATGAGACAGAAGATATGCAGGGAATATTAATGAGATTAGCAGGGTTTCTGAATGTAACAGGGAAAGAGTTAGTGTTATTATTACTGGAGGGTCCTGGGTTGGGAGAAATATCACCTGCGACTAATAGAAGGAAGATACAGAGAGTGAGCAGATGATTGAGTGATTTGTGAGAGCGTTTCCTGCGTTGTATGGTGGGAATGAATGGATCTGCGTGGTATAACATTGTGAAGAGAGCATGACAACTGTACATAGGAGAAGAGAGGAGTGAGGGATTAATATGGATGAAGTGTGCCGCATTTGTGGGTGAACGGTGAATGTGGATGATTGTAGCAACCAGAGTATAAATGGCACAGATACAAATGGTGAATACTGTTTGCCAAAAAGATGACCTGGAAGCAAGTTTGTTTAATTGTCTTGCATGTCTTACCTGTCTCCTGCCCTGTCCAACTGCCATTTTCTAACTGCCAGGGCACTTTGCTAAATTATGGCACTTCGATAAAGTATGCATAAATGCTATATGCATAAATGCCCCCGCATAAATGCCTCCCCTTAACTAAGTCTCAATATATAGGGACGTATCTGCTTAGATCTGCACAGATTTAACTCATTAACAATCAATCACTAGCTTAAAAGACAACAGGAGACCATAAAGTGCAGGAAAAAAAAAAACAGACTAGTAAACTCGGCATGGATCATAAACTCTTAAAGTAAGTGTGATGACCTTTAAGTATCATGGAATAAAAAAGCTAGAGGAGTGAAAAAATATATACCAGAAATTGATAGGCTGCAGAGCATTGCATGGAGATATAATGCAGTTTTCAGGACAGATCACACAAGCAGTGAAAAATATATACCAGAAATTGATAGGCTGCAGAGCATTGCATGGAGATATAATGCAGTTTTCAGGACAGATCACACAAGCAGTGAAAAATATATACCAGAAATTGATAGGCTGCAGAGCATTGCATGGAGATATAATGCAGTTTTCAGGACAGATCACACAAGCAGTGAAAAATATATACCAGAAATTGATAGGCTGCAGAGCATTGCATGGAGATATAATGCAGTTTTCAGGACAGATCACACAAGCAGTGAAAAATATATACCAGAAATTGATAGGCTGCAGAGCATTGCATGGAGATATAATGCAGTTTTCAGGACAGATCACACAAGCAGTGAAAAATATATACCAGAAATTGATAGGCTGCAGAGCATTGCATGGAGATATAATGCAGTTTTCAGGACAGATCACACAAGCAGTGAAAAATATATACCAGAAATTGATAGGCTGCAGAGCATTGCATGGAGATATAATGCAGTTTTCAGGACAGATCACACAAGCAGTGAAAAATATATACCTGTAAGAAGAGAAGAAAGATGAATATTAGCAATGCCATTTTCTAACTGCCAGGGCACTTTGCTAAATTATGGCACTTCGATAAAGTATGCATAAATGCTATATGCATAAATGCCCCCGCATACGGTGCTCACCCGTATGGCTGGTGACCTGGGGCCTCCTGTTAGCCTCCGCTCCGGGATGGCGGTGCTGGTCCCTTCGTTGTGACTGAGCCTCCGGGCTTTTATGGCCAGAGGACCTGGAATCCCCTGCCGGATGGATTCTGCTGCTGGTATATCTTAGTCCCCACAGCCTCGGACTCCTGTGTCCGGTTTTAGTACCTTCTCCCAGGGCGAGCTCTGCACAGCTCCAGCCCCTGGCGCTTCTCCTTGGCTCCTACAGAGCTCCTGATGTTTATCTGGCCCTGTTTCTGCGTGTCCAGACCAGACTCCGTCTCTGTCTGGAACTCCTCTCTCTAACCCTGCCTCAGCCCCAGTTTATGTAGGGGAAGTTCTTCCCCTCCCAGGACTGGGCAGGAGGTGTGGCATGCTTAGGATTCCTGCCCAGGAGACCTCCCACCTGCTCACAGACGTAATACTGCTATTACTGTGGAAACCAGACCCCTGGGGTGCCACATATACCCATGCCTGGGTGTGAAAAGGTGCATGGGAATAGACCTCCCATAAAAAGCCACTGGATTTGAGTTTATGTTCCACTGCTGTCATTCAGTGGTGTTGAGAAGTCTGGCCCAATCCAGCCCTTGTTCATTTTGATAACAGTCAGCCTGTCAGCATTATCAGTTGATAGGCGGATGCGCCTATCAGTTATAATTCCCCCCGGTGGCACAAAAAACCCGCTCTCACAAAATGCTAGCGGCAGGGCAGGCCAGGACCTCTAAGGCGTACAGAGCCAGTTCATGCCACGTGTCCAGCTTGGATACCCAATAATTATAAGGCACAGAGGAATCATGGAGGACATTGGTACGTTCGGCAAGGTGCCACTTCAGCATCTTTGTAAAATTATGCCTGCTTGTAAGACTACCCCGCGCATCAGGGCCTGTGCGATGGGAGGGTCTGAGAAAACTGTCCCAGAACCTTAACAGTGTTCCCCTGACTCTGCTGGATTGTATTCATGTCTCTCTCGCCTGTACTCCTTGGTTGTCCAAGAAAATGCGACCACTGCCGCCAGAGTTTTCAGATGGGAATTTTTTTAATAATTCCGCAACAAGGGCCTTCTGGTACTGCCCCATTTTAGTAGACCTGTCCGCCGCGGGAATAAGAGATAGAAAGTTCTCCTTGTAGCGTGGGTCTAGAAGCGCCACCAACCAGTAATGACTGTCTCCCAAAATTTGGAGAATGCTAGGGTCACGGGAAAGGCAGCGTAACATAAACTCAGCCATGTGTGCCAGACTGCTAACAGGCAAGACTTCTGTGTCCTCACCAAGAGGATGACTGACCATGCTCTCCTCCTCATCCTCCACCTCCCTCTCCTCAGGCCATCCACGCTGAACAGACGGTATGACAGTTGTGCAGGTAGTACCATCTATAGCTCAGGAAACTAGCTCCTGTTCTTCCTCCTCCTCCTCTTCCTTATTGTCACCCAATCCAATTGGGATGAGATGAGGTTGGGCTGTGTGGAATCACCCTGTATAGATCCTTGCTCCATCTCATCATGCTCCGCCTGCAATGCCTCCTCTTAAATTGTGAGCAGCGATCATTTCAGAAGACAGACAAGCGGGATGGTGACGCTAATTATGGATTCATTGCCGCTCACCATCTTGGTTGAGTTCTCAAAGTTTTGGAGGACGGCACAGATGTCTGACATCCATGCCCACTCCTCAGCTCTTATGTGCGGAGGCTGACCTGAATACCGACGGACATTTTGAAGATGGTACTGAACAACTGCTCTGTGCTGCTCACAAATCTTTCCCAACATCTGCAAGGTTGAGTTCCAACGCGTGGGGACATCGCACACCAGTCGGTGAGCTGAAAGCTGTAAACGCTGCTGAATCACGGCAAGGGTGGCGGAAGCTGGAGCTGACTTTCTAAAATGAGCACACTCGCGTACTTTGACAAGCAGATCCGGCAGATCTGGGTAGGTTTTGAGAAATCGCTGAACCACGAGGTTAAGCACATGGGCCAGGCATGGTACGTGTGTGAGCCCGACTCGCTTCAGAGCCATCATGAGGTTCCGGCCATTTTCACACACGACCATGCCTGGCCGTAGGTTCAGCGGTGACCGCCACAGATCTGCCTGCTCTTTCAGAGCTGTCCACAACTCTTCAGCGGTGTGCGATTTGTCACCTAAGCATATTAGCTTCAGCACAACCTGTTGCCGCTTAGCCGATGCAGTGCTGCAGTGCTTCCAGCTTCTGACTGATGTGCTCATTTCATAGATGGAGGCTGAAGAGGAGGAGGAGGAGGTGCAGGAGCTGTAGAATGTGGGGGCAACCCTGATTCACCCAGGGCCTGCAATCCTCAGCGTCGGGAGGACGTGTTCCATCCCAAGGTATGACTGGGTCCCGGCTTCCACTATATGAACCCAGTGTGCCGTCAGTGAGATGTACCGTCCCTGCCCACAAGCACTTGTCCACGTGTCCGTGGTTAGGTGGACCTTTCCATTAACTGCGTTGTTGTGGGCATGGCTAATGTTCTGGGACACATGCTTGTGTAATGTGGGGACAGCACACCGGGAGAAATAGTGGCGGCTGGGGACCGAGTACTGATCAGGTTGCAGAAAGTTTCTGTCACCACAAGCCTAAAAGGCAACATTTCGAGTGCAAGGATTCGTGAAATGTGTGAATTTAGTAGTGTTGCCTGTGGGGTGTTGGCTGCGTATTTACACTTGCGTTCCAAGGACTGGGGTAGGGACAACTGAACGCTTGACTGGGACAAGGACTTGGACGTTGTTGCAGATGGTGCTAGGTGAGAGTTGAGAGCAGGAGGTATCTTTGCATGTGCCATGGACAGGGGATTGGAGTGCACGCACAACAGCAGAACAAGCAGTGGTGTCACTCGCAGACACTGTTTCTGGACCCTGGCGTTAGGTCCACTTAGTCGGGTGCTTTGCTGTCATGTGCCTGATCATGCTGGTGGTGGTCAGATTGCTAGTTTTGCTATCCCTGATGATGCTGGTGACGCGCCCCCTGGGCCGTGTGTTGGGGAATACCCAGAGCCGGGTCTCTGTGTAATGTCAGGGGTTGTAGTCTCCGTGGCGGCGACCCGGTCCCGTGGCTCAGGGTGGTCAAACCAGTGGCGGATCTGTTTACTTGGTTTTTAATGTTGAAATATCCGACTACGCCACCCGTGGATTGCGGTCACTGAGAACCGCCGCTGCGGGGCAGACCGCTGAGGTTGATGTTGGGTGCGCAGCAGAGGGTAGTATAACTCCCCATGGGAGGAGTATAGCCTCAGGGCAGCGTGTGTAGATGGTGAGGGTTGTGGTGCATGGGCGCAGCAGAAATGACTCAGAGTAAGTGCAGTGCAGTTCAGGGTCTTTACTGTTGGTAATGAAGAAGGCCCTGCCGGGAGTACTGGCTATCATTAGAGGCCTGGTCAGTCTGTGAGCGAACAAGAGTCCCCCTGCCCAGGTGGAGGTGTAGGGCTTCCCGTCTGACTGCACTCTTCCTGGCTACCCTGCTGTAGTCGTGTAGTAGCCCACATCTCTGAGTGTACCGTGTGGTGCTCACCCGTATGGCTGGTGACTTGGGGCCTTTGGTACCTTCCTCTCCTCGATGGCGGTGCCGGTCCCTTGCATGTGACTGAGCCTCCGGGCTTTCTATGGCCAGAGGACCTGAAATCCCCTGCCAGGTGGTTTCTGCTGCTGGATGTGGATATCCTCACAGCCTTGGACTCCGTTGTCCGGTTCTCTGCGTCTTCGGCCAGGACGAGCTCAATCAGCTCCAATCCCTGGCTTTCAGCTCCTGTATCCTACAGAGCTCCTTGCTGCTCTGTCCTTCTCTCTGGAACTAGACTCCCTAACCCCACCCCAGATCCAGTTTATAAACGGCAGGTTCCTCCCCTCCCAGGACTGGGGCAGGAGGCATTGCATGCAATAGTGCTCCTGACCAGGAAAACCCATGCTCGCTCTCAGACATGGTATTTCTACCACTGTGGCAACCAGACCCCCTGGGGTGCCACACTGGCCTGTCAGATTGGGCAAATAGCCTTTTTGGGGTTATCTGCAGAGTCTTTAAAAAAGAACCAGACTCAGGAAGACCTAACAATTGTACTGGCAACTTCCGTCGTGTTGGTGTTCCGGGGAATGGTTGCCCACCTTGTGCCTGTGACCATCACACTGCTTGTTCCTTCCTGTTATGGTGCTACGCCTCCCTCCCCCTGTGTGCTGCTGTCCTCGCTCTGCATGTCACCTTGCCAGGTTGGATCAGTGACTTCATCGTCCACCACTTTGTCTTCCACTTCCGCACCCTGGCTCTCCTTCTGACTTTCTGGCAATTGTGTCTCATCATCATCATCCACCTCTTGCGACAGTACTTGCACTTTGCCACCGTCGCCTTCATGTGACCGTGGCTGCTCAAATATTTGGGCATCACTACACGCGTTCTCCTCTTGCCCCGCTTGAAGCTGGCGGGGCGAGAGGCCCGAATTTATAAATAGAACAGCTCTTCGGAGTGTCCAAGTGTGAGATCAGTTGTCTCCGGGCACTCGGCATGGTGGGAGGAAGGAGGATCTGGGTGAGAAATATGCGGCCCAGAATCACAGCTACTGAGACTTGACCGTGTGGAAGACAGGGTTGTGGTAGTAGTGGCAAAGTGACTGGAATTATCTGCTATCCAATCAACAACCCTTTGACACTGCTCTGGGTTCAATAGTGGTGTGCTGCGGTCCCCTAGCAATTGGGACAGGAAGGTCAGGCTACAAGATGTGGGTGTTTGTTGTGGCCTCGGCCTCTGCGTGCACCATCAGCATCACGTCCACTTCACCGTCCCTTGCCACGCGCCTTGCCCATTTTAAATGGAAGACAATATTTTCCACGGTCGCTACAAATGGCTGGATTTGTACCGCAGTTATATGTGATATGTCTGACGGACGCCCATGGTTTTAAATAGCGGGCTTGTAGTTTCCTATTATTCACAGCAACCACGTGTGAAAAGCTTCACTGACACACTGCTACCAACTGTAATTGGAAGACAATATTTTCCACGGTCACTACAAATGGCTGGATTTGTACCACAGTTATATGTGATACATCTGGAGGACGCCCACGATTTTAAATAGCGGGCTTGTAGATTCCTTATATTCACAGCGACCTTGTGTGAATTGACGCGCCCCCTGGGCCTGTGCTGTGCAGGGGATACCCGGAGCCGGGCCTTCTGTAAGATGCTGGGGGTTGTAGTCTCCGTGTAGCGGTGACCCGGTCCGTGCCCAGGGTGGTCCATTCAGTGGCAGTCTTAATGTTGTAACAAGTGTCCGACTACGCCACCCGTGGATTGCGGTCAGTCGGGACCGCCGCTGCGCTGCAGACCGCTGAGGCTGATGTAGTTTGCACAGCCAAGTATGGAATAACTCCCCACGGGAGAAGTATTGCCTCAGGGCAGCTAGTGTAGAAGATGGTGGGAGTGATGGTGTGAGCGTCCCAGTACTAATGGTGCTGGTGCGGCGATGAAACACAGAGACGTGCGGTTGCAGTTTCCAATGCTTTACTCACAGTTGTCAATCCTGCACGCGATGACTGCCCAAGCCGTTCTGCGTCCACCAGGTAAGGGACTCGACCAACTCCCAGGCAATTCCAGAGCGTGGCACCGGGCTCCCTTCCTTTCCTTTCTCTGGCCGTCCCCACCAGTGACCCACCTTTGTCCAGCTCCCTCGAGCCTTCTGTTGGCGAAACCTATCTCCGGTTTCCCTGACCCTATGCGGTATGCTTTCCTGTAATTGGAAGACAATATTTTACACGGTCACTACAAATGGCTGGATTTGTACCGCAGTTATATGTGATACATCTGAAGGACGCCCACGATTTTAAATAGCGGGCTTGTAGATTCCTATTATTCACAGCGACCATGTGTGAATAGCTTCACTGACACACTGTTGCAAACTGTAAATGGAAGACAATATTTTCCACGCTCGCTACAAATGACTGGATTTGTACCGCAGTTATATGTGATACAGCTGACGAACGCCATCGGTTTTAAATAGCAGGCTTGTAGTCTCCTATTATTCACAGCAACCACGTGTGAATAGCTTAACTGACACACTGCTACAAACTGTAATTGGAAGACAATATTTTCCACGCTCGCTACAAATGGCTGAATTTGTACTGCAGTTATATGTGATACATCTGACGGATGCCCACGGTTTTAAATAGCAGGCTTGTAGTTTCCTATTATGCACAGCGACCACGTGTGAATAGCTTCACTGACACACTGCTACTGTTAGAACTCTCCTGTTAGGTTTTTTCTATTTTGCTGGTCACATGACCTTTTTGCCTATTTAATCCTGCTTCGCCCTTCTGGCCATGCTGGACTTCATTGTAATTTCTACTCTTAAGCTAGCCAGGTGCTTTGGTACCTTTCTCAGTCAGTTTCGCTAGGTCTTTTGACCTTTATGTTCTATGTTGTGTGTTTGTCTTTTTACTGCTACAATTTCTGCTAAGAGGTGTTCATCTTTCTCCCAGTCCCAAGTCCTTGTAGGGATCCCTCCCTCACATCTATAGGTCTTTGTTCAGACTAGCTGAGGACTTTAGCGGGTCTGATCGCAGGATCAGGTTTCCCGTTACATCGTAGGGATCTAGCTTAGTTCTATTGTAGGGACAGATCTCCTGTCTTTCCTTAGTGCTTGTAGCCTATCATAACAGTAAGTCCAGCCAGAAAATATCTCTAAGGAAAGACCTCCAGTTTCCATCATGGTGTCGGTTCAGGATTTGGCTCAACGCCTGCAGGGACTCTCTCTGGAGGTGGCCGAGCTCCAACAACACGTCAGTAGCTGTTCTGGAGCGCATTTTGTGGAGCCAAAGGTACGATTGCCTGATTTATTTTTTGGTGAACAACAAGATTTTTTTTCCTTTAAAAATGCTTGTTTATTGTATTTTCGTTTGAGACCCAGATCCTCTGGTGATGAATCACAGCGCATAGGGTTCATAATGTCACTTTTGCGCAAAGAACCTCAGGGATGGGCCTTTTCTCTCCAACCTAGTGATCCGTGCTTTAGATCAGTGGATAGATTTTTTTCTGCTTTGGGGTTGTTGTATGATGATCCTGATCGTGTCTCATCAGCTGAGACGGAATTGAGACTTTTGAGACAGGGATCAGGTAATGTGGAAAATTATTGTACTCACTTCCGTTGGTGGTCTGCTCAGGTGGGGTGGAACGATTCAGCTCTGAAAAGTTTGTTTCTTGCTGGGCTAGGTGAAAGGGTTAAGGATCTGCTTATTGCTTATCCTACACCTGGAAACTTGCAGGAGGCAATGCAATTAGCTATACGGGTGGACAGGAGACTGCGTGCAAGGGTTAATGAGAGTAAATCCTTTGACATGTCAGCTCCTAGTCTTGAGAGGGTCTGTACTGACATTGGAGAGCCGATGGAGATTGGGACGATGTCACCCCGCTCTCAGGAAAAAGACCGCAGGTTTTCTGAAGGTTTGTGCTTTTATTGCGGAAAATCTGACCATTTCATTAAGAACTGTGTGCTTCGTATGAACAAAGAAAAAAAAAGGTCAGTTACGCCCGTATAGCCTGTTTAAACACTAAGGGGGTATTTCTTTCTGCTACTACTACAGCTCAGGAAGAATTAATTGAATTTCGGGTATTTGTGGATTGTGGTTCTACTCTGAATGTGATTGATGGGGGATTCTTGGAAAAACTTAAATTAAAACCCAAACCTTTGTCATCCCCTATTGCCGTGGTTTCTGTCGATGGCTCTCCCTTGAAATGTGTTACTCACAAGGTTTATGAATTTCCCCTCACTATTAATGGTATTCACCAGGAAAATTTGGATTTGGTAGTATTAAATAATTTGCCTTCTCCAGTAATTTTGGGGTTACCCTGGTTAAAATTGCACAATCCTGTACTGGATTGGTCTACTAATGAAATTAAGTCCTGGAGCCCGAAGTGTTATGACAAGTGTTGTAACGGGCGCATTGCTGCTATGGATAAAGGGGAATTACCTGTACCTATTCAGGATTTTTGGAAAGTTTTTTCTGAGGAGGAGTCGCAAATTTTGCCTCCCCATAGAGACTATGATTGTACCATTGAATTTGTCCCTGGAGCGACTCTTCCTAAAAGTCGTTTATTTAATCTTACTATTCCTGAGAGAAAGGCTTTGGAGGAATACATACAGACGAACTTGGCCGCCGGTCATATCAGACCCTTTAAGTCACCTGTGGCTGTTGGATTTTTTTTTGTTAAAAAAAAGGACAGCGGTTTACGTCCTTGTCTGGACTTTCGCGAGATTAATAAAATTACTGTACGTAATCCCTACCCACTGCCATTGATTCCTGATTTGTTTAACCAGTTAGTGGGGGCCAAGTGGTTCTCTAAAATTGATCTCCAGGGGGCATACAATTTGTTGCGCATGAAGGAGGGTGATGAATGTAAGACTGCTTTTAACACTCCTGTGGGTCATTTTGAGAATCTGGTTATGCCTTTTGGTCTTACGAATGCACCAGCATTTTTTCAGAATCTTATTAATGACATCCTTAGACCTTTGATCGGCAAAAATGTGGTGGTGTATTTGGATGACATTTTGATTTATTCGCCTGATCTGGAGTCTCATTGGCGGAGCGTACGTGAGGTATTACAGTTATTAATTGACAATTCGCTTTTTGCTAAGCTAGAGAAATGTGAGTTCGCTGTACAGAGAATTAGTTTTTTGGGCTACATTATCTCCAGCGAGGGCTTTGAGATGGACCCGGTGAAAGTTCAAGCTGTGCAGGAATGGCCTAGGCCTATTGGTTTGAAATCAATACAGAGGTTTTTGGGTTTCGCCAATTATTACGGAAAATTCATTAAAAATTTTTCTATTATTGTTAAACCACTGACCGATCTCACCAGGAAAGGTGCTAATACGGTTCAGTGGACTACTGAGGCCATTGAAGCGTTTGTGTTTCTAAAGGAGAGGTTCAGCTCTGCCCCCATCCTTATGCAGCCTGATGTGACTAAGCCGTTTTTGGTTGAGGTTGATGTTTCTTCTGTGGGGGTCGGTGCGGTGTTGTCTCAGGAAAACAAGGATGGAGTACATCCCTGTGCCTTTTTTTCAAAAAAATTTTCTGAGACTGAACTTAATTACGATATTGGTAATCGGGAATTGCTGGCTATTAAACTCGCATTTTAACACTGGCGTCATCTTTTGGAAGGTGCTGAATTTCCCATTCAGGTTTTCACTGATCATAAAAATCTGATCTATCTTGATGCTGCCAAGCGCTTGAATGCCCGTCAGGCTAGGTGGGCACTTTTTTTTTCGCGGTTTAATTTTTCCGTTACTTACATCCCGGGTACCAAGAATGTTAAAGCTGATGCGTTGTCTCGCAGCTTTTCTCCCATGGTCGGTGCTGAGGAGGAGGAGAGCATTTTACAAGAAGGTGTTGTAATTGCTGCATTGGACTCCGTTTTGGAAGATGAGATTCTTAAAGCACAGGAGAATGACCCATCTAGCACTCCCCATGGGAGGTTGCTTGTGCCTAGGACCTTTAGGAGAGATTTGTTTGTTGAGTGTCATGAGTCTCGGTTGGCAGGTCATCCAGGAATTTCTGAGACCAAGAGACTTGTGGGTCGCAGTTTTTGTTGGCCTGGATGGCAGAAGGAAGTCATTAAGTGGGTGCGTCAATGTACTGTGTATGCTAGATCTAAGTCTTCTCATACTCCTGCTGCGGGGTTGCTTTGCCCTCTGGAGGTTCCTAGTGCACCTTGGACACATCTGGCTATGGACTTTATTACTGACCTTCCCTCCTCTGAGGGTTTCACGGTTATCTGGGTGGTCGTTGACCGTTTTAGCAAGATGTGTCACTTGGTTCCCTTCATCAAACTGCCCTGCGCTAAGACACTCGCTAAGGCCTTTGTCAAGGAAATTGTCAGACTCCATGGTGTTCCTACTGACATTGTTTCTGATAGGGGACCTCAGTTCGTGGCTCGTTTTTGGCTTGCCTTTTGTGACAGGTTGGGAGTTCATTTGTCGTTTTCATCTGGATATCATCCTGAGTCTAATGGCCAGACAGAAAGGAAGAATCAGGATGTTGAGCAGTTCTTGCGTTGTTTTGTGGCAGACAATCAAGAGGGGTGGTCTGAGTTTCTGCTGCTTGCTGAATTTGCTCTTAACAACCATACATCCTCTTGTTCATGGGTGTTCGCCTTTTTTTTGTTGTTCTGGGAGACATCCGTCTTTTGGGTCATTCTCCAAATTGGTATCGGCTGTGCCTGAGGAGGAGAGTTTTTCCGGTGATTTGGAGAGAGTTTGGACGGATGTGCGTGGTAATCTTCAGGAGGCTAACAAAAAATGTAAGAGGTACTTTGACAGGAAACGTCAAGAGGTTTTGTTTACGGTTGGTGACATGGTTTGGTTGTCCTCTAAGAATCTGCGGTTGAGGATTCCTTCTAAAAAATTGGGTCCCAAGTTTGTAGAGCCCTTTAAGGTGCTTCAGGTAGTTAACCAATCTGCTGTTAGGTTGGAGGTTCCTACCTCCTGGAAGATTAATCCGGTGTTTCATGTTTCTCTATTGAAAAAAGCTGATGTATCAGACAGAGACGCCACTGCCACTGTTCCTCCGGTGGTGGAGGACGGGGAATATAAAATTTCCCGCATCCTTAATTCTAGACGGTATAGGGGGAGTTTGCAGTATCTCATCGCTTGGAAGGGTTTCGGTCCCGAGGATAACTCATGGGTGAGGGCGGATGATGTTTCTGCTTCCAGACTTGTCAGAGCGTTTCACAAGAGGTTTCCGGATAAGCCTGGGCCTAGGGGATCCGGAGGATCCTCTTAGAAGAGGGGGTACTGTTAGAACTCTCCTGTTAGGTTTTTTTTATTTTGCTGGTCACATGACCTTTTTGCCTATTTAATCCTGCTCCGCCCTTCTGGCCATGCTGGACTTCATTGTAATTTCTACTCTTAAGCTAGCCAGGTGCTTTGTTACCTTTCTCAGTCAGTTTCGCTAGGTCTTTTGACCTTTATGTTCTATGTTGTGTGTTTGTCTTTTTACTGCTACAATTTCTGCTAGGAGGTGTCCATCTTTCTCCCAGTCCCTAGTCCTTGTAGGGATCCCTCCCTCACATCTATAGGTCTTCGTTCAGACTAGCTGAGGACTTTAGGGGGTCTGATCGCAGGATCAGGTTCCCCGTTACATCGTAGGGATCTAGCTTAGTTCTATTGTAGGGACAGATCTCCTGTCTTTCCTTAGTGCTTGTAGCCTATCATAACAGCTACAAACTGTAAATGAAGGATAATATTTTCCACGTTCAGTACAAATTGCTGGATTTTTTTCCCTGTAATATGGGATCACGTCTGATGATGGAAAAGATCTGGCTGTATTCTGCAGTGCTAACAAGCAAAGGGAGCAGTAAAATGGTGTACTCTGTATTGCTTTTTAAGCAAATAATCAGGATTAAGATTTAAAAAAAAAATTAGCCCTGGCCCCTGATATCTAGGGCTATGTCTACGGATATCTGTAACAGCAGGAGCAGACAGAACGTGCAATCAACCCTCTTGTGCTGTATACACTGCCACAAACCCTGCCTGCCTGCCTAACTCCTGCTATCAGGATTAATATATGCAGCTGGATTAGTCCTCAGAAGGACTGTTAATTCAGATGGATATATATGTAGCACCCCGAGGGCTCGGCTGCTACAGGGGTATTGCACCTCAAACCAGAGGTGTGATATTCCACTCCCGGGTAAGGATGGAGTGTGGACCAGGACTCGTTAGGCTGCATGCACCACACACACCCCATTTCCGAGGGACAGCTCAACGGTGCTCCCACAGAAGTGCAGGCACGACAGCTTCTGTCCCTGGCTGGAGTGGGGAGGGGAAGGAAAATCCAGTGGTGTAGGAGCAGATAGGGGTGGGTCTCTGGGCATAGGTAGGAGCCCATTGGTTGCTAGTCACCTGGGCTCACACATAAGGGAGGTATATAAGGTGGGCACCATCTTAGATCAGTGTGCAGTCTGAGGAGAAGTGACAGGGAGCAGAGCTGCTGCATGGGCTCTGCTCCACGGGCAGGCCTTGTCAGGAGGCCGGGGCCTGAGAGAGAGAAAGAGGAGAAGGAACAGAAAGGAAAGTAAGAAAGGAAACAAGGAACTGGAACACAGAGAAAGGCCCAGAGACATGAAGGCAGAAGGAACCCCAAAGGCCCAGGAGATTGCGGGTGAAGGGTTGGCAGAGCAGGGTACCGGGACCCAAATTGGTGGAGGCAACAGATTCCTCAGCCAAGGACCGGAGGTTGTGACCACATCTTGGTGCGACCCCTCACTACATCCACCAGGAAAGCATACCACATAGGGTCAGGGAAACCGGAGATAGGTTTCGCCAAGAGAAGGCCCGAGGAAGCAGGACAAAGGTGGGTCACTGGTGAGGACGGCCAGAGAAGGGAAGAGAAGGGAGCCCTATGCCACGCTCTGGAATTGCCTGGGAGTTGGTCGAGCCCCTTGCCTGGTGAACGCAGCACGGCTCAGGCAGTCCTACCTGCACACGAGTGACCTGGTGAAGAACTGTGAGTAAAACATTGGAAACTGCAATTACAAGTCTCTGTGTTTCATCGCCGCACCAGCACCATTAGTACTGGGACGCTCACACCATCACTCCCATCATCCACACAAGCTGCCCTGAGGCAATACTTCTCCCGTGGGGAGTTATCCCATACTCGGCTGCGCTAACAACATCAGCCTCAGCGGTCTGCAGCGCAGCGGCGGTCCCCACTGACCGCAATCCACGAGTGGCGTAGTCGGACATTTGTTACAACATTAAGACTGCCACTGAATTGACCACCCTGGGCACGGACCGGGTCAGCGTCACGGAGACTACAACCCCCAGCAATCCGGCTCCGGGTATCCCCTGCACAACACAGGCCCAGGGGGCGCGTCAACTTTGGCATAGTCGGCAGGATCGTTACCAACCCGCCACAAACGGGTATTGCGTGCCTGAAAAAGACTTTTGCACTTACCTGAGAAAAGTTTCCCGCCGTCCGGAGTCGTTTCCTGCCATCGGACGCCATCTTGGGTCATTTCCCGCCATCTTCTGCTGTCTTCCCGTAAACCGCAGCCGCTTCCCGCCATCGGACGCCATCTTCGGGACGCCGCGCGGGAAGAAGAGGGGCGTGGACGCCAAAAGCGCGCGAGATCCGAAGCTCCGCCCCACACACTGACGCTGCGTAAGGTCCTGGAAGGGAGAGGGAGCGACGCTGACGTCATAGGAGCGCGACGCAAGGTCCTCAACCCCGACGATCGACTGCAGAGCCGCGGCCTACGGAGGAAGATCAACGCAAGGTAGGCCACGGTCCACCAGGGGGGAGGAGGACACCAGGAACGGAGAGCAAGATGGCGGACCGGCAGCAGACTAAGCTGTCCAGCATCGGCAGTGCCCCAGCCGTCGCGGGCCCTGACCAGCGCCAGGAGAAGACGCGTGATGCAGGAGCGGTCGCGGGAGCAGGTAAGAGGAGTCTCCCTGTCCCGGACGCTGCCAGCGTCAGCCTGCTCCCCTGGTGGAGCCGCCAATCCCGGGCGCTGCAGACGCCGACCTGCTCCAGACCCCGCAACAAGCCCTGCAGCGGAGCCCTCCAGCCCTGGGCACCGCCACCACCAGCCCGCGCCCAGGCCCAAAGTCACACCCTCTGATCCCGGGCGTCATCAACGGCGGCCCTCTCCAGGCCCGGTCGCAAGGCCTGAACTCCCCAGGCACAAAAGGACTGTACGCCCTCCACGTCAACCGGCTAACCGAGGAAGAGCTGCAGTACCACCAGTACGAGGAAAGCCAAGAGGACCCGGATGGGTCTGAAGATTACGAGGAAGGAGCATCAGGAGGACACCGTTACTAATGAACGGTAAATGGAACTGTATATAGTTACCCGTAAGGGTATAGAAACTGTTGCTGAGTGGAGTGTGGTCCCCGTTGGGACTGATATAGAACTGTGTAGAAGTTACCCCCTATATCCCTTATCTGGCTGGGGACTGAGAACAGCCATCCCTTTTTCCTAATCTGTCTGGGGACTGAGAGCAGCCATTCCCCTAAGAAGAAAGAACACCTGGTCGCAAGTTGCACCACGGTCAGAACTCAAGAATGTGTTTTTGAAAAAAAAAAAAAAAAAATGTTTTTCTTAAGAATGTCTTATACTGAAAAAGTTTCATATGCTGCTAAAAGAGTTTATAGTATTTTATATGTGTGTGAAGAAAGTCTTGTAATGTTTTATACCAGTAACGTTAAAAGGGAAAAGTGCCTCCCATAAAGGGATGGGTTAATAGTTATTGTCTTATATGCGAATGCATTCTAAAATGTTGTATGTTTTAAATTGTTTTGCTCTTTTCCAGCCCGAGGACGTGCTGTGATTTACGAGGGGGGAATGTAGCACCCCGAGGGCTCGGCTGCTACAGGGGTATTGCACCTCAAACCAGAGGTGTGATATTCCACTCCCGGGTAAGGATGGAGTGTGGACCAGGACTCGTTAGGCTGCATGCACCACACACACCCCATTTCCGAGGGACAGCTCAACGGTGCTCCCACAGAAGTGCAGGCACGACAGCTTCTGTCCCTGGCTGGAGTGGGGAGGGGAAGGAAAACCCAGTGGTGTAGGAGCAGATAGGGGTGGGTCTCTGGGCATAGGTAGGAGCCCATTGGTTGCTAGTCACCTGGGCTCACACATAAGGGAGGTATATAAGGTGGGCACCATCTTAGATCAGTGTGCAGTCTGAGGAGAAGTGACAGGGAGCAGAGCTGCTGCATGGGCTCTGCTCCACGGGCAGGCCTTGTCAGGAGGCCGGGGCCTGAGAGAGAGAGAGAGGAGAAGGAACAGAAAGGAAAGTAAGAAAGGAAACAAGGAACTGGAACAGAGAGAAAGGCCCAGAGACACGAAGGCAGAAGGAACCCCAAAGGCCCAGGAGATTGCGGGTGAAGGGTTAGCAGAGCAGGGTACCGGGACCCAAATTGGTGGAGGCAACAGATTCCTCAGCCAAGGACCGGAGGTTGTGACCACATCTTGGTGCGACCCCTCACTACATCCACCAGGAAAGCATACCACATAGGGTCAGGGAAACCGGAGATAGGTTTCGCCAAGAGAAGGCCCGAGGAAGCTGGACAAAGGTGGGTCACTGGTGAGGACGGCCAGAGAAGGGAAGAGAAGGGAGCCCTGTGCCACGCTCTGGAATTGCCTGGGAGTTGGTCGAGCCCCTTGCCTGGTGAACGCAACACGGCTCAGGCGGTCCTACCTGCGCACGAGTGACCTGGTGAAGAACTGTGAGTAAAGCATTGGAAACTGCAATTACAAGTCTCTGTGTTTCATCGCCGCACCAGCACCATTAGTACTGGGACGCTCACACCATCACTCCCATCATCCACACTAGCTGCCCTGAGGCAATACTTCTCCCGTGGGGAGTTATTCCATACTCGGCTGCGCTAACAACATCAGCCTCAGCGGTCTGCAGCGCAGCGGCGGTCCCCACTGACCGCAATCCACGGGTGGCGTAGTCGGACATTTGTTACAACATTAAGACTGCCACTGAATTGACCACCCTGGGCACGGACCGGGTCAACGCCACGGAGACTAGAACCCCCAGCGATCCGGCTCCGGGTATCCCCTGCACAACACAGGACCAGGGGGCGCGTCATATATACTCCTGGAGTCCCAATACCTATATGTAACTATTACATTGTCAATTCTGTTCCTCACACAGCAGCACCTCTCCCTACTCTGCTTGTTTCCGGGATAGACTGTGATGAGCCTAGTGTCACCAGGTCTTATGTAGACCTGATGACACTATGCGGCCAGCCAATCACTGTAATGCCACAACCAACAAGGCTACGGCATTACAGTGCGTGGCAGACAATCCCTGCATGTTCATTGACACTCTTAAGAGCGCCAAACATGCAGGGCGGGGACCAGAGCTATATTGTGTATTATTACTTCTGTACATTTTTAATCGACTAATAAACTTTAACGTTTTTATGCCATTTATACTCAATCTCGCGGTTTTTCATTCCATTCCCTGAGTAGGCAATGCTTTACTCACGATTATGAGTGGTGAACTGGTTTGTGTTGTCACCACTGTTTCGTGAGCTCTTTGATATGTTGGCCCAAGTGTTTTCTATTAATTATCAGTCCAGGCAGATCGTCAGTATTCCATGGCAAAAAATGTTGTGGCTGCTGCACCTTTAGAATCAATGATCTTGGGAGGTGGATACCCCAAACCATATGTCCAGGTGGGCACATGGACCTTGGACATTGATGCAGCATGCAGGAAGGCACGTGGGCAGCGAGGACTTTGCAGATACAGGAATCTCAGGAGCAGCAGGATAGATTATGTGGAACCCAGCAGTGATGAATGCGAGCACAAACAGAAGCACAAAAAGCATATACAGGTATGTCACGCTGTCGCCTCACACACCTTATCAGTGCCCCCCTACACACTGCATTCACCACTCTGCTGCCCCAGCATCTGATCATGTTCCTGAGTTGCCTTGTGCTCATTGCCAGCTCTGCTCCTAGAGAATCTCCACCTGGTTATAGGGAGGCGCGGCCAGATGCTGCAGGAATTTAACCCTGCTGTGTCCTGCAGTGTTTGCCCTCCCCAGCCTATTTCTAGGCAACAGTGGGTTTGTTAGGCAGCTGCTACCACCACTCCTTGCCCGATCGTTGGTTCCCAGTTGCTTGTCTCTGGATCCTGTGATGCATGTTTGTTCTGTTTCTCCTGCTATTGACCTGACTCGTTTCCAGTTTATCCTGACCTCTCCTCTGCTGACCTTGGCTTAGTATACTGAACCTGTGCTATCTGCTCTGACCCCTGATTATCTGACCACATCTTTGTCAACTTCCTCATGTACTTCGTACCCATGACTCTGACCCTCCGGTCAGCTGCTGCAGACCAGGGGACTGCCCTGGGGTGACACCTGTTGACTACCTGCAGCCAAGGCTATCCTTACCACCAGAGCCTCTAACAAAAACGAGGTAGTCACTCAGTTACTCACCGCAAGTGTAAGCACAGCCCGTGGCGCAGTGGGTCCACACCCACCCGCGTTACAATAGATGGTGGAGCACACCAAACATAGGACTAGAGTCTAAATCCCAAGGCACAGGTATGTCTTTAAATGGGCCTAAAATTGGTCTAGGGAGATTATATCATTGATCTAGAGGAAGGAAATAGAGCTTGGGATTCCCAGGACAGGTGTGTAACACTAAAGGTATGTGCATGCGGTCAGGAGCCGCCTGCTGCCCCGTCACTGCGGAATTGCCGCTCGGCTTCCACTCACTATGCAAATGAGCGGTGCCATTTTTTTCCCATGCGGACTTTCCTCATAGATGTTAGTCTATGGGGAAAGTCCACATGCGGACCCGCAAGAGAAATTGACATGCTGCGGGTCTGAAAGATGCGTCGCATGTGAGTTTCCGCGGGTGAGCCGCAGGTGCCCAGAGACGCATAGTGGACATGGGATTTCTAGAAATCCCATCCACTATGCTGTAACATCTGGCCGCTGCGGGTTTGACGCTGCATAGCACGCAGCTTCCAACCCGCAGCGGCTCCTAACCATGTGCACTTACCCTTACTAAGACCAATAGAAGTGCATGACCAATCTGTCATCTTGTGCACAATCTGACCTCCTGGGGGAATAATGGTTTGGTTTACTGTGCTCTAGGGCCCAGGTAAAAAGATTGCGTTAAGAACATAATTATTTTGGTGTTATTCAAATGATTGCTCTATTCAAGGGCAAGTTACACGCAAGTGGCAAAAAGAGAATCTCATGTGCCACAATGAAAAATCTCTAATAGGGTCCCCGACTACTATAGGCCTTTAATAATATTGATCTTCTCATATGGGCTAAAGGGACCTTTTGCACCCCCCTAGGCTCCAATTAAACTCACTTTAGTTATAGCTAAGCTGCTGTTCCCCATCAAGTGGGGTTTTCACAACAGTTTCATCCAGCTCTGCCAAAGTGGGTGAAGCTCGAGCAGGATGAGGGCGCGATGGGGACTTGACACAACACCTTGTTTTATTCATGATGATCTGTGGTGTACGTTATGCCAGATATCCTACTCCTATGACTGGAGTAAGATTTGTGACAAGGAGCACGGATGGGTACAACACTTTTAAGACATGCCTGATTTATTGAGAAGTTGAGAGATTCATTCATTCATTCAATGAATCAGGGGCTTCTGACTTCAACATGCCTTCATCAAGACTGATGTGAAAAATGCCAGTCTTGATGAATTGGGGCCTATACAGTTAGGTCCATATATATTTGGACAGAGACAACATTTTTCTAATTTTGGTTCTAGACATTACCACAATGAATTTTAAAGAAATCAATTCAGATGCAGTTGAAGTTCAGACTTTCAGCTTTCATTTGAGGGTATCCACATTAAAATTGGATGAAGGATTTAGGAGTTTCAGCTCCTTAACATGTGCCACCCTGTTTTTAAAGGGACTAAAAGTAATTGGACAGATTAAATAATTGTAAATAATAATAATAATTGTTCATTTCTAGTACTTGGTTGAAAACCCTTTGTTATCAATGACTGCCTGAAGTCTTGAACTCATGGACATCACCAGACGCCGTGTTTCCTCCTTTTTGATGCTCTGCCAGGCCTGGTTTTCAGTTGCTGTTTGTTTGTGGGCCTTTCTGTCTGAAGTTTAGTCTTTTTAACAAGTGAAATGCATGCTCAGTTGGGTTGAGATCAGGTGACTGACTTGGCCATTCAAGAATATTCCACTTCTTTGTTTTAATAAACTCCTGGGTTACTTTGGCTTTATGTTTTGGGTCATTGTCCATCTGTAGTATGAAACAACGACCAATCAGTTTGGCTGCATTTGGCTGGATCTGAGCACACAGTATGGCTCTGAATACATCAGAATTCATTCGGCTGCTTCTGTCCTGTGTCACATCATTAATACACACTAGTGACCAAGTGCCACTGGCAGCCATGCATGCCCAAGCCATCACACTGCCTCCACCGTGTTTTACAGATGATGTGGTATGCTTTGGATCATGAGCTGTACCGCGCCTTCGCCATACTTTTCTCTTTCCATCATTCTGGTAGAGGTTGATCTTGGTTTCATCTGTCCAAAGAATGTTCTTCCAGAACTGTGCTGGCTTTTTTAGATGTTTTTTTTAGCAAAGTCCAGTCTAGCCTTTTTATTCTTGATGCTTATGAGTGGCTTGCACCATGCAGTGAACCCTCTGTATTTACTTTCATGCAGTCTTCTCTTTATGGTAGATTTGGATATTGATACGCCTTCCTCCTGGAGAGTGTTGTTCACTTGGTTGGCTGTTGTGAAGGGGTTTCTCTTCACCATGGAGATTATTCTGCGATCATCCACCACTGTTGTCTTCCGTGGGCGCCCAGGTCTTTTTGCATTGATGAGTTCACCAGTGCTTTCTTTCTTTCTCAGGATGTACCAAACTGTAGATTTTGCCACTCCTAATATTGTAGCAATTTCTCAGATGGGTTTTTTCTGTTTTTGCAGCTTAAGGATGGCTTGTTTCACCTGCATGGAGAGCTCCTTTGACCGCATGTTTACTTCACAGCAAAACCTTCCAAATGCAAGCACCACACCTCAAATCAACTCCAGGCCTTTTATCTGCTTAATTGAGAATGACATAACGAAGGGATTGCCCACACCTGTCCATGAAATAGCCTTGGAGTCAATTGTCCAATTACTTTTGGTCCCTTTAAAAACAGGATGGCACATGTTAAGGAGCTGGAACTCCTAAACCCTTCATCCAATTTTAATGTGGATACCCTCAAATAAAAGCTGAAAGTCTGAACTTCAACTGCATCTGAATTGTTTTGTTTAAAATTCATTGTGGTAATGTCTAGAACCAAAATTAGAAAAATGTTGTCTCTGTCCAAATATATATGGACCTAACTGTATATGTACAAAAAGGCACTGATTTGCCTTCATGAGGGGGTGTGTTGGAGTCAGAAGCAGGGCTGCCAACTTGAATTTTTATTTTTTCTGGACTGCTTACCAAAAAATTCCAGAGAGACAAGATTTTTTGCGGACACAAAATAATATGTTTAAGTTTATTCAGCTTGAAAAAAATCGCGGAGGCCTTAAATTGATTTTACGGACAGAGCAAAGAAAGTGCCCTATTTTTACGAACTGTCCTGGAATCTCTGGACGGTTGGCAACCCTGGTCAGAAGCCCGATTCATTAAGAGGCGTACAACAATTCTGACAAGTGATGTGCACCTCACCACTAATCTTACTCTAGTCAGAGATTGGAGTAATATTTCTGTCATAAGGCATGCTACAGTTTGTCATGAATTAAACGAGCTGTGGAGATGACTCGCCCAGGGGAATGGGGATGACTCGGTACCCGGGCCTTTAGCCTGGCCTTTAGGGATGTCGCGGTGGTCGGCTCCCGGGCCCGTACCCTGGGGTCGCTCCTTAAAAGGGTGGATATTTGTTAATTTTAAGATAGAGTTCGTGACGCCACCTGTGGCTTATGGTGAGGATCACCAGCGCTGCGCAGTCCACTGAGGCCAATGATTAGGCAGCTGGATGGTATAGCTCCCCACAGGTGGAGCTAGGCCTCAGGGCAGTGTATGACGGGGTATGCAGGACAAGCGAGACCCAGCCGGGTCAGAGCAAGAACGGGGACAGACACGATAGTCACTTCAGTACCTTTTACTGATGGAAATTCAGGCACGTCCCGGAGCACTGTAGGGTGAAGGGTGCATATCAGGATCCTCCCCAATGAGCGGGTTTAGGGCCTCCTGTTTCTTGCCTCTGCGTAGTAAGTTTCTGACCTGCCTGGAGCTAAGCCTAACTTTGTCTCTGTCCTGCGCTGGCTGACCTTGTGGTAGGGCCTTTTCTTGGAGTACACGCTCCTCAGCTTGCGGGGCCTATGTGTCTCCTGGCTCTGTTACGTATCAGCACTTTAGCGATCCTGGGACTTGTAGTTCCCCAGGGATTCCAGTTTATCTTCCTGGGTCATAGAGATTCCGGTAAACTTCGGACCCGGTGTCCGGTAACTTCTTCGGGGTGAGCCAGTTAAGCTCCTCTGCCCCCTATGTACTAACTCTCCACTCGCCTTCGGCCTACTCGGGCCCTCACTAGGCTATACACACTAACGGCAGCTTGCCGCGCTTCACCGATCTTATGGCGCCGGCACACCTAAAGCTCACTTCTCTGAGCTACACTGAGTCTTGGTCTGGATAAGCTCCACTGCAGGATAGCAATTGCAGGAGTTGGAACAGGCTTTTGTCCTCTGAGGTAACTCTTCTCAGACTACACTGGACTCACTGCTAAACCAGACTGAACTAGACTCTGACTCCAACTAACTCTGACTCCAGTCTAGACTACCTGCTGCCTGGCTCCACCTTCCCTTTTTATCTATCCCTAACCGGCTCCCTCTGGTGGTCTGAGGTGGAAGGTGGAGATGTGTGAATGGTTATGGGGGCCTCTTGTGGAGGAATCCATCAATACACCCTTCTAGGATCTGTGATACCAAGCGCAGCTGGGCGTCACAATGTCATGCCCCCATCTTGCTCAAGTTCCACCCAATTTAGCAAAGCTGGGAGACACTGAAGTGAAAACGCCAAAAGTCACATTTTTGTGCAACTCAGCATTGCGCAAGCGTTTGGCGACTTTTCAAAGCGATTTAATTACAATGATAAGTCGTGTCCTCCGTCTTAAATTTATGCTAGACCTACACAAAAACTCTTCAAGCTACAGCAGCAATCCACAGGAATACATTGGGCTGTATACAATCTTGTGGTCTGTAACTGTCACTCCATAGTTAAAGCTAATCAGTAGTGCTACAAAAAGTCTCCATGTAGCCTGTGTCTTACACAACTATGAACAATTTAATTTTCTCAGACAGGTGGCTGCCCCAAATACTTATCTTCATTTTGTTTATCGCCATAATTATACAATGCATGTGAACTCACGAGTGAGGTTTCTAAAGCAATGAAACAGAAAAATAACACTAGGAAATCACAGTATCTACAACCCAAAGTGCATATTTCTTCTTTCTTTTTCTCTTTTTACTGGAAGAAACAGACAGATAACACATTTTTATAAATCATCAGTGAGAGGAAATGCCTTGTGAAATATACATTTTCACATTATCAAGTGGAAAATAGGCCGATAAGATCTCTGCCTCCTCTGCATTTCAGTCTTCTGTACTTTTTTTCTCCTTTGCCACAAACAAGTAATATATATATATAGCATTCTCTGTTACCTTTTAAAGCAATCTTGCATCTTGCACTTTTTCCAAACCCTCATACTCAACACTTTGATCTCTCCATGTAATGCCTCAGGTGGCATGACATAAGTCTACCCAGAAGTCTCACTTTGGCACTGGGGCAATCAGATTCCTTTGTGTCGTGTTTGCCCCCTCAGGCACAATCTGTGTATAACAATTATGCATGCTTACAGAATGTGTCATTCCTAGTGCAAAGCTGAAAAGGCAGCACAAAGAATGTTCAACCGAACATCCAAGATATCACTCAAGAAAAAGTTGCATGACTTAAGTACTCCATTGTGTTCATCATGTAATTTGTCTGTAGTGACCCTTTTAAATAGTAGACCTGACCGTTTAACCCGGGCATAACAAACACCTAATTTTGTCCTGTCTGCAGGTAACCCCTGTAACCATGTAGAACAAGATATGTGCCTTTTCTCCATATCCTTAAGGCTGTGTGCCCACAAAGCATTTTCCAAGTGTTTATGCTGCGGAATTTACGCAGCGTAAACGCTTGGGAAACGCTTGGTAATCCGCCCCCCATGTTCCCCAATCACAAGCTGCAATGTCAATGCCCATGCTGCGGATTTTTCCTCAGCATTTATGCTGCGCTCAAAAATCTGCAGCATGTCCATTAATTTTGTGGACAAGCAGCGTAATTGCTGCCATTGACTTGCGTTGGACCGCGTGACATCCGCATCACTACATGTGGATAAGCGGATATCACACGGTTCAATGTGCGGATGGTACCCGGGTCTGGAGAAGAGGAGACTCTCATCCAGACCTGGGTACCATAGAAACTGTAAAAAAAAGAATTTAAAATAAAAAATAAAGATTATACTCACCTTCCGGTGTCCTCCCGGTGTTTTGTCCGCTCCGTCCAGTGTCTTGCACTGCTCGCGCTGTTGTGAAGGACCTGCCATGACATCATTGAGTCATGTGACCTGACACATGACTGAATGACGTCATCGCAGGTCCTTCACACCACTGCGAGCAGTGCAAGAGACCGGACGCAGCGGAGATAACACCTGGAGGACACCAGAAGGTGAGTATAATCTTTTTTTTTTATTTTTTACCATTCTTATTCTTTTTTTTTAACTAACTTGGTCACACTACTATAAATCCATGCCGGTTGCATGGATTTATATAATGTTAACAAGTTGTCAAGCACTATTCCAAGTGATGCTAAAATCGCCTGGAAAAGCGCTTGATAACCCGCATGCAGTAATACATGCAAAAACGATTGACAAACGCTTCTACCTGGCGGGAAAAATGTAAAATCCGCATGCGTTTTTCCTGCCAGGGAGAAGCGTAAAAAATATGTAGCATTTCTGCATCGTGGGCACATAGCCTAAATGTGTTTGCTTCGAAGGCGTGAAGCTGTATGGCTAAAAACTATGGCCCGATTCATCATTGCTGTTTTTCCACTTTTCTGGAGTAATGTGCTCCTTTTTAGTGCCTTGAGTATTTGCGCCTTATTCTCTATACAATACGTTTAGCGAATAAGGCACAAATACTCAAGCCACTAAAAAAGGAACAAATTACTTTTTTAAGCAATTTTTAAGTTGCCGTTCTATTTGAAGGTCCTGATTCTTCAATGTCTTTGCACCTATTTTTGTCTAGTTTCGTGTGTTTTGCCCCTTTTTTTGCACCAAATTTGTTTATTGTATTCACGCTTTTTTTAAGTCTATTTTATATGTGTTCACCTGTTTTTTTTTGTTTGTTTTTTCACTTTGTGGGCAGAAACAAGCAATTCCAGATGTTTTCTTCTGATTCATCAATTGCAACTGTTTAAAAAGTTGCAAAATTTGGCGCAACTCTACTCCAGTCTCCCCCACCTAGTGTATTGTGTGTTGATGCAAGTTATGAGACTTTTGATGCCAAAAATCACAAAACTGTTAAAGACAGGAAGAAATCATATTTTTTACTTTGCGCTAAAATTCATTAATTGCGTGTGCAATTTGGATTAAATTCAAGCAAAAATGGCAACTAATACCACAAGACAAAAAAGGAAAGTGACTTAAATGTAAATGATGAAATGGGGTCTAAGTCTTTTTTGATTTTTCCTCAACAACTTTGCTTATCCAGATGTTTTACACAGATCCATTGATTTGCGGTTTTTACCGGATGACACATCTTTTGGGCGCATCTCGCAACCAATCCCTGCCTAGAGTAAAGTTTCTGGAGAAGTCTTCAATTTGGCGCATTTTTGCAGTGCAAAAAAAGTCACATATACTGGTTCTATGACAAAAATAAAAAGTATTTCTGATTTTGCACCATATTCTTTTTGTGCATCACTTTGAAAAATGTGTCACAAAAAAAGTCATCGAATTCTTCAAGATGAAAAAATGAAAATTGATTTTTAATTAACTGCAGATGATGAATCAGGCTCTGAGTTTCAACTATGAAAGTAAATACACAGGTGGCCGAGATGTAGAGAGTTAAAGGGGTTATTTAGGACTTTGCTTATTTTTTGCTATGGAGCTAAGAATTTACAGGCAGGTAATTACCTGCCTGTTCTGCCCGGTATCGATCTCTGCCAGCTCAGCGCAGTAACAGACTGCTCCTGCCAGTGATTCTGCGGCTTACGGTGATGTCACAGAGACAGAGCAGCCCCTTCTCTTCCACTCTGCTCTGTCGATGTGACATTACAACCGACGTCATGCTGATTGACAGCCAGCTCCCCGCTGCCTAACTGCAGGGACCTAGCTGTCAATCAGTAGGATGTTGGCAGTTATGCCACATCGACAGAGCAGAGCAGAAGAGAAAGAGCTGCTCTGTTGACATGAGTGGAAATGAAGCATGTCACACTAGCAGACACAGGGCCGTGTCTCCTAGCTGTGGCACGGCCAGACCAGCACAAGCACACAGGGAAGTTAACAGGTGCAGTGATGGCCCGGCTGAAGAAGAAGCAGCGGCGCTGTGTACAGATAGCTACGTGTGGCCTCCCGCTCTGTATAGATGGCTCCGTGCGGCCCCTTGCTGTGTATAGATGGTGCGGTGCGGCCTCCCGCTGTGTATAGATTTCTACGTGCGGCTTCCCGCTGTGTATAGATGGCTACGTGCAGCCTCCTGCTGTGTATAGATGGCTACGTGCGGCCTCCTGCTGTACATAGATGGCACCGTGCGGCCTCCCGCTGTGTATAGATGTCTACGTGCGGCCTCCTGCTGTGTATAGATATGGCTACATGCGGCCTCCCGCTGTGCATAGATCGCTACGTGCGGCCTCCCACTGTGTATAGATGGTTACGTGTGGCCCCCTGCTGTGTATGGATGGTACCGTGCGGCCTCCCGCTCTGTATAGATGGCACCATGCGGCC